>NC_087342.1:208793520-209418520 GCF_030014295.1 Loxodonta africana | reverse complement strand
ATTCAGACTCATAGCAACCCTATAGTATACTTCAGGTATACTTCTAAGTATCCTAAGCAAACGTATATATTAATGACTTTAGAATTGATAACCCAAGCCTGAGGTGTTTGTTCACATACAAGTGAACTTTAGGCCAAATGGAAAAATCAACTTTTCAAATTTTAGTATGAGAAAACCTTACTCACTTTCTCTGTAATCCTACTGTCTTAGATATCTTGTGCTGCTATAACAGAAAAACCACAAGTAGATGGCTTGAACAAACATAAATTTAGTCTCCCACAGTTTGTTTTTGTTGCTATTATTAGGTGTCATAGAGTTGGTTCCAACTCATACTGATCTTGTGTACAACAGAATGAAACACTGCCCAGTCCTGCACCATCCTCACAATTGTTGCTATGTTTAAGCCCATTGTTGCAGCCACTGTGTCAATCCATCTCTCTGCGAGTCTTCCTCTTTTTTGCTGACCCTCTACTTTACCAAACACGATGTCCTTCTCCAGGGAGTAGTCCTTCCTAATAACATATCCAAAACAGGTGAGACAAAGTTTCACCACCCTCGCTTCTAAGGAGCATTCTGGCTGTACTTCTTCCAAGACAGATTTGTTCATTCTTCTGGCAGTCCATGGTATGTTCAGTATTCTTCACCAACACCATAATTCAAAGGCATCGATTCTTTTTCAGTTTTTCTTACTCAATGTCCAGCTTTTGCATGTGTTATGGTTAACATTGTATGTCAATTTGGCTGGGCCATGATTCTTACTGTTTTGGCAATTATGTAATGAAGTAATTTGGCAGTTATGTAATGATGTAACCAACTCCATGATGAGATCTTCTATCAGCTGAAAGGGAGTTTCCTTGGGGGTATGGCCTGCATCCAATATATAAATGGATGTTACAGCAAGGCTCTCTATCTGGATCCTGTATCTGGTCCACATCATCTGATCTCTCATTCTTGGGACTTGAGCTAGCAGCATGCCTGCCAATCTTGGGATTCCTTATCCTCCACAGCCTGTGAGCCAGTGGCCTGCTGTCTGACCTGCCAATCTTGGGTTCATCAGCCCCTGCAACTACGTGATTCAGAAGAAGCCTCCAGTCTGATGTCTGACCCATGGACTTGTGACTAGCTGGATTCTACAACTGCATGATCCATTTCCTTGAGATACATCTCTTCATCTAATATACATATATGCTTCAATGGTTCCGATTCTCTACAAAACCCAGACTAAGACATATGCGTATGAGTCTATTGAAAATACTGTGGCTTTGGCCAGGTGCACCTTAGTCCTCAAAGTGACATCTTTGCTTTTTAAGACTTGAAAGAGGACTTTTGAAGCAGATTTGCCCAATACACTATGTTGTTTAATTTTTTGACTACTGCTTTCATGGATGTTGATTGTAGATCCAAGTAAAATGAAATCCTTGACAACTTCAGTATTTTCTCCATTTATCGTGATGTTCCCCACACATCTGTCAGTTTGTTGTACTGTGGTGGCTTGTGTGTTACCATGATGCAGAAGATATGCCACTGGTATTTCAATTAAAAGCAGTCACCCATGGCAGACAGGATTTAAAATTGCAAAGATCTATGAAGTTAGGGTCCAGATCCATCTAAAAATATTCTTGTTGCTATTAGGAAATCAATTTGTGAAAAGTATCTCAATGACAGAAAGAACAACAATATAGTTGATTCTTCATGTTTTTTTCTTATTGCTTTTGTCCTATTTTGGAAAATTGGAATTTTTGTTCAGGTTTTATTTTAAAAGCTTTTCTAGTAAAACTGAGCATCAGTTTTGCTCCTGTTGTATGAGTTTAATAGTCTTCATTATCCAAACCTAACAGGAGGTTGTATGGAAGCTATTTGTACTTTGCTCAGGTCCCCTTGACTGGCCGGTGTGTGATGATCCCCTACCTGCTCTGAATGTCATAGAAACTAACACCTTACAGCTGCTCCTTTTTCAATTTGCTCTTCACCAAATATGGGCCACCTTGCCTGAGGGGGCTTGCCAGATTTAGCAGACAAAAACACAAGATGCACAGTTAGATCCTTAATTTCAGGTAAACAATGTACACTTTTAATGTACTACATCCTATACATACAGATACTATAAAATTATTTGTTGTTTATGTGAAATTCTAATTTAACTAGAGGTTCTGTATTTTACCTGGCAATCCTATGCCTGAGAGGTTATGCTCCCCTTCTCAATTTAAAGCCTTCCCCTTGGGCCCATCCTACTCTTAGCTAGATGGACACTGGTGAACAAAAAGCCAGTCTCCTTACTTTACAGTTGGATCATGCTTGTGACATCCATGTGGGACTGTGCTGAAGTGAATCTCTAGTTGAACTGTCATCCTTGCTCACCTTTATTTCTCTTCCTTCTTCTGCTCCACTCAATTCCCGTCTCCTGTGATTATGCTCAATATTTAATTTGCTTTCAAAAGGATCCCAATCTCAGGCTTGCTTCTAAGGAACCAAGCATAAGTCAGCTGATACTAGGAGTGGCCTTAGGAAGTAGACTTTATGGATGAGTCTGGAGGTAGATTATAAATCAACCAGATAACAATGCAGCCCCATCACTACTGATAGGTGGAGTATTGATTGGCACTGACACGCTATAGAAGTGTAATTGCTGACTTTCAACTTTATTAAATTGGGGCAGGAAACAGGTAAAAGGGGATGTTCTAGCTAGTGTACTATTTCTGGCTTTTGAGATGTATAAGGACGTAGTAACGAAAATGATTATGAAATTAGGCTGCTATTGCTAAGTGCCATTAATGCATTAAAAAGAGAAAATAACAAGCTCAAATCTACTATTCAGTAATTTAGATTCATAATCATTATTTTAAAACAAAGTATAAGAATCAAAGGGCTTTCTGGGCAGTTTATAAAAGAAGAACTTATCTCACAGCAGCCAGAAAGCACACAAAGCTGAAGACGACATAGAATCTAATTGTAAATGTGGCAAACTTTCAAAGAAGGCTGAATTCTCAGCCTGGACAAGTTTATGCCAAAATTGAGGTCCTGGTAAGAAAAGAGTGGAGCACTGATATTTGAGATGAGAATATCTTGACAGCCTAGATTCTGCCGATTCTCCTGGACAACTTAGACCTGCGAAAGTGACCCATTTTCCCTTATTGAAAGATAGAGATTCAGTCTGCTCCTAGCTTGATGACTATGCACAGGCTTTAAATGAGGTGATTTACTCAAAGAAAATGTTTTCCATCCTCAATTTCTGGAGAAAGGCCATGCCATCTCAAGCAGAGAACAATTTGCTTTTTGAAAAACAGATTTTTGACTTGCTACTGGACACTGATAGAAACTGAGCAAAATGCATGATCGGAAGACAGATGTTGCCTTCACAATGGCAGGTGTGATCCCTTATCCAGTTTCAAGAACTGAGCAAGTTCTCCAACTCAAAATCCACTGGCTGAAGGGAAAAATGAGTCCTCATGAAGAAAGACCTGCAACGCCATGGCGAGTATATATGGGAGTGACTTCTCCAGTCTTCTGAACAAGCCTACAATCATATAAAAGGTAACTCTAAACTGGGGAAATATGAATACCCAGATCTTTTAAGAGCTACTGGTTACAGGGTCTTCACTGATGCTGATACAGAGATTCCAACTATCTTCATAATGCCCCTGTTAGAGTCCTTTATTAACTGGAGGTCAGGAAATAAATAGAAAATGGCCCATGTCCATCTTGCAGTGGGTCTACAGAAACAGGGAAAGAAAGCCAAGTGCAGACCCATCCAGTGATCATCATTTAGTTCCAAAATGTGTAAGTGAAATGGACTTACTTAACAGTTGGTAGGACACACATCAGTTATTTGACCTGTAAGGTAAGGATTATGTAGTAGCAAAGGCCAAAAGGAGCCCTGGTGGCACAGTGATTAAGATTTTGGCTGCTAAATGAAAGGTTGGCAGTTCTAACCCATGGGTCACTCCACAGGAGAAGGACGTGGGCAGTCTGATTACAGCCTTAGAAACCCTATGGGGGAGTTCCAATCTGTCCTATAGGGTCACTGTGAGTCAGAATTGACTAAAGGGTAATGGGTTTCTTTCTCTGTTTTGTTTTGTTTTTGTTTGTTTAGCAAAGGCCAAATAAAAATCTTTGTAGCTGAATCCTCCAGGAAAAAAAGTGGTAAACAGAAAACAATACGTGATATGAATCTCAGATATCACTATCATTTTTGAAGAAAAACTCCCTTCTGAGTGGCTGGTGAAATTGGCTGGGAGCTGTTCATGGGGGTGCTAGAAAAATTCACTGAGTGGTTGTCACTGGAAAGGTGATTGTCACTGGATGCTTCTCATGCTGTTAGCCATCATGTGACATTGAAACAAAAAATAAAATAGCACATCAGAACCAAAAAAAGAAGCCCCTTCCTCCTAAAGTTGCCTGAAGTGGACTCCACAGACAAATCCTAACATGTGCCAGCTGGCAAAGGAGACGTACTTACAGAGTCCAGCTCAGTAACACAAAGGACAAAGACGGATACATTTAGAGTTGTGATGCAATAAATAAATAACTAAGACAGGTATGAAAGGAGCATGATTAGAAGATTGGGAAAAAGGATGTCTGGAGAAGAGGTCTATCACTGAAACTATGGAAAGGAGTACAAAACAAGAGGATATTTTTATGAATGCTTACGAGAGAACATCTACTAGAGAAGATACCCTAAATAATCAAATAGAATTTCATGGCTAACTGATATTATCTGGCCCCTGCCCTTGATTATTAAAATGCTTGTTCAGTGAGCTCATGAATGCAGTGGCCATGGTCGCAGGAATGGAGACAATGCATGAGTCCAACTTCATGGAACCCACGTGCCAAGACTGATCTAGCTACTGGCACTGTCAAATATGCAAGATTCCAGCAACAGAAACCAGCTGAGTCTCTGATATGGCATGACCCTTTGGGGAAACATACCAGTCAATGGAGTACTGTTCTTCAGGCTGCAGCACACACCTTAAGCCAAGAGCTATTACATAGTGCTGGGATCTCAGTAACGCAATCTAAGAAGTAAAAGTTGGAGTGTCCCCATTATTTCCCAAGGCCTACTTATGTAACTGTGCTTTCTTTCTGTAACTTCAGACTTTGTGGACGGAGAGATCTTGATCCAAAGATTTTGATGCTTTTGCCAAGAAGCATAGTAAGAGTTCTGGTAAAATTAAATTTATGTTTCCTGCTTGATTACTTGAGCTCTTCATGACAATAGACCAGCAAAGCACTGACTGGCAGGGATAATTGACTGAAACAATAGTAAGAATGTAGGCTCACAGCCTGATATCAAAGGCAGCAAAAAATCTACTTAAAACTCTGGTGATCCACTGTGGCATCTATTTGTGTTTACGTGATTTTTTTTTAGCTATTTATTTTGAGATAATTTTAGACTTACAGAACAGTTACAAAGATAGGAAATTTTCCATACACATTTAACGTAACTTCTCTAATATTAGCATCTTGCACGACCGTAATAAAATTATAAATTACAGACTAATTGGATTTCACTAATGTTTCCACTTTTTCTGTTCCAGGATCCAATTAACATAGCATTTAATTTTCATGGCTCCTTATTTTTCTCCAATCTGTGGCAATTTATCGTTGTTTCTGTGGCCTTGTCACTTTTGAAGAGAAGTGGCCAGATATTTCATAGAGTGTTCCTCAACTTAGGGTTGTCTGACATTTTATCATGATTAGACTGAGCTTGCAGATTTTTGGAAGAATACAACAGAGGTGATGAGCCCTTCTCATTGCAATGAATCAAAGAACATATGATATCAATACATTTGTCTTATTACTTGCTATGGACCGAATTGTGCACCCCTAAAATGTGTGTCAGCTTGGCTAGTATTGTGTGATTGCCCACCATTTTGTCATCTGATGTGATTTTCCTATGTGTTGTAAACCCTACCTCTGTGATGTTATTGAGGCAGTATTACAGGCAGTTAGATTAATGAGGCAGGACTCAATCTTCAAGATTAGGTTGTATCTTGACTCAATTTTTTATGAGATATAAAAGAGAGAAGCAAGGAGAGAGACAGGGGGACCTCCTACCACCAAGAATGAAAACCCAGGAAGGGGAAGTGTCCTTTGGACCCAGGATCCCTGTGCTGAGAAGCTCCTAGACACAGGAGAAGATCGATGACAAGGGCATTCCTCCAGAGCAGACAGAGAAAGAAAGCCTTCCACTGGAGCTGGCACCATGTATTCAGACTTCTAGCCTCCTAAACTGTGAGACGATAAATTTCTTTGTTAAAGCCATCCACCCGTGGTATTTTTATTATATAGCACTAGATAACTAAGATATTATTGGTGACATAAAACATGATCTCTTGTTTCTAATGATGCCTGCCTGAATCCTCCACTGAAATTTTTTTTTCCTGTTTCCATGCTCCTTTAATTAGACACACATCACTAGGTACAGGCCATGATCAAGGAGAGGAGAATTCAGTTTAACCTCCAGGTGAGAAACGTGTCAAAGAATTCAGGGACGTAAGTTAAAACCACCACTGTAATTACTAAATATTTGAGAGAGATACACTGTTGTTGTTAGGTGTCATCGAGGTGGTTCTGACTCATAGCGACCCTATGCACAACAGAACATAACACTGCCTGGTCCTGAGCCATCCTTACAATCATTGTGAAGCTCGAGCTCATTGTTGCAGCCACTGTGTCAATCCACCTTTTTGAGGGTCTTCCTCTCTTCCACTGACCCTGTACTCTGCCAAGCATGATGTCCTTCTCCAGGGACTGATCCCTCCTGATGACATGTCCAAAGTATGTAAGAGGCAGTCTCGCCATCCTTGCTCTAAGAAGCATTCTGGTTATATGCTCGGCATACAGATTGAGTAGGCATGGTGAAAGAATACAACCCTGACGCACACCTTTCCTGACTTTAAACCAGTCAGCATCCCCTTGTTCTGTCCAAACAACTGCTTCTTGATCTATGTAAAGGTTCCTCGTGAGCGCAATTAAGTGTTCTGGAATTCCCGTTCTTCACAATGTTATCCATAGTTTGTTATGATCCACACAGTCGGATGCCTTTGCATAGTCAATAAAACACAGGTAAACATCCTTCTGGTATTCTCTGCTTTCAGCCAGGATCCATCTTACATTAGCAATGATATCCCTAGTTCCAAGTCCTTTTCTGAAACCGGCCTGAATTTCTGGCAGTTCCCTGTCGATATACTGCTGCAGCCGTTTTTGAATGATCTTCAGCAAAATTTTGTGTGCATGTGATATTAATGATATTGTTCTATAATTTCCACAACCAGTTGGATCACCTTTCTTGAGAATAGGCATAAATATGGATCTCTTCCAGTCAGTTGGCCAGGAAGTTGTCTTCCATATTTCTTGGCGTAGACGAGTGAGCACCACCAGCACTGCATCTGTTTGTTGAAACATCTCAATTGATATTCCATCAATTCCTGGAGCCTTGTTTTTCGCCAATGCCTTCAAAGCAGCCTGGACTTCTTCCTTCAGTACCATCAGTTCCTGATCATATGCCACCTCTTGAAATGGTTGAACATTGACTAATTCTTTTTGGTATAATGACTATGTATTCCTTCCATCTTCTTTTGATGCTTCCTGAGTCGTTTAATATTTTCCCCATGGAATCCTTCACTATTGCAACTCGGGGCTTGAATTTTATTCAATTCTTTCAGCTTGAGAAATGTGGAGTGTGTTCTTCCCTTTTGGTTTTCCATCCCCAGCTGGAGATACATTGAAACAATGCAAATACCCTGTTTTTCTTGAAACTTTCATCCACTAATTTAAGTATTCATAAATAGATGCATTTTGCCTGCAGCGATTATCACTGTGGTGCTCTAATGGTGATATTCTATTTCCCTCGTTACCTCTGCTTTTATTATTTGGAATTTCTTTAAGTAAAATTGTACCTTTTTCTCATTTATTTATTATATTATTCAGAGCACACTAAAAAGTGAATATTTATTTTTATTTGCTTGGGTAATGATTCAATACTGGCTGACATCTAGTAGATTCTGACTCGTGGCAACCCTATATGTGTCAGAGTAGAACTGCACTCCATAGGGTTTCAATAGCTGTCATCTTATGAAAGCAGATCACTGGGCCTTTTTTCCACAGTGCTGCTGGGTGGATTCCAGCTGCTGACCTTTCAATTAGTAGCCAAGCACCACCCAAAAACCATAAAACCCATTATCATTGAGGCAATTCTGACTCAGAGACCCTATATGACAGAGTAGAACTGCCCCACAGGGTTTCCAAGGCTGTAATCTTTACAGAAGCAGACTGCCACATCTTCCTCCTGTGGAGCAGCTAGAGTGTTTGAACTGCCAACCTTTCGGTTAGCGCTGGGTGCTTAACCACTATACCACCCAGCAGCCTCTAACTCATCATAATTTATTTTGTTGCTCAGATTGTTTCAGTTTTGGCCAATGGAAGATTTTTAAGGTCAGCCCCTGTATCCTTCTGATATGTCCCCATCTTTTTACGGTTTTTTTTTTTTTTTTTTGGCACTTCATTTCTTTCTGTCATGCTTGATTTTAACTTAGGCTTTACTTGGCTGTAAACTCGTGGCTGCTAACCTAAAGGTTGGCAGTTCCAACACACCCAGTGCCTTTGCAGAAAAGCCTAATAACCTGCTTCCATAAAGATTACATCAACAAAATCTAGTTTTACCCTAAGTCATGAGATAACCATGAGTCTGAATTGACTCAACATTAATGGGTAAATTTTACACAAATATACCATCAGGCCTTTCTTCCATGGTGCTGATGGATAGATTTGAACTGCCAACCTTTACGTTAGTAGTCGAGTGCAAACTCTTTCAACCAGGAATCTTTTATGTCACACAATCATGCATAAAAGGGCATGATGGATACCAAGGATACCAAGACAGTAATTATAGCCTCATACTGTCAGGTTAAATTGGGGCTAAAAACTCAGAGAGTAACCCCATTCATTGAGCCATCCAGAGGGTAATGCCTGTCTAGAGGGAGGTATATTTAGTATCAATGGTGAAGGAAATGATGGAGAGGGGAGATGATGCTCAGGACCAACTGATGCCACCAACCCTTCTCTCATAAATTTTCCAGAAATTGTGAACAACTAGAATGCCTGGATACAGCAAACTGAATTTGAAAAGAAATACACTCTGAGTGGTGCAAGGTGTGGACTTACATATGCTGATGTTTTACTACACAGACGCCTTTACTGACACCACACCCACCTGCTTTGAGTGCTGATTACTAATGGTGCACAGATGCCCTGTACTCTGGAGCATTGCCCTAAGCTGAATGAGAGCCTTCTCACATTTTATGTTTTACCTGGTGCACCTTATGTCTCTGGTGTTTACCTTTCTGTTCCACTTATACTTTACTTCCAGAATTATTCCCCCCCATACAAATAACCATCAAATGACTTCACTATCCTCCATCGTGTGCTTTTATGCATAATTGTGTGACATAAAAGATTCCTGGTTGAAAGAGTTTGCACTCAACTACTAACATAAAGGTTGGCAGTTCAAATCCGTGAAAGAAAGGCCTGACGATATGTTTGTGTAAAATTTACCCATTAATGTTGAGTCAATTCAGACTCATGGTTACCTCATGACTTAGGGTAAAACTGGATTTTCTTGATGTAATCTTTATGGAAGCAGATTATTAGGCTTTTCTACAAGGGCATTGGGTGTGTTGGAACTGCCAACCTTTAGGTTAGCAGCCACAAGTTTACAGCCAAGTAAACCCTAAGAAGCAGTTCTACTCTGAAACACATGGGGTTGCCATAAGTAGTTGGAATTGACTATACAGCGACAGATTTTTGTTTGTTTAGTGGTGAGATAAAATTATTGAGTGCCTACCGTGATCCAGTACTCTACTAGATGCTTTACGTAGACTATTAAAAAAATTAAAAAAAAAAGATAACATTAAATGGGCATAAAACAATAAGGATATGTTGGTACCCTCTTTTTATCCATTCCTTAGGCTCATAGAGAGTTTACACAACTTCTAAGTGTCAGAATGGTTTTCTATGTTAGTTCCATTTGATTCCAGTGTCATTTTTCTGTTGCCCACATGGTGCCTACAAATTAATTAATCAGGCATACTAAGGCCACATAGGGTCACCATGAGTCAGAATCAACTTGACAGCATTTTTTTTTTTTTTTAAGTCCACGTAGGAACCCTAGGGGTACAATGGTTAAGTATTTGGCTACAAATGGAAAGGCTGGCAGTTCAAACCTGCCAGCCACTGTGTGGGAGAAAGATCTGTCAGTCTGTTTCTGCAAAGAGTACAGGCTTGGAAATCCTATGGGGCAGTTTGACTCAGTCCTATAGGGTCACTATGAGTTGGAATCCACTCAACAGCAAGAAGTAAGGCTACATAACCTGGTACTTATAAAGCCTCTTCCCTGTTGGCTTCCCTTTCACAATTTCACAATTCCCAAATGCCAGTTTCTTTGCACTTGGCATTTTCAATTTATCACCTGAGTCATTGACAGTCAATACTTTCTTCTGAGATTGCCTCAGGTAGAGATGGCTTCTCCAGCCTCTGTATCCTCCGATTCCTTCAACCATGTCTAAATGTAATCCTGATTCCTTGGATTTGTGATTTATCTTTTTTTATTTCTATTTTTCTCCCAAGCTTTGAGTTCATGAAGCGCAAGTACAACATCTTAATCATCTTTTTATCTCCAGTATGCAACTGGTACTGTTTCTGAAAACCATATTGGTTTGCATAGTTGAAGAAGTGAATGAAATAATGAAATAGTTTTTTTACCGTAAGTAAAAATCATAAACCAAATAGGAGAACAACAACAACAACAACAAAATGGTTATCATTATGTTAAATGCCTTCATGTCCAGAGGAAAATATTTTGGTACAAATGGTTTAGATCAATGGTTTCAAAGTGTGGTTCAGAGGCCCTTGGAGATCCTAAGTCTGTCAAGAAGTATGAGAGCTCTGAGAAGTCAATGTTTTTTATAATAAGACATCATTTGTCTTTTTCTCATCCAAGAGTATACAGTGGAGTTTTCCAGAGAATGCATGATGTGTGAGGAAGTCATCTCTCCGAGGGCTAATGAAGTGTGTGAGAAAGTTATGAGAATCCACTCTTTGTTAAGCTATCTGAAAGTTAAAGTTATCTAAAAACATGTAAAGCAATGCTACTCTTCTCACTAAATATGTTTATTTTTAAAATAAAGTTATTTTAATAAAAATCTCATTTATATTAATATATAATGGGTTTTTAAATAAATTATTTTTTAATTTCTCCGTATTAATTTCAATTAACAAAAGATTTTGGGGGATATCAATAATTTTTAGGAATGTAGAAAAGGAACTGAGACCAAAAAGTTAAAAACTGCTGCTCTAGGGTACTTTTCCAATTTCAAATAAGATGATGGAATGATTGAATTTAATGCTGGAATTTACTAAATTAGCAGTTTTCTTATATAAAAGTATATTCCAAAAAGTATATACATATGTATAGTACTTAAATCCTGAAATGCTTTATCAGTTTTAATTTAAATTTAAAACTTGAGACTGAAAAAGTCATAAAATTTTATGATCGTATACTGTATATATAGACATAAAAGTAAAGATATAAAATATTCAGAAAAATAAGTTGCTTTAGATGTTAAAGTTGCTTTATAAATTTTGAAGAAATCATCTTTTATTTTACCATGAAATATATACTTGACATTTGAAGGATAACAGGATTAAAAATTGCTACCTGTTGTAATTACAAGGGAAAATTTTTGTATTGCATCTGAAATTTCACTGATGCTATATTTTCAATTATGTGTCCATAAGTTGTATATGTATACACAAATTTATGTGTCACTGTAGGTTTTTAAAGTAAATACAGCAGCTATAATATACTTTCTTAATTTTGAAATAAAAAATGAAAAAGATAATACAATCAGCAATATTTTGTACACTCAAACCATCACTCCAGTGTTGCTTATATCATCAGTATGGTAATTTCATAAAATGAGTTTCTCTGTATTTAAAAGACTGACACCTGCTAGTCACTATGAGTCAGAATTGACTTGACGAGGGGTTTTTTTTTTTTTTTTGGTCAAACAATACAATAGGGAAGGAAAGGGATGGTAGATAACCTATTTCACTTAGAATCATCAATACTTAGTGCCTGCCAACTGTTTTGGTTGTTGAATTGCCATTAATAGCTCAGGAATATGACTGCCCTAAAATGAAGGAAATAAGGCAAAGAGTCAGAAAATGATGGACTGAAACTTTTTGAAGCCATTTCTTGGTTCCTTGCCATCAAATTTCCATGTACTTCTCATATTAATTTTGACATTCTTGAACTCAAGAGCTATTGCTACTTCTCTAGGGTAATCCTAGAAGCTTCTTAGCTAGTTCAACACAAAGTATAATTGAAACAGAGACCATAGTACACACTGTCCTGCCAATCACCCTATATTCTATTTCCCTCTTGAATTCTACATGACTATGTTGTTCAAGCAAGCTCACCAATCCCCAAACTCTGTTTTTTTACCATGGAAAAAAGAAAGTTTAAAAAAATGAAATCATTCCACTCTTGAAATTACATTGATTAGAACTTTGAATTCTAAAATTTTCCCTCACTCACTCCCATTATACTCTGGCCCTGACCAGAAAGATTTTGTGCATAACAGGTGTTAGGCTTACAGCCAGTGATATCACCCAAGCAGTGCACGTGTTTAGAAGCAATCCCCTCTCCCCAAACTCTCATAGGTCCTACTTTACCATTGTTTTTCAAAAGTACACATGAGGACATTGTAAAGCCAGCCTTCATTCCACAAACAACAGAGCACACAAGCAAGTTTCCCAATGCTATCTCTTTAAGTTTATAATCCAGGTATAATCACCTACTACAGTCCTGTCAGAGCAAGAGGAATAGCTCTAAGCTCCAAAGTATATTAAATGTTACCTTAATGCTAAATTGTTTTTATTGGCTGTAGGCTACAGAAAAATAGTACTATTTATAGGAAATGGTTTGAAAAAGAACACAAAAAAATCATAATCTTGGTTCATGAGGCCCTATTTTCATTGGTATTTATATGCCTGTTACTCTGTGCTATGATTTTTTACCTTATTTGTTTGCCGTTAATCATCTAATGAACATTTACGAAAATATCAACTGTAGTATTCAAAGAGATGAGATTATTCTGCAGGGACAAATGTCCAGGCATGGAGCAGTAACACGAAACTTGACTCCAAAAACGTAGGGTGCCTAGAGACCAAAGAAAGAAGCAGGCCACTCCAGTATGGAAATAAAGGAGTTTGTTAGGGAGTCTTACTTACAAGTGAGTCCTGGACAGCCACAGGACCAGTGCATATCTCCGCACCCAGCAGTGGGAGGGCAGAGGTTTTATAGTAGTGGTGGGCAATAGTGGATACAAGCCAGGAGCATACATAAGAAGGACTCAGCAAACAGTAATGAACAGTGGACCACATGAGGGCACTCACGCTCAACCTCGCAAAGCCTCTTTCCCCTTGAACAAACAACATCAAAAATCTTAGATTTTTATAACAGGCCTTATTTCTTGTTTACACTACCTGTCATTTGGGGATTATCTGCCACACCTCTCTTCACTCAAGGTCACAGCATGTGGTAGTTTGCTATATACATCAGGGAGAAGAGATATAGCAAATCACATACTGGTTCTTGATGTTTCCTACTGGAAGTGACATATACTATGTCATTGGCTAGTGAAAGCCACATGGCCTTATTTAACTTCAAGTGGCAGAGGAAAAAATCATACGAAGTGCCCAAAAGGAAAACAACCAAAATAGTTTTTGATAATATAATAACTGCCACCTCCCCCCAAATCAAATAAATTACCAATAGCTTATATAACCACAATCTTGTTTTAAAACATATCCATCATTCCCAAAAGTCCTGTTAATCTTGTTTGTAGTCAAGTCGTACTTACAACCTTCCTCCCTCAGCCAGAGACAACTATGACTTGTTTACTGTCCCTATAAGATTTCCTTTTCTGGAATCTTATGTAGCATAGCTTCAAATAATCTTATATCACTTCACATGTATAGTAAAACCTTTACAACAATATACTTTCCACTCTTACCAGCTGTGCCTGGTAAGTTGGCCTACTTTTTTCTACATCTGTTAGAAGCCCCAACATACATTTGTATTTTATTTTTGTTTTTGAGTGTTATCTTTTTAAAAATTGGTTTAAAAAACAGTTTTATATAAAAATATTTAAAGAATTATTACAATATATAAAAAGTATACAACTCAATTTAAAAAATAGACAAAAGACTTGAGCAAACACTTTACAATAAAAGACAACACACATGACAAATAAGCATATAAAAAGATGCTGAACGTCATTATTGAGAAAATGTCAATTAAAATAAAAATGAGCTACCTCTATGCACATAGGCTAGATTTTTTTTTTTTTTTTTTTTAAGTGTCAAATCCAAATATTGGCAAGGAAATAGAGAAACTGGAACTCTCAAACATAACTAGCAGGAGCACGTTATAAAGTTATATATATATTTACCATACTTACTAACACCTATGTTTAAATATTTATTCAGGAAAAATAAAAATGTATGTACACATATGCATACCCACATACTTTAATACAAATGTTAATGATACCTTTTTTAAATAATGAGGAACAACTCTAAATTACCCAAATATCCATCAACAGGAAAGTGGATAATAAACTATGGCAAGTAAATAAAATGGAATACGTCTCACTAACTGTACAAACAGTGTAGGGGCAGTGTCTGACCTCCTCTAACTTCAGGAGGGGGGAAGGAGAATCAAGATCAACAGCCCAAGGCTGATTCCTATGAGCTGAGGGTCAGACATGCCTCCTTTTTCCACCGTCTTTACCAATTCTGACACCAATTGTCCTGGCTGCAGCACTCGTTACTGGGTTCAATATTTCACTGCAATTGCCACACAGAACTCACAGACCATACTTAGAATTATGAGGTTTATTAGGGAAGTAACAGTTACAGTGCAGGCTCAGGAACACTCAGGATACAGTCCTTCCATCAGAACAGTCTCTTCCCCGCTATGCTCACAGGCATGCTTCTCCCTGGCCTTCAGTCTCTACCCAAGGGTACTGAGCTTTCTGTCTCTGTGGGCTGTAAACCCACAACACTATCTCCTGCTGCTAGGTCTCTCCTGCTGCTCTCTCTTTCCTTGATGGTGGGCTCCTCCTCCCTGACCTGGAATTGGCTATTTTAAGGCAAAACAGATCAATCCCCTTGGTAGGTCATAATTGCCATACCACACAATCACCTGGGTGGGAGTTACAAGACCATTATTAGAGAGGCCATATGCAAAAGTAACTAATTGCACTGCACTAATACAAAGAAATAAATTTCTGATATACCTAACAATATGGTTGAATCTCAAAAAGATTATGATGAGCTAAAGAATCCAAACACGAAAGACTGTGTGGTTTTTTATTCACAATTTATAGAAAGTTCTAATAGAGCCCAAACAAATCTGCTGTGATAGAAATCATTTATACGAGGTGATAAAAATGTTCTACCTCTTCATTGGATACCGACTATATAGGTAAATATATTTGTCAATACTCATTAAACTGCATGAGTTCAAATAAATGCATTTATTGTGTGTAAGATAAATTGAGTAAAATTGATTTGAAAAATGTCTTTTCTCCTGCATCATTGTACGACCTAGAAAAGTTTACAATTTGCATATTTAGTGGCAGAAATGTCTATGTATATTTCATTTTCCCTTTCATGTATATCTAATTCTGATTCTAAGATTTCAACCTATCTTCAAAAAAACGTATTCCCTTTCTTTTTTTAAAAAAAAAGGTAGACTTAAACCCTATGAAAAGGCAATACAATGGAACAATGCAGCCTTGGAACATTTCTGTATCTTTACTACAGTGACAGATCCCCAAACCTACACATGTGATAAAATTATACACAATTAAATATACTCACACACACACAAATGGGTACAACTAAAACTGGAGTTATCTGAATAATACCAGTGGATTGTTACCAATGTCAATATCCTGGTTTTAATGGTGTATTATAGTTTTGCAAGGTTACCGCTACGGTAAATGGGTAAAGGTTAGATGGTATTTCCTCTTCTTACAACAGCATGCGCATCAGCAATTATCTCAAAATAAAGTTTAAAATATTAAATATGTCCTAAGAGAAATATTGGAAACCCTGGTGGCATAGTGATTAAGTGCTATGGCTGCTAACCAAAGGTTTGGCAGTTCGAATCCGCCAGGTGCTCCTTGGAAACTCTATGGGGCAGTTCTACTCTGTCCTATAGGGTCGCTATGAGTCGGGATCGACTCGACGGCACTGGGTTTGGTTTTTTTGGATTTAAGGGAAATATTTTGTTTATTGAAAATATCCTAAGTTCACTGTACCTGATGACTATATTTTTTATGCTATACCTGCTCATGATAAATGGCAAAGGAATTGAAGTTATCAAGAGTTTCATTCTTCTTGGATCAACGATGAATGCCCATGGAAGCGGCAGTCAGGAAATCAAGTGATGCATTGCACTAGGCAAACCTGCTGCAAAAGACCTCCTTAAAGTGTTAAAAAACAAACATGTCTCTTTGGTGACTAAGGTGAGCCTGACCCAAGCCACTGTATTTTCAATTGCTTCATATGCATGCAAAAGATACAATGAAAAAGGAAGACCAAAGAAGAATCGACATATTTATAGCGTTGGAGAAGAATATTGAATTTACCGTTGACTGCCAGAAGAACAAACAAGCCTCTCTTGGAGGAGGCACAGCCAGAATGTTCCTTAGAACTGAAGATGGTGAGACATTCTCTCTTATTTTGGACGTGTTATCAGGAAGGACAAAATGTTAGAGAAAAACATCATTCTTGGTTAAGTATAAGATGTGATGGTTTTTAACAATCAAATAGGATGACACGTACTATGGAAACCACTCATCTTCTTTCCCCAGGTACTCCTGTCATTGCTCAGTGGGCTCATGAACAAAGTGGCCATGGTGGCAGGGATAGAGGTCATGCATGGGTCCAGCAACACAGACTTCCAGTCACCAAGGCTGACTTGGCTACGGCCACTGCTGAATGCCTAATCTGCAAACAGCAGAGACCAACACTGAGTCCCCGATATGGCACCATTCCTTGAGGTGATCAGCCAGCAACCTGGTGGCAAGTTGATTACATTGAACAACTTCCATCATGGAAAGGGCAGCGTTTTGTTCTTAGTGGAATAGACACTTACTCTGGATATGGATTTGCCTTCCCTGCACAAAATGCTTCAGCCAAAACTACCATCCATGGACTTACAGAATACCTTATCCACTGTCGTGGTATCCCACAAAGCATCACCTTGGATCAAGGTACTCACTTCTCAGCAAATGAAGTGCAGCAGTGGGCCAATGCTCATGAAATTCACTGGTCTTGACATGTTCCCCATCATCCTGAAAGTGCTGGCTTGATAGATTGATGGGATGGCCTTCTAAAGACACAATTATGGTGACAGCTAGGTGGCAATACCTGGCAAGCTTGGGGCAATGTTTTCCAGGGGACTGTACATGCTTTAAACCAGTATCCAATATGTGGTACTGTATCTTCCATAGCCAGGATTCATGGGTCCAGGAATCAAGGGGTGAAAACAGAAGTGGCACTACTCACTATTACCCTTAGTGGTTACTTGCAAGATTTTTGCTTCCTGTCCCCACATCCTTATGCTCTGCAGGTCTAGAGATCTTAGTTCCAAAGTGAGGGATGCTTCCACCTGGAGACACATCACTGATTCCATTGCACTGGAAGCTAAGAATGCCACCTGGCCACTTTGGGCTCCTTATACCTCTGGATCAACAAAGAAGGGAGTTACCACACTGGCTGGTGTGATTGATCCTGACTACCAAGAGGAAATTGAATTTGCATTTCATAATGGAGGTAAAGAAGAGTGTGGCTGGAATGCAGGGGGCCCCTTAGGGCATCTCTTAGTACTGTTATGCCCTGTAATTAAAGTCAATGGAAAACTACAGCAACTTAATTCCAACAAGACTAATAACAGCCAGGACCCTTCAGGAATGAAAGTTTGGGTCACCCCACCAGGCAAAGAACCATGGCCAGCCGAGGTGCTTGCTGAGGGCAAAGAGAATATGGAATGGGTGGTAGAAGAAGGTATTTCTAAATACAATTTATAGCCACATGACCAGTTGCAGAAATAAGGACTGTAATTGTTATATTTCTGCTTTGTGTGTGTGCATCAAATATTTTTGCTTTCTTCACTTATAAAATATAAGATGTAAACAGGGCTATTGAACTTTTGGTTGTATATGTGTTCCTTGTATCAGGTTGGACCCAAGTATGACTTTGTAACTGTGTTTATTCAGAGATTATGTATGGTTTGGGGAGACATGTACAGGTGTCAGGTTGCCAAGGGATAGATCATGATGGTTAAAATTGTGTGTGAACTTGGCTGCGCCATGATTCTCAGTGTTTTGGTAGTTATTTAATGTTGTGATCACTTCCCTGTTGAGATTTGATATGTGATCATCCCCATGATGGGATCTGCTGTAAGTGACTGGTGGGGGCAGGGCCTATGGTGGCTCATTGCCCCCGCTCAGCCTTCATCTCTCTGCCCTCTGCCGCCTAGTCCTTTTTGTTCTCCTTGCCAGGACTTTCGGCTTGTTCTGGATCTGTAGCTGGCTCCTGTTGGCCTGACCTCCGGTTCTTGGGACTTGAGCTAACTACTTACCTGCGGTCTTGCCTTCCAATCTTGAGATTCATCTATTTTCACAGTCTGTAAGCAATAGCCCTCCTGTCCAGCCTACCAATCTCGGGTTTGCCAGCCCCTGTGGCTGTGTGAATCAGGAGAAGCCTCTTTCTTGGACTTGGGATGTTACAGCCTCTAAAAACCACTTGTGTCATTTCCTTGATATAAATCTCTCTCTATATATGTTTAGACGCTTTACTGGTTTTGCTTCTGTAGATTTTTTAGAGAACCCAGCCTAAGACAGAAGATCAGCAAAAAAGAGGAAGACCCTTAACAAGATAGATTGACATAGTGGCTGCAACAATGGGCTCAAACATAGCAACAACTGTGATGATGGCACAGGACAGGGCAATGTTTCATTCTTTTATACATAAGGTTGCTATGAGTTGGAGCCAATTCAACAGTACCTAACAACCAAATCAACAAATACCTGTGGCAAACTTATTTGAATCAGCCAAGAATATCTAAAGGCAAGGGACAGGTATTTGCTTTGTTGCTAAATGGAAATTGGAAATGTGGAAATTGGAAATAGCCACTACATAATCCCTGATAGAGCCCAGTCCAGTAATGGTAAGGTGACCATGGCTAAAAGCCCTCCAAATTATTACCAGAGATAATCTGTTACCTTTCAGCTTTTTGCTCCTCCTTTACCTAAACTTCCAGCCATTCTTTACTTTTTGTCCTGTTTTTTCTGCTGCTTATTATTTTTTTTAAAAGAAAACCAAGGTTTTGTGGTGTTAATGACTGTTATCTAGAGCAGAGTATACGTGTTATTTCTGAACAATAGCCTCCCTGGTGTCTCACCACTTAGTGTCAGATTGTACCTGAAGAATCCACCTTTAAACTGGACCGTATCTGCAATTACACCTTTTATTACAAATACATTAAATTGTCATAAAACTACTTTGAATGACTTTTTTATATTTCTTAATCCTAAATGTATCATTTTGTATAACAGCTACAAAGTCAACCCTACCTTTATCCAGTGGCCATTGAGTCAATTTTGGCTCCTGGTAACTCCATGTGTGTCATAGCAATGCTGTGCTCTGTAAGATTTTCAATGACTGATTTTATGGAAGTAGGTCATCAAGCCTTTCTTCTGAGGCACCCATTGGTGGACTTGAACCTCCAACCTTTTGGTTAGCAGCCAAGCACATTAATAGTTTGCATTACCTCAGCCTCAGTAAAGGCCTATAGACCAAAATGCATTGTCCCTCATAAACCTATTCATTCTTGCCGTGTTAGTTTTATTTCTATAATTTGTATTCTATGCACCTTAAAAAGTAAGTTTCTAAGTTTGAACAGTGATTCTTGCAGAGGTAATATTGCCATAGGAACTAATCAACCACCTGGGAATCAAGGACTCTGATTTTTAATTTCCTTTTTTTTATTAACTTGCCAAAATTGTTGCATAATCACAAATTTCAGGTATCTCAAATCTGCCGTAAGTAAAATAGGGTTAATAATGTAGTCAGGATCTGCTGAGGCGGAACTAATGGATTTTAACACTTTGCCATGATAATATATCACATGGGGACTTTTAGAAATAGGTCTATTACTCTACTGAATCAAATTTCTCAACATGTAAATTCTTTATTGAAACCTGAACATGAATGCCCAGTCGTTGTAATTGTGCCTGTTCTGCTTCTGGATCCTGTAGTTTTCAAAATTTTGTACTTATTCATGAATAGGTGAAGAACAAGTAAAATTAAAACAACTTCTTCATTGTTCCCCTTAAAAGCACCTCTGAAGACTAAATGGTAAATGAGGCCTAAAATGAACAGTCAGCTTACACCCAGCAGGAATGTTCCTCAGAGGGGGACAGATTTGGAAGCTAACACTTTTCCATTTGCTCCAGCTCTGCAGAGGTGTAAATTCCTGGCAAGTCACAATGACTGCTTGAATGGGAGGACCCGCAGAGCAAAGAACATTCTGCTTCTCTAGTCATTTCAAACCCCTATCTTTCCGATGCATCAGAACCACTTATTTTTTATCAGCATGCTATATTTGTTAAGATTACAGATCTCGCTGGGGTACTTACTATAGATTCTAAACGGACCCCTGCTCAATCCAGTTTTTCATAGAATATTCATCATTTCTTGTATCAGTCAGATTTAAATAGTATAAGCTGCTGGAATTGCAGGCAGCTATGGATGGAGGGGACAGTGTTTATTACCACAGCCTACTGAACAATCTACATCCTTTCAGTTCCAAAAGGCCAAACACTAATATTTTTCTAAACTAAAAGTATATGCAAGTATCCTGGGGATGAACTACTAGTCTTTTTCAGTTAGACATTCAGCCATTATTTTTAATGACCATAATCACAACAATTATAGTGATAGCTGCAATTTATTGAACATATATTATGTGCCAGACATCAACTATAACCTTTGTAAATGTAATACCGTAATTGTAGGTCCTTTTGTAGGTGGCACAAATGGTTTAACTGCTAATCTTAAGGTTGGTGGTTCAAACGCACCTATCAGTATCGTGGATGAAAAGGCCTGCTTCCGTTAAGATTACAGCCAAAAAACCCAATGGAACAGTCCTACTCTGTAACGTGTGGGGTCACCACAAGTCAGAATCCACTGCACAGCAGCTAACTACAACGGCAACATCTTATTTTATGCTCACAATCAACCACCCTGTAAGATACTTTTATCCTCATCTTATACATGAAGATGCTGAAGCTTAGAGAACTGAGGTAACTTGCTTAAAGTAATATAGTTGATAAGTGGGGGACCTAGACAAAAACTCAACTTTTTCTGACTCCAAAGTCATGCTACCCTCCCTCATCAGTTCTCTCTCTTCTTTAGAAGATGCTGCCCTAACATATTCATCATACTTCCACGTTGGCATGAGTATGTGTTATTTTGAGAGGTATGAAGACTCCAATTTTCCTGACATAGGGTTTAAAATTTCATAATTGAGCATTACATAAATTGGATCATTAGAAATCTCTTTGAAAAGGCAAAAGCTAGCCATTAATAGATCAGTGAGAATAAATGCCCGCTCACTTGTCACCAACAACTGTGGATTACTGCTGGCTATGAATTGAGCCTGTTAACTGCAAGTGGTAGAAATCAAGGCAAAGGGAAACTATGAAGTAGGTAAGCTGTCTCTTCCACGTTTTCCCCTTTTTCTGCTCCTCTTCTGGGCCTCTAGTTATTTTTCTTTCACTGACACCTCCCTCTCTCCAGAATTGCCTCTTCTTCCCTATCTTATTTATTTTTCTTTCTTTCCTCCTCCTCCCTCTAACTCTTAAGTATTTTTGTTGAAGTAGCAGTGTACACAGTATGCCTGCTTGTGCTTGCACATTGAAAATTGGTTTTATTTGAGTGGGAGAAATTTGAAGACTTAATATCTTTGTGATCTCTCGGGGGGAGAATTAAGATATCAAGGCTAGCCTGTCAAGAGTTTTTTGTTTGTTTGTTTTGTGGTCACAGAGGCTTTCTTGGAAGCCCTTAAATCACATTTCTTTCTCTGTAAAATCAGACTGGAGGCTAACAGATAAAGAAATTTTGAAACCTTAAGTGATTAGGGAAACCGTAAGGGTGGACAAAGGGCAAATTGGCATTGAGGGAAGCGAAAGTATTCCGATCCTAGAGATCACTGTTGAAAGCACTGGGTTTTTAATTTTAAAATATTTTCAATAAAAGAAAAAAGAAATCACATTCTTAGACCAGGATTAGCAAACTTTTTCTATAAAGAGCTAGAGAGTAAATATTTTGATTTTGAGAGCCATAAACTCTCTGTCATAACTCAACTCTACCTTTGTAATGAGAAAACATCCAGAGACAATGTATGAACAGCTTTGGCTCTAGTCCCATAAAACTTCATTTACAAAAATGAGTGGAAGGACAGATTTGCCCATAGGTCATTATTGTCCACCCTGTTCTAGACTCTCTTTTGTATCTATAACTGCCTATATCTAACCAATCACCATATTTTAAAAATTGCTACCTCTAAAATATGTTTTGTCCATCATCTTCTCTCCTTTCTTAGGTGTGCATTAGGTAACACTCATTGTACTAATCACTGTACCTGCATTATCTTATTTAAGCCTCCCAACATCTGTAGCTTGTCCTTATTGCACCCATTTTGAAGCTTAAGGAAATTAAATTACCTGTCCTAAACCATGCAAGTAGTTAAACCATGTTAAGTAGTTGGAATATGTCTGATTGGCACGTCTATGGTTTTAATTACCTCCTCTGCAATTTCCTATCTGATCTCTCTGTCTGGGTTCTTAGCTCTTTTTCCTTGTCCTTCACAAGAATACCAGAGTGATTAAACAGAAATCAAACATAATCAGTTTCTTCACTTGCTTAAAAGTGCTCAATGAACCAGTAATGTTTTACCTTTCTAGGTTTTCTGTAGCAAGAACTTACATTACCCTTATTCATCTTTATCTACAGGTTTCCCCTCCTTCTACACACAGACTCATACATAGTCAAACAGCTGAACCTAAACCTCAGCCATAGCAAACAGCTTGAAGTCTCATAAACATATGATGCAGCTTCCTTGTCACCATGTTTTTTCTCATGATGCTTTTAATTCCTTGTCTTCTCTTTATTTTTCTCTGCCTTTCAGCATGCTTCTGGCATTCTTGAACTCGCAGTTCAATTAAAACTTAATCTCTTTTCTCCCCACTGTAATCTGAATGATTTACTTGCACAACACACATAATCTATCATTGTATATTTTTATTTCCATTTCTGTGCATTTCTTGCTGTCATTTTATTTTCTCTGTGCATCTTTCTGTGATATAGACTATGGTACCATCTAGGAAGGATTTTGAGAACTGGAAAATTTTCCACAATTTGCAAAGGAGTAGTGGGCAATGCAGATATGTGGAGAACACAAAAAAGGGAGCCAATCATGAGATGTGATTATTACAAAATATATATTAAGGTCTTTGAAAATATGAAAGTATACCTTGGTGGTAAAGATTACGGGTAGTTCAGTTTTGTTATATTTTGTTTTATGCTTTTTTTTTTTTTTAGGGGGGAGGGATGGCTATAATCTGAGAAACATGCATTATGACCTAAGTGACATGACCTCCATAGGATCCCATCTATGGTACAAGAATTACGCTGTGATGAAAATTTGATCTATATAAGATAAAAACAGGCATATTCGTAATGGTATACAGCAACTGCCTGTCACAGAAAAAAAATTGTGAAGCCTGGTTAAAATCGAAAGTGAAGAGTTTCATTAGGGAATAGACATAACTGCAGCACAAAAGAACAATGCAATGGGGGAAATGTGGAGTCCCAGCAAAAGGGACGCGTGAATTCGAGGGGAAACTATTGGGGCACATGGTTATAGGACTGGAGGAGGAAATGCAAAACACAATATTCTGATTGGTTTACAGTGATTGAGGTCAGTCAAAGGCAAGATAAAGTAAAGGATAATCTTTAACATTAGTGGTTACGTGAACACATTGACTAGTTAAAAGACATAATTGAAAGACATGGGGTCAAGGGAGGGCTTCATGTTGGTTACAAACCAAAGGCATGATGGAAATTTTCAGGAGTGGTCTGTTAAAAGTTACTTCGCTCAGAGTGTCAATCTCTGTAGTAGATTGGGAACAAAGAGTTTCCATCAGGAAATAAGTGAGTTTTCATAAGGTATTCACATTCTTTAGCCTGATGGCGAAAACTCATTTCCTTAACACTAATAAGTGTTGGTTCCTAGGCAATACAGTTGGAGTTTGGGAAAGATTATATTGAGTTCTTAGAGTTAGCTCAGTCATTTTACAAATAAGTCAGATGCATCTATTCTGATTTTATCCCTCATGATTCTCTCCTTTTAATCAAGGATTTCACAGAACATCCTTTGATCACACTTATGGGCATACTTGCTTCTGTTTTCTGCAAAGGCATGACTTTAAATTGTTCTTAATGGCTGATTAAACCAGCAAGTATTTAAGTCTCTAGGTGTTACATGATAAAAGGGGCCAGACTCCCCTACGTATTTTTACCTTGGTTTTTCTGGCAGTGGGGCAGTTTCAATTTTCTTCACCATGCTATTGCTGAGTAGCCATCTTCAGTGCCCTTGGTGTGGGGAATGGATAGGATGTCGTCAAATTGGAGGAACAGCCTGACTTAATTTCAGACAATTTATCTAAGCCATAAAGTTTCATGAACGCCAGGGGTGTCGGACCAGGTCTGCTATTCAAAGCTGAAGGGGTGGAACGCCCATACCTAAGAAGCAGAAGAATGAGTACGTACAGGACAAAGGGGCTGGGGTTGCCAATTAGATATTCTAGGAGAATGAAGCCACCCAAATCCAAAAGAGCAGAGTTGCCATCCCAGTGCGCCTGGAAGATGATGGTGAAGCCTAGGTCTGAGGGGCTAGCCCAGAGTCCAGAAAGCACAGCCAACACCCAGGGCCTTTGCCTGGATTGTCTCAGAGAACAGAGGATTATCTTCAGTCCTTGAGAGCTAATTTAAATTGTTCTGCTAGGCTGTGGACTTGCTTAGTGCCAGTTATCTCTTCTTTCCCTACAATTTCAACCATATGTAATGGAAATATCTACCTTGTGCCTGTTCTATGGAAGCAGATAATTTGTATTCTACCAAAAAAAAAAAACTGTTGCCATGGTGTTGATTTCGACTCATAGTGACCCTGTATGCCAGAGTAGAACTGCCCTATAGGGTTTCCAAGGAGCACCTTTTGTATTTGAACTGCCGACCTCTTAGTTAGCAGCCGAACTCTTAACCACTACACCACCAAGGTTTCCAACTTGTATGCTAGATTTCACAAATGAAGAGAAATTTTTTGAAGAATAGAATTTGCACTTGTAGATTATCTTAGTTATCTAGTGCTGCTAAAATAGAAATACCACAAGAAATACCTCTGTTCTCTGAGACCTTTTAGGCAATGAGCCTCCCCTCCAGACTCCGGGTGTTGGCCACATTCTCCTGATTCTGGGTGGACGCCCCTCAGCCCTGGGCTTCAGATCTGCCTTCCAGGCTCACTGGGACAGCAACTTTGCTCCCTCGGCTTTAATCCATTTGAGTGGCGACTCTACCGTATGAGACGCCAGAGGTCTTGTTCCTACCCTTGGAGACTAGGGTAGCTCTGCTTCCTGTGTTCCTTGTCTCTTCAGCTTCTGTTTCCTGGTTTCTTGGCCTCTTGGCCTCTCGAGCTTCACCATTCCCATCTGCCCTGCTGGGCAAGTATTCCAAAGCTCTGCAGCTCCACCTATAAGTGTCTGTTGACACCCCACTCTGTCAGTAAACTTCTGCTGGAAGGCACTCAGCTCTTTTGCACCAGTCTCCTGGTTCTGCTGCTGCCATTTCTCTGCTGTTGCTTCTCACCACCTGTGCCATCACCATTGTAACAGCTCTTCTCACTTCTTTCTGATTGTCTTTGATATCCAAAATACCACCAACAGTCTCTTCAAGGCAATCTAGGCTTTTACTATTAGGCACTTTAAAACTCTTCCAGTTTCTACCTGTTCATGGTTTCAAAACTGCTTTCACATTTTAGGTATCTGTTAGAGCAGCACCCCACTCTTATGGTATCAAATTCTATCATTTTGAGGGACACAATTTAATCCATAACATTCTATACTTTGCCCCCCTCCCCCAAATTCATGACCTTGCCGCATGTAAAACACATTCATCCAAACATATCCTCATAAAAGTCTTAAATCAGCTCTATAACTGATTGAATTGTGTTCCTCCAAAATGTGTGTCAGCTTGGCCGGGCCATGATTCCCAGTATTGTGTGATTGTTCACCATTTTGTCATCTGAGGTGATTTCCCCATGTGTTATAAATCCTACCTCTATGATGTTAATGAGGCAGGATTACAGGCAGTTATATTAATGATGCAGGACTCAATCTACAAGATTAGGTTTGGTCTAAAGTCAATCTCTTTTGAGATATAAAAGAGAGAGGCAAGCAGAGAGACAGGGACCTCATACTACCCAGAAACAAAAGGCAGGAGAATAGCATGTCCTTTGGACCCAGGGTCCCTCCCTGCTCTGAGAAGCTCCTAGAGCAGGGGAAGATTGATGACAAGGATCTTTCCCTAGAGCTGACAGAAAAAGCCTTCTCCTGGTGCTGGTGCCCTGTATTCAGACTTCTAGCTTCCTAGACTGTGAGAAAATGAATTTCTGTTTGTTAAACCCAACCACTTATGGTATTTCTGTTATAGCAGCACTAGATATCTAAGACAGGGGGTATAGAATGTAACCAAACAGCATTTGGATGAATCTCAGCAACATCTTGTTTAACTTTTCTTGTGGTGTTAATCTAAGGGCAATAAGAGGTTTTAGCAATGGCACAAATCCCTCTTCGTTGGGCTAGTAAAAACTGTAAAGATTTGATTATTAAGTACCATTTTAACCAATGAATTAAGGGATTGTTTTTGTACTGTCACTCCAGTTGCAAAAATTGTCACCTATTCGAGGTGTGTTAGCTGACAGGTTAAGAATAGACTGCTTTAAGTGTATTGTGTCAAACTAAGGAATGGTTGCTCACAAAAAGGACCAGTCCCATCAAGGGTAGTCTGCAGTAAGATTGTTAGTGTTAGGCTGTGTTAGGCTAAAGAAATTAAGTTTTAAATCACTGGTCCAATGTAGGCTTTTATAATGAATGTAAATATGTAGACGAACTTCCAAGGTTCTCAATGTACTTTGACTGTTTATTCTCTTAACTATCTTAGCATGGTGTAGCCTATGCATAACGAAAATCTTTAAAGTAGGGATCATCTACACTGAACCTCCAGAAAGGAATAAGTAACCATGCGGAGCACACAAGGCCTGTTTAAAATCAAGAGGAACTAGGGATAGATAAATTTGCATTTATCAGCCAAGTTTCTATGTGGACGTTACTATAAGTTGACAAACTTTCAAAGTTTAATTCCTACCAGGTAAAGTTTTGTGAACAAGGGCAATAATATTGAATAGTTCTATTCAGTGTCTTAAAGTAATTATTTTTACCAACTGGAATATAATAGGGCTTCTGCAGGGTATTGTTTAACAAAAGAATATTGTGCAATATAATCTTGGTTTCTGCATTTAATTTCGAGATTTACCTCTTTAGCTCCAGCAAAATCACACTGGGTAAACAAAACAACAGGGATCATTCTAAAAATGTAACAAGGTAGTGATAACGTAAATATTTAGACAAAATAAGTACCCCAACTACTAATAGAATGAGTCCTAGTGCTCCCAAAGTTTGTATAGAAAATGGGAAAGATCAAGAAGGTTGGGCTAAGTTTTGCCAAGCTCAACTTCACTTGATTTATCTTTCTTAGGAAATTGGAACTTGAAAAATTTGAAGAAAAATTGGAAGACCCTAATTATATTATCCTTATTTCCTTTATTCCCTCCTTTTTATCCTGATAATAGCTTTAACGTGAAGACAGTTAAAAATTACTAATCTATGAATCTTAACTTATAGGTTATAAGTGTTAGGCGGTAGTAACAACATCTAGTGGGGACATAAAGAATTAACACCATGCAGGGAAATTTCTCAATAAAGAGGATAAGACAAATTAAATGTAATTCTATAAGGATCACCTATGCCAATAGGAATAGAAGTTCAAGGACTTTATAGCATGTATATACATGGGAAATTAAGGGATACATGTAAATCAGAAAGTAACACATGGCAAATTACAAATCTATAAATCCCAGCTGATAAAACAGTGCCACTTTGAAAGTTTTAAGTATTAAATAAAGAGTAACTACTTCAGGGATTTCTACACAGTATATTTTACTAGGGGAGAATATTAACTTGGTGAAGGATAGTTAAAATAAATGGGAAAATAAAGATTATAAATCACAGTCCAAAAATTTTAGCTGCTTGTATGAAGTTTGTGTTTTTCTGTGATTTTCTGTTTGCTTCTGTCTCAGTTTTTTGCTTCTGTTACCAGGACAGCTGTTTGAGTCCTTTAGTTGGCTGGAGAGTTTAAACAGGAGCCACAGTCTTCTTTAATTGGGAGAGGTGTATCTAAGTTTTACATCTCTTAATTTAGCAGTATAAGGATTAGTAAGGAGAACTACACACGGTCCTTTCCAACAAGGCTCCTGGGAATCTTTCAGCTGTTGTTTTTTCTAATGTATATCGTCCCTTAGAATAATATCAGGCAGATTTTGGTTTTTGGTCTTCAAAGATTTTTAATCTGTGAAAACATTCTTTAGAGTATTGGACTAAAGATTCACAATATTTAACAATATTAGAGTTGGTATAAGTAATATAAGGGAGGGACATCTTGTTTTGAAGAACTACTTCTCTCACCATAGTTATTTCAGTATTTGTTTCTTGGAGTCTTTTGGTGTTTCTGAATACATTTTAGTCAGAACTTTGACATGAGCCATAGCATTTTTTAATTCATAGGATATTCCGTAACCAGTATGGTGTTATTAGTTCCTAAAATAGCTGATTCTTACATAAAAAAGAAAGGAAGAGACAAAAAATGATTTATTATATCTAGAAAATAGAACATTGTATTAGTGATATCATGATATAAATCTTATAGTAATCTTTTTAGTTTCCTTACTTTTGTGTAGCCAATTTTGGTTTCATGTTATTCTGGATCTGCAGCAACTTGAAAAACATCATCAATTTCTACATGAAACAAACATAAGAGCTCTAAAAATCACGATTCAGCCCAGTGGCATTTATATTCAAAATCTTTTAATCCTCTTTATGAGTTTGATATAGCCCTTTTTTGTTGTTGTGTTTTCAGCGAATTAGTAAGGTAAAATTTATCTGTGAAACACAAACTTAAAAATGGCTATGGTTAGCTTGCAATAATAATTTTAAAAAGTGAAAAGACTTTATGGCAATTAGCTACAAAAGTAATTCAAAGTTAAATAAATTGAAATAAAAACTTCAGATGAAAATATCTCTAAGCATAATGATTAACCTCACTTTTAAAGAGTCAGGATATACTAAGAATATTAAAAATTCCATAGGTGAAACTACTGGCTTTGATGATGCTAGATTTTAAAAGAAATAAAGTTGTGACTGTGACTTAACGAGGGTTCTTGTCCTGTCCTATTAGCCAATCTAAATAAGATGGATGCCACACCACCAGTTGCAAGGGAAACAGGAAGTGGAAATTTATTGTCTGCACAGACAAGGAGCAATAGGGGGCCTAGCGACCATAAGGTCCCGTGCTCACTGTCTGAGAGGATTGGAGAGCTTTTTATTTTCAATGTCATCTGGGGGTTGGCTTTGGTGCCCAGAACCCTCCATCCTTAGTCCTCCCATGTCCACATTTGGAGGTCCCGGTGTTGAATCGTGTCGGTGATTTTCAGGTCCAGGGACAGATTGAGGACACAGCTTCTCAGGCCCTGCGCATGCACCAAAATCTTGGTTTGCGCATGCACAGCATTCTGGCACCAAATTCAAACTGTGGTTAGGGCCGCAGCGTGGTCTGGCAAAACCGCAGTTAGACGCTGTGGCTTGGCCGGCTGCAAGGGGGGCAGGGAACTGCAGCAGAGTGGGGGGAAGTCTCAGCGGAGGCTTCATGACCAAGTTAGTAATTGAAAAGTTAAAAAAATTATGATATAATAGAATGACCTTATTATTTAATATCAGGCAAAACATAAGAGGAACTATTAATGCAGAAAAATTTAACCAATTAAATTTAATTTGGCATTTTTTGGATTTGACAACATGTTTTATGTAATACAACATATTAAATAAACCTTTTCAGTAATTTTTTCTTTATAAAACAGAAATAAATCTTTTATGGCTTTTTATGAAGTTTTGAAGTTGTCAGGAGTTTATTACAAGCTACTGAGAAACAATATATGAATTATTTAATTAAAGATATTAAAAGTAAAAGTCTTAGTTTTTCCAAAGCCATGTGGCCTGATTCTTTATTTAGTAATTTATTCTGTTGAATCTTTGCTTTTGAGGCAGACTGCAAATAAAATAAAATAAAATAAATTATTTGAAGAAAATTTTGTTAATTTAACAGTGAGAAACCCAGTTGTAAAATTCTTATAAATCAACTCATTAAACTTTTAGCTGTAGTGGATAAGAACTTCAACCATACCAAATAATTTTTCTTTTTAATAAACCTTTTAAATTTCTTGTAAAAATAAATATATATTTTTTTCACTGTGGCATAAAAAGTAAGAGCCTATAAATTTTAATTACAGCAAACTTCCACCAACGCAATTTAATATAAGTAAACTACTCAAAAAATTCTGAACATTAATTTAAATCTATATATTTTGAAACATAATCACCCCTGAAACCTCATCTAAACAGTCTACATCTCTATTTAAATTTTTATCATTTCTTTTGTTAAAAAAAGGTTTTTATTTGGTTGGAAGGAGTCTTTTTTGCTACTATCTACTTGACTAACAAAAACTTCTTAGGAGCAGAATTGATTTTTTTCTGGATGTCTTATCTTCACAGAGACTTGCTTTGTATGTTAGTCCTAGGGTCATAAGAAGCCAGATTAAATGGCTGGTCTGTTAGCTATAGCCTGTGTTATAATTTCTATGTTCTCCTAAAAACAAACAGACAAAATGTGACCTGAATTGTAGCAACTTTTGTCAAGGCTTAGAGGAAAAAGTTTACAATGGCATACATTAATATAAAAGGGGTCTGTTAGATTTTTCAAGAAACTTATCTACAGTCAGGCTAGGTCAAGGGTCTCAATAATAGATACCTTAGACTCAAAAGTTGTCTTTATATTTGTTTCAGTTGTTATCAAAATTATAATCACTTGTGTAATAAAAAAATAGTATATAAAAATTGTTATATATATATTTTTTCATTTCTGAAAGTTACAAGATTTAGGCAAGGCTGGCAAAGCCCTTAGTCATTTGTGGAGCTACACCTTCACCTTTTTAAAGGCAAGTAGTATGAGTTCAGGCCAGTTGCCTGGTAACACATAAGCACATCAGTCAAACAGCCTAATTTATCTTAAATTTTCATAGAGTAGCTGCCAAAAAAAAAAAAAAAAAAAAAAAATCAATTATAAGGCAGCAAGTTAAAATGAAACAGAAAAATAACATAATTTATCTGTCTGTGAGGTCAGCTAACCTGAAAAACCTGTAAAATAACAATCCTGTACACAGAAAAACAAAAAGCAGTTGTGACAATATAGGGGAGGTCAGCACAATTGGACTAAACCAAAAGCCAAGAAGTTTCCTGAATAAACTGAATGCTTCAAAGGCCAGCGTAGCAGGGGCAGGGGTCTGGGGACCATGGTTTTAGGGGACATCTAAGTCAATTGGCATAATAAAATCTATTAAGAAAACATTTTGCATGCCACTTTGAAGAGTGGCATCTGGGGTCTTAAACGCTAGCAAGTAGCCATCTCAGATGCATCAATTGGTCTCAACCCACCTGGATCAAAGGAGAATGAAGAACACCAAGGACACAAGGTTATTACAGGCCCAAGAGATAAAAAGGGCCACATGAACCAGAAACTACATCATCCTGACACCAGAACAACCAGATGGTGCCCGGCTACAACCGATGACTACCCTGACAGGGAACACAACAGAGAACCCCTGAGGGAGCAGGAGAACAGTGGGATGCAGACCCCAAATTCTCATAAGACCAGACTTAATGGTCTGACTGAGACTAGAAGGACCCCAGTGGTCATGGCCCTCAGACCTTCTGTTGGCCCAGGACAGGAACCATTCCTGAAGCCAACTCTTCAGACATGGATTGGACTGGACAATGGGTTGGAGAGGGATGCTGGTGAGGAGTGAGCTTCTTGGATCAGGTGGACACTTGAGACTATGTTGGCATCTCCTGCCTGGAAGGGAGATGAGAGGGTGGAGGGGGCTAGAAGCTGGCAAAATGGACATGAAAAGAGAGAGTGGAGGGAGAGAGTGGGCTGTCTCATTAGGGGGAGAGTAATTGGGAGTGTGTATATGGGTTTTTGTGTGAGAGACTGACTTGATTTGTAAACTTTCACTTAAAGCACAATAAAAATTATTTTAAAAATGCAGTTGTGAGAAGCATTACTTTTGGTCTCTCACCCATTAGAGTAACCTAACGCCAAATAGTGCATCCTGTCTGCAAGGAGCGTTACTTTAGGTCTCTCACCCCTGAAAGTAACCTCCACAATGCCAAATTGCAAGAAGCGATGTCAAAGGTGTGCCCGACCTAGGTGAAACAAACTTTAACCTGAACTTGCAAGCAGGGGGAAAAAAAATGCACTCAAACTTGAAACCTGAATGTGCATTGTAACTTAGAAGTGCACTAGGAAAGTGAAAGTGAGCTCAAACTTAATGGGCGGGAACCCTTATCTCCCCAGAGTAGGCCTGGGGAACATCCCCACCAAACAGAATTTGGCAAGAACATGTCAGAATGCAGAGAGAAAGAACCAAAAATGGAAGTAAAGACAGATCCTCAGTAAAAGTCACAAAGCTCTATACAATGAAGGGGCAACCTGGTTTTAAGAGGCATCACCTTAAATGAGGAGAAATTGACTCATCAGCAACAGGTTTAATTTGGTTTTGGTACCTTAAATGACCTCTGGGAATCCAGGGACGCAGTTAGCCAAAAGGCTCTGCTGCCTGGGTCCACATTCAGATGTCCCCAGAGTCGTAGAAGGCAGGAAGTCTTTGAAATTTCACGTATCTGACACCAAGTAATATCATTGAGCAAAATCAAAGCCTGGTTAAAATTGAAAGTCAAGAGTTTTATGGAGGGAATAGAGACGCTGCAGCATAAAAGAACATTGCAATGGGGAAACCTGGAGTCACAGAAAACGGACACATGAATCTATGGGTTAGGAATTGGGGGCACACGGTTATGGGGCTAGAGGAGGAAGTAGGAAACACAATTTTCTGATTAGTTTACAGTGATTGAGATCAATCAAAGGTGAGATAGAAGTAAAGCATAATCTTTGATATTTTTGGATATATGAATACACTGATTGGCTGAAAGGTATAATTGAAAGACATAGGGTCAATGGGGGGAGGGGAGTGCATCACAACGGTTACAAGGCAATGGCATGAGGGAAATTTTCAGGAATTGTCTGTTAAAAGTTACCTTGCTCAGAGTGTCAATCTCAGGAGATTTTGAACAAAGAGTTTCCATCAGGGAACAAATGAATTTCCATGAAGTATTCACATTCTTTAGCCTGACTGCAAAGAAACTTATTTCCTTAACAATAATAGGGGTTGGTTCCTAGGCAACAAAGGTAGAGTCTGGGGGAAAGGTTATATTGAGCTCTTGGAGTTAGCTCAGTCATTTTACAAATAGGTCAGATGTCTCTGCTTTCATTTTATCCTTTATCATGCTTTATATCAAATGAGAACATTAAGTTAAATTACATTTTAAAAGTGCTGCATTCTAGGGGCATTTAAAAACTCTGATGATGATTATAACTGTGATTTAGAATTTCAACTATTAGGATTGTCCTGAGGCACAAATTTAAGAGTGAGCTCCAAGGTAATAGGCCTATAATAAAAAAATAAAACATCCTCTGAAATCTTCATGATGTTTATAAAAAATATATAAAAAATTTTAGTATATGAAATTGCAAAAAGGGTTTTATATCACATGAGGCAAATATTTTCATAATTTGTGTTAATAATATGTTTACCCTGCTTCTTTTATTATTTTTCCAAAAGAAAGAGTGTTTTGCTTTTTTCATAGCTGTCTTTTCTCTCCTGAGACTTTTTCTGTTCTGCTAACAACCTCCTGGTACACTACAAGGTAATCTTCAGGCACATATGTTAAGTTAGTTTGGAACCTCTCCCACTAGCTTGTAACCTTGCTGATGGGGCCATGTGGAGGTAAATAACTATCCTCTCAGCAAAATCAGTCAAGTCTTGCCAGTTATATGACTAGAGAAAAAGTCCATAGGGATAGGGAAGGTGGGGAAAGGAAGCTTCTGAGTGAATTTACCTGAGAATAGTGTTTACTAACGAACTATTCCAAACACATTAGTGGCCCAAGGGAGCCTTCCCCGTGTCTCAGAAGTATAGTATAGTATAGAATTTGATAGCTAACACACTTCACTGGTGACAATTGTAAGACGATTGTAGCCTGTAGTCCTGCCTCCTAACAATGTTACAAGTAATCCCCAGGAGACATCACAGGAGATACACTACTGCATTTTAGATTTTAATTTCAGATAAGCAAACAGGACAGAACAAAGCCACACTACCTTGTAAGTGCTGATTTCTTAAAATTAGTTACGATAAAGCCACACTATTTTACAAGTACTGAGAGTACTTGTTGAAAGTATATTGTGCCAGCCTTTAAATTGGTAAAGGATTCTGTTTTATTTTTATTTGGTTAATAATGTGAAATATTGTGTAAATGATCATATTTCATGAATGATATGCCTCAGATCACATTATGTAATACTGTGGTTGAGTACATTGGTGTTCATCAGCTACAACCAGGTAATAAAATAGGTAATAGTGACTATACATGATTTGTAATATGATTGATTTAATTAATAGAAAGCATAAAGTTAGAAAGAAGATCTATTAGGTTTGGTGACAAATCATGATCCATAAAAAATCTCAGTTGACAGGAATCGTACTTCTACTGTTAAATAAGACAAAATTTAATGGGGGTTGGGATTGGGGTGGAAGTCTTGTTTTTACATTAAAATTCTCTGAAGCATATTATGGTGGAGGATGTGGATTAAAACAAAAACATTTAAAAAAAGAGAACTGGGCGTGTTGGTAAATCCTAAATTCATACTTCTCAAACTGTACAAAGAAACTCATGGAGGTGCCACAGGATATTATAAACGTTCAATGGAAACAGAGACAACATACAAACTACTAGGACATTAGACTGTGCAACTTCACTTTGATGATACCGTATGTTTATAACGATGGGATTGCTGTGAACCAAGAAAGTTAGGGCAGTTTTTCTCTAATCTCAATGAGTCAGTCATATGGCATGACTACTAAAAATAAAAACATAACAAGAAGACAATGAAACAAAAGGCCCTAATTGGATTTTAGATAACATTGTTAAAAATATTGGCTCCAGAATGAAAGAAGATAGTTGTACTACCAACATTTGCGTCATTACTACACACCTAATGTAGAAATAACTACTATAAACCAAGTGCTAGACACTCTGTTAGTTGTACTGTCATGTAATTTCTAATTTTCACAGCAATTCACTTTGTTTTGTTTTTCATTGTGGTAAAATATGCCCAATGTAATATTGCCATCTTAAGCATTTGCAAGTGTACAATCTAGTAGATTAATTATACGCAAACACTGTACAACCATCACCACTATTTGCTTCTAAAACTTCATCATCCCAAGTAGAAACTTTGTACTCATTAAGCAATAACTCCCAGCTTTCCCCTTCCTCCAGCCCGTGGTAACCACTGATCTACCTTCTGTCTCTAAGCATTTATCTAACCTAGACATGCCACTCTGCTCCCACAAAGATCACAGCCTAGAAAATCCTATGGGACAGTTCTACTGTGTCACATGGGGTCACTATGAATTGAAATTGGCTTAATGGCACCTAACAACAACAGATATGCCATATAAATGGAATCATATATTTGTCCTTTTGTTTCTGTCTTATCTCACTTGGAATAATGCTTTCAAGGATCATACATGCTGTATGCATTAGAACTTCATTCCTTTTTATGGTGGAATATTCCATTGCACATACCCAAAAACCCAGTGCCCTCGAGTCGATTCCGACTCATAGCGACCCTATAGGACGGAGTAGAACTGTCCCATACAGTTTCCATATAGACCACATTTTGTTTACCCATTCACCTTTTGATAAACACTTGAGTTGTTCCCACCTTTTAACAATTGTGAATAATGCTACTATGAACATTGGTATAGCAATTCACTTTTATAGATGTGAAAGATCTTGATAAAGATGGAAAAGAACTTTAATATCAAATAATTTGAAGAACTATTGAAAGATGTGTTTTTTAAAGAGTAAACAATTTCTTTTGTGAGGATCAGCACGAAGTTGGTTCTTATGAGGCTGAGGTTGAAGATGTCCCAAATGTCCAACTTTTCCAAGCCGCTTTACCACACTATCATCACTAATATCAACTATTCCCTTGCCCCTTAGTACTCTTCCTCCTGTCTTTGGGTTCCCTAATTTGCTGCAGTGTCTCACAGAACTCATGAACCATATAAAGGAAATGGCTCAGGTGGTTGTGGAGGCTGGCAAGTCCCAAATTCATGAGAAAGGCATAGGCTTCTCCCTGGGCCTCAGTTTCTGCCCAAAGGCACTCAGCTTTCTTGTTCCATAGGCCAGGAAGCCCATTGCGCCCCTCCCTGCTGGCCTCTCCTGCTGGTCTTTCCTTCCTCCGTGGTAGTGGGCTCTTCTTTCTGCTCTAGAATTGGCTATTTTTTAAGGCAAAATTGACCAATCCTCTTGGTGGGTCACAATTATCTTATTTGCACATCCTCATCCAACACTTGGATGGGAGTTACAAGACCAAGGTGAGAAAGACCATCCTAAGTAATTCATCACACAGCAGAAATAAATGGGTTTTAGGGGAACAAAATAGCTTTCAAATATTTGAAAAATGATCAACTGAAAGAAACCTCATATTGATTTCATTTGGCTTCAGTAGGGAAAGAAGACCAGCAGGAAAGGAGATATTGGTTCAAGACAAACAATACTTTATTACAATGAGAGTTTTCCAAAACGATGTGAGTTGACTTTGGAATATAATGACATTTCTTTCTTTGTTGGTATTCAACGTGGAGGCTTACTGGCGTAATTATTGGGAGAATTTTAGAGATAGGATTTCTGTGTTGGAAAATATTTGGAATGGAATACATCTAAAATTCTTTCAACCTCATGACTTTGAACAAAATTACCTCTCACCTCAGTCAAGGCTGTCCTGGCTATTAATAATCAAATTAGAAATATGATTGGATGTTGGATTCCCTGTGGTTCAGATGGGTGCAGGTTGTTCTTACTGAGAAGAGGAGAATCACTCTAAGACAGAACCCATCGACAATCAATCAAATGCTGTTGAGAGAAATAGGAAGAGTGCAATTCAAAAGAACTAAAGCCTAGGATTGGGGCAATAGAGCCAAGCAAATAAACCTGAATAAAGGCAAGTCAAGATCAAAGTGAGAATGTGGGAGATGTGAGGTAGAAGGTCTATGATCCGAATTTTAGTGGCAGTTTTGTTCTATTGTATATAGGGATGCTATGAGTCGAAACTGACTAGACGGCACCTAACAACAACCTTTTTGGCCCATATGAGATGTGATGTGAAGGTATTGCTGGCCTAGCTAAAATATTATATACTCTGTGTGTATCCATTAATTTTACGATATTGGCAGCCTTTTTTGAATTGTCCCCTGATGTCAATATTTGTTGTGCCTGAGAACTGTGCAAGATGCTATTTGTAAGAGTCCTTCCTTCCCTTTTTAATTGAAATGAATATCACTATACTAGTAGAGTGACTCAAGCAAACAACCCTGGAAACAAGATTCAGATAGAATTAGTCAACTGCAGTCTATTTTAGGCATCTGGTCTATGAATTTACTTGGACACAGGATAACCTGTAGAATGGTTTTGGTTGAAGAATTTAGGCAAGAATAAGAACTGTGAAATAAATCAAGCTTCTACTTACTACTACATACTCTTTCCCATAGAAATTTCCCTACAGTTTCATTAAGTATTGAACATAGACACAGACACAGGTTAGAAGAAAGGAGCCCTGATGGTGCAGTCGTTACACGCTTGGCTGCAAACTGAAAGGTCAGTCAGTAGTTGTAACCCACCAGCCACTCCTTGGGAGAAAGATGTGGCAGTCAGCTTCAGTAAAGAAAAGCCCCAGAAGGTGCTCACGACCTCCTGTTGTGGCATTCTTGAATAAAAGCAACAGGGGATTGCCAGCAGTTTCAGGCCCTGTAATAGACATTAGAGGACAGAGAGGCCCCACTGAGAGTCAGTACAGCCGCTGGTTCCAAATCATCTCGCCTTAGAATCTAAATCTTTTGACAGTGGCAGGTGTTGAGAGTTCGGGGAGAGGGGTTGCCAGGAGCTATACTAAGAAGAAATGTGGTGAGAACCCAGACACAGAATCTGACTTGCATTTATGGTAATTTGCATTTTTGAACTCATACCTCCCTGTTGTGTAATGAAATGCTGAGAGCAGTAAATGAGAGTAGGTTCTTTAACATAAAAGCACAGCTCAATGCCAGAAGCCCTTTAACAGTTCTCTCTCTGCTTATCCATTGGGCTCAAAGTCAAATACCATCACTTGAGAGGCAGCAGTAAGTTGATGAGGCAGCACAAGCGCTACCTGAGTGGAATGCTGTGGTCATCAGGTCTACCCTGCTGCTAGCAATTAAAAATTAACCACGGCATTTTCAAAAAGAATGTACCAATTCATATGCACCTTCTCTTCTGCTTGACAATGTCTAAAGAGCATCTGCTTTCTCAAGTCAAGACAGTTATACAAAATGAACCTCTTTTGTGTGCTATGTGTAAAGCTAGGTCATTAACACACCTGCCAGAAAAGCAAAGAGGAAGGAAAAACAAATCCTTGGTAAACTCATTCATTTAAGACATTTAGGTTCCTGGTGCTGTCCTTTGAACACTCCAATTACCTCCTCTTGCCCTTCCAAACAAGTGGTATGAATTTTAATCAGCTGGAATGCATTCAAGGGCTGAAATATATAGCGTTGTTAAATCATTTTTACGGAGAAAAGCAACTCGCATACCTACACTATATGTATCTCTGGTTCTCAGAAGGGTGGAATGCCCTTGCTATGGACCGAAACAAACAATGTTTTATTTTTGTTTCAACCTCTGTTGACTTTCCTCTGCATTCCTTTCCCCTAGTAGGGCAGAGCCTCGGTTCTGAGAATAATTAGCAACACCCACTGGTGATAACAGGGCTGCAGCAACGTAACAGCGATATCTTGCTGGCGCCAGCTGCGCTTCAGTATTTATTTATTAAGATCACAATATTTACACAGTATGAACTCACTGAGATGGTGGGAGATTGAGCAATGCTCCAGCAGCTAAATTTCTTCATCTGTATTTTTAAATGGAGAGAGAAAGAAAAAAATTAAAAAATTTCTAGACGGTATGCTGTTTATTTCTCTGGATAGAAAATTTGAGCATCTCATTCCAATCCAGTCATGTTTTTGTGGCAGTTTGGTTTATAGACCCCGGAGAGGCTTTCCAGGCGTGCACTGTAGTGGGGCTGCTATGAAGCTGGCTTCCCTAACACGGGGGAAGCTTAAAGTTGCCACAGATGCAAGGAATGACACAGCAAAGAAATCAGGTGGCAGGTTTATAGGGGCTGACAACTCCACTGAGTCCAGAGCTGTGACTGAACAATCTAGATACCAGCTCAAAATTCCCACTTGACTTGAATTATCTTTTTGTTTGCTCTTCTGTAGGGATTTGCCACCGTAGTGGTAAACACGGTCTGCTGAGGGGGTTGCTACGTAAGGCATAACCTTGGGGAGAGTTGTAGATGGAGATAGGCAATTTTAGGAGGTCAGATTGGAAAATATTGTTAGAAGTTTGTTTTAAGCAAGAACAAGAAATGGTTGGAGCAGAGTGCAGGCATTATTTTTTTAGAATGTACAATTTCCTGATACTTTTGTCTAATAGTTGCTCAAGGAAGAGTTAGTTTTACTTTTAAAATGTAAATACTGTTGCTCAAGGGGCAGAGATAATGACAGAAAGTGAGGCATTTGGGATGTTCTTTTATCTTGGTGACCTGGAACAAATCATTAAACTTTTCTGTGTTTTTTTTTTTTTTCTCTCAGAAACATAGAGATAGAAGATGTTTATCACCAACTTAACACAGTATCTTTAAAATCATTGGCTTCGTATCTTTCAAGCATTTTGAATATGGAGGCTTACTATAATTGCATAAATAAAACCCAGTATTGGATAAATAGACTTTAAAAATAATAAATAATTAAAACTCAACACAGCACAGTCTGTCAATATTTAAAAAAAAAGACCCTCTTCAAAATTTAGCTTTGTTCAGTAATAATAATAACCAATTATTTCAATTAATTTTTTTTACACAGTTTTTTTTTTATAGTACAGTTATTTTTAAGGAAGATTTACCAGTCAATAATGTTGCACAAAGTCATAAATTATAAAGCTATTCTCAAGCACTGGCTATTTTCATGTCAGCCTTAGCCTTTTTAAAAATTAAAAAGAGGATAATACAGCAGTTCAGTTGACATTTAATATTGCATTGTCCGTGTCACTTTATCTTTCATCAGGCTTATTGCTTTTATATTATTAAAATATCCCAGAATGATCTAACGTGTATAAGAAGTTTGATTTTCTGTACTATTTTCCTTTTATTTTTGAAAATAGCTCCAAAGGAACATAGCTATATTTAGCATAAACTTATTCACAAAGTAAAATATACATGCAGGAAAAGGAACAGAACATAATTGCACAAACTGATAAATGTTCTCCACATGAACACATCTGTGTATCCAGGCCCAGGTCCAGGAACAGAATAGTACCAGATACCAGAGCTCATGTGAGCCCCTCCCAGGCACTTCCCATCTACCCAAAGTAACCACTATTCTGATTTGTAAGATTAGATTAATTTGGAGGCAAGATTAGTTCGAAGGATAATTTATTCATAAAATAGACTACAACATTAACTTCTAGCTGCACACTGTTGATATTCCAAATGTTAATGCATACAAATTATTAAGGATAGCAAGAAAAAAGCTTTGAATTTTAAGTGGAAGACCATATATGCATTTGAATAGCAACTGCTGATAGAGATAACTGCTGTGTTTATATTTGGAACACAAAACAATCCTGTTCTTTCTTCACTTGGCTACAGAGACACTTTAGTACGCTGGCACTTCACTGCTGCCTCAGCCACTGATGGTATGTTTTAGTTTGCCCCCAAGTTATTCAGTTCAAAAGTTACTGTGCAAGGAGAATTCTTCAAGTGTAGATAGAACAAATAGATAAGATGGGAATCTAAACACTGGCTAAAGCTGACAGTGGCTCTGCCTAATTTTTTTTTTTTTTTTTTTCAGTTTTAAGTGACTATTTTAAGTGTACCTTCAGAGATACTCAGGATTTTTTTTTAATTTATTTATTTTTTAAAAATTCTGACTAGGGAACAGCTTTCTTTGGCTTTAATTAATGTTGAGTGACTAAATTTTCAAAAATAAACCATGAGGCACATTTTTAAATATTGTTCCTTTGATGCTATTCTAAGGCAGATACTATTACTCATAGCTTTCTTGCAAATACTTGAAAGTACAGGGCAATTTTCTACATAAAAGCATAGTTCACTTACATTGATGTAGAAAAGATAGTTTAATGACCCCATGTAACCTCATTTCGTTAGGGAGTGTATTTGTATACATAAGTACATATTTTGCTTTATTAATTATCAAATGTATTCTTGCACTTGGTATCCTTTGAATCTCTTCATTATTGAAGTAAGTAACACACCGCTGCCACTTTAAAGTGTCATCCCTGGAAAAACTGAATTATATAAAAACCAGTACATAGGCTTGAGGTGTCCAAATGAAGGTCAAGCAGGCAGTCTTCCTCTTATATATTCAGAGTTCTAGATTGAAATCTTCAAAATGGATCCCTTCAAAATGCATCAACTTTCTGGCAGGGTATAGTTTAGTAGTCTTAAGGACCATGGATGCTGACAGCCTTCAGGAAAAATCCTAATTATTTGAATGTTTAGATACTCCTTATTTCAATACTTACTTACCCACATTCATCAGGTAGAATATTACCTCAAGTGGAGAGGATATAGAGTTATAATAGCAAACAAAAGAATAAATTTGGTTAATCATTATAGATTACACTTTACTCTTAATCTAAGTGTTATAGATTTGTGTCCCCAAAAAATATGTATTAAAATTTTGGCCCCTATACCCTAATACGTTCCTGTTTGGAAATAGAGTTTTCTTTGCTGTGCTAACTAGGTCACACCCAAGTAGTTGAGTTCTAAATCTAATAACTTCTGAGTTATAAAAAGAACCAAATGGATACAGAGAAAGACACTGAGGAGGAAGACAAATGCCATGTGAGGATCATCTATAAGCAAAGCAATGACAGGAGTTATCAGAAATCAGGAAAGAAGCCCATAGAAGGAATCACCACTCCCTTCTCTTCTTTGGACTTCTGGCCTCCAAAAGTAGGAGAAAATAAATTTCTCTTCTTTAAATCCACCCTCTCTTGGAATTTCTGTATGACAGTACTAGCTAACTAAAAGTGGGGATTTGCTCTAATAAGTACCTAAAATGTGGAAGTGGTTTTGGAGGAATTTTGATACACTTGATAGTAAGGGCTTGGAAACCTTGAACAGGCTTGGTAGAATTATGAACATTAAGGGTGCATTTAATGAGGACTCAGAAGGAATTGAGAGCTATAGGAAAAGTTTCTACCATCATGAATAGAATGTTGCTAGAAACGTGGACATTAAATATGCTTCTGGTGAGTCTTTAAAAGAAAATGATGAACATCTTATTGGCACTGGAGGAAAAGAAATCCTTGTTACAAAGTATAAAGAAATGGCTGAAACCCATGTCCTTATAGACTTTTCACCCTAGTAGACAGCAAACAATAAATTGGTAAAGCTTTTATATCATGTCAGATAATGAAAAGTGTTAACGGAGAAAAATAAAGCAGAAAAGGGAGATAAGAAATGCCAAGACTAAGGAATTTTACAGTTTTAACATTTTTATGGTTATTGAGAATTAAAACAACAGTAGGACAGCATTGCTGGAGCTTATTACAATCAGTGCCATTGGATAAACCTTCCCCCGCCCCAGAAATGGTCCATGCTCTTAAACTCAAGCAACCAAAATCCTTAGGACTTCTAGGGAAAATTCAATCTTTTGTGGACAACTCAATCTACCAAGAGACTTCCATTTGCAGATAGCTGACTTAGACTAGCAGCATTATAAAAATTGTTTAGACAAAAGATTAGCTCCCAGCATCCCTGCAGCATAAATACCAGACAAAATACAGATTCACCAACTGGGGTCTCAGTAGTGTCTTACTCCCTGCCAGGGTGACTTAAATTGAATATGAAACACTTATGAATTGTTAGTTCATAGTCAGCTAATATTTGCTTCTTATATGCATTTCTTTGAGGGTCACCAGATTAAAAAAATGAATAAGGCCAAATTCATCTTGACCTCAATAATTGATAAAATATGTACATCAGCTATTTACATGTCAACTAGTATACAAGATGGAAACCCTGGTGGTGTAGTGGTTAAGAGCTATATGGCTGCTAACCAAAAAGTCCGCAGTTTGAATCCACAGGCGCTTGTTGGAAACTCTATGGGCACACTTCTACTCTGTCCTACTATGAGTTGGAATCAACCCGACAGCAAGGCTTTTTGATTTTTTTTTTTAAGTATAAAGTATAAATAGCTTTCTTTAGAAGAGTTTTAAGCTATGTGAGGGACAAGTTAGTTAAACAAAGAAATGTACCCAAACTCAGGGGTCACTGTGGCTCAGTGACAATTAATGAATTTGATTTTTTTCAAGTTCATTTGATCCCATGCAATTTATTTCCTCTGCGCTTTTTCCTTTGCATAAAATGATATATGCATTATCATCAGCTGTGAGCTCCTGGTAGAAGGCAGGACTACAGGTTACTGGAATGAAAACTATGATGGAGAAAGCACCTTAGGATTACAGGAATTTTCAGGTCTTGAATAGTAGAAAGGAAGAATAAAGAAAGTTAAAAAGAGAAATGAAAATCACTATTCCTTTTCAGGATCTCTCATTGCAGTAATCTTTCATATGGTCTTTAGTTTTTCTGTCTTGTAATTATTATGTACATGTTTTATTTCTTACTACTCAAAGGAAATGTCTCCAGGGCAAATACTATAATATTATTAATTTGTCCTCCATACTCAGAGCACAATGATTTGAATATAGTGATTGCAACATTCAATACAGATTTACTGAATGAATAATGTTTGTGATATTATTTTCTTAAAAAGAAAATGTTTTGTCTTTAATCAGCTACCATAAAATATAAGATCTATCAGTATACGACGGCACTGGGTTTTTTTCTTATTGGTATATTTTTCAAATTATGTTATCCACCTTGCCCAGGATACCTAAAAAAAAAAAATAGTATAATATAAAACTAATCTCTAGTCAGTTATGCCCCTGGGGTGCCTGGTAATAAGCAAACATAAGGCCTATCTGGAAGGACACTCTCCTTCTTGTCCACACAGGCTTCCCATGGTCAAAGCCCTAAGAAATATGAAATCACATTTCAAAATACAGAACACGTAAAGAAATTATACAGCAAAAGGAGGCTTAGCAGTAACCACAAACATTAACACAAGGCTCCGAGGAACCTCAGTTAATAAAATCATAGGTAGAGACCCTAAGTAAATAAGCTTAAAATGATCACAGACATCAAAAAATGCATCGAATTGTAAAAATTTAAGAAAATAATTTTTCAAACACCAGCTACTTTTTTTCTCTTAATAAAGAAATTTATTTTAGAAATAAAAGATCGACACAAAGAGTTAAAAATTGACATATATAAAAGAAGTTTCAAAAATGAAGAGCAGAATTAGAATGTATAAAACATCCACCAGAGAGGTTCCAGAAATAGTGACTAAAGGCATTGGGGAGAAGCAATATTCAAAGTTTTAAGGCTGAGAAATACCAAACATTAAGTCAAAAAAGCTCTGATACAGGTATCATAGTGTTCTCAGACAAAATAAATAAAAATATTTCATACTTCCACATTTCTTAGTACAATTTAGAACATCAATGACAAATATAAAGAGCTAAATCTACGTTCATTGAAGAAACAAATTGCTCACACACACATACACATACACGCACAAAAAACACAACGGGAAGCATGACGGCAACAGGTAAGCTGCCGCACAATCCTGTCCCCCAAACAGCCAAAACAGACAAAAAGAGAAGGTGGTAGAACAATCTATCTCAGAACTCTGGAAACCAGTCAAAGAGTTACAGCATCTAAGTGAGCACTGAATCAAGAAAGAGCTGACTATCGAACTATAGGAAAATTTTTCTTTCTACTCTAGATGTTCTTCTCCCTCCCAGCCTCTAGGGCAGCAGGGATTTTGTTATTGCTATTTTTTTTTTTTATTGGCCCGGGCTGTGAACCCCAAACCACACTCCTTTTATCTCAGGAGTATGGGGAACAGACTTACTTTTGCTGGCAGGCTATTGTGTGTGACTCTTCATATCTGTCTGGGGGATGCCTGAAGGACTGAGGAGGCTGATCTCCAGGCTTAGTCAGCCTCTGTGGTCCTGTGGCAGTGAGGGGATCAGTGAGATGGAGCAACAAGCAATGCTTGTAGCTGTGGCCACTTCAAATCACCTGGGAATAGTTATCGTGATCGAAGCAAGGAATAGGCTCTAAGGGCTAAAGGAGAAGGGCTGGTGAGAGAATTTCTTGCAGAATTTGGAACTTTCAAAAGTATCATGTAGTTACACAAAATGGCAGACTAGGAAGTTCTGATGATCTGTCCCTCCACCAAAATAGCTATCATCCTGCTAAGAAGAGCAATTGGACCCAACTATTTGGGAACTCTGAAACCAGACTGAAGACTTAAAATCAACTTGAGGACAAACTGCTGATCTTTCCTAGGTGAATCACTTGTATCAAGTGGCTACCATCCTCCATTCCACAGCCCTTGCAGGGTGGTGAGGATGGTGGCCATGGTTTCTAGAGCAGCAGGCTAGTGCTAGTGCAGGTAGTGGGGCTCTTGTCTTCCAAGGATTTGCGTTTGCACAGATTGCACAGTTAGATGGGTCTGGCAGCATCCTGAAGATCAGAATAGACCATTGCCGTGGTTACTGCTTACTTGCAGGGGTTGCTTGTCCCTGTGAGAAGATTCAGAAGGCCAGTGTTCCCTTTGGTGAAATCTGTCAAGCCACTGACTGCTGCAGAGACAAAACTGAAACACAAATATTGCAAAAATTAGTTTGAAAAAGTCACTAAATAAACAGCCAAATACAGCTTACCTTAAGTAACAAGAGCAATCCCTGAGGAGTGGGAGAATCAGATATTTATTGTTTTCTGCTGTTTAATTTTTCCCTAAAAACTAATACAAGGAAATTTCATTTGAAACACTAGTCGGTCAAGGGCTCCAGAGCAGAATCCTTGATATCCACCCATGTTTTGGAGGGCAGTCTTTATAAAATAGTTGGGGGAGGTTGCTGAGCAGACAGGCTATTACAGGTAGGAAGGAGAGAGAATGGGGCAGCATAAACATTTGAAGAGATAATTGCTGATAGTTTTTCAAAATGAATGAAAGAAAACAAATGAAAAATCAAGGAAATCAGAGTTCCATAAACAGAATACATACAAATAAAAACACATTTAGGCCCATCATAAACTACTGAAAACTGAAGAAAAAGATAAAATCTTGAAGATAGATTGTATAGGAGAAGGTCATGATTATAGCTGACTTCTCACCAAAACTATGCAACATGGGGATAGAGTGGCATATTTAAAGTATAGAAAAAAGACGGAAAAAATGTTTATTTAGAATCCTGTCTCCAGTGGAAATACCTGATGAATTTTGAGTAAATACGAGCAAGTATTTACTAATAAAGTAATATAATAATGACTAATTTGGGAAAAATTGAGTATTCACATTACAATTTTAGTGTAGCCACTAGAAGAATAAATTAAAGCAAAATATTTGACTTCTTTAGTAGTTAAGATAATAACATCTGCTGAAAAAATAAACCTAAAAATCTTTGTGGATTAAAAAATTGGAATACATTTTTTACTCACGTAAATTCCAAATCATAGCTGGTGATTGAAGGGTAATGAGGGTATGTACACACACACACACACACACAAATATGTTTGAAATAAATCCCAATATGTCAGTGTCTTAATTTTAAATGTGTTATCTCAAAATTTAAAAGATAAATTTTGAGATTTAAAATATATATATATGCAACTATATGCTATTTGGAAAGATACGAGGGCAAAGGAATACCAAATAACTAAAAGGAAGTAGATAACATAAAATATAAAGTAAATATACAGAAGTCAATAGTGATAAAAATAACCTATTGAGTGAATAAATAAAAGGGGAAGAAGAGATAAATTTTCCTTAAATGAATTCCAAATTATATATATATATTTAAAATACACACATGTATATGTATATATATATCTCAATGCTTTCCTCTCCAAGAGGTGGAGCTTAACAAATTGCTCCAAATATTGAGGCATGGAAAAGGAAAAAAGAATAACTTTGCAGTGGAGAAACCTGTCAGACACTATGGTAACCATGTGATTGAGGTTGACACCATGACATGTTAACCCTATGATCAAGATTATATCATTAGCAATAAATTATGTTGACATCATGATAGAATGCGATAAAAAAAAATGCCCAACCATTATGGTCTTCCACGTCCTGCTTAAAAGTTACATAATCTAAGCCTAATCATGAAAAAAAATCAGACTAAATTGAGGGACATTGTACAAAATATCTGACCAGTACACCTCACCACTCTAATCATCATGAAAAAATAAGGAAAGCCTAAGAAACTGTCAGAGTCCAGGAGTGCTGAAGGAGACTAAATGCAATGAGGTATCCTGGATTGTATCCTGGTACAGGAGAAAAGACATTAAAGAAAAACTCCACTACCGTCTGTCAGCTTGTTGTACCGTGATGGCTTGTGTGTTGCTATGATGATGGAAGCTGTGCCACCGGTATTTCCAGTACCAGCAGGGTCACTCATAGTGGAGAGGTTTCAGGGGAGCTTCCAGATTAAAACAGACCAGGAAGAAGGACTTGGCTGTCTACTTCTAAAAAAAAATTGGCCAGTGAAAACCTTATGAATAGCAGAGGAACATTGTCAGATATAGTGCTGGAAGATGAGCCCCTTGGGTTGGAAGACATTCACAATACAACTGAGGAACAGCTGCCTCCTCAAAATAGAGTTGACGTTTATGACATGGATGGAGCCAAGCTCTCAGGACCTTCATTTGCTGATGTGGCATGACTAAATAAGAAGAAATAGCAGTAAATATCCATTAATAATCAGAACATGGAATGAACGAAGTATGAAAATAGGAAAATTAGAAGTTGTCAAAATGAAATGGAACCCATAAAGATCAATATCCTAGACATTAATGAGCTGAAATGGACTGGTATTGGCCATTTTAAATTGGATAATCATATGGTCTTCTATGCCAGGAATGACAAATTTAAAAGAAATAGGATCACATTCATCATCAAAAAGAACATTTCAAGATCTATGCTGAAGTACAGTGCTGTCAGTAATAGGATAGTATCCATACTCCTACAAGGAAGACCAGTTAATAAGACTATTTTCCAGATTTATGTACCAAATACTAACACTAAAGATTAAGAAATTGAAGACTTCTTAAAGTCTGAAATTCATCAAACATGCAATCAAGATTCATTGATGATTACTGGTCATTGAAATGGGAAAGTTGGAAACAAAGAAGAAGGATCAGTAGTTGAAAAATATGCCCTTGGTTGTAGAAAAGAGGCCAGGATATAATGATACAATTTTCAAGACCAATGACTGATTAATTGCAAATACCTTTTTCAATGACATAAACTGCAATTATGTACATGGATTTGCTGGATGAAATACACAGGAATCAAATTGCATACATCTGTGGAAAGAAATAATGGAGAAGCTCAATATCTTCAGTTAGAATAAGGCCCAGAGCCAACTGCAGAACAGATCATCAATTGTTCATATCCAATTTCAAGTCGAAGATGAAGAAAATTAAAACATGTCCAGGAGAGCCAAAATAAGACTTTCAGTACATCCCACCTGTATTTGCAGACTATCAAAGAATAGATTTGACCCATTGAACTCTAATGGCCAATTACTAGACAAGTTGTGGAATGATGTCAAAGAAAGTAAAGGGTCATTAAAAAGACAGGAAAGAAAGACAAGACAAAAATGGATGTCAGAAGAGACTCTGATACTTATTCTTTAACATAGAGTAGTAGCTAAGTGAAAAAATGAAATGATAAGTAAAAAACTGAAATGAAGATTTAAAAGGCAGCTCTAGGGGACAAAGTAAAGTGTTATAATTAAATGTGCAAAGAACTGGAGTTAGAAAACCAAAAGGGAAAAACATGCTCCACATTTCTCAAGCTGAAAGAACTAAAGAAAAAATTCAAGCCTCGAGTTGCAGTTTTGAAGGATTCTGTTGAATGACACAGTAAGCATCAAAAGCAGATGAAAGGAAGACAGAGTCACTGTACCAAACATGATTGGAGATCAACCATTTCAGGAAGTAGTACATGATCGAGAAGTGTTGGTACAGAAAGAAGTCCACGCATCACTGGAGACATTGGCAAAAAAACAATCTCCAGGAGCTGATGGAATACCAATTGAAATGTTTCAGCAAACAGATGCAGTGCTGGAGGTGTTCAATCGTCTATGCCAGGAAATTTGGAAGACAGCTACCTGGCCAACCAACTGGAAAAGATCCATATTTGTGCCCATTCCAAGAAAGGTGCTTCAATAGAATGCAGATATTATTGAAAAATACCGTTAATATCATACACAGTGTAATTTTGCTGAAGATCATTCAAAAGCAACTGCGGCAGTACTTCGAGAGGGAACTGCCAGAATGTCAAGCCAAATTCAGAAGAGGATGAGGAACAAGGGATATCATTGCTGATATTAGATGGATCTTGGCTAAAAGCAGAGAATACCAGATAGATGTTTACTTGTGTTTTATTGACTATGCCAAGGTATTCGACTGGGTGGATTGTAACAAATTCTGGACAGCATTATGAAGAATGGGAATTACAGTGCAATCAATTGTGCTCATGAGGAACCTGTACATAGAACAAGAGGATACCACCTGTTTTAAAATCAAGAAAGGTATGTTTCAGGGTTATATCTTTTCACCATACTTATTCATTGGTTTCGCTGAGTAATAATCCTATAGACTGGACTATATGAAGAGGGACTCAGCATCAGAATTGGAGGAAGACTCATTAACAACCTGCAGTATGAAGATGATGCAACCTTGCTTCCTGAAAGCAAAGAGGACTTAGAACACTTACTGATGAAGTCAAAGACTACCCTTCAGTATGGATTGCACCTCAACATAAGAAAACAAAAAATCCTAACAACCATACCAATACATAACATCATGATAAAGGAAATACTGAAATTGTCAAGGATTTAATTTTACTTGGATCTATAATCAATGTACACGGAAACAGCTGTCTAGAAATCAAAGGATATATTGCATTGAGCAAATCTGCTTCAAAGACCTCTTTCAAGTGATGAAAAGCAAAGATGCACTTTGAGGACTGGGGTGCACCTTGCCCAATCCATAGTATTTTCAATCACCGCATATGCATGTGGAAGCTGGAAAATGACAAAGGAAGACTACAGAATAATTTGTGTGTTTGAATTTTGGTGTTGGTGAAGAACATTGAATATGCCATGGACTATCAGAAGAACAAACATATCTGTTTTGGAATAAGTACAGACAGAATGCTCCTTGAAAGTATGGATGGCAGGGCCTCATCTAACATATTTTCGACATGTTATCAGGAGGCACCAGTCCCTGGAGGAGAATATCATGCTTTGTAAGATACAGGATCAGGGAAAAAGAGGAAGACCTTCCATGAAATGGATTGACACATTAGCTACACAATGGGCTCAAAGATAGCAATGATTGTGAAGATGGAGCAGTATCAGATAGTGTTGTTTCATTCTGTCCTACACGGGGTCACTATGAGTTGGTGCGAACTCAATGGCACCTAACAGCAATGACAACAATGGATAACTGGCAAAATCAGAATAGCATCTGGATTTTAGATAATAGTAATGTAGTAATATCCATTTTCTAGTTTTGACAAATATACTGGTAAGTATACCATGGTTAGGTAACAAGAATGTGAATGAGAGATAAGGAAACACTATGTACTATTTTTTGCAACTTTCCTGTAAACCAAAAATGAAGCTGAAATTGAAAACATTATTAAAAATAACAAAATTGGTAGAAATTTACTATTATATAAAATAGACACAAAAAAATATTTTGAGTAAAGGATGTCAATATCTAATGATAAAAGTACCAATTCACTGGAAATATGTTGTTGTTGTGTGCTATCGAGTTGATTCTCACTTATTGGGACCCTCATTTATAGGACAGAGTAGAACTACCCCATGGGGTTTCCAAGGCTATAATCTTTAGAGAAGCAGATTGCCATGCTGGTAGATTTGAACTATCAACCGTTTGGTTAGCAGCCAAGCACTTAACCACTGGGCCACTAGCGATCCTTGGAAATACACTACTGCTCCAAAATAAATTTAGCCAATAATAAGACTTCAAAATACTCAAAGGAAACACAGACAGATTACATAGCGAAACTTGAAATGAAGCTGTGAAATATTAACACAACTATATCTTAATAATACAACTGGGGAAGAGCTGCCACCTCAAAGCAGATTGATCTTATGACATGGATGAAGTCAAGCTTTCAGGACCTTCATTTGCTGACGTAGCAGGATTCAAAATGAGAAGAAATAGCTGCAAATATCCATTTATAATTGGAACATGAAATGTACAAATTATGCATCTAGGAAAATTGGAAATTGTTAAAAATGATGTGGAGTGCCTAAAGATTGATATCCTAGGCATTCGAGATATGAAATAGACTGGAATTGGCCATTTTGAATTATACAATTATGGTCCACTATGCTGGGAAGGACAAATTGGAGAGGAATGGTGGCACATTCTTACTTTATTTACTTACTAATCTGCGGTAACTGATTTTACATGGCTTGCACCACATATTTGATGTCTTAGGCTGGGTTTTCTGGAGAAACAAAACCAGTGAAGCATAGAGACAGAGAGAGAGAGAAAGAGAGGCTTATCTCTTATCTCAAAGAAATGGCTCATGCTGTTGCAGAGGCTGGTAAGTCCCAAGTCTGTGGGTCAGGTGTCAGGCTGGAGGCTTCTCCTTACGCATGTAGCTGCCAGGTCTGATGAACCCAAAGTCAGCAGGTCAAACAGCAGACCACTACCTCATGGGCTGCGGAGGCTGACGTATGCAAGATTGGCCGCTAAGACAGCAAGCTGCTGGCTCAAAGGCTGCAGAGGCTAATGAATCCCAAGATTGGCAGGCAATATGGCAGGCAGCTGGCTGAAGTCCCAAGAACTGGAGGTCAAATGATGGTGAGCTGATGAGCGGGCTGTAGGATCCAGATTAGTAAGTAAGCACAAGTAAGCCCTTGCTTACCTTGCTTACTGACCAACCTACCCCTAAACCAAGCTATCATTGGCTCATATTTTGAAAACACCTACTTCATGCAATGCTTGGCGCTTAGAATCCACTCCTTTCTTTGAAAACTAGACTTTTGGTGAAACTAAATGGCAACCTATTTACACTGAATGCATCTTAATGATTAACTCAGACCACTTAGTCAAAGAAACGTGAGCACAGAATTAGGCTTTCTAAATATATTTAACATAATCTTTTATTTAGTTATTTGCTTTTTATATAATACAGATTTAAACTATTAGTAAGGGGAATGAAGAGGAAGTTTTGTTAAAGCCACACATTACTGTATTAACTTAAATAAACATTTTTTTTTCTCTTTAAATACTTATATTGAAATTTTGACTAGGCATTGCATTCAATAAAATATCACACGGACAAGGCTACTGCTGAGACCTTATTAGAGAAAGCTGGACATTTACATGCAATACTGCTATTTAAATATAAAAATGGGAATAAAGTTAAAATATCCCTTCAAAGAGAAAGCACTTAAAGAGTTACAGACAAGTTGAAACCTTATATGCAGTTCTAAGACTAATTTCTAGTGAATCTCCATAATGTCATGAATGGTCTTTACCATAATTATTTAACTGACTCTTTGTAATTATAGTTTATAATGCAGTTCAATTATTAAAAGAGTTTTATATTTGAAATATTTTATTCAAAACGTTATAAAAATATGTTTGGCTTCTGTTCTAATGGATATTATGCCTGCATCCAGCATTTTCATTTATTAAGCCCTGACACCTTCTCTAATTTGAATGATGTTATTAGCTGTTTTAAATGAAGTAAATGTTCTTCAAAGCATTATAAATTACTCTTTAAGTATCTGATAATGTGTTTAAATGGGCAACACACCAACAAAGTCTTAGGGAATCAATATTGAAGCTTAATTCAATCTACAACAGCTCCGCTGGCTAGTATAACATTTAAAAATTTAAGAGTATTTAAACTGCTGAGATACTTCCTGGCATTTTAATAGGATGGTTATGACAATCTTTTTTCCTTTTGTATAAACAATTATGACCATTGTTAATGGAATCAGTTCAAAACTCATTGTCGTTTTCTTTCTCTTTTCTTTTCCTCTTGGTGGGTCAACTGCCTCATCCTATCATTTATTACTGACAGTCCTGGAAGAATAGAATCAAGTTCGCTCATCAGAGATAACTGCAGGATACATTTTAGGCAGAATAAAGGTGGGACCTTTATAGTACTGAAGATCAATCATATGGAGGAAGAGAAAATACTGCATTCCCGAGCTGTAAATAAATAGCTGCAAATAGCACTGAATCAAGTCATTACTGGGAAAATATCAGAGTTAAATTTATCAGCAAATGCTCTGTATACCAACTGGAAAATGAAATAAAAAAAATCAAATCTTTGTTGCAGTTAAATTTTTCTTCACTTTTGTCACTACATTAAATTAGGGTGTAAAGTATCTAATTAAAATCTTAACGTTCTATCAATTTTCTACTCTACCAGAGAGTTAACCATAGGTTAGACAAGAGACAGCATTTCAGCTTGATTATTACAAATCAAATATGAAGCATCAGTTTTGAAAGGTAATATTTATTGTGAATATGTAATCAACTCAAAGCACTTTATTCTAGCCCATATAAAATTCCCAGCTGTGAAGATTCTAATGTTTGCAGGTGTTCATACTTTTTTTGACATTAAACAATTAAAATTTAGCAGTGGCCTGGGGAAAAGTGGCGTGTCCACATTGAAAAATTTCAGTGTGTGTATGTGTATATTTATCCCTGATGTGTGTGTATGTCTATATAAATATATGCGTATGTATATATCTATATCTACATACTCTTCAAGCAAGCATAGATAGTTTATTAGTTTCATAAATACTGATAAGCTGATATCTTTTTAGTAGATTCTGAATACAATTTCTGAGATCCCAATGCATTTTGGGAAATTTCATCTATATGTAGACCAGCTTATAGCAGTTATCTCCTTTTTTGGATTTCCACAAATAGTGGAGGGAATTCAAGACTATCCCTATCTGAAGACTCCTGCTAAAACAACTTTTCTTTTATTTTTCTTGTATATGCAAGAATATAAGTGGTCACAAGCAGAATTAAAAGAAAAATAGAGGCTCTTGTATTGTTTAAGATTTATGATATAAGACAAATAAAAAATAAGTCTCTGATAATTCTATATATTACTCTATATTATTTAGGATTTTACTCATTTAATTCAATATATAACTTTCTGCTCCATTCAGCTCCATCTACCTACACACCCCTTTTTAGTATTGCATACCCAAATATTGCAAATTACACAAATAAAAATAGTTTTCTTGGTCAAAGATGAAGGTCAATGCTCTTGTAACAAGTACTTTGATGGCGTTACAGAGAAAACCATCATTAAAAAAAAGTGAGAGGTTTGCTTTGCTGGGAACTCATCATCTGGCTCAAGTGAACTCTCAGAAAGGATTGTAGGTAGCAGGCCAGTTTTTTTGTTTTTTTTTTAGAAGAATCTGTTATTCTTCAAGTTTGTGTAAGCTGCAGTGATGATATTCATACTTGAACAAGAGTGAAGACAGCTTTTAAAGGTGTATATGCAAATAATTACTTCAAGCATGGTAGCTCTTTCTATGGACTCGTAGGTAGTATAACTCTAAAAACATTCATCAAAGAGAATGGTAAAATAAATTACTTTCTATATATACTCTTGACTGATTTAACTTTCTTTTTGAAAGTGTTGATCCACTCATTTGCGTTATTTCAGGCTTTCCATTAAATTCAGCAAATATTTGAGAGTACATCGACAAGGAACTGCCAGAAATTCAAGCCAGATTCAGAAGAGGTATGGAATAAGGGATATCATTGCTGATCAGCTGGATCTCGGCTGAAAGCAGAGAATACCAGAAAGATGTTTACCCGTATTTCATTGACAATGCAAAGGCATTCCACTTTGTGGATCATAACAAATTGTGGATAACATTGGGAAGAATGAGAATTCCAGGATATTTAATTCCGTTCATGTGGAATCTGTACTTAGACCAAAAGGCAGTTGTTCGAACAGCTCAAGGGGATGCTGAGTGGTTTTAAGTCAGGAAAGGTGTGCATCAAGGTTATGTCCTTCTGCCATACTTATTTAAACTGTATGGTGAGCAAATAATCTGAAAAGGTGGACTATGTGAAGAAGAACAGGCATCAGAATTGGAGGAAGACTCATTAATAACCCGCATTATGCAAATGACACAACCTTGCTTGCTGAAAATGAAGAGGACTTGAACCACTTATTGAAGAAGATCAAAGACCACTGCCTTCACTATGGATTATACCTCAACATAAAGAAAACAACAATCTTCATAACTGGACTAATAAGCAACATCAAGATTAATGGAGGACGGATTGAAGTTGTCAAGGATTTCATTTTGCTTGGATCCATGATCAATGCCCATGGAAGCAGCAGCCAAGAAATTAGACGATGCATTTCATTGGGCTACTGCAAAAGACCTCTTTAAAGTGTTAAAAAGCAAAGATGTCACTTTAAGGACCAACACACACACCTGACACAAGCCTAGGTGTTTTCAATGTCTTCATACGCACATGAAAGCAGGACAACGAATAAGAAAGGTCGAAAAATTATTGATACCTTTGAATTATGGTGGTAGCAAAGAGTATTGAATATATCATGGACTGCCCGTAAAATGAACAAATCTGTCGTAGAAGAAGTACAGCCAGAATGCTCCTTAGAATCAAGGATGGTGAGACTTCGTCTCACATACTTTGGACATGTTATCAGGAGGGACCAGTCCCTGGAGAAGGATACCATGCTTGGTAAAACAGAGGGTCAGTGAAGAAGAGGAAGACCCTCAATGTGATGGATTGACACAGTGGCTGCAACAATGGGCTCAAACATAGCAATGATTGGGAGTATGGTGTGGGACCGGACAGTGTTTCATTCTGCTGTGCATAGGGTTGCTATGAGTCTGAATCAACTTGTTGGCACCTAACTACAACAGAATAGGCAAATGTATAGAGATCAGAGTTTAACAGTGATGTCATTGTGTCACTGAATTGTATATACGAAACACGTTGAATAGCAAATGCTGCGTTATCTACATTTTTACACCAATAAAAAGAAAAAGAATAAGTGGTAGTTTGGCTAGCATGCCTCATTAAATGGTATATGTTCTCACATTAAGAAAAATAAACAACTTTATGAGGATAAATACTAGTATAAGAAAAAAAAAGGAAAAAATATACCCATTTCCATCGAGTCGATTCCGACTCATAGCAACACTACAGGACAGAGTAGAATTGCCTCATAGAGTTTCCAAACAGTGGCTGGTGGATTCAAACCATCAACCTTTTGGTTAGCAGCCAAATGCTTAACCTCTGCACCACCAGGGCTGTCTGGTATAAGAAGAAATGTTAATAAAAATAATTTAAAAGATCTAGAAAATCTTAAAAATAAAGAGTAACTGATAAGGTAATAAAATTTTCCGATACACTTGAAAATATTCATCCTCCTTCATTGTCAAAACAGTAAAAAAATAAATAAAATAATAAAACTTCACAAACCTATGTTGTCATTAAAAAAAAAAGTATGTATTGAATAAAAGGCAGCTTGAATCAATTCTGACTCATAGCCGCCCTATAGGACAGAGTAGAACTGCCCCGTAGGGTTTCCAAGGAACATCTGGTGGACTCGAACTGCTGACCTTTTGGTTAGCTGAATGCTTAACAACTGCACCACCAGGGCTCCAGATAGGTAAATAAACATGTACATGCAGATAGGTGGGTAGATAGGTGATAGAACTATAGATAGATAGATATAGATAGACCAGGCATACACTGTAGTGGTCTTTTTTTACTTGAATAGCATTATTCTGTCTAGTTGTTTTTTCTATCTTAGAGTTTTCATCTTAACTATACATTTTGGCTATTTTTTCATGTCATTATATCCACCATATTCTTTTTAACAGCCATATAGAATGTCGTGATATGGGTGGGCCATGGTTTACTAAAATATTTCTTATTGGCTGCATTTTCATTATTAAAAATTGTCTTATTTATTTGTTTAAAGAGCAGACAATTTGCAGGAATTCATTTCTCTGATTTATTAGGTCTAATGGAAGATAAAGTTTGAATTTGAGCCCTTTAAAAGGACTCTATGAATTTCCAATGCCACCAAAATTGTATGACAGTGCATTAATCCCTACATTCTTCACAACCAGAAATGTATTCAGCTCTTAAAAATTTTGCATTTCCTCGTCTTTAACAGATTTATTTACACAATTTTTTTAATTGAAAATTTGCTATGTTCCAAAATAACATGATCCTAGGACCTGGGACTATAGCGGTAAGCAATTCAAATTATGTTCCTGCTCTGGTTTGGAATTTCCATTCTAACAAGGCTAGAAAATTAATAACTCTGCCAACAAATTATGAGCAAGACAAATTTTTAATAGCCATTTAATAATCTTTGACTGAATTACCTGTTCATATGCCTATTTTCTAAATGGACAGTTAGTCTTCTTTAATGAGATTTCCTTTTAAATATATTTAGTATTTTCCAAAATTTTCATTACTATTTTTTCCTTTTTTAAACAAGATGTAGGGTTTTTAAAGTCATATTTTTATGTATTTGGCTGTGTAGATTTCCTCACAAGAATAATTTGAAAATTATTTGTTTAAAAATATAGAACACCGTATTTTCTTGTAGTAGGTTTATTGCTCTGACTTTACTTTTAGGAATTTAATTAATCTGAGCTTTGTGTTTGCACATAGTGTAAGCCAAAGAGCTGTCTTTACTTTTTCTGAACAATGAATTATTCCAAAAACATTTAATAAATAGTATATACTTTCTTCACTGAATATAGTTGAAAATTTAAAATCATAGACATTTTTGTTTTACATATTATATTTTTCTATGCTAGTGCCATACAGTTTTAATTATTTTAGTTTTATAGCATATTTTGATATTTAGAAGGACAAGTCTTACTCCTGCTCATCTTTTCCAAATGTTCTTATATCTCATTACGCATGATATATGTATTTCTCTTCCAATTGCAATTCCATTTAAAACAATTTGGGGGGTTCCCAAGGAGTTACTTTGAGTTTATAGTTCAAATTTTGGAAAATGTTCATTTTGCAATATTGAATTCTCCCATCAAGGAACAAAGTAGTTCATTCAACTTATTCAAGCCTCACTTTTTCGTGCATTAAATATATATATATATATTTGGAATTTCCATCCTAACAAGGCTAGATAATTAATAACTATGCCAAAAAATTATGAACAAGACAAACTTATGTATATATATATATATATATTTTTTGTTTTTATGTATGTATATATAATGCCCCCACAGTACAACGAACTGACAGATGTGTGGGGGATACCATACATTTAGTTTTATTTATTTTTGGTATTTCTTTATTGTCCACTTTCTACTGCTTTAATTCTAGAAATGTGGATGATTTACACTTGCTAAATTAACTCATTAATTTTCATTGCTACATTTTTTCTCTGTAATTTTTTTTTTTTTTTTTTTAATGACGTGTGTTTTCATTATTGGGATGTGCGCTTACTAATTGAGTGTGTTTAAATTTTTGGTTGGTAATACAGATTTTGACAAGTATAACCTGATAACAAAGGCCACCACCGAGGCGAATGGTGCCATGGCAACACTGATCTGTGGTATAACAGTATACCACATAAATAATTTATGTACAAATAATTTATCACTGGCACCTCTCCATTAGGTTACAAAGGAAATCTCTGGTTTTCCAAATATGACACAAGAAAACCAAAACAAATCCATAAGGGCTCCCTAACTATCACACCATAATTATGTTTGTAAGCCTCATCTCACAGAAATAAAGGAATAAAAGGCAAAAGTTTACAAAACTAACACATCCAGGAAGCATCATCTAATAGAATGCTCAACCCTCACAACAGTGAGGCTCCAAGTCTGGTCTGCTGAGCTTCATACAGTTCAAAAGGGACTCACCATGATGCTAAATGCACTAGAACCTGAATAACGCCTTACCTCTGAGGCCCAGAGGTATAAAAAGTGGCTGGTGTACTTTTAACCCAATGATAACAAAAGAGTTAATTCAAACAATGTTCCAGGGAAGTGGCTTTTACTAGGATAAATAGCTATATAATGAAATTATAGCAGTAAAAATTCTTCCTACATAGGGTTATATGTAAAGGTCACTATGAATGTCAGCTGCCTTGATGGCATCTAACAACAACTTAACTTTTAAAGACTATTTTCCTATTTTATTGTCTAGGACCTTGAGATCAATGTTGAAGAATAAATTTGGAGGCGTAAAGTATTCTTTTTCCCCAAATGAATTTTTATCTTGAATTCTATTCTTTCTGAAAATAATATTCACTATAATGCATTTTTGTATATACCTTTGTCCGCCGCTATTTTTCAGCTCACTTATATTTCCTGTTTTTTAGGTTGATTTATTTCAGAAGTAAAAAGCTCAAGATTTTATAGAATGTTCTTTTTGTTTTTAACCTCAAAATGAAACTACTTATTTTTACTGTTTCTTTACCAAATTCATGCTTATTAAAAAACAAAGTTTACACAGTGTGTTTTATCATATAAAATTCAGTTAAGATAACTGGAGCCCTGAATTTCTGGTATGCCTTGTAACAATCTAATGCTCCTGACAATAACAATCAGAAAAACAGATTGAATGCAAAGACATATTTTTAGAGATATTAGATACCTGCTGAAGCAAGTATCTAATATCTCTAAAGGTTATAGGGACCAAGATCCCAGGAAAAGGAGAATCTGAAGCTGAGTCTGCCTTGGGCCATTTGTCAGTCCTTGGCACAAATTCTAGCCGAAGGCTAAGACAGATAACCTCTGTTAATAGGAAAGAAGTCAGATATGATTTTTGGAAATCCCACAGGGCTAGAGAGACAAAAATGGAGTTTAGGGTTGCCAAACAGCCAGGAATGGGAAGGAGTCAAGACCCTGGCGAGAATGGAAGTGCAGCAAATTGATCCAGACACTGCCAATTTCCCCTTGGGGCATATACTGAATACTTGAATTGCAAAGGCCAGGAAAATAAGAATGTAGACAGAAAAGTACTGAAGGGCAGATCAAAGTTTTCCACAGTCTCATAGTGATCCAAAAACCAAACCAAACCCTTTGTCGTTGAGTCTATTCTGAATCACAGCAACCCTATTGGACAGAGTAGAACTGTCCCATAGGGTTTCCAAGGCTGTAATTTTTATGGAAGCAGACTGCCTCATCTTTCTCCCACAGAGCAGCTGGCGGGCTCGAATCACCAAACTTTTGGTTATCAATAGAGTGCTTAACCACTGCACGATCAGTAGGAAACCCTGGTAGTGCAGCGGTTAAGAGCTAGGGCTGCTAACCAAAAAGTCAGCAGTTCATATCTACCAGGCACTCCTTGGAAACCATATGGGGCAATTCTACTCTGTTCTATAGGGTTGCTATGAGTCCGAATTGACTAGATGGCAATGGGTATTATGGGTAGGATTTCAACTGGGACCTTTAGAGGGCTACACCTAAGGGCAGGGGTCAACCAAAGTCAGATGTATAAAAGACTGCATTCTAGCATCAAATCAGATCAAAGCCCGATTGGATTAAGAGGCTCTACCTCCAATCTCTCTCTCTTTCAGAGAAGGAGGTAAACTCTAACTAGATAAGCCCTTGGGTGGCACAAACAGTTAAGGGCTCTACTACTAGTCAAAAGGTTGGTGGTTCTGAACCCACCCAGAGGCATCTTGGAAGACATGCTTGGCAATCTGCTTCTGAAAGGTCACAGCCTTGAAAACCCTATGGAGCAGTTCTACTATTTACACATCCTGTTGTGCATAGGATCACTATGAGTCAGAACTGACTTGACCTAAGAAGAGTAGCAACAAGAGATGATAATAATTTCAACCGTGGATTTAAAGTAGTTTTTATTAATATGTTCAAGAAAATAATGACAAGATTGAGAATTTCAGAAAACTGGAATCAGTTAAATAGAATAAAAAAGAAATTTTAGAAATAAAAAAAACAACAAAAAAGGAACTCTCTCAAAGAACAATAACCCATTTCTGTTGCCTTCGAGTCGATTCCACCTCATAGCAGCCCTATGGAGCGGAGTAGAACTGCCCCACTGGGTTTCCAAGGCTGCAAATCTTGACAGAGGCAGAATGCAACATTGCTCTGCAAAGGAGTGGCTGGTAAGTTTGAACTGCCAATCTTTTGGTTAGCAGCCAAGTATTTAATCACTGCACTCCAGGGCTCCTAAAGACCAATAACCCCAGTCTAATCATGAGAAGAATACCAGGCAAATCCCAATTAAGGGATATTGTACAGATAACTGACCAGTTCTATTTAAATATGTCAAAGCCACCAAAAAAAGGAAATTTTGAGAAACTGTCACAGCCAAGAGAAGCCTAAGGATACACTGCAGCTGTAGGTAACGGGGCACTGCGAATTGGATCCTGCATCAGAAATCAAACGTTAGGTAAAAACCAGGAATCTCAACAGACTACGGGATTTAGTTAATAACAATGTATCAGTACTGTTTCATGAATTGTAATAAAGGTACCCCATTAATTTCAGAGACTAATAATAAGGGAGCCCAGGTGTGTGGTATAAGAGAACTCATTATACCATCTTCGCAATTTTTCATCAAATTTCAAACCCTTACAAAATAAGAAGTTTATTAAAGTCACATTTTTCACTTATCAATGTGTTAAAATGCCCCAAATTCTAAAATAAGTTTCAACTAGCAATTGTCGTTGTTGTTAGGTGACCTCAAGTCAGTTCTGACTCATAGCGGCTCTATGCACGGCAGAACAAAACACTGCCCGGTCCTGCAGCATCCTCACAATTGTAGCTATGCTTGAGCCCATTGTTGCAGCCACTGTGTCAGTCCAACTCAGAGGCTCTTTCTGATCCTTCCTGATAACATGTCCAAAGTAAGTAAGACATTAGTCTCACCATTCTTGCTTCTAAGGAGCATTCTGCTTGTATTTCTTCCAAGACAGATGTGTGAGCTTCTACTTTGGCAGCTCATGGTATATTCAGTGTTCTTCACCAACACCACAATTCAAAGGCGTCAATTCTTCTTTGGTCTTCCCCATTCATTGTTCAGCTTTCACATGCGTGTGAGGCTATTGAAAACACCATGGCTTGGGTCAGGTGCACCTTAGTCCTCAAGATGCCATCTTTGCTCTTCCACTCTTTAAAGAGGTCTTTTGCAGCAGATTTGCCCAATGCAATACGTCTTTTGATTTCTTGGCTGCTGCTTCCGTGCATGTTGATCATGGATCCAAGTAAAATGAAATCCTTGACAAAATCAGTTTTCTCTCCCTTTATCATGATGTGGCTTATCGGTCCAGTTGTGAGGATTTTTGTTTTCTTTATATTTCCAATTTTCCTAGATTCATGGTTCGTACATTCCAGGTTCTGATTATTAATGGGTGTTTGCAGCTGTTTCTTCTCATTTTAAGTCGTGCCGCATCCTCAAATGAAGGCCCCAAAAGCTAGACTCCATCCACATCATTAAGGCCAACTCTACTATGAGGAGGCAACTCTTCCCCAGTCAGCTTTTGAGTGCCTTCCAACCTGAGGGGCTCATCTTTTGGCCTATATTAGAGAATGTTCCACTGATATTCATAAGGTTTTTGCTGGCTGATTCTTTTCAGAAGTTACTGCCAGGTCATTCTTCCTTCTCTGTCTTAGACTGGAAGTTCAGCTGAAACCTGTCCACCATGGGTGACCCTGGTAATATTTGAATACCAGTTGCATAGCTTCCAGTATCACAGCAGCATGCAAGCCCCCACAGTATGACAAACTGACAGACATGTGGGGGGCTGAAGACAATAGCTAGGTTAAAAAAAATCCACCAACCAAATAAAAAATAAAAACATACAAACAAACAGAAACACAACTAGAAAGCTGATCTAGAGAAAAGAGAAGGTTGGAAGAAAGGGTGAATTTACAGGTTGGGTTATCTGGGAAGCAGCTTCAGAGATTTTCACAGAAGAAATGTGTATGCAAGAAGTTAGCTGGAGAGTATTCTCACTGTCAGTATCTGTCAAGAAGGGAAAGCAGCAGGGTTGAGAAGAGGGAGAAATTGGTCCAGGATACAGATCTCTGAATATCACACAGAGTTCTGGAGATAAAATGGCCCTGCAGAACTGGGCTAAATTGGGGCAAGCAATCTGTGCATTCAGTATCAAGCATATTGATAAGTTGTTGGAGACAGGCTGCACCAAGAAGATGACATGGCTTTGAGTGAGGCGGCTTCCTCCAGCTGAGGACAATCTTCAAAACGAGGGATCAGATAAAAGGTGATCTCTGACAATACTCCCAACAGCTGGGGAAGTGAGTGTTTCATTAATACAGCTGTGGTGGGGGGGTATGGAATCTTGCTTTCACCCCCCTCTGGCACTATAGCATTAATGAGATAAAAGCACAAACACATGGCTGTAAAGAATTTATCATTTATACAGCAGGGGCAATGAAGAAACTAAAACAAAATACCTATTTTCAGCTAGGAATAAACATATCCCAATCATTTTTGATGTTATAAATACTATAGTGTACGCCACACAGCGCTCATTTGAAATGAATGAAAAAATAAATAACTAAATGGAATTCATCTGTCTTGAGAAAAAGATTTAACTGAAGAAGCTTGAAGTTCTTCCTGATCCTGTTTCTCCGATTCACATGATTTAAGCAGTCCTCTAATTTTAATTTTCTGGTCTGTGCTTTTCAAGACCATGCTTTTCTTAATCTCTTCTGTGTGTCCTAGTGGGCATAACAGAGGAGAAATGAGGACCTATGACAATATGAAATACAAGTACACATTTTAGCTAAAAATATTCAAGACTTCTAATAACCCAAGACAAATAGAACAGAACTGCACAGAGGATCATTTAAAGGTCACTTTCCAGTATCACGTGCTGTTAGACCAGCAAAGTAAATATAATGTTCTTGCACTTATTAAGCTAGAACAGTTTAAATACGAGGCATGGGCCAATTGGATCGGCCTGTAGTACATTATCATTAAAAACAGTAATTATCTTTACTGCTGAGTGAATTAGTAAATTGCTCCTGACCTACTTTCCCATCAATTCATAAGACAGGCCAGATTGCTATTGTTTTCCTAAGGACTATATCCAGTATGTTGGCCTCTGTGTAATAAGTTCGGACTCTGAATGAACTTATCCAAATAATTTATGAGACTCGGCCTTTATGGAGTCAGATCTTAGAGTAGAGAATTTCTAAACCTGAAAAATATCTGACATTGCTCTATATATTTTACTATAAAATCAAAAATTGTTGCTCAGTATTTTAATCTAAAGATTGTCAAACTCCTGATGCCAGGAAAAAAAAAAAAAAGATTTAAACATACAATATTTATTCTCAATCGAAAACCAGTATAGTTTCATCAGGACATTCATTCCAAAGAAATGTATTTATGCTCTTTTTAATGCATGGTTTAGCAGGGACAATTAGTGCAGCTACTTATTCACAGTTTACCAATAATACACTCCTTGACATGTCTGTAATTGAAAAAATGACCTCATAGCAGTGCTTGTTGATACAATTTTATGATGTATTATTTCACTTAAAATCAAGTGGTGCCACAAAATTACGACAAATACTTTAATGCCGTGAATGTATGATGCTGGAAGCTATACCGTGGGCATTTCAAATATCAGCAGGGTCACACATGGTGGACAGATTTTTCAGCAGAACTTCCAGACTAAGAAACATTAAGAAAGGCCTAGCAATCTACTTCTTTGAAAATAGCCAGTGAAAACCTTATGGATTACAACTGAACTTTTTCCGACTCCTTGATTTGGACATGTTATCAGAAGGAGTCAATCACTGGAGGAAGACATTATGGTTGGTGAAACAGAGGACCAATGAGAGCTAGGGATACCTTCAGTGAGATGGATTAGCAGAACCGCTGCAAAGATGAGCTTAATATGCCAGTGATCATAAGGATGATGCAGGACCAGGCAATGTTTTGTTCTGTTGCACGTAATGTCACCATGTATGGGAGAGGACTTGAAGGCATCTATCTATCATTCATGTCTCTCTCTCTCTATAAATCTCTCTTTTTTTCTATGGAAACCCTGGTGTCATAGTGGTTAAGTGTTACAGCTGCTCATCAAGAGGTCGGCAGTTCGAATCTACCAATTGCTCCTTGGACACTCTATAGGGCAGTTATACTCTGTCCTACAGGGTTGCTATGAGTTGGAATACACTCAATGGCAACAGGTTATTTTTTTTTATTTTTATTTTTTTTATCTCTATCTATCTACCCAGAAATAATACAGGAGTAAATATCCATGAAAACTAATTTTATATAAATAACATTTTAGAAATGATTTTAGACAAGCTTCAGCCCGGCTCCCAAGAAAAAAATATCAGGTTAAGCTGCTTAGATCTCAGGTTAGGCCTTCTCTAGAACCAAAGGAAGAAAGCTGATCTCACAAGAAGCCAGGGCACAGACATCTTGGGATTATGTCATGTAGTGCAAGAAGATTTCCAAGAAAAAGGAACCTCAGTAGGCAGGTATTGCAAATTGATTATTTCCATTAAACACCAGCAGATTTTTTATGTATTTATTTGAGAGAAGAGGGAACTTTCTTCTATAAAGTCCTTCTGAAGACTCCTAAACTGAGTGCATAAAGGCATACATGTGTGCATGTATACACAGATTGTACTCTAAACTCCAAGCATTCATGAGACTGCTAGGATGAGGACTCTACTATCCAATCCAATTTAGTGGCACACATAAGAGTGTGGGCAATCGAAAGACATTATTATTATTTGTAGGAGGTAGACAGTAACAACAGGAACAGATTAGTTATAGAAAGCAAACAGTAAAAAACAGGCAGAGATTTGAGGTAAACCTGTCTCCTCCACCCCCACAAGTACCCTACTTAGCATCGTAGGAGAGGAACCCATTTATGTCTAAAAGGGGATCTGCTCACTTTTTCCGAATTACTCAAATCCATTTCTATGTCAGTGTGCAGGCATACCATGGATCCGGTGTCAGCTCTCTCTCTGCAGGTATACTGTCAGCTCACGTCAGGTGCTGCTTGCTGTGCTTTTTCTCTCACTCTGTCTCTCTCCACAGCTTGGGTTTTTTTGTTTGTTTGCTTGTTTATGTCCTAATATTCTTGTCATGATAGGATATTAGGATACAGTACCTAGAAATCACCTCAGTGTTGTATTTAATCACAACTATATGGTGTTTTTTTATCTCAATATTTTCTTTCCTAATCTTTATCGTAATCTGCTACTCTCAGAAAAAAAAAAAATAGATCTGAGGAAGAATTAAGTTATATTTCGTCCTTGTAGATTAAAGATTTGAAATGTTGAAATTATTGGTAAAAAAAAAAAGAAAGCAGGTAGCGCATATTATCTTCATTATATAACCTATCACGTACAGACAATGCAGGAGAAACTAAACTCTGCTGCAATAAAATAGAAGCAAAACGTGAAGAAAAGGTATAATATGTAGATATGTAAAGAATGATGTCACTCTCTTAAATATATGGCAGTGCTGGATTCTGTTATGTTTTTAAATCTTAGAGAAAACTCTTTGAGAGGGCAAAGCTTTCAAAGAATGTATGTGTATGTGTTTTAATGTCCATTACTGGCAGAACAAAAACTTAGTAATCTTTCCTAGTTTTTATGATAGGTAAGTTCTGTTATCAGAACTTCATGTAGATGTTGTTGTTAGGTGCTGTCGAGTCAGTTCTGACTCATAGTGAACCTACGCACTACAGAACAAAACACTGCCCGGTCCCGCACCACCCTTAAAATTGTTGTTACGTTTGAGCTCATTGTTGCAGCCACTGTGTTAGTCCACCTCATTGAGGGTCTTCCTCTTTTCCGCTGACCGTGTACTCTGCCAAGCATGATATCCTTCTCCAGGGACTGATCCCTCCTGAATTCCAAAGTATGTAAGATGCAGTCTCACCATCAAACAGATAGATATAGATAGGAAGCATCAAAAGAAGATGGAAGGAATACACAGAGTCATTACACCAAAAATAATTAGTCGATGTTCAACCATTTCAAGAGGTGGCATATGATCAGGAACCAATGGTGCTAAAGGAAGAAGTTCAAGCTGCTCTGAAGGCACTGGCAAAAAACAAGCCTCCAGGAGTTGATGGAATATCAATTAAGATGTTTCAACAAACAGATGCAGTGCTGGATTTGCTTACTCGTCTATGCCAAGAAATACAGAAGACAGCTTCCTGGCCAACTGACTGGAAGAGATCCATATTTGTGCCTATTCCCAAGAAAGGTGATCCAACCGAATGTGGAAATTATAGAACAATATCATTAATATCACACGCAAGCAAAATTCTGCTGAATATCATTCAAAAACGGCTGCAGCAGTATATTGACAGGGAACTGCCAGAAATTCAGGCCAGTTTCAGAAGAGGACGAGGAACCAGGGATATCATTGCTGATGTCAGATGGATCCTGGCTGAAAGCAGAGAATACCAGAAGGTTGTTTACCTGTGTTTTATTAACTATGCAAAGGCATTCGACTGTGTGGATCATAACAAATTATGGATAACATTGTGAAGAATGGGAATTCCAGAACACTTAATTGTGCTTACGAGGAATCTTTACGTAGATCAAGAGGCAGTTGTTCGGACAGAGCAACAGGATACTGGTTGGTTTAAAGTCAGGAAAGGTGTGCATTAGGGTTGTATTCCTTCACCATACCTATTCAATCTGTATGCTGAGCAAATAATACGAGAGGCTGGACTGTAAGAAAAGTGGGGCATCAGAATTGGAGGAAGACTCATGAAGAACCTGCATCATGCAGATGACACAACCTTACTTGATGAAAGTGAAGAGGACTTGAAGCACTTACTAATGAAGATCAAAGACCACAGCCTTCAGTACGGATTGCACTTCAACATAAAGAAAACAAAAATCCTCACAACTGGACCAATGAGCAACATCATGATAAAAGGAGAAAAGGTTGAAGTTGTCAAGGATTTCATTTGACTTGGATTCACAATCAACAGCCATGGAAGCAGCAGTCAAGAAATCAAAAGACGCATTGCATTGGGCAAATCTGCTGCAAAGGACCTCTTTAAAGTGTTGAAGAACAAAGATGTCGCCTTGAAGACTAAGGTACGCCTGACCCAAGCCATGGTATTTTCAGTTGCATGATATGCATGTGAAAGCTGAACAATGAATAAGGAAGGCTGAAGAAGAATTGATGCCTTTGAATTGTAGTGTTAGTGAAGAATATTGAATATACCATGGACTGCCAAAAGAATGAACAAACCTGTCTTAGAAGTACAACCAGAGTGCTCCTTAAGAGCAAGGATGGCAAGACTGCCTCTTACATACTTTGGACATATTGTCAGGAGGGATCAGTCCCTGGAGAAGGACATCAAGCTTGGCAGAGTACAGGGTCAATGGAAAAGAGGAAGACCCTGAAGGATGTGGGTTAACACAGTGTCTGCAACAATGGGCTCAAGCATAACAACGATTGTGAGGGTGGCTCAGGACTGGGCAGTGTTTCGTTCTGTTGTGCATAGGGTCACTATAAGTCCAAACCAACGTGATGGCACCTAACAACAAGAACATATTATATGTACACTTTTGATTTGGGTTTCTGTAGCTCAAATGTTTTTATTTATTTATTTTATTGTACTTTAGGTGAAAGTTTACAGCTCAAGTTAATTTCTCATTCAAAAACTGTATACACATAATGTTTTGTGACATTGGTCGCAATCCTCACAATGTGACAGCATGCTCCTCATTTACGCCCCAGGCTTCCTACGTTCGTTCCTCTAGTTCCTGTCCCTTCTTGCCTTCTTTTCTTGCTTTTGGAAGGAGTTGACCATTTGGTCTTGTGAATTTGAGTGAACTAAGAAGCACATTCCTCGTAGGTTTTACTTTTTGTTTTGTAGGCCTGTCTAATCTTTGTCTGAAAAGTGGCTTTGGGAATTGTTTCAGCTCTGGGTTGCAGAGTGCCCTGAAAATATGGCCATAGTCATGGGGGTTCCTCCAGTTTCTGCCTGACTAGCAAGTCTGGTCTTTTTCCTGAATTTGAATTCTGTTCTACATTTTTCTCCTGTCCAGCACTCTCTGTTGTGATCCCTGTCAAAGTGGTTGTTGGTAGTAGCCAGGCACCATCTAGTTCTTCTGGTCTCAGGCTGGTGGAATCTCTGGTTCGTGTGGTCCATTAGTCCTTCGGGCTAATATTTTTCTTGTGTCTTTGGTTTTCTTCATTCTCCTTTGCTCTAGATGAGATGGGATCAATAGATGTATCTTGATGGCCGCTGGCAATCTTTTAAAACCCCAGACATTACTCATCAGAGTGGGATGTAGAACATTTTCTTTATAAACTATTTTATGCCAATTGAACTAGATGTCCCAGGAAACTATGGTCCCCAGGCCCCTCCAACCTCCAGCTACTCAGTTCCTCAAGAGTTGGGATATGTGTAGGAAACTTCTATACATTTGCTTTGATCCAGTTGTGCTCACTTCTCCTATACTGTGTGTTGTCCTTCCCTTCACCGAAGTTGACACCTGTTTACTATCTAGTTAGTGACTTTTCCTCCCCTTCTCTCCCCACCCTTGTAACCAACAGAGAATTTTTTTCTTTTTTTTTTAAGGAGAGGGTATTTTGTTCCAATTTCGAATGTTTTTTCTTTTTAGAGGAAAGAAAACCAATAAGTATATATAAAGTTTTAGACATTGGGTTCCTTGGATTTACCTTTAAGAATGGTTAAGATTCTAGTACTTTATAAAAAATAAATAAATCAGACTAACAAATATTTTCCTACTTAAATGAACTTATAAAATGTTACATTTCATAGATTAAATATTTTGCTATTTTAAATGACCAGTATACTATAGGTTCTAATTATACATTACCTTTGGACTTGTCTTTTTTTTTAAATAATTTTTATTGTGCTTTAAGTGAAAGTTTACAAATCAAGTCAGTCTGTCACATATAAGCTTATATACACCTTACTCCATACTCCCAATTACTCTCCCCCTAATGAGTCAGCCTGCTCCCTCCTTCCAGTCTCTCCTTTCAAGACGGTTTTGCCAGTTTCTAACCCTCTCTACCCTCCCATCTCCCCTCCAGACAGGAGATGCCAACACAGTCTCAAGTGTACACCTGATACAAGTAGCTTACTCTTCATCAGCATCTCTCTCCAATCCATTGTCCAGTCCCTTCCATGTCTGATGAGTTGTCTTTGGGAATGATTCCTGTCCTGGACCAACAGAAGGTTTGGGGACCATGACCGCCGGAATTCTTCTAGTCTCAGTCAGACCATTAAGTCTGGTCTTTTTATGTATATTTGGGGTCTGCATCCCACTATTCTCCTGCTCCCTCAGGGATTCTCTGTTGTGCTCCTTGTCAGGGCAGTCAACGGTTGTGGCCGGGCGCCATCTAGTTCTTCTGGTCTCAGGATGATGTAAGTCTCTGGTTCATGTGGCCCTTTCTGTCTCTTGGGCTCATAGTTGTCGTGTGACCTTGGTGTTCTTCATTCTCCTTTGATCCAGGTGGGTTGAGACCAATTGATGCATCTTAGATGGCCGCTTGCTAGCATTTAAGACCCCAGACGCCACATTTCAAAGTGGGATGCAGAATGTTTTCATAATAGTATTATTTTGCCAATTGACTTAGAAGTCCCCTTAAGCCATAGTCCCCAAACCCCCACCCTTGGTCCGCTGACCATCTAAGCATTCAGTTTATCCCAGAAACTTCTTTGCTTTTGGTCCAGTCCAGTTGAGCTGACCTTCCATGTATTGAGTATTGTCCTTCCCTTCACCTAAAGCAGTTCTTATCTACTAACTAATCAGTAAATAACCCTCTTCCACCCTCCCTCCTTCCCCTCCTCCTAACCACAAAAGTATGTGTTCTTCTCAGTTTATACTATTTCTCAAGATAGTGGTCTTATACAATATTTGTCCTTTGCCTCTGACTAATTTCACTCAGCATAATGCCTTCCAGGTTCCTCCATGTTATGAAATGTTTCACAGATTCCTCACTGTTCTTTATCGATGCATAGTATTCCATTGTGTGAATATACGATAATTTATTTAACCATTCATCCGTTGATGGACACCTTGGTTGCTTCCATGTTTTTGCTATTGTAAACAGAGCTGCAATAAACATGGGTGTGCATATATCTGTTCGTGTAAAGGCTCTTATTTCTCTAGGGTATATTCCGAGGAGTGGGATTTCTGGGTTGTATGGTAGTTCTATTTCTAACTGTTTAAGAAAACTACAGATAGATTTCCAAAGTGGTTGTACCATTTTACATTCCCACCAGCAGTGTATAAGAGTTCCAATCTCTCCGCAGCCTCTCCAACATTTATTATTTTGTGTTTTTTGGATTAATGCCAGCCTTGGAGTGAGATGGAATCTCATCGTAGTTTTAATTTGCATTTCTCTAATGGCTAATGATCGAGAGCATTTTCTCACGTATCTGTTAGCTGCCTGAATATCTTCTTTAGTGAAGTGTGTGTTCATATCCTTTGCCCACTTCTTGATTGGGTTGTTGTCTTTTTGTGGTTGAGTTTTAACAGAATCATATAGATTTCAGAGATCAGGTGCTGGTCGGAGATGTCATAGCTGAAAATTCTTTCCCAATCTGTAGGTGGTCTTTTTACTCTTTTGGTGAAGTCTTTAGATGAGCATAAGTGTTTGATTTTTAGGAGCTCCCAGTTATCTGGTTTCTCTTCATCATTTTTGGTCATGTTTTGTATTCTGTTTATGCCTTGTATTAGGGCTCCTAATGTTGTCCCTATTTTTTCTTCCATGATCTTTATCGTTTTAGTCTTTATGTTTAGGTCTTTGATCCACTTGGAGTTAGTTTTTGTGCATGGTGTGAGGTATGGGTCCTGTTTCATTTTTTTGCAAATGGATCTCCAGTTAATGCCAGCACCATTTGTTAAAAAGACTATCTTCTCCCCAATTAACTGACGCTGGGCCTTTGTCAAATATCAGCTGCTCATATATGGATGGATTTATATCTGGGTTCTCAATTCTGTTCCATTGGTCTATGTGCCTGTTGTTGTACCAGTACCAGGCTGTTCTGACTACTGTGACTGTATAATAGGTTCTAAAATCAGGTAGAGTGAGGCCTCCCACTTTCTTCTTCTTTTTCAGTAATGCTTTACTTATCCGGGGCTTCGTTCCCCTCCATATGAAGTTGGTGATTTGTTTCTCCATCACATTAAAAAATGTCATTAGAATTTGGATCAGAAGTGCATTGTATGTATAGATGACTTTTGGTAGAATAGGCATTTTTACTATGTTAAGTCTTCCTATCCATGAGCAAGGTATGTTTTTCCACTTAAGTATGTCCTTTTGAATTTCTTATAGTAGAGCTTTGTAGTTTTCTTTGTATAGGTCTTTTACATCCTTGGTAAGATTTATTCCTAAGTATTTTATCTTCTTGGGGGCTACTGTGAATGGTATTGATTTGGTGATTTCCTCTTTGGTGTTCTTTTTGTTTATGTAGAGGAATCCAAGCAATTTTTCTATGTTTATCATATAACCTGAGACTTTGCCAAACTCTTCTATTAGTTTCAGTAGTTTTCTGGAGGATTCCTTAGGATTTTCTGTGTATAAGATCTTGTCATCTGCAAACAGGGATAATTTTTCTTCCTCCTCGCCAGTCCGGATGCCCTTTATTTCTTTGTCTAGCCTAATTGCTCTGGCTTGGACCTCGAGAACAATGTTGAATAAGAGCGGTGATAAAAGGCATCTCTGTCTGGCTCCTGTTCTCAAGGGAAATGCTTTCAGGCTCTCTCCATTTAGAGTGATGTTGGCTGTTGGCTTTGTATAGATGCCCTTTATTATGTTGAGGAATTTTCCTTCAATTCCTATTTTGCTGAGAGTTTTTATCATAAATGGGTGTTGGACTTTGTCAAATGCCTTTTCTGCATCAATTGATAAGATCATGTGGTTTTTGTCTTTTGTTTTATTTATATGGTGGATTACATTAATGGTTTTTCTGATATTAAACCAGCCTTGCATACCTGGTATAAATCCCACTTGTTCGTGGTGAATTATTTTTTTGATATGTTGTTGAATTCTATTGGCTAGAATTTTGTTGAGGATTTTTCATCAATGTTCATGAGGGATATAGGTCTGTAATTTTCTTTTTTTGGGTTTTGGTATCAGGGAGATGGTGGTTTCATAAAATGAGTTAGGTAGTATTCCTTCATTTTCTATGCTTTGAAATACCTTTAGTAGTAGTGGTGTTAACTCTTCTCTGAAAGTTTGGTAGAACTCTGCAGTGAAGCCGTCTGGGCCAGGGCTTTTTTTTTGTTGGGAGTTTTTTGATTACCTTTTCCATCTCTTTTTTTGTTATGTGTCTATTTAGTTGTTCTACTTCTGATTGTGTTAGTTTAGGTAGGTAGTGTTTTTATAGGAATTCAACCATTTCTTCTAGGTTTTCAAATTTGTTAGAGTACAATTTTTCGTAATAACCTGATATGATTCTTTTAATTTCAGTTGGGTCTGTTGTGATATGGCCTATCTCGTTTCTTATTCAGGTTATTTGTTTCCTTTCCTGTATTTCTTTAGTCAGTCTGGCCAATGGTTTATCAATTTTGTTAATTTTTTCAAGGAACGAGCTTTTGGCTTTGTTAATTCTTTCAGTTGTTTTTCTGTTCTCTAATTCATTTAGTTCAGCTCTAATTTTTATTATTTGTTTTCTTCTGGTGCCTGATGGATTCTTTTGTTGCTCACTTTCTATTTGTTCAAGTTGTAGGGACAGTTCTCTGATTTTGGCTCTTTCTTCTTTATGTATGTGTGCATTTATTGATACAAATTGACCTCTGAGCACTGCTTTTGCTGTGTCCCGGAGGTTTTGATAGGAAGTGTTTTCATTCTCGTTGCATTCTATGCATTTCTTTATTGCCTCCTTACTGTCTTCTATAATCCAGTCTTTTTTGAGCAGGGTATTGTTCAGTTTCCAAGTATTTGATTTCGTTTCCCTGATTTTTCTGTTATTGATTTCCACTTTTATGGCCTTGTGGTCTGAGAAGATGCTTTGTAATATTTCAATGTTTTAGATTCTGCAAAGATTTGTTTTATGACCTAATATGTGGTCTATTCTAGAGAATGTTTCATGTGCGCTAGAAAAAAAGTATGCTTTGCAGCTGTTGGGTGGAGTGTTCTGTATAAGTCTATGAGGTCAAGTTGGTTGATTGTAGCAATTAGGTCTTCTGTGTCTCTATTGAGCTTCTTATTGGAAGTCCTGTCCTCCGAAAGTGGTGTGTTGAAGTCTCCTACTATAATTGTGGAGGTGTCTATCTCACTTTTCAGTTCTGTTAAAGTTTGTTTGTTTTATGTATCTTGCAGCCCTGTCATTGGGTGCATAAATATTTAATATGGTTATATCTTCCTGGTCAATTGTCCCTTTAATCATCATGAAGTATCCTTCTTTATCCTTTGTGGTGGATTTAACTTGAAAGTCTATTTTGTCAGAAATTAATATTGCTACTCCTGCTCTTTTTTGCTTGTTGTTTGCTTGATATATATTTTTCCATCCTTTGAGTTTTTTTGAGTTTTAGTTTGTGTCTCTAAGTCTAAGATGTGTGTCTTGTAGGCAGCATATAGACGGATCGTGTTTCTTTATCCAGTCTGAGACTCTCTGTCTCTTTATTGGTGCATTTAGTCCATTTACATTCAGCGTAATTATAGATAAGTATTTGTTTAGTGCTGTCATTTTGATGCTTTTTTGTGTGTGTTGTTGACAATTTCATTTTTCCACTTACTTTTTTGTGCTGAGACGTTTTCTTTGTAAATTATGTGTTCCTCGTTTTCATAGTAGTTGAATTTATGTTTGCTGAGTCGTTATGTTTTTCTTGGTTTTTATTTTGAGTTATGGAATTGTTAGACCTCTTTGTGGTTACCTTAATATTTACCCCTATTTTTCTGAGTAAAAACCTAACTTGTATTGACCTATATTGCCTTGTTTTCCTCTCCATATGGCAGTTCTATGCCTCCTGTATTTAGTCCCTCTTATTGATTATTATGATCTTTTACATAATGACTTCAATGATTCCCTGTTTTGAGCATTTTTTTCTTTTTAAAATTAATCTCAATTTGTTTTTGTGATTTCCCTGTTTTAGTTGATATCATGATGTTCTCTTCTGTGACCTTGTGTTGTGCTGGTATCTGATATTATTGATTTTCTGACCAATTTCCTTTCGTATTTCTTGTAGCTTTGGTTTGGTTTTTGCAAATTCTCTAAGCTTGTGTTTATCTGTAAATGCTTTAATTTCACGTTCATATTTTAGAGAGAGTTTTGCTGGATATATGATCTTTGGCTGGTAGTTTTTCTCCTTCAGTGCTCTATATATGTCATCCCATTGCCTTCTTTTTTTTTTTTTAATAACTTTTATTAAGCTTCAAGTGAACGTTTACAAATCCAATCAGTCTGTCACATATAAGTTTACATACATCTCACTCCCTACTCCCACTTACTCTCCCCCCTTGAGTCAGCCCTTTCAGTCTCTCCTTTCTTGACAATTTTGCCTGCTTCCCTCTCTCTCTATCCTCCCATCCCCCCTCCAGACAACAGTTGCCAACACAATCTCAAGTGTCCACCTGATATAATTAGCTCACTCTTCATCGGCGTCTCTCTCCCACCCGCTGACCAGTCCCTTTCATGTCTGATGAGCTGTCTTTGGGGATGGTTCCTGTCCTGTGTCAACAGAAGGTCTGGGGAGCATGGCCGCCGGGATTCCTCCAGTCTCAGTCAGACCATTAAGTTTGGTCTTTTTATGAGAATTTGGGGTCTGCATCCCACTGATCTCCTGCTGCCTCAGGGGTCCTCTGCTGTGCTCCCTGTCAGGGCAGTCATCGATTGTGGCCGGGCACCAACTAGTTCTTCTGGTCTCAGGATGATGTAGGTCTCTGGTTCATGTGGCCCTTTCTGTCTCTTGGGCTCTTAGTTGCCGTGTGGCCTTGGTGTTCTTCATTTTCCTTTGCTCCAGGTGGGTTGAGACCAATTGCTACATCTTAGATGGCCGCTTGTTAGCATTTAAGACCCCAGACGCCACATTTCAAAGTGGGATGCAGAATGATTTCATAATAGAATTATTTAGCCAATTGACTTAGAAGTCCCCTCAAACCATGTTCCCCAGACCCCCGCCCTTGCTCCGCTGACCTTTGAAGCATTCATTTTATCCCGGAAATTTCTTTGCTTTTGGTCCAGTCCAATTGAGCTGACCTTCCATGTATTGAGTGTTGTCTTTCCCTTCACCTAAAGCAGTTCTTATCTACTGATTAATCAATAAAAAACCCTCTCCCACACTCCCTCCCTCCCCCCCTCGTAACCAAAACCTATGTGTTCTTCTCAGGTTTACTATTTCTCAAGATCTTATAATAGTGGTCTTATACAATATTTGTCCTTTTGCCTCTGACTCATTTCGCTCAGCATAATGCCTTCCAGGTTCCTCCATGTTATGAAATGTTTCAGAGATTCGTCACTGTTCTTTATCGATGCGTAGTATTCCATTGTGTGAATATACCACAATTTATTTACCCATTCATCCGTTGATGGACACCTTGGTTGCTTCTAGATTTTTGCTATTGTAAACAGAGCTGCAATAAACATGGGTGTGCATATATCTGTTTGTGTGAAGGCTCTTGTATCTCTAGGGTATATTCCCAGGAGTGGGATTTCTGGGTGGTATGGTAGTTCTATTTCTAACTGTTTAAGATAATGCCAGATAGATTTCCAAAGTGGTTGTACCATTTTACATTCCCACCAGCAGTGTATGAGAGTTCCAATCTCTCCGCAGCCTCTCCAACATTTATTATTTTGTGTTTTTTGGATTAATGCCAGCCTTGCTGGTGTGAGATGGAATCTCATCGTAGTTTTAATTTGCATTTCTCTAATGGCTAATGATCGAGAGCATTTTCTCATGTATCTGTTGGCTGCCTGAATATCTTCTTTAGTGAAATGTGTGTTCATATCCTTTGCCCACTTCTTGATTGGGTTGTTTGTCTTTTTGTGGTTGAGTTTTGACAGAATCATGTAGATTTTAGAGATCAGGCGCTGGTCGGAGATGTCATAGCTGAAAATTCTTTCCCAATCTGTAGGTGGTCTTTTTACTCTTTTGGCGAAGTCTTTAGATGAGCATAGGTGTTTGATTTTTAGGAGCTCCCAGTTATCGGGTTTCTCTTCATCATTTTTGGTAATGTTTTGTATTCTGTTTATGCCTTGTATTAGGGCTCCTAGGGTTGTCCCAATTTTTTCTTCCATGATCTTTATCATTTTAGTCTTTATGTTTAGGTCTTTGATCCACTTGGAGTTAGTTTTTGTGCATGGTGTGAGGTATGGGTCCTGTTTCATTTTTTTGCAAATGGATATCCAGTTATGCCAGAACCATTTGTTAAAAAGGCTATCTTTTCCCCAGTTAATTGACACTGGTCCTTTGTCAAATATCAGCTGCTCATACGTGGATGGATCTATGTCTGGGTTCTCAATTCTGTTCCATTGGTCTATGTGTCTGTTGTTGTACCAATACCAGGCTGTTTTGACTACTGTGGCTGTATAGTAGGTTCTGAAGTCAGGTAAGGTGAGGCCTCCCACTTTCTTCTTCTTTTTCAGTAGTGCTTTGCTTATCCGGGGCTTCTTTCCCTTCCATATGAAATTGGTGATTTGTTTCTCTATCCCCTTAAAATATGACATTGGAATTTGGATCGGAAGTGCGTTAAATGTATAGATGGCTTTTGGTAGAATAGACATTTTTACTATGTTAAGTCTTCCTATCCATGAGCAAGGTATGTTTTTCCACTTAAGTATGTCCTTTTGAATTTCTTGTAGTAGAGCTTTGTAGTTTTCTTTGTATAGGTCTTTTACATCCTTGGTAAGATTTATTCCTAAGTATCTTATCTTCTTGGGGCTACTGTGAATGGTATTGATTTGGTTATTTCCTCTTCGGTGTTCTTTTTGTTGATGTAGAGGAATCCAAGTGATTTTTGTATGTTTATTTTATAACCTGAGACTCTGCCAAACTCTTCTATTAGTTTTAGTAGTTTTCTGGAGGATTCCTTAGGGTTTTCTGTGTATATAATCATGTCATCTGCAAATAGTGATAACTTTACTTCTTCCTTGCCAATCCGGATACCTTTTATTTCTTTGTCTAGCCTAATTGCCCTGGCTAAGACTTCCAACACGATGTTGAATAAGAGCGGTGATAAAGGGCATCGTTGTCTGGTTCCCGTTCTCAAGGGAAATGCCTTCAGGTACTCTCCATTTAGAGTGATATTGGCTGTTGGCTTTGCATAGATGCCCTTTATTATGTTGAGGAATTTTCCTTCAATTCCTATTTTGCTGAGAGTTTTTATCATAAATGGGTGTTGGACTTTGTCAAATGCCTTTTCTGCATCAATTGATAAGATCATGTGGTTTTTGTCTTTTGTTTTATTTATGTGATGGACTACATTAATGGTTTTTCTGATATTAAACCAGACTTGCATACCTGGTATAAATCCCACTTGATCAGGGTGAATTATTTTTTTGATGTGTTGTTGGATTCTATTGGCTAGAATTTTGTTGAGGATTTTTCATCAATGTTCATGAGGGATATAGGTCTATAATTTTCTTTTTTTGTAATGTCTTTACCTGGTTTTGGTATCAGGGAGATGGTGGCTTCATAGAATGAGTTGGGTGGTATTCCGTCATTTTCTATGCTTTGGAATACCTGTAGTAGTAGTGGTGTTAACTCTTCTCTGAAAGTTTGGTAGAACTCTGCAGTGAAGCCGTCCGGGCCAGGGCTTTTTTTTGTTGGGAGTTTTTTGATTACCGTTTCAATCTCTTTTTTTGTTATGGGTCTATTTAGTTTTTCTACTTCTGAATGTGTTAGTTTAGGTAGGTAGTGTTTTTCCAAGAATTCATCCATTTCTTCTAGGTTTGCAAATTTGTTAGAGTACAATTTTTCATAATAATCTGAAATGATTCTTTTAATTTCATTTGGTTCTGTTGTGATGTAGTCCTTCTCATTTCTTATTCGGGTTATTTGTTTCCTTTCCTGTATTTCTTTAGTCAGTCTAGCCAATGGTTTATCAATTTTGTTAATTTTTTCAAAGAACCAGCTTTTGGCTTTGTTAATTCTTTCAATTGTTTTTCTGTTCTCTAATTCATTTAGTTCAGCTCTAATTTTTATTATTTGTTTTCTTCTGGTGCCTGATGGATTCTTTTGTTGCTCACTTTCTATTTGTTCAAGTTGTAGGGACAGTTCTCTGATTTTGGCTCTTTCTTCTTTTTGTATGTGTGCATTTATTGATATAAATTGGCCTCTGAGTACTGCTTTTGCTGTGTCCCAGAGGTTTTGATAGGAAGTATTTTCATTCTCGTTGCTTTCTATGAATTTCCTTATTCCCTCCTTGATGTCTTCTATAACCCAGTCTTTTTTCAGGAGGGTATTGTTCATTTTCCAAGTATTTGATTTCTTTTCCCTAGTTTTTCTGTTATTCATCTCTAGTTTTATTGCCTTGTGGTCTGAGAAGATGCTTTGTAATATTTCGATGTTTTGGACTCTGCAAAGGTTTGTTTTATGACCTAATATGTGGTCTATTCTAGAGAATGTTCCATATGCGCTAGAAAAAAAAGTATATTTTGCAGCAGTTGGGTGGAGAGTTCTGTATAAGTCAATGAGGTCAAGTTGCTTGATTGTTGTAATTAGATCTTCCGTGTCTCTGTTGAGCTTCTTACTGGATGTCCTGTCCTTCTCCGAAAGTGGTGTCTTGAAGTCCCCTACTATAATTGTGGAGGTATCTATCTCGCTTTTCAATTCTGTTAAAATTTAATTTATGTATCTTGCAGCCCTGTCATTGGGTGCATAAATATTTAATATGGTTATGTCTTCCTGATCAATTGTCCCTTTTATCATTATATAGTGTCCTTCTTTATCCTTTGTGGTGGATTTAAGTCTAAAGTCTATTTTGTCAGAAATTAATATTGCTACTCCTCTTCTTTTTTGCTTATTGTTTGCTTGATATACTTTTTTCCATCCTTTGAGTTTTAGTTTGTTTGTGTCTCTAAGTCTAAGGTGTGTCTCTTGTAGGCAGCATATAGATGGATCGTGTTTCTTTATCCAGTCTGTGACTCTCTGTCTCTTTATTGGTTCATTTAGTCCATTTACATTCAGGGTAATTATAGATAAATAAGTTTTTAGTGCTGTCATTTTGATGCCTTTTCATGTGTGTTGTTGACAATTTCATTTTTCCACATACTTTTTTGTGCTGAGGCGTTTTTCTTAGTAAATTGTGAGATCCTCATTTTCATAGTGCTTGACTTTATGTTAGTTGAGTCGTTACGTTTTTCTTGGTTTTTATCTTGAGTTATAGAGTTGTTATACCTTTTTGTGGTTACCTTATTATTTACCCCTATTTTTCTAAGTAAAAACCTAACTTGTATTGTTCTATACCGCCTTGTATCACTCTCCATATGGCAGTTCAATGCCTCCTGTATTTAGTCCCTCTTTTTGATTATTGTGATCTTTTACCTATTGACTTCCATGATTCCCTGTTATGTGTATTTTTTTTTTAATTAATCTTAATTTGTTCGTTTTTGTGATTTCCCTATTTGAGTTGATATCAGGACGATCTGTTTTGTGACCTTGTGTTGTGCTGATATCTGATATTATTGGTTCTGTGACCGAACAATATCCTTTAGTATTTCTTGTAGCTTTGGTTTGGTTTTTGCAAATTCTCTAAACTTGTGTTTGTCTGTAAATATCTTAATTTCGCCTTCATATTTCAGAGAGAGTTTTGCTGGATATATGATCCTTGGCTGGCAGTTTTTCTCCTTCAGTGTTCTGTATACGTCGTCCCATTCCCTTCTTGCCTGCATGGTTTCTGCTGAGTAGTCAGAACATATTCTTATTGATTCTCCCTTGAAGGAAACCTTTCTTTTCTCCCTGGCTGCTTTTAAAATTTTCTGTTTATCTTTGGTTTTGGTGAGTTTGATGATAATATGTCTTGGTGTTTTTCTTTTTGGATCAATCTTAAATGGGGTTCGATGAGCATCTTGGATAGATATCCTTTCGTGTTTCATGATGTCAGGGAAGTTTTCTGTTAGGAGTTCTTCAACTATTTTTTCTGTGTTTTCTGTCTCCCCTCCCTGTTCTGGGACTCCAATCACCCGCAGGTTATCCTTCTTGATAGAGTCCCACATAATTCTTAGGGTTTCTTCATTTTTTTTAATTCTTTTATCTGATTTTTTTTCAGCTATGTTGGTGTTGATTCCCTGGTCCTCCAGATGTCCCAGTCTGCATTCTAATTGCTCGAGTCTGCTCCTCTGACTTCCTAGTGCGTTGTCTAATTCTGTTATTTTATTGTTAATCTTTTGGATTTCTACATGTTGTCTCTCTATGGATTCTTGCAACTTATTAATTTTTCCACTATGTTCTTGAATAATCTTTTTGAGTTCTTCAACAGTTTTATCAGTGTGTTCCTTGGCTTTTTCTGCAGTTGTCCTGATTTCATTTGTGATATCATTAAGCATTCTGTAAATTAGTTTTTTATATTCTGTATCTGATAATTCCAAGATTGTATCTTCATTTGGGAAAGATTTTGATTCTTTTGTTTGGGGGGTTGGAGAAGCTGTCATGGTCTGCTTCTTTAAGTGGTTTGATATGGATTGTTGTCTCCGAGCCATCACTGGGAAAGTAGTTTTTCCAGAAAATCCGCTAAAAAAAAATGCAGTCAGATCCCTATCAGAGTTCTCCCTCTGGCTCAGGCTATCCAGATGTTAATGAAGCCGCCTGGGGAGGGTGGGGGAGGGAACAGAGAGATAGGAGAGTAGCACCTCAGAATATAGCCAGAGTTGCTTGTCTTGCTTGGAATGACTATTATATCTGAGATTCCCACGGGCGCGTCGCCTATGTGTGCTGGCTGTGTGGAGATTGCCCGGGGGGGGGGTCTGGCCCGCTGGAGTCACGGTCAGATCCTCCGCTTCCAGCCCCACGCCCAGCGTCAAGGCTCCCCTACTGGGACGGTGTACTCTCGACTCCAAAATCAGTCGCTGCCTCCCGGGGACTTCTCGTCCCTCCAGCCACGTGGCCGTGCCGCCTCCGAGAACCAGTTGGGCCTCCTCCCGGGGTTAGTTCAGATGGGTGGAGCAGCTCCCCGTGCTTGTGCCGTAACCGAGTGTCCCGGCTGGGATGCTGTTCTCCCCGCTCCAATACCAGTCGCTGTCTCCCGGGGACTTCTCCTACCTGCTGCGTCCCACGCCGCCCGCGCAACCCGGCTGGGCCTCTTCCCGGGGTTAGTTCAGGGGGGTGGAGCAACTCTCTGTGTTTATGGCGTACCTGCGTCCAGTCCAAATCCCTGCGGGACGGTTCCCCGGCTCGGATGCTGCTCTTTCTGCTCCAAGACCAGTCACTGCCTCCCGGGGACTTCTCCTACCGGCTGCATCCCACGCCTCCCGCAGAACCGGCTGGTCCCCCTCCCGGGGTTAGTTCAGGGGGGTGGAGCCGCTCTCTGTGCTTGTGCCGTACCTGACTGGTACGCTGGCTCCAGGCTCTGGAAACAATCGCTGCTGCCCCGTATTAGTTCGTTCTCCGTCTCTAAATCTGTGTTTGTTGTTCAGGGTTCGTAGATTGTTATGTATGTGATCGATTCACTTGTTTTTCCGTGTCTTTGTTGTAAGAGGGATCCGAGGTAGCGTCTGCCTAGTCTGCCATCTTGGCTCTGCCCCCCCATTGCCTTCTTGATTGCATGGTTTCTGCTGAGTAGTCTGAACTTATTCTTATTGATTCTCCCTTGAAGGAAACCTTTCTTTTCTCCCTGGCTGCTTTTAAAATTTTCTCTTTATCTTTGGATTTGGCAATTTTGGTGATAATATGTCTTGGTGATTTTCTTTTTGGATCAATCTTATATGGAGTTCGATGAGGATCTTGGAGAGATATCTTTTCGTCTTTCATGATGTCAGGGAAGTTTTCTGCCAACAGATCTTCAACTATTCTCTCTGTGTTTTCTGTTATCCCTCCCTGTTCTGGAACTCCAATGACATGCAAGTTATTCTTCTTCATAGAGTCCCACATGATTCTTAGGGTTTCTTCATTTTTTTAATTCTTTTATCTGATTTTTCTTCAACTATATTGGTGTCAATTGCCTTATCCTCCAGCTGCTCCACTCTGCATTCCAATTGCTCGAGTCTGCTCCTCTGACTTCCTATTGAGATGTCTAATTCTGTAATTTTGCTGTTAATCTTTTGGATTTCTGAATGCTGTCTCTCTAGGGATTCTTGCAGCTTATTAATTTTTCTACTATGTTCTCGAACAATCTTTTTGAGTTCTTCAACTGCTTTATCAGTGTGTTCCTTAGCTTTTTCTGTAGATTGCCTTATTTCTTTTCTGAGGTCATCCCTGATGTCTTGAAATCAGCATTCTGTAAATTAATTTTTTATATTCTGCATCTGGCAATTCCAGGATCATATCTTCATTTGGGAAAGATTTTGGTTCTTTAATTTGGGGATTTGTAGAAGCAATCATGGCCTGCTTCTTTATGTGGTTTGATATGGGCTGCTGTCTCTGAGCCGTCACTAAGATATTGTAATGATTTATATTTGCTCACTGAGTCTTATCTTGTTTTGTTTTCTTTCAATATATGTAGATGGGCTACTGGATTGCACTGTCTTGATTGTTGTGGCTCTTGAATGACTTATGTCCTATTACCAGCTGGTTTGGGCTGTTACCAGATATATAAGCCTAAGAGTCCATTCACTATTCTTGAGTAGAATCTGATTTTGGGTCATCAGGTGTGTGGTGGAGACTGTCACCTATCCACCTAGAGGAGTAGTGGTGATAGTTGTGTGCACCAGATTCTAGTAGCAGCAGGTGGGTCACACTCCGGGGGGGAGGGGGCAGGATGCTGACAGTCTTCCCCCAAGTGCCAGTGAGGTAGGTGTGTCTCTATTCCAAAAGCACTTTGGTGGGTGGGCTCTGCAGCTGTACCTTAGGCACCCAATGCATGTACCTCTACAGATTGGTAGGTGTCACCATCCTCAGACCCCTAAGGCAAGAAGCTAGGTGATTTGGGGGGAGCTTCAGCCCTCAGTTCCCATTGTGGGTCAGTGAGGGCTCTGGTTAATATGTTGAGATATCAGACCTGGGAAACTTGTCTTTCCAGTAATCCACTAAAACAATTACAGTCTGATCCCTATCAGAATTGCCTTTGCATTATAATAGCCACCTTGTTTCCCGTAGGGATGAAAGCTCAAGACTGTGGATCTCATATGCTTGGCTGGAGCTGGTTCTGTGTTTTTTGTCCAATTTCGGGAAGTCAGGGAAGGATTTTTGGTCCTTGGGTTTTTTTGGAGCTGCTTCTCTCAGACCAGGAGAATGGGTTAGGAAAAGACAAAAAAAAAAAAAACGTAGAACACTTCACTCTCTAGCTCAGGAAATTCCAATGTTAATGAAGCTGCCTGGGAAGGGGAGGGGAGGGATCAGATAGGAGAGAGTAGCACCCCAGAATATAGACAAAGTTACTTATCTTGCTTGGTGATGACTGTTTTATCTGAGATTCCCTAGGGGTGTGTAGCCTTTGTGCGTTGGCTGGGTCAGGATTGCCCCCGAGGGTCAGGCCTGCGTACTGTGCTTGTGCTGTCTCAGAAGCTGTGGTCAGTTCCTCTGCTCCCAGTCCAAAGCCCAGCACCAAGGTTCCCTGGCTGGGACGTCGCGCTCCAAGCTCCAAAACCAGTCGCTGCCTCCCGGTGACGACTTCTCCCGTCAGCCGCGTCGGTGCGGTGCCTGCGTGCACTGGCTGGGCTTCCCCCGAGGTCACTTCTGGGAGCTAGGGCTGCATCCCGAGTTTGCGCCGTCTCATGATGCTGTGCTCTGCTCCCCTGCGCCCAATCCAAAGACCGGCGCCAAGGTTTTCTGACTCGGACTCTGGCTCCAGGCTCCAAAAACAGTTGTTGCTTCCCTGTGGTTGCTCGCTCTCAGTCTCTGTCACTCAGGTCAACTCTTTAGATCTGTGTTTGATGGTCAGGGTTCGTAGATTGTCATGTATATGATCGATTCACTTATTTTTTCGAGTCTTTGTTGCAAGAGGGATCCGAGGTAGCTTCTATCTAGTCAGCCATCTTGGCCCCGCCTCTCTTTTTTAATTTTTATTGTCCTTCAAGGGAAAGTTTACAAATCAAGTCAGTCTCTCACACAAAAACTTATATACACCTTGCTAAAAAAAAAAAACACCTAGCTACATACTCCCAATTGCTCTCCCCCTAATGAGACAGCCTGCTCCCTCCCTCTACTCTCTCTTTTTGTGTCCATTTCACCAGCTTCTAACCCCCTCTACCCTCTCATCTCCCCTCCAGGCTCGAGATGCCAACATAGTCTCAAGTGTCCACCTGATCCAAGAAGCTCAATCCTCACCAGCATCCTTCTCCAACCCATTGTCCAGTCCAATCCCTGTCTGAAGAGTTGGCTTCGGGAATTTTTTTTTTTTTTTCTGTGTGTAAAACTTTTATTGAATTCTTTTAATAGTTGTCTCACATAATATTTGTCCTTTTGTGGCTGACTTATTTCACTCAGAATAATGCCCTCCAGATTCATCCATACTGTGAGATGTTTCCTGGATTCATCCTTGTTCTTAATCACTACATAGTATTCCATTGTATACGTGTACCTTAATTTGTCCATTCATCTGTTGATGGGTATTTAGATTATTTCCTTCTTTTTGTTATTGTGAATAGTGCTGTAAAGAACATGGGTGTGCATATGTCTATTCATGTGATGGCTATTTCTCTAGGTATATTCCTAGGGTGGAATTGCTGATCCTATGGTATTTCTGTTTCTAGATTTTTAGTAAACTCATCGTATCATTTTCCAAAACGGACCATTTTACATTCCCACCAGCAGTGTGTAAGAGTTCCAATCTCCCCAAAACTTCTCCAACGTTTGTTATTTTCTGTTTTTTGGATTAGTGCCAGCCTTATCGGGGTGAGATAGTATCTCATTTTAGTTTCAATCTGCATTTCTCTAGTGGCTAATGATCCTGAGCATTTCCTGACATGTCTGCTACCCACCTGAATGTCTTCTTTGGTGAAGTGTCTGTTCATATCCTTTGTTCATTTTTTAATTGGACTATTTGTCTTTTTGTTATTGAGGTATTGAAGCAGTTTGTAGATTTTAGAGATTAGACCCTTGTCAAACATGTCATAGCCAAAATTTCTTTCTGAGTCTGTAGGTTCTCTTCACACTTTGGTGAAGTCTTTTGATGAGCATAGCTGTTTAAATTTTAGGAGCTCCCAGTTTCTGGTTTGTTTCCTGGTGTTTGTGCATTTTTAGTTATGGTTTCTATGCTATTTGTGCCATGTATTAGGGCCCCTAGCATTGTCCCTATTTTTTCTTCCATGACCTTTATTATTTTAGATTTTATATTTAGGTCTTTGATCCATTTTGAGTCAGTTTTTGTGTATGGTGTGAGGTATGAATCTTGTTTCATTTTTTACAGGTAGACATCCAGTTATACCAGTACCATCTGTTAAAAGAGACTCTCTTTCCCCAATTAATGAACTTCGGCCCTTTGTCAAATACCAACTGCTCATAGATGGATGAATTTATGTCTGGGTTCTCAGTTCTTTTCCGTTGGCCAATGTGTCTGTTGTACCAATACCAGGCTGTTATGACTACCATGGCTGTATAACAGGTTCTAAAATCAGGTAGTGTGAGGCCTCCCACTTTGTTCTTCAGTGATGCTTTACTTATGTGAGGCCTCTTCCCTTCTCATATCATGTTGGTGATTTGTTTCTCTCTCTCATTAAAGACTGCTGTTGGAATTTAGTTTGGGATCACATTGTATCTGTAGATCGTTTTGGGTAGAATTAACTTTTTCACAAGATTGAGTCTTCCTATCCAAGAGCATGGTATGTTTTTCTACTTATGTAGCTCTCTCTTGTTTTCTCACAGTAGTGCTTTGTAGTTTCTTTGTATAGGTCTTTTATGTCTCTGGTTAGATTTATTCCTAAGTGCTTTTTCTTCTTGGGGGGTATTGTAAATGCTATTGATTTGGTGATTTCCTTTTCGAAGTTCTCTTAGGTAACGTTGAAGAATCCACCTGATTTTTGTATTTTTATCTTGTGTACTGCTACTTTGCTGAAATCTTCTTTTAGTTCCAGTAGTTTTCTTGTGGTTTCTTTGGGATTTTGTCTGTATAAGATCACATTATCTGAGACAGGGATAGTTTTACCTCTTCCTTACCAATTTGGATGCCCTTTGTTTCATTTTCTTGCCTTATTGCTCTAGCTAGTACTTCTACCACAATGTTGAATAAGAATGGTAATAAAGGGCATCCTTGTCTGGTTCCTGTTCTCAAGGGGAATGCTTTCAGTTTCTCTCCATTTAGAATGATGTTGGTTGTTGGTTTTGTATAAGTGCCCTTTATTATGTTGAGGGATTTCTCTTCTACTCCTATTTTGCTGAGATTTTCATCAGAAATGGGTGCTCAACGTTGTCAAACATCTTTTCTGCATCAATTGATAAGATTATGTGTTCTTTTGTTTTATTTATGTGGTAGAGTCTATTGACTAATTTTCTAATGTTGAATCATCCTGAATGTCTGGTATGAATCCCACTTGGTCATGATGTATTACTTTTTGATGTGCTGTTGAATTCTATTGGCTAGAATTTTGTTGAGAATTTCTGTGTCTGTGTTCTTGAAAGAACATGTGTTCATGGTGTCTTTGCCTGACTTTGGTATCAGGGTTATGCTAGCTTCATAGAATGAATTTGTGAGTATTCCTTCCTTTTCTATGCTCTGGAATAACTTAAGTAGTATTGGTGTTGACTTTTCTCTGAAAGTTTAGTAGAATTCTCCAGCGAAGCCATCCAGGCCAGGGCTTTTTTTTTTGGGGGGGGGTGGGATTTATTATTATTATTACCTCTCCAATCTTTTCTTTTGTGATGGGTCTGTTTAGTTTTTCTACCTCTGTTTGTGTTAGTTTATGTAGGTAGTGTATTTCTAAAAATTTGCCCATTTTCTCTAGGTTTTCAATTTTTTTGGAGTACAGTGTTGTATAGTATTCTGTTATGATCCTTTTTATTTCAGTTGGGCCTGTTGTGATATCACCTGTCTCATTTCTTATTCAGGTTATTTACTTCCTCTCCTATTTTTGTTTTGCTATTCTGGCAAGTGGTTTGTTGATTTTGTTTACCCTTTCAAAGAATCAATACTTGGTTTTGTTGATACTTTCTATTGTTTTTCTATTCTCTGTTTCATTTATTTCTTCTCTGATCTTTGTTATTTCCTTTCTTCTGATACCTGAGGACTTCTTTTGCTGCTTCCTATTTGTTTGCATTGTAGGGTTAATGTTTTGATTTTGGCTCTTTCTTCTTTTTCAATGTGTGCATTTATTGCTATAAATTGACATCTAAGCACTGCTTTTGCTATGTTCCAAAGGTTTTGGTAAGATGTGTCTTCATTTTCATTGATTTTATAAATTTTTTAATTTAATCCTTTATTTCGTCTATTACTAAGTAGTTTTTAAGCAAGGTATTGTTCAGTTTCCATGTATTTGACTTTTTTCCCCCTTGCTATTTCTCTTACTGATTTCCACTTTTATGGCATTATGATCAGAGAAGATTATTTGTATTTATTTTGATGTTTTGAATTTTGTTAAGGTTTGCTTTGCGGCCTAAAATGTGGTCTGTTCTGGGGAATGTTTCATGTGTGTTGGAAAAGAATGTATATGTTGCTGCTGTTGTGTGGAGAGTTCTGTATATGACTATCAGGTCAAGTTTGTTGATTATCACATTTAGAACTTCTGTATCTTTGTTGAGTTCCTTTCTAAATGTTCTGTCCTTTAGCAAGTATGGTGTGTTGAAGTCTCCTACTATTAATGTGGAACTGCCTGCTTCTCTTTCAGTGCTGTCAGAGTTTGTTTCATGTATTTTGGAGCTCTGCCATTGGGTGCAGAGCCCTGCTGGTTGCTGCAGTGGTTGAGAGCATTTTAAGCTAGAGCTGCTAACCAAAAGATCTACAGTTTGAATCTACCTGTCACTCCTTAGAAACCCTATAGGGCAATTCTACTCTGTCCTATAGGGTTGCTATGAGTCAAAATCAACATGACAGCAACAGGTTTGTATTTTTGGGTTTGGTCATTGAGTGCATATATATTTGTTATAATTATGTCCTCCTAGTGTGTTGACCATTTAATCATTATATAGTGTCCTTCCTTATCCTTTGTGGTGGATTTCGCTTTAGAGCCTACATTATTGGAGCTTAATATTACCACTCATGCTCTTTTTTGGTATTGTTTGCTTGATACATTTTCTTCCAGCCTTTGAATTTTAGTTTGTTTATATCTTTGTGTCTAAGATGTGTCTCTTTTGACAGCATATGAATGATTTTTTTTTTTTTTAATCCATTCTACCAATCTCTGTCTCTTTTTTGGTGCATTTAGACTTTTTCCTTCAAAGCTTTATATGTGTCATTCCATTGTCTTCTTGCCTGCATGGTTTCTGCTGAGTAATCAGAGTTTAGTCTTATTGGCTCTCCTTTGTAGGTGACCTTTTGTTTATCCCCACCACTTTCAGTATTCTTTCTTTGTCTTTGATTTTGGCAAGTTTGGTTATGATAGATCTTGGTGACTTTCTTTTGGGGTGTATCCTGTATGGGGTTTGTTGAACTTCTTGGATAGATATCTTCTTATCTTTTGTGGTGTTAGGGAAGTTTTCTGCTATCAAATCTTCAATAATTCTCTCTGTGTTTCCTGTTATCCCACCCCTCACCCCCCCATTCTGGTTCTCCAATCACTTATATAGGTTCCTCCTCTTTATAGTATCCCACGTAATTCTTAGAATTTATTTTTCTTCATTCCTTTTTTTCTGATTTTTCCTCGAACAAATTTGTGTCAAGGGATTTATCTTTAGTTTCACTAATTCTGACTTTCATTGCCTCTATTCTGTTCCTATGACCTTCTATTGAGTTGTCTAATTCTGAAATTTTATTGCTAATCATTTGGATTTCTGGTTGCTGTTTTTGTATGGTTTCTAGAAGCCTGTTTATTCTATCATTTTGTTCTTGCATTGTTTTCTTGAATTCTATTGCTTTGCCTGTGTGTTCCTTGGTTTAGTCTGTGATTTTTGTTTGTTTTTTCTACCTATGTTATTGCATGCATCAGTAGTTTATTCCTTTTTATTGCTAAGTAGGAATACACCATAACTTCATTATTCATTTTTATGTTGATGAACATTTGTTTTTTTTTACTACTATAAATTAAGCCATTATTCTACTTGTGTAAGTCGGTTAAATGCCTAAAAGTGCAATTGCTAGGTAATGGGGCAGGTGTATGTTTAACTTTTTTAAAAATGCCAAACTGTTTCCAAAAAGATTACATAATTTTACATTATCATCAGCAATGTATGAGAGCTCAAGGTGCTCCTCTTTGCCAGCATTCTCTGTTGTTAATTAATCTCTCTCTCTTTCTGTCTCTTTCTGTTTTTCATCTGTCTATCACTTTCTCCCCTCTCTTATGTTAGCTATTCTAGTGTGTTGGGAGGGAGTCCTGGTGGCGTAGTGGTTAAGTGCTCAGCTGCTAATGGATAGGTCACTGGGTTTGAACCCACCAATTATTCCATGGGGAAAAGATGTGGCAGTCTGCATGCATGAAGATTACAGCCTTGGAAACCCTGTGGGACAGTTCTACTCTCTCCTATAAAGTCGGTATGAGTCAGAATTGACTCAACAGCAACAAGTTTGAGGTTTTGTTTTGTTTAGTGAATTTGAAGTGATGTCTAACTGGAGTCTTAATTTGCATTACCTGATTCACGTGATCAATAACGAGCACATTTCCACGTACTTAATAATGATTCATAGATTCTCTTTTGTGGAGTATACAAGGTTTTGGCTACATTTTATTAGTTTGCCTTTTAATTATTCACTTTGTAGTTCTTTATGTATCCTTTTAAAAGTCTCTTGGCTTATCTTAATGGTGTCTTTAAATTAGAAGTTTTTTTTTTAATTTTTGATAGTCTAATTTTCACACTTTCTTTTTAAGATTTGTAGATAATTTACATCAATATTGAGTCATCCAACCTATGAAGATAATATATTATCCCTTTTAATTATTCACTTTGTAGTTCTTTATGTATCCTTTTAAAAGTCTCTTCGCTTATCTTAATGGTGTCTTTAAATTAGAAGTTTTTTTTTTTAATTTTTGATAGTCTAATTTTCACACTTTCTTTTTAAGATTTGTAGATAATTTACATCAATATTGAGTCATCCAACCTATGAAGATAATATATTATCCCACTTATTTGTTGTTGTTGTGAGGTACCATCAAGTCAGTTCCGACTCATTGACAGCCTATATACAACAAAATGAAACACTGCCCAGTCCTGCACCATCCTTATAATCCTTGTTATGTTCGAGCCCATCATTGCAGCCACTGTGTCAATCCATCTTGTTGAGGGTTTTCCTCTTTTTTGCTGGCTGTCTACAAATCATGATGTTCTTCTCCAGGGACTGATCCCCCCGATAACATTTCTAAAGTATGTGAGACATAGTCTCACCATCTTTGCTTCTAAGGAGCATTCCAGTTGTTCTTCTTCCAAGACAGATTTATCCATTCTTTTAGCAGTCCATGGCATATTCTTATTTAGGTCCTCTTAATTTCTTTCACCAATGTTTTAATAGGTTTTCTTAAATTTAATCCAAAATATTTTATATTTATGGTTATAATATAAGTATAATCATTTTTTTAATTAAAATTACAGGGTTTTTTTGTGGTAAGTATATATATATAGAAAATAAATTGATATTTTTAATATTGATATAGTATCCTTTGAACTTGATGAATTCATATATTACTTTTAGGACATTGTTTTGTGGCTTTATTAGGGTTTTCTCCAAAAACAATCAATTTGATTGATAATAAAGTTTAACTTCGTACTTCCTAATTTCTATTCCTTCTTTTCTTTTTCTTGCCTTAGAACTTTTAATCCAAAGTTGAAGAGAAGTGGTAAAAGAAGATACCCTTGTCTTTTTCCAAATCCTGTTATACCATTAAGTATGTTACTATTTTAGTGTATTCTTTGTATCAATCTAAAGAAGTTCTCTATTTTAATCTCACTTAGTAGATTTTTTATCGATATACTTTGATTTTGTCAAATGCATTTCTTGCATATCCTAGATAATCTTTTTTTCTGTCGATACCCTCAATATAGTGTATCATTTTTCTCTTGTTGTTTAATGATTTCACTTCACCTCTGTCAGCATTATACTATAATATTCATAAGTGTGGTTCTCTTTATATTTATCCTGCTTCAGTTTCCTTGAAATTTTCAATCTATAAATAGATGGATTTTTCCTTACCAAATCAGGGATTTTCAGCCATTATTTATTCAAATAATTATCTGTCTTATTCTCTTTCTTCTGTTACTTTGGGAATATAATTATATGTATGTTCTGTTACTTGATATCACTTGATTTTTTCACAACACACTAGGCTGTATTCATATTTTTAGTATATGAATAATTTAATATATTTTCTTTTATTTTTCTCTCTCCAATTACCTATCTGATATTAATCAATCCACAATGTCAGTGAGGATATATAAGACTTGAACAATTCTATACAGTAAATTTACCTAATTAATATTTACAGAACACTACACTTACCACAGAGCAGATACTCTTTACAAATTCAAGGTGAACATGTACCAAAATAAACTGTATATGGGGGCATAAAACAAGCTTTAATAAATTTCAGAGGATTGTAATAAAGCAAAGTATGTTTCCTGGCCATACCAGAATTAAACTATAACTCAGTAACAAAAATAAATATGGAAAATCCTCAAATATTTAAAAATAAAACAATGAACTTTTAAATAATCTATGGATCAAAGAAGAAATTTCAAGTAAAGTTAGAAAATATTTTGAACTGAGTTAAAAGAAAATAAGTAAAAATGAAAACAAAACACATCAATATTTGCTGGTTATAGTGTTGCTTATGGGTAAACGTATAGCATCAAAAACTTAGGATAGAATAGAGAAGGTCTCCAATCAATGATTTAAGCTTCTTTCTTGAGAAATTAGAATGAAAACAGAAAATTAATCACAAATTAGCAGAAAAATGGAAATAATATGTAAGTGTGGAAATCAATAAATAAAAATGGACAAGTCATAAAGGAAATCAGTAAAAAATGGGTTGCTGAATAAAAGATCAATAAAATTGATAAGCTCTAGCAATACTGGAAAAATAAAACATAAAATACAAATTAATACTACTACAATAGGATATACGACAGATATCCACCGAATATTTTACTTTAAGTATTATCATGCTCATTTCTAGAATTTCCACTCTTGTAGTTTTTTCTCATTGTTTCCACAGTGTTCTGAAATTTTCCAAATATCTACTCATTATGTTCAGCCCTGTAGCATATTTACAATAACTGATTAAAAGAACTTATTTGATAATTCCAAGAGCTGTATCACCTAGATGTCTGATTCAACTTTTATTTTTCTTCTTTGGAGCCACATTTCCCTGATTTACTGCATGTTCAGTAAATCTTTATTATGAATGATGTATTGTAGAGACTCTGGAATATGCCATCTTTACTTAAAGAGGTTGAACCTTATTCTTGTATTTGAAATATTAGCTGGCACCTCTTATCCTATTAGGGTGTGTTTATTTTTCTTTTGTGGTAAGATTTTGTGTGTGGTCCTTAGTTTAGGGCATGGACATGATCCTTACTAAGAAGGCAGGCTTTTCTGGAGTTTCACTGCCTCCACTTTGGCTGTGCTAGAATTTCAAAATCTTCCTGAGGTTCACATCGTCTGTTCAGTTTATGGGTGAACAGAAGTGATCTCTCTTAAGACTGCTTAGTTTTAGTGTCTTCCACATGAGCAGACCAACCCTTGGCCAAGCACCGAGGTAAATCCCCACAAAAGCTTCTGAAGGCACTTGTGTGCAGTTCTCACTGTTCCAGTACACTGCTCACAAATTCTAGTAATTTCCACAGGCTGAAACTACAGTAACTCCTTCCTTCACCTAGTTAGGTGCCATTTGAGTTGGTTCTGACTCATAGCAACCCTATGTAAAACAGAATGAAAGACTCCCTGGTTCTGCACCATCCTCATAGTCTTTGCTATGTTTGAGCCCATTGTTGCAGCCACTGTGTAATCTTCATTGAGGGTCTTTCTGTTTCAATGATGCTGTACTCTATTAAGCATGATGTCATTTTCCGGGGACTGGTCCTTCCTGGTAACATGTCCAAAATATATGAGACAGAGTCTCACTGTCCTTGCTTCTAAGGAGCATTCTGAATGTATTCCTCCCAAACGAAAGTATGTGAGAGGGATCTTGGCATCCTTGCTTCCATTGAGCATTCCAACTATACTTCTTCAACACAGATTTGTTTGTTTTTCTGGCAGTCCATGTTTGTCATGGACTGAATTATGTCCCCCCAAAAATGTGCTTATTAATTTGGCTGGGCCATGATTCTCAGTAAGTATTGTATGGTTGGAAACCCTGGTGGTGTAGTGGTTAAGTGCTACAGCTGCTAATCAAAGGATCAGAAGTTCGAATTCTCCAGGCACTGCTTGGAAACTCTGTGGGGCAGTTCTACTCTGTCCTACAGGGTTGCTATGAGTCAGAATCGACTCGATGGCACTGGGTTTGGTTTTGGTTTGGTATTGTGTGGTTGTCCTCTATTTTGTGATTATAATTTTATGTTAAAGAAGACTAGGGTGGGATTATAACACCCTTACTAAGGTCACATCACTGATCCAATGTAAAGGGAGTTTCTCTGTGGTGTGGTCTGTACCACCTTTTATCTGACAAGAGATAAAATGAAAGGGAAGCTAGCAGAGAGTGGGGGACCTCATACCACCAAGAAAGCAGTGCCAGGAGCAGAGTGCTCCCTTTGAACCCAGAGTTCCTGTCTTGGAGAAGCTCTTAGTTTGGGGAAAGGTTGATGAGAAGGCCGACGGAGGGAGAAAGGCTTCCCCTGGAGTTGACACTCTGAATTTGGACTTTTAGCCTACTTTACTGTGAAGAAATAAATTTCCCTTTGTTAAAGCCATACACTTGTGATATTTCTGTTATATCAGCGCTAGATGACTAAGACAATGTTATATTCAATATTCTTTGCCAACACCGTAATTCAAAGGCATCAATTCTTCTTCAGTGTTCCTTATTTATTGTCCAGCTTTCACATGCATATGAGGTGATTGAAAATGCCATGGCTTGGGTCAGGCACACCTTAGTCCTCAAAGTGATATCTTTGCCTTCAACACTTTAAAGAGGTCTTTTGCAACAGCACATTTGCCCAATGCAATGCACTGTTCAGTTTCTTGACTGTTGCTTCCATTGACATTGATTGTGGATTCAAGCAAAATGAAGTCCAAATTCCTTGGCATAATGAGTGATCACCTCCAGGATATATCCTTTTGTCGAAATATCTCAACTGGTGTTATGTCCATTCCTGTAGCCTTGTTTTTCACCATTGCCTTCACTGCAGCTTGAATTTCTTCCTTCAGTACCATTGGTTCTTGATCATATGCTGCCTCCTGAAATGGTTGAATATCGACCAATTTTTTTTGGTACAGTGACTGTCTGTATTCCTTCCATTTTCTTTTGGGGCTCCTGTGTCATTCAATATTTTCAAAAAATAGTCTGTTTGGTTGTTTGTAGAGAAGTAAAAAATTGATTTAAGTGTTGGGACTGAGCTGTTAAATCCAGTAGCATGGTACCACAGCCCAAAGACCACCATTAGGCTCTACTTTCTCCCTAAGAAGTTCAGCCAGAGGAGTTTTACATGCATTACTGCCCCCTTCCCCTACACATTCCCCCACCAGACATACACAGTTCCCTTAACTAAAACATACACTTAAGGCAAATTTATTTATCATCTAAGCCCACAGTAAATATTCTTACCTGCATTCCCATGGATGCCAGTATTTAAATTCTTTGTAACCTTTAAGACTCTGTTCAGATATTAATTTTCCCATGAAGCCTTCCCATATTGTTATATTATTTTCCATATTGCTGCAACACTTACCTCATCTTCAATTGGGAATAATTACTTCAATGAGCAAGCACTAAATAAATCTAAATTGCATTTCTTTCTTTACAGTCCATACTGTTACACACACACTCCCACCCACACACATATACAGTTTTAATACATAATTTTTAGTATCTCAATTTCTTTTTGGGTACACCACATTTGAACTCTAACAAGATTTTTGTGATTCCTTTTTTTTAATAATGCAATCAAATGTTAAGTTTATAAACATGTTGAAGCCAGTGGTTTTTTCTGCTTTGGTCTTCCATTGTGCTTTGTACAGTGATGTCAACGTATATTAAAAAAAAAAAAAAAAAAAACCTTTGCTCTCAAGTTAATTCCAACTCATAGCAACCCTATAGGATACAGTAGAAATACCCCATTGGATTTCCAAGGAGTGGCTGGTGGATTTGAACTGCTAATCTTTTGGTTAGCAGCTGAGCTCTTACTACTGTCAGCCACAGCTCCAAATACATATTAGTAATCAGTAATGCACCACATGTTTGCCAGTTTATCATATTGTGGTGACTTGTTTGTTGCTGTGATGCTGGAAGATATGCGACCAGTATTTCAAATGCTAGCACAGCCACCAGTCATGGACAGGTTTCAATGGAGCTTCCAGACTAAGGTAGACTAGGAAGAAGAACCTGGTGGTCTACTTCTGAAAGAACTGGCCTGTGAAAACCTTGTAAGTAGCAGCCAAATATTGTGTGATGCTGCACTGGAAGATGAGCCCTTCAGGTTGGAAGAAACTCAAAATGTGACTGGTGAAGAGTTGCCTCCTCAAAGTAGAGTCGATCTAAATGACCTGGATGGAGTAAAGCTTTCAGGTACTTCACATGGTGATGGGGCACAACTCAAAATGAGAAGACATAGCTGTAAACGAACATCTATTAATAATAGGGACATGAAATGTACGAAGTATGACTCTAAGAAAATTAGAAGTCTTCAAAAATTAAATGGAAGGCATAAAGATCAATATCCTGGGCATTAGTGAGCTGAAGCGGACTGCTATTGGCCATTTCAAATCAGACGATCATATTGTCTACTATACCTTGACTGACAAATTGAAAACAAATGGTGTCATATTCATTGTAAAAAAGAATGTTTCAAGATCTATCCTAAAGTACAACGCCGTCCATGATAGAAAAATATCCATACACTTACAAGGGAGCTGTTGTGGCATAGTGGTTAAAAGCTCGCCTGCTAACCCAAAGGTCAGCAGTTTGAATCCACCAGCCACTCCTTGGAAACACTATGGGGCAGTTCTGTTCTATCTTAAGACTCGATAGCAAGGATTTTTTTTTTTTTACAAGGAAGACCAGTCAATATGACTATTATTCAAATTTTTGCACCAACTACTGATGCCAGAGATAAAGAAATTGAAGATTTTTACAAACTTCTGAAGTCTGAAATTGATCAAACATACAATCAAGATACATTGATAATTACTGGTGATTGGAATGCAAAAGTTGGAAACAAAGAAAAAGGATGAGTAGTTGGAAAACATGGCTATGGTATTAAAAATGATGCTGGAGACTGCATGATAGAATTTTGCAAAAACAACTATTTATTCATTGCAAATACCTTTTTTCTACAATATAATCATCGACTATACATGTGGAACAAACCAGATAGGAAACACAGGAATCAAAATGACCACATCTGTGGGAAAAGACAATGGAATAGCTCAATATTATTAGTGAGAACAAGGCTAGAGGATTACTGCAGAACAGACCATCAATTGCTTATATGCAAGATTAAGTTGAAGCTGAAGAAAATTAAAACAAGTTCTGAGAACCAAAATGTGGTCTTGAGTATCTCTCGCCTTCATGTGGAGACCATCTCAAGAATAGATTTGAGGCACTGAACACTAATAACCAAAGACCAAACAGGTTTCTGGATGACATCAAGGACATCACACATAAAGAAAACAAGAGGCCATTAAAAAGATAGGAAAGAAAGAAAAGACCAAAATGAATGTCAGAACAGACTCTGAAATTTACTCTTGAACAAAGAGCATCTAAAATAAACAGAAGAAATGATGACATAATAGAGCTGAACAGAAGATTCCAAAGGGTGGCTTGAGAAGACAAAGTATTATAATGAAACGTGCAAAGACTTGGAGTTAGAAAATCAAAGTGGAAGAACATGCTTGAAATTTCTCAAGATGAAAGAAGCGAAGAAAAATTCAAGTCCCCAGCTGCAATTTTGAAGGATTCTATAGTGGTGCAGTGCTTAAGTGATACGGCTGCTAACCAAAAGGGCAGCAGTTTGAGTCCACCACCTGTTCATTGGAAACCCTATGGGGCAGTTCTACTCTGTCCTGTAGGGTCACTATAGGTTGGAATCAACTTGACAGTGGCAGGTTTGGTTTGCTTTTTTATGGACAAAATATTAAAAGATCCAGGATTCATCAAAAGAAGTTGGAAGGAATACACAGAGTCACTGTACCAAAAAGAATTGGTCGATGTTCAACAAATTCAAGAGGTAGCATATTATCAAGAGCCAATGGTACTGAAGGAAGAAGTCCAAGCTGCACGGAAGGCATTGGCAAAAAACAAGGCTCCAGGAATTGATGGAATACCAGTGGAGATATTTCAGTGCACAGATGCAGTGTGGGACATGCACACTAATCTATGCCAAGAAATTTGGAAGACAACTACTTGGACAACTGACTGGAAGAGATCCATATTTGTGCCCATTCCAGGTAAAAGTGACCCAATAGAATGCAGAAATTAGCAAACCATATCATTAATATCACAATCAAGTTAAATTTTGCTGAAGATAATTCTAAAACAGTTGCAGCAGTAAACTGACAGAAATTCAAGCCAGATTAAGAAGAGGGCGTGCGATATAATTGCTCATGTGAGATGGATCTTGGCTGAAAGCAGAGAATACTACAAAGAGTTTTGACTGCGTGAAGGCATTTACCTATGTAGATCATAACAAATTTTGGATAACGTTGGGAAGAATGGGAATTCCTGAACACGTAATTGTGCCTATGAGGAACAGAATACGGTAATACTGCATAGTTTAAGATTAGGAAAGGTGTGTGTCTGGGTTGTATCCTTTCACTATACTTATTTAATCTATATGCTGAACAAATAAACCAAGAATCTGGACTATATGAAGAAGAAAGCAGCATCAGGATTGGAGGAAGACTCACTAACAACCTGCGATATGCAGATGACACAGCCTTGCTTGCTGAAAGCAGAGGACTTGAAGCACTTATTGATGAAGATCAAAGATTGCAGCTTTCATTATTGATTGTGCCTCAATATAAAGAAAACAAAAATCCTCACAACTGAACCAATAAGTATCATCATGATAAATGGAGAAAAGAAATTGTCAAAGATTTCATTTCACTTTTATCCATGATCAACACCCATGCAAGCAGTAGACAAGAAATTAAATGATGCATTGCATTGGGCAAATGTTCTGCAAAAGACCTCGTTAAGATCATGGCACTATAGACAGAAGCACCATGCCTTCCCTTCACAACAGACCCAAAAAACTAAAGTAAAACAGAGACAAACGTCAATCTTGGAACTGTAATCGTCAAATGAAGAGATAAAGAACCCTGACAAGCACTGAATGGAATAAGAAACTGAAGAGAACAGAGAGTAAGGAGAGATACTTGTGGATATCCACTATCAGCTAATGCAGAAAGGATTTGCCATCTTGGACTCCTTTTGGAGATCAACAGACAGGGAGTATGGGATAGCAGCTTCTCGGAGCTTCCAGCAGGAGATGGAACACCCAATAACCAGCGATATATGCTTTCCCACCCCTCATCCTTCTCCGTCCGTTCAGCTTCCCCTGCGTTATAGCTGGGTGTGGTTGCTCGGCTGGCCGGGAAGTGTAGGGTTCACGCTGCTTGATTTGCATCTCCAACATCAGAGTTCAATGGGCAGGGAGTATGGGAAAGCAGCTTCAAGGAGCTCCCAGCAGGAGACAGAACACCTGGTAATCAGGGATATACGCTTTCTCACCTCTCATCCTTCTCCCCTGTGCTGCTCTGCCGCCTCTGCTTCCTACCAGCTGCAGCCTGTTGGCTGGGAAGCACTGGCTTTAGCCCCTTGATGTTTGGATTTGTACTACCGCCACTGGCTGGCTCCTGTAGTGTCATTTGTTTTTTGTTGGGGTTGCTTTCTTTTGCTTCTTTTGGTTTCTTCCATGCCTCTCACCACCTCCTCCTCCATTCTCTCAAACACCTGGCTCCGTGTGCCATATTTGCTTCTTCTTGAAAGACTGTGAAGCACTGCTCAACTGAAGAACTGCTTCCCTGGCTTGTGCCACCATGCTGGTGGGATGCTCGGGGCTTTTTTGTTTTGTTTTGCTTTGTTCTGGTTTGTTTTTTGTTTTCTTTTTCTTTTTGTGGCTTAAGAGCCCCTTCTACCTGAGCTGTACTGTGAAGATCGGCAGTCACTTCCCTGGTCTGCACAGCTGTGCCGGTGGAATGCCTGGGGGCATTTCTTTCTTTTTTTTTTTTTTCTTTTTGTCTCTCTTCGTTTCTCAGTTGCTCATCTCTCTATTCTTACCTTCTTTTTCTGTCTCCTGAATACCTGCCACTGTGATATCTCTACCCCTTGTAACCAGGATATACTATACAACCTGGGAGCCACTTCCCTGGTCATTGCAGCCATATCAGTGGGATCCCTGGGGCCTTTCTTCTTCTTCTTTTTTTTTCTAATTTTTATGTAATTATTATTATTATTTTCATTTTTCCCTTTTTGTTTTTCTCCATTTCTTGGTTTCTTGTCTCTCAACTCCAATGGCAAGCTCCCTTAGACTTTTTTTTTTTTGACTTCCGTTTCTCTTTCTTCTCTCCTTTTCCCAAATGCATCTTAGCTCCACACATCACAATATGCCCCCTCCTTCCTGCCTACCTGCACCGTGTGCTGAACAACACACCCCAGAACAGCACAGGCATGGCCTACCATGACCTGCCCTGCACTGATTCCTGGCTCACTCTGTTGCCCCTAGTACATGCCACAGATGACCCATCCCAGCCCCCCCATTTCAGCTGGACCTGCCCTGCTGTACCATAATTGAACAAATGGCCCTGCCCATCGGACAAAGAGGTGAAAAATATGACCACAGATGAGCAAACAACAAAGAACATATAGCCCACCTGCTTAGATATAACAAAATAAAACAAAAAATTGAGGTGAAACAAAGAAATCTACAATCAATAAACAAAGAAAATAACTACTGAATGTCCTGAAGACAGCAGATAGTATCAAAACATATAAAAACAAGGACAGGATGGTTTCAGTAGGCATCCAAAATAAAACACCAGATGACTTTCCAGTAGGAGAAAAGGCACTACAACTACCTGAAAGGGAATTCAAATCTCTAATAAGCAAAGCTATCCAAGAGTTGAAGGGAAAAGCAGAAAAAAATGAGGAAAAAAAAGATAAAATCATGGAAAGGCACATAAAAAATGGAAAATACAGACAAAAAATGTATAATTCAGGAAAATAACACAGGAGCAAAATGTAACAATAAACAACTAGAAATCATACAAAAACTACAATTAGAAATTCAAAGGATAAACAACAAGGTATCAGATATGGACAGTGTCATAGAAGGGCTGAGAATCAGGTTTGAAATGAAAGAAGACAGGATCGGTGAAATTGAAGACAAGCACTTGGATCAGATGTGTTTGAGGAAAAATCAGAAAAAAGAATAAAGAAATATGAAGAAAAGCTGAGAATTATGTGGGATACAATCAAAAGTGAAAATTTGGGACTGATTGGCTCCAGAACAGGGAGGAAAATAGAAAACACAGACAGGATCATTGAAGATTTGCCAACAGAAAACTTCCCTAATGTCATGAAAGATGAAAAGCTGGCCATGCAAGAAGCTTAATGGACCCCACATAGGATAGGCCAGAAATGAAAATCATGAAGACATAGTGTAATCACACTCACTAAAACCAAAGATGAAGAATCCTAACACTAGCTTGAGACAAACGAAAAGTCACATACGGAGGAGAAACAGTAAGACTAAACTCTGATTACTCAGCAGAAACCATGCAGGCAAGAAGGCAATGGGATGACATATATAAAATGTTGAAAGAAAAAAATATATATATACTGCAAAACTCTGGTTCAAATACGATTGTGAAAATAGGACATTTCCAGATAAACAGAAATTAAGGGAATATGTAAACCAAACCAAACTTACAAGAATTATTAAAGGGAGTCATTCGGTCTGATAACAAACAATATCAGACCAAAGCCTCAATTTAGTATGCAAGATTGTACCAGCTAGATACTAACCTAGGAAATGAACTCTCAAGGTCTACCCCAAACCAAAACAATTACAACACGGAACCAGAGAGGTTAATCTGTAAATGACAACAACGCCAGAACAATAAAAGAGGGAATGAATGGCATAGGTATAGAATTTTCCAGTGGAGAGGAAGGCAAGATGATACCACGTAATAATAGACTGGCTCAAATCTAGGAAGATAAGGGTAAATTTCAAGGTGACCACAAAGAAAGTTAACAAACCTACTCATCAAAATAAAGAAGAAAGCATAATGTCTCCGTAAAAACAAAATCTACTAAAACAAAAGAAACAAACAAAAGAATTCAGCACAGGAGAGTAAGAAGAACAAAGAATATGTCAGTACAACAAAAAAAGCATTACAAAATGACAGCAATAAATTCACAGCTATCAATAATTACACTGAATGTAAATGGCCTAAATGCACCCATAAAGAGGCAAGGAGTGATACAGTGTATTAAAGAACAGGATCCATTAATACGTTGTCTGCAAAAGATACACCTTAAGAAAAAAAGTAAATTTATTAAAAATCAAAGGATGGAGAAAATATATCAAGCAAAGAGCTACCAAAAAACAGCAGGAGTGACAATACTAATCAGAGATAAAATAGATTTAAAACAAAATCCACCATAAAAGACAAAGAAGGGCACTATAAAATATATTTTAAAAAAAACAAAAAACTTTAACAGTACTGAAATGTGAAATTGACAGTTCCACAATAATAGTAGGAGACTTCCACACACCACTCTTGGTAAAGGACAGAACATCTAGAAAGAAACTCAACGAAGATACAGAGGACCTAAAGGCCACAGTCAGCCAACATGATGTCATAGACATATATAGAACACTCCTCCGAGCAGCTGCAAAGTACACATTCTTTTCCAATGCACGTGGAAATAGACCACATCTTAGGCCACAGAGCAACCCCAAAACATTGAGATAATAAAAAGCATCTTCTATGACCACAGCACCATCAAGGTAGAAATTAACAACAGGAAGAGTAAGGAAAAAAAATAAATCAATTACATGGAAACTGAATAACACCCTGCTTAAAAACCACTGGATAACAGAAAAAATCAGAGATGGAATAAAAAAAATTCCTGGAATCAAACAAGAATGAAAACACATCACACCAAAACCTTTGAGACACAGCAAAGACAGTGCTCAGAGGTCAATTTATAGCAATAAATACACGTGTCAAAAAAGAAGGACAAAATCAAAACAGTAATTATACAACTCTAACAAACAGAAAAAGAAGAGCAAAAAAAAAAAAAAAAGTCCACAGCCACTAGAAGATGGGAAATAATAAAGATCAGAGCAGAAATAAATGAAACAGAGAATAGAAAAACAATAGAAAGAATCAGCAAAACTAAAAGTTCATTCTTTGAAAGGATCAACAAAATCGACAAACCACTGGCCAAAATGACAAAAGAAAAACAGGACAGGACACAAATAACCCAAATAAGAAATGAAATGAGGGACATTACAAAAGACCCAGGTGAAATGAAAAGAATCATGAGAGGGTATTATGAAAAACTATACTCCAACAAATTTGAAAACCTAGAGGAAATGGACAAATTTCTAGAAACACACTACCTGCCCAAACTAAAACAAAATGATGTTGAAAATCTGAACAGACCCATAACAAGAGAAAAGGTTGAAAAAGTAATAAAAACCTCCCAACAACAATAAAAAAAAGCCCTGGAACAGATGGCTTCACTGGAGAATTCTACCAAACATTCAGAGAAGGGCTTATACTTGTACTATTCAAACTATTTCAGAACATGGAAAAGGAAGCAATGTTTCTGAATTCATTCTGTGAAGCCAGCATAACCCTGATACCAAAACCAAAGACACCACAAAAAAAGAAAATTACAGACCAATACCTCTCATGAATATAGATGCAAAAATGCTCAACAAAAATATAGCTAATAGAATTCGGCATTATATATATATATATATATATATATATATATATATATATATAAATACACCATGACCACATAGGATTCATACAAGGTATGCAAGGATGGTTCAACATTAAAAAATCTGTCAATGTAACCAACCACATAAATAAAAGGAAAGACAAGAATCACATGCTCATCTCAATTGATGCAGAAAAGGCATTTGACAAACACCCATTCCTGATAAAAATTCTCAATAAAATAGGTATAGAAGGGAAATTTTTCAATATAATAAAGGGCATCTATGCAAAACCAATGGCCAACATCTTTCTCGATAAAGAGAGGCTGAAAACATTCCCCTTGAGAACAGGAACAAGACAAGGATGCCCTTTATCACCACTCCTATTTAACATTGTGTTGGAAGTCTTACCTAGAACAATAAGACAAGAAACAGAAATAAAAAGCATCCAAATTGGTAATGAAGAAGTTAAACTGTCCTTATTGGCAGATTATATGATACTAAGAAAATCCAAAAGGCTCCATGAGAAAACAACTGGAACTAATAGAAAGATTCAGAAGATTAGCAGGATACAAGAAAAACATACAAAAATCAGTTGGATTCCTACATACTAATAAAGAGAATGATGGAAAGGAAATCAGGAAAACAATACCACTTAAAATAGCCCCTAAAAAGATAAAATATTTGGGAATAAATCTAATCAGGGATGTAAAAGACCTATAGAAAGAAAGAAAACACTACTGCAAGAAACCAAAAGAGATCTACATAAATGGAAAAGCATACCATGCTTATGGATATGTAGATTCAACATTGTGAAAATGACAATTCTACCCAAAGCAAAGTACAGATAAAATGCAATCCCGATCGAGATACCAACAACATTCTATAAAGAGATGGAAAAACTGATCATTAACTTTATATGGAAAGGGAAGAAGCCCTGGAGAAGTAAAACAGTACTGAAGAAGGATAATAAAAATAGGAGGACTCATACTACCTGACCTCAGAACCTATTATACAGCTATGGTAGTCAAAACAGCCTGATAATGGTACAACAACAGATACATTGCCCAATGGAACAGAATTGAGAATCCAAATGTAAACCCATCCACTTACGGTCACTTGATCTTTGACAAGGGCCCAAGGGCCATCAAATTGGGGAATAGATAGTCTTTTTAACAAATGATACTGGGAAAACTGGATGTCCATCTGGAAAAAAATGAAACAGGACCCATACCTCACACCATACACAAAAACTAATTCAAAATGGATCAAAGACCTAAATATAAACCCCAAAACTATAAAGTTCATAGAAGAAAAAATAGGATCAATGCTAGAGGCTCTAATGCATAGCCTTAACAGGATACAAAACATAGCCAACAAAACACCGACTCCAGAAGATAAGCTAGATACCTGGAATCTTCTAAAAATTAAACACTCATGCTTATCAAAAGACTTCACCAAGACAGTAAAAAGAGAACCTACAGATTGGGGGGAAAGAAAAAATTGGCTATTACAAAGCAGACAAAGATCTAATCTCTACAATCTACAAGAAAATCCAACTCCTCTACAAAAAAGACAAATAATCCAATTAGAAAATGGGCAAAGGAAGTGAACAGACACTTCACCAAAAAAGACATATAAGTGGCCAACAGATACATGAGGAAGTAATCACAATCACTAGCCATTAGAGAAATGCAAATCAAAACCACAATGAGATAACATCTCATCCTGGCATTACTGACACAAATCAAAAAAAAAAAAAAAACAACTAGAAGAATCCCGGCTGTCATGGTCCCCAAACCTTCTGTCGGCCCAGGATAGGAACCATTCCCGAAAACAACTCATCAGACATGGAATGGACTGGACAATGGGTTGGAGAGAGATGCTGATGAGGAGTGAGCTACTTGTATCAAGTGGACACTTTTGACTGTGTTGGCATCTCCTGTCTGGAGGGGAGGTGGGAGGGTAGAGAGGGTTATAAAAAAAAAAAATAGAAACTGGCAAAACGGTCACGAAAGGAGAGACTGGAAGGAGGGAGTAGGCTGACTCATTAGGGGGAGAGTAAATGGGAGTATGTAGTAAGGTGCATATAAGTTTATATGTGAGAGACTGACTTGATTTGTAAACTTTCACTTAATACACAATAAAAATTATTTAAAAAAAACAAAAACAAAAAAACAAACAAGAAGTAACAAACACTGGAGAGGCTATGAGATCAGAACTCTTATGCACTGCTGGTAGGAATACAAAGTGATGCAACCATTTTGGAAAACGATATGGTGCTTCCTTAGAAAACTAGAAACATACCATATGATCCAACAATCTCACTCCTAGGAATATATCCTAGAGAAATAAGAGTCATCACATGAATAGACATATGTAAACCCATGTTCATTGCAGCATTGATGGAAAAAACCTAAATGCCCCTCAACAGATAAATGGATAAACCAACTATGTCACATATACACAATGGAGTATTATACAACAGTGAAGAACAATGATGAATCTGCAAAGCTTCTCATGACATGGATACATCTGGAGGACATTATGCTGAGTGAAATTAGTCAATTACAAAAGGACAAATATTGTATGAGACCACTACTATAAAACTCATGAAAAGTTTAACACACAAAAAGAAACTATCCTTGATGGCTACAAGGGAAAGGAGGGGTGGGATGGAAAAACACTAAATAAACAATAGATAAGTGCTAACATTGCGAAGAATGGGAATTCCAGAACACTTGATTGTGCTCATGAGGAACCTTTACATAGATCAAGAGGCAGTTGTTTGGACAGAACAAGGGGATACTGATTGGTTTAAAGTCAGGAAAGGCGTACAACAGGATTGTTTCTTTTCACCATACCTATTCGATCTGTATGCTGGGCAAATAATATGGGAGGCTGGACTGTATAAAAAGTGGGGCATCAGGATTGGAGGAAGGCTCATTAACAACCTGCATTATACAGATGATACAACCTCGCTTGGTGAAAGTGAAAAGGACTTGAAGCACTTATTGAAGTCAAAGACCACAGACTTCAGTACAGATAAAAAAGACAAAAATCCTCACAACTGGAACAATAAGCAACATCATGATAAACAGAGAAAAGATTGAGGTTGTCAAGGATTTCATGTTACTTGGATCTACAATCAATACCCACGGAAGCAGCAGTCAAGAAATCAAAAGATGCATTGCACTGGGTAAATCTGCTGCAAAGGACCTGTTTAAAGTGTTGAAAAGCAAAGATGTCCCCTTGAAGACTAAGGTGCGCCTAACCCAAGCCCTGGTATTTTCAGTAGTATCATATGCATGTGAAAGCTGGACGGTGAATAAGGAAGACTGCAGAAGAATTGACACCTTTGAATTGTGGCGTTGGAGAAGAATATTGAATGTAACATGGACTGCCAAAAGAATAAACAAAGCTGTCTTGGAAGTAGAACCAGAATGCTCCTTAGAAGCAAGGAGGCAAGACTGCATCTTGAGTACTTTGGACATGCTGTCAGGAGGGATCAGCCCCTGGAGAAGGACATCATGCTTGGCAAAGTACAGGGTCAGTGGGAAATAGGAAGACCCTTGATGAGGTAGATTGACACAGTGGCTGCAACAATGGGCTCAAGCATAATAGTGATTGTAAGTATGGTGCAGGACCAGGCAGTGTTTCGTTCCGTTGTGCATAGGGTTGCTATGAGTCAGAACAGACCCAATGTTACTTAACAACAATAACAAGTGGTAACTTTGGTGTATGGTAAGACAGTACTCAATACAGGGTAAGCCAGCACAACTTATCCAAGGCATGGTCATGCAGGCTCCATAAACACATTCAAACTCCCTGAAGGACCGAATTTCTGGGTTAAGGGCTGTGGCGGCCATGATCTCGGGGAACATCTAGCTTAATTGGCATAACCTAGTTTATAAAGAAAATATTCTACATTCTACTTGGGGGAGTACCATCTGGGGTCTTAAAAGCCTGTGAGCGGCCATCTAAAATACTCCACTTTTCTCACCCCTTTAGAAGCAAGAGAGAATGAAGAAAACTAAAGACTCAAGGGTAAGATTAGCCCAAAGAACTAATGGACCGCAACTAACATGGCCTCCACCAGACTAAGTCTAGTACAACTAGATAGTACCTAGCTATCACCACTGACTGCTCTGACAGAGGGTCATGGACTGAGCTGGTGAAAAATGTAGAACAAAATTAGAACTCTCAAAATAAGACCAGACTTACCATACTGACAGAGACTGTAGAAATCTAAGTATGTCCCTGGACACCCTTTTAGCTCAGTAATGAAGTCACCCCCAAGGTTCACTCACCCTTCAGCCAAAGATTAGACAGGCCCAGAAAACAAAATGAGACTAAATGGGCACACTAGCCTAGGGGCAAGGACTACAAGGCAAGAGAGGACAGGAAATTTGGTAATAGGGAACCCAAGGTTGAGAAGGAAGAGTGTTAACATGTCATGGGGTTGTTAACCAGTGTCAGAAAACAATATGTGTACTAAATTAAAAAAAAAAAGATCTCCAGTTAAGATAATTTTTTGGGCAAATGTAAAGTCTAGTTTTAAGGTATTTTTGGTTTGTAACTCTAGTTGTGGTGTTCTACATGAGTTAAAATGGCAGCTACCTAAAAATATTTGTTAATTTAAGTTGTTGGGCACATGATGTACATTGGGAATCTGCAATAAGAATAACAAAAAAAAAAGATCTCTTCAAAGTGTTAAAGAACAAAGATGTCACTTTGAGGACTAAGGTGCACCTGGCCCAAGCTGTAGTGTTTTCAACCTCCTCATATGTGTGCAAAACCTAGACAGTGAATAAGGAAGTCTAAAGAAGAACTGATACATTTAAATTATGGTGTTGGCAAAGAATATTGAATATGCCATGGACTACCAGAATAAAAACAAGCCTGTCTTGTAGAAGTACAGTAAGAATGTTCATTTGAAAGGAGGGTTGCAGTACTTTGTCTCATGTACTTTGGATATGTTATCAGAAGGGTCTAGTCCCTGGAGAAGCACATCATGATTGGTAAGGTAGAGGGTCAGCGAAAAAGAAGAAGACCTCAAAGGATGGATTGACACAGTGGCTGCAACAATGTGCTCACACAGCAAAAATTCTGAGAATGGGGCAGGGCCGGTCAGTGTTTCATTCTGTTTTACATGGGGTCACTATGAGTCAGAAACGATTAATGGCAGGTAACAACAGCAATCATATTAAAATATGTTTGGCTAAATTGATATCTAATATATTGATCTGTATTTGATCATTGCACTATGATTTTCAGATAAGTTTCATATTATATCATTTTATAGTAAATATATGTAAAATGTTTTGAATCAAATATACATTATTACATTTTCTAATCTATTATGTGAAGAAATGAAAACAAATATATTATGTAGTTTAGTAAAATAAAATATTAAATTTAATAAACATATTAGAAACCAACTAAGTTTCCACAGATAATGTTAAAATTTTTCATGTTACACACGAGAAATACATTTTCCTAGTGATTTTATTGTAAAATATTCACATTCTAATATTAGTATTTCATAACAGATGATTAACATGCAATCCCTGCATTATGTAACTTTGCCAAATCAACATTTCTGTTGGAGATATATTTTGAGGATTTCTCATTAGTGGGATAATTAATTTCTTTAAAAATAATATTAATTATTGTTTTTAATGTTGAATTCCTAAGAATATGGAAATAAGAGATAAAATAAAAATGAACTATTTTCTTTCCTCTTCCCAATTGAAAAAAAAAAAAAAAAAAAAAACACTAGCTTTCCTTGACTGCCCTATTTGGATACATCTCTAATCTATCAAATCCTTGGCAGCCCTTCTAAAAAATTCATTCCTAGAGCTTGTTCATGCTGCCAAGAAAATATTTTCTCATCTTTATAAAATAGAAATATATTCAAGTGTATGATTTTCAAATATTTAATTAAAAACTGAAGTTTATGGCATGGATCCCAATTAGTATTTTGTAGAAATCAACTCATTTAGAAAAGAACCTGGAGTCCTGCCAAACTTGGAGCAAATCCTGTGTCTCAAGACAGTTTCTACCCTAGAAAAAGTTCCTACTTCTCTTAAAATTAATGTTGGAATATAGTCTATTACATTTATGAAATTTAAGGCTGATAAAAAAGTATTCTTAACATTTTATTTCCTTCTACACTAAGAGTGTCAAAACAAGGAGATGTAATGACAGAGATCAATTTGAAGCATATTAAGGTAACAGTAAAAATATGAAGATAATATGAACTTAAAGTTTTCTGTGCTAGAGATTTGTGCTGATACCTGGCTGAACAGCAGATCAGCGGATAAGAAAAATATCATTTCATATCTTAGTTTTTAAAAGGTTTATTTTCCTTTTCTGTAATGTTTTAAGGAAACCCTGGTGGCATAGTGGTTAAGTGCTACAGCTGCTAACCCAAGGGTCAGCAGTTCAAATTTGCCAGGCGCTCCTTGGAAACTCTACAGGACAGTTCTACTCTGTCCTATAGGGTCCCTATGAGTCGGAATTGACTCGACGGCACTGGGTTTGGTTTTTGGTTTTTGGATAATGTTTTAATATGGGATTCAAAGCAAATATGTATTTATGTATTTAATACATTTTGACTAATCTGGCAAGCGTTCTCTTTTTTCCTCTAAATTTTTACATTTAGCATACTTAAATATTTTAAAGTTATTTTAGATATAATTTACAATTAATTATTTTAACAAGTCATATTTTTAGCCGGGAAATCTTCCTAAAGGATTTCAAACATTTGTTAGCTCCTGCTGGTCTTTTTTCTTGTAAAAAAACAAACAAAAAAACAAGTGAGCAAACAAAAATATTTATAACTGGAAATGAGTGCTGTGATAAATAAGCACACTTTGACTTGAAATTTCTTGCTCGTTCATAAAATCATGTGTCCCGTTATTACATCTGTGAGCTTCAGGTAGAATCAGTACTACAAAGGTATTATCCAGACAGTAGATGACAAATTAATTATTCATTTTTTATGGTATCTATTTCTCAATCTAGCTATCAAGGAATACTAATACTTGATACTAGAAAATCCATAAGAAAGGAATATTTTTATCTTGAGATGACTCATCAAAATTCATATTTAACTAATATCTTTTAACTTTATAAACATTCAGCTTGTTTTTTGAGATTATTTCATGTTATTGCCAAGTAAATGTAGTTCATTATTTCAATTTTTGGAGTATTTCATGTTATGAATAAACATTTACCAATTCATTTGCATTTTTGTTAATTTATCTATCAATTCCACCACTGATGGATATTTAAGTGTTTCATATTTGTTGCTATGCACATTTTTGAAGTACATATTTGTTCATATCTTTTGGTGCACATATACATGCATTTCATATAGCTAGATCGATAGATAAAAAGGGGTAAAATTCCTAGGTCAAAATATAAGTATTAATTCAAATTTAGTAGAAAATACCAAAGTCATAGTATCAACTTACATTCTCTCTAAGACTGTGAGGACTCACTGATCCACATCCTCACGAACACTTAGTATTATCAGACTTTTTAATTTTAAACATTTTGATTAACTATAGTAGTATCTAACTATGGTTTTAGTTTGTATTACTTTGAAAGTAAGGAGGTTGAGCAACATCTGCCATTTGGACATCCTCTTCTTTGAAGTGTCTGTTTGCATTTGCTGCCCATTTTTAAATCATATTTTTTAATAAATTTTTTTTATATTGTGGATATGAGTCTATTTTCAGATATACATGTCATGAATATCTTCTCAAACTTTTTGAGATTTTTTTCCACTCCGTTTGTGATGCCTTTTAGCAAACAGGCATTAATTAATAATAATTTAAATGCCTTGGTATCCCTTTAATACAGTTATGCAAATTCTATGTCTATCATTTGTAGTTGATCCCACTGGGAAAGTTGGTCTCAATTACCCAGTTAACCAATACTTGATTACAATAAGTTTTATAATCATGGTTAATTGCCTTGACTACAAGAGTATTGTATCATCCTAACACTTACTTTAATATCTACATTCTGATCTTTACTACTTATTTATCTGATAATGGAAAATGACGTTCTCTTTGATGTAAGGGAAGGCAAAGCGGGGAACTTCCTCAATGAGATGAAAAACAAACATCAAATGTTTATTGTAGATAAGCATACTATAATCTTTTAGATCAGTTATGTGTTAGCAATGTGTCATACCATTATTTATCTGGTATATTTAGAAAAATATACATGATATTTAAGTCTCTATACATTGAGTATAAAACCCATCATAAGATGTTTAATATCCAATAGAAAAAGTTATGGTGCATAAGCTAGGTAAATGTATCTTATTTATTTATTTATTTTTTGCTTCATGCCAATTCTTGATCCTAAGGACATGTTTAATTTTAATGAGTTGCGTCTCCTTCCATGTCTGTCCGCAGTCCTTCTATGTGTCTTCACATATCTTTCAGTGAGGATTGCTAGTGAAGAGACAGTGGCAATTTCCTCAGTAATAACAGCTCATGGCTAACATTTCAAGGAAGTTTTAATATTGATTAAAGTATTTTAAAGGCTAACAATTATGGAGCATAAGATGAAAGCCCACAGGAAATTATTGAAGCTCAGCTATGTGTTTGCATATTATTAAAAATTATTAGGAGAGGTTAATAGAGGGGAAGCAGGGAACTTTAGCAAGAAAGCTTAACTGCAATCCCAGGATAAAAACTAAAATAATTTAAAGAGGCAAACTTCTGTGTATTTTAGAGAATAAATAATGCCACCATGGATTTCTGAAAAACAAAACTTACCAAAGAATTAGACGAAATCTTTTGAAAGGATGTTAAAGTAAATTGATGAGGACAAAGTTTTAGAGGTCATTTTGAAATTTTTCCAAAGGGCGATCACATAAACACATAGACATAAGCTATCAAAGCAAGGACTTTAAAAAAAATATTATAAAAATTATACATATAAATGAAAACTGGCAGTGTTCAAGGGGCTGAGACACTCCTAATCAAATAATGTAAAAGTGATAAAAACAATTTTATAATGTATCGCATTTATAGAGTACTTGAAAATATCCAGTACCTTTTCACATAATTTGTGTTCAACACAGCTGTAAGGTGGAGTTTGTACTTGTTCTATTTTACGAAAAAATGCAGGGCCTGACATACCAACCCCTCCTCACGCTCAACACACATACACACACACACACACACACACACACACCTAATCATTTTAATGTAAACCTTGACAGCATTATATTTTGGATAACACAAAACATAAATAAGCAATCATTTCCAGGCTGTTACAGAAAGTCTATAGAGAAAATAATTAAATCAAGACAAGGATTGCCTGCTTTCTGTTGTGAAATATGAAAAGTGTAAGAAAATGAGTTGAAATCTACCCACGTTTCTTGGGAGATGAATTCTATTCAGTGAGCAACATAACATTTTAATTAGTTTCTTCAATATTTGTCATACCTTTCAAAGATAAAAATATGTGTTTCTGGAAAATTTTCTTAACACAAATAAGATGATTATCAAACACAGCAATTTCTGATCCCATTTCTTCCCACTAAAAAAACCACTAGCAAGCATTAAAAAAGTATTCTAAATTGGATTATTAAAATTAGGCATTTGGCACTACTTGGGACAAAAATAGTAGGCTTAAAGATAATTAACAATGAAATCTTTTAAATTAGGGGAAAAAAATGAATCCACAGCACAAGAAAAAAAGAAAAACAACTTCATATATCATAAGTGGGCATTTGGAATGATAGATCTTTGATTCAGGAGCAGTTTAGAAAAGAGAAGATTAATGGGGAGATATGAGAAAAAGTATTAACAACTTCACATTTTGAGAAGAGAGAAAGACAATGGGCATCTTGGGAGAGGGGAAATGAAAACCCTTCATTGGGTATAAATCTCAGAACTAATTCAGTTTTTCACGAAAGTAGCAAAAATTGAAAAAAAAAATTTGACATTTTGTTTTTCTCAGTTTGGAAGAATGCAGAAGAAAACAGACAAAATAGATATCAACCATAGCTAATTTTTTCCAGAAATAAATACAAATTTAGAAGAATGGATAATGTAAGAAAAAAAAAGTTACCTCTGAAGTAGCAGGTGGCCCCGGGCTATTAAGTACTACAAGTCTTATCATGGATTGAATTGTGTCCCCCCAAATATCTGTCAACTTGGCTAGGTCATGATTCCCAGGGTTGTATGATTGTCTACCATTTTGTCATCTGATGTGATTTCTCTCTGTGTTGTAAATTCTATCACTATGATGTAATACGATGGATTAGTGGCAGTTATATTGATGAGATCTGTAAGATTAGATAGTGCCTTAAGGCAATCTCTTTTGAGATATAAAAGAGACAAGTGAGCAGAGAAAACGGGGGACTTCATACTACCAAGAAAGCAGTGCTGGGAGCAGAGTGCTTCCTTTTGGACCTGAACTTCTGTGCTGAGATGCTCCGAGACCAAGGGAAGACTGATGACACGGGCTTTCCTCCAGAGCTGACAGAGAGAGAAAGCCTTCTGCTGGAACTGGTGCCTGAATTCGGACTTCTGGACTGTGAGAGAATGAACTTCTCTTTCTTAAAGCCATCCACTTGTGGTATTTCTGTTATTGCAGCACTAGATGACTAAGACAAGCTTCATCAATGTTCTCTTTACCCTTCAGTATACTAAAGGCACTTGAACTTAAACCTCCAAGTTTTTACGCTTCCTCCCAACCGTTTTCCCTTTTTTGGTTAGAGGAATGTTCATTATTAAAGAGGGGTTGGGGAAAAAGTAGAAATGACATATCTCAATTTAAAAGCAAAGATTCCTGGGTCTCCTCAGAGTTGGAGGAACGATTAAAACCTTAATATGCCCTGCCTCGCCCCTCCCCATGGAGAACTGTGACATTTTGGAGTAGACGAGAATGAGCCTGACCTAGGACCTTAACAGTACTGCAAAAGAGAATCATGAGATTAAACTCACCCGCCAGTATTTACTCAACATTAACAGATATTTTTTGGGGGGACTGGTAACAGAGCACTGCCCAAGCTGAACACTACCCAACTCCTTCCCACCTCCCCAATCTACATAACTGAAAACCATTGAAAGTATTAAATATCCAGTCCTGAGACTGTAACTTGGAGAGGAAAATGTACACTTCCTAAGAACCTAAACCAAACCCACTGTCTTCGAGTCTGACTTACAGCAACCCTATTGGAGAGAGTAGAACTGCCCCATAGGATTTCCAGGGCTGTAAATTTTTATGGAAGCAAGCTGCCACAGCTTTCTTCCATAGGGTGGCTGCTGAGTTTGAACTGCTGAACTTTCAGTTAGCAGCTGAGCATTTTTAACCACTTCACCACCAGTGCTCCTTGTTTCCTAATAAAATGAGAAACAATTTAGAAAATTCAGTCATGTCATATTTAAACGTCTATATATACTCACACACTAGGTAATGTACATATATATTAGGTAATATACATATATTAGATAAAATATATACATATATATACATGAGAAAACAGTCCATGTTAAGCACAAGATGAAAGAATAATGGCATAGGAAGGATACAAAATATTTATTCCAAAAAATAACATGACAGAAAGTGGTATAGTTTATATGGAATCAAGCGCAGAGTAGCTAGAAGAGTGGGAAGAAAGACTGGGAGAGAACTTTTGGTTCTTCTCTTCTTTTTTCCTCATTGCTTAAGGAGGATAAATGGCTACTCCTTTTACCACTCTGACATAGTATCCTTCCGTATCCAAGCAGGATATATTTGGTGATAATGGATAGTGTTAGGGCAGTACGGAAGGCTTACAGGATTGAAAAAAATGCAGCTGGAGGCTGAGGAATGAAGTCTGAGTATAATTTCTCTATTCCTTTCTCCTCCCAACATCCAAATATGATGAATATCAATTAAGGAAATTGTCTTCTCCCACGGGTATTTCATTCACAGAATACAAAACCCAAGAAGTTGCCCAGGGGCTTGCACATAAGGGGCAGCCGTAAGAGATTATGTGGTACTTGGACTATTCATCCTCCATGCTTCTGATTCAGAGACTATCATTGCATGCAAAACATGGGACTCCTGTCTTGATGACACATTTATCTCACATCATGGGAGGGTATCTACCAGCCATCTGTCAGCTTGTTGTACTCTGGCAGGTTGAGTGTTTCTATGATGCTGGAGGAGCTCTGGTGATTAAGAGTTCAGTTGCTAACCAAATGGCCAGCAGGTTGAATCCACCAGCTGCTCCTTGGAAAGTTCATGGGGCAACTCTAGTCAGAACCAACTTGATGGCCACAGTTTTTTTTTTTTTTTTAATTGTACTGGAAGCCTCGTCACTAGTATTTTCTAATACCAGCATGGTCACCCAAAGTGAGGCTTCCAAACTATGACAAACTAGGAAGAAAGGCCTGGCGATCTACTTATGAAAATTTACTAATGAAAACCGTATAGATAAAAATAGAACATTGTCCAATTACCAATGATAATGAAGATGCTTAGGACCATTCAATGTTTTATTCTATTATGCATAGGGTTGCCATGTGTAAACAGCCAATTCAACAGCAATTAACAACAAGCGGGAGGTCATATCACATGGGTATTTCTGCTTCCAGGACCAGGCAGACTGACTACATCGGACCTTCCATGCCCTTTTGGGGTTATCCATGATGTTCCAACATTCTTGACTCTTTTTTTGTGGGGGAATATACTGATCAAGTGACACCAGTAAAACTATTGTTGCTCTTGAAAATAATGTACCATATGTTCAGCATTCTGGGTAATCTGAAGTGAGGCAATGGTGCACTTACAAAGGCTACTTGAAAATGGGCCACTAATTTGACTCTACCTTCCTCATCTCCTCCTGTCCTATATACCTTAGGAATGCAATTTGGTCCTTCAATATAGCTGTTCCTTAGATAATGTTAAGAGCAAAATGGATGGACAATTATAGACACTTATTTTTAAAACTTAAGACTCTGCATTGACCATTCCTTGATATGATCCATTTTTCTTTACCCAAACAGCAAACTCAGGTCAGCCTGATTGGTTGACCTCTGGATAACAGCCCAGCCAAAGAAATTAAGGGATTCAAACTTAATTCTGTTTATTAAGTTGTATAAAAATTCCTTCATCTCTCTTGTACCCACACCCTTTTGGGATGAGAGGTCTATGTATAAGTAAGGAATGATTGCAACATAGTTGATGTTTTAGCTACTGTAAAGCAACATAGTAATTTTGTGTCAATGGAGGGAAAGTAATAATCCCTGGAGTGATTATTATCACTGTTTATTTATACGATGGTTTTGAAAATCTTAAATCAAGTGTATATACTATTTTGAAAGGCAAAATGTATTCCTTCAGGATATTATGGCCATTTCAAATATAAATTATTATTCACAGTTGCCATTTGTTTTTTTGAAGGTTGCAAGTAGAATATAAAAAGGATTTTTGTATTTTTTCTTCACAAATTCTTTTTAAAACAATTTTTTTTTCCAAATATCAATTCCTTTCAGGTGAGATTACTATATTCTAAGAGTTTAGAAATTCTATAATCAACATAGAAAATCTGAGGATGGGATTTATGTTAAGCTATTCTCAGAGCTGTGCTAAAGAAATAACCAAGAGATGAAAGCCTAACAAAGTGGACATGGGACAAGAAAAGAATGGATGAATTGGAGAGTTTACTTAGAAAGCCAAATGCACAGAACCGGCTATTAATTCAATTGAGGCTAATGAAAGAGGTGGTGTCTGGGTTGGCTACCAGCTTTCAGTTTTATGGGGTATTAAAATGAACATTTGTAGGGATACAGGAAGAGAAGTACATTTGTGTAAAGAGATGTCCAGATTTAGATAGGTGTGTGCAGGAAAACACACCAAATCTCTGTAATATTCACAGATTGTCTCCAATTTCTAAATAGCTAGGAAGCCATTAGAAAAAAGGAACTAATAACTAATACAGGTTGGCCGTATATATCTAATCATATATTGAACACACATTAGCAAGTGGGAAGTAGTTTTTGTTTACAAGAAGCAGACAGCATACCAGAACAAGTTTGTATCCATTTTTAAGCAATCCCCTGCGTCAGCTTGAGAAGGCTGAGCAGAGATGACAACTTTTCTATGTACATCCCATTTTGTGTTGTGGGTGAAGGGTTTTATAAAAGGGGTTCTTGATTCCTGGTGGCTCAGTGGTTAAGAACTTAGCTTGCTAACCCAAAGGCCAGTGGTTCGAGTCCACCAGCCACTCCATGGGAGAAAGATGTAGAAGTCTGCTTCCATAAAGATTTACAGCTTTGGAAACACTATGGGGCTATTCTATTCTGTCCTAATGGGCATTATGAGTTGGAATAGACTCAACAGCAATGGGTTTGGTTTGTTTTGGTTTACCTTCTGGGGTCCTCTCCCTGGCAGAAGGTAAACCAAAGCACCAATGAGTGGTACCTTGTTACCACGGCCCTAGGAAATTAATACAGTCAGTTTGTTGACTAAGAGATTAAGTTAGAATGCAAATATACAGGAACATATGACATTTAAGAGATAGAATAGGATCATAAAAAGAATGAGACAGAGCAGAGGACTTGTTAGATTAAAACAGAAGGTGAGATCGAGATTTTTCTCAAGCAGAGAACAAGATCAAAGGCAGTAGACTTCACCTAGCAGAAGGATGAGTGTTTGTCCATTGGAGGAATGACCTTGTGAGAACATGCAGAGTGCTAACATAAATTTGAGTGATGGGACACAGAGGTAAAGAATATGAAGAAGTGGACATGTCTAGACCTCTGAACCTAGAAGAAATTTACCAGTAAAGAGAGGGAGATGTGGAATTGAGTGAGGACACACATATATGCATACATATATACACAAACACACACATATATAGGAGACCTTCTAGCACTGTGGTTAGGCACTTGGCTGTTATTTGAAAGGTCAGTCATTCAAACCCACCAGTTTTTTCAAAGGAAAAAGAAGTGGCAGTCTGCTTCTGCAAAAATTACCAAACCGTTGCCATCAGGTTGATTCCTACGTGTAATGACCCTATAGGGCAGAGTGTAACTGCCCCATAGGGTTTCCAAGGAGTGGCTGGTGAATTTGGACTGCCAACATTTTGGTTTGCAGCTGAACTATTAACCATTGTGTCACTAGGGCTCCCTGTTAAGATTACAGAATTGGAAATCCTATGACATAATACTACCCTGTCCTATACAGTCGTTATGCATTGAACCGTAGTATGACAAAGTGACAAGTGACTAACTAACATAAGGAACAACTTAATGATGCATTCTAAAAATGGTATGGAAGTAGAAGTATATTAATAAAGTGTAATCATGTATCAAATATTCTTTAAAAATTCTCTATCATGTAGGTTTCTAGTTAAAAGTGTTTTAAAATGGTTTGCAATTAATTGTCTATTAAACTCATTATACAAACAAGAGAGGCTACCCAAATACTAGACCTTTTATTTAGCACTAGAAAAATCGAAAGACATATCAAGGAAATAAACAGAAGAAACTGACAATGAGGTATGTGGCATTTGGATCATTTTTTGTTAAATTACAACAAGGTAGGATGGGAAAAATAAGTAAATAAATAAACAGGACGATTGATATACCTTACAAGAAAGTTTTGTTTTAATAACCTGAAAGAGTAGAAATTTATGAATATCACAATCAAAGGCAGGATAAAATTTTCATTGATGTTAGATGCCATCAAGACCGTTCTGATTCATAGGAAACCTATATACAAAGGAATGAAACACTGAACGGTCCTGTGTCATCCTCACAATCTATGCTATGTTTGAATACATTGTTGCAGCCATTGTGTCAATCCAACTCCTTGAGGGGCTTTTTCACTGACCCCCTACTTTACCAAGCATGGTATCTGTCTTAATCCTCTAGTGCTGCTATAACAGAGATACCACAAGTGGATGGCTTCAACAAAGAGAAATTTATTTCCTCACAGTAAAGTAAGCTAAAAGTCCAAATTCAGGGCACAAGCTCTATGGGAAGGCTGTTGCTCTCTGTCAGCTCTGGAGGAAGGTCCTTGTCTTCAATCTTTCCCTGGTCGAGGAGCTTCTGAGGCACAGGGACCCCGGGTCCAAAGGACACGCTCTGCTCCTGGCACTACTCTTTTGGTGGTATGAGGTCCCCATGTCTCTCTGCTTGTGTCTTTCTTTTACATCTCAAGAGATTGGCTTAAGATATTATCTAAGCTTGTAGACTTCGTCAATATAACAGCTGCTAACCCGTTTTATTACATCATAGTGATAGGATTTACAACATATAGGGAAATCATGTCAGAAGATAAACTGGCAGACAATCATACAATCATACAAAGCAATCATGACCTAGCCAAGTTGACAGTATTTTGGGAGGACACAATTCAATCCATGATAACACCTTTCTCCAGGGATTTGTCCCTCCCGATAGACTGTCCAAACTAAGAGAGACAAAGTCTCACCACCCTTGCTTCTAAGGAACATTTTGGTTATGCTTTTTCCGAAACATATTTGTTCATTCTTCTGGCAGTCTGTGGTATATTCAGTATTTTTCTCCAACACTGTAATTCAAAGGCATCAATTCTACTTCAGTCTTCCTTATTCATTGTCGAGCTTTTGTATGCATATGAGGCAACTGAAAATACCATGGCTTGGGTCAGGTGTACCTTAGTCCTCAAAGTGACTATTTGCTTTTGAATACTTTAAAAAGGTCTTGTAGCAGATTTGCCCAATGCAGTGCTTCTTCCATGGGTGTTGATTGTGGATCCAAGTAAAATGAAGTCCTTGACAACCTCAATCTTCTCTCCTTTTATTATGATGTTTCTTATTGGTCCAGTTGTTAGAACACTTGTTTTCTTTATGTTGAGGCGTAATCCATACTGAAGTCTTTGATCTTCATCAGTAAGTACCTCAAGTCCTCTTTATTTTCAGCAAGCAAGGCTGCGTCATCTGCATGTCACAGGTTGTTAATGAGTCTTCCTCCAAACCTGATGCTGAGTTCTTCTTCATATAGTTCAGCTTTTCCGATTATTTGCATACAGATTGAATAAGTATGGTGAAAGGATACCTTTCCTGACTGTAAACCACCCAGTATCCAACCTTCAATTTTCCTAGATTTCCTACAATCTATGTTCTGATTATTAATGAATTCTTGTAGCTGTTTCTTCTCATTTTGGGTCTTGCGACATCACGAAATGAAGGTTCTGAAAACTTTACACTATTCACGTCATTAAGGTTGACTCTGCTTTGAGGAGGCAGCTCTTTTCCAGTTTTATTTTGAATACCTTCCTTCTGAAAGGCTTGTCTTCCAGCAATATATCAGACAATGTTCCTTGGCTATTCATAAGATTTTCATGGGTCAATTTTTTTAGAATTAGATTGCCAGGTCCTTCTTCCCAGTCTGTCTTGGTCTGGAAGCTCTGCTGAAACCTATTCACCATGGGTGACCCTGATGATATTTTCTTACCACTTCTATGCAGCAAAGATGCAATACATTTGACAAAATCATTGCCCCTCACGAGAACAACAATTTTCATTTTATTTGTTTTTATATGAAGGCATTCATTTCTGTCAGTAGGTACTACAATATTCTGATGTCTGAGAGCATTCTGAGAGCTATTCTACTGAAAATTGGAATTCCTCAGATTAGACTTATCAGAATTTCTGGTCTTTTCACACTCCTCTGTATCTTGTATGGGTTGTTGTTATCTTTATTTTTACTGGCAATAAACTTGGTATTCCAGAGACAAAAAGTGCTGGTTACTTGATATGTTGTTTATTTGAAGGAAAGTGAATTCACCATAGCAATGAGATTTATAAATTCGTAGTAAAAAAGAAGGTGAAGTGGAATAAAAAGGGCAAGAGAAGTGAAAGGAAGGAAGGGAGGGAGGGAGGGAGGGAGGGAGGGAGGGAGGAAGGAAGGAAGGAAGGAAGGAAGGAAGGAAGGAAGGAAGGAAGGAAGGAAGGAAGGAAGGAAGGAAGGAAGAAAAGAATGGGGCAAGTATTCCTTTATAAAAAAAAAAAACGCAGTGCCAGTGCCATCGAGTCAATTCCAATATAGAGAATATTTATCCATTTTTTTAAAATACTATAAATAAAAGACTTGAAAATAATGTAATGGAATGTAATACCTGTGAAAATAATTTCTTGACACGATATCATCTTGTATTCATGTAAATAGCTTGTTCTGCATTTTTCTTGGAGGTTTTTATTATATTTATTTCTTAGATTGTAAATGAAAATAGTACATTTATTCCACAGGTAGTACGTTCATTGCCTTTTCATTTACTGTATTCTTAATTTTCTAAATGTAGCATCATTGTATCTTGCTATAGAAATGACCTCATTTGTCAAAATATGGACATGCTCAGTGTAGGCAGATTGGCACAGTAATACCTTATTCTATAGAGAAATATGTATTAAGTTGTGTTGATTTATATGCATTCAATTTATTTGGTCAAATGGATTTATGAGTGAAGGTCCATTTTTGAAAAATAATATTTATATTTGTGAAGACTTTCAAAAGTAGAAAAAGAGTGGGCTAATTTCAGTGTTGCTCTGCAAGTAACTGAATGGGCTGAATCAAGGGCTAAGTTACTGGGTGAATGAGAACGCACAAGGCCTGCTTTCCTTTTATGCACTCATGGGTCAATAGTGGTGCACGCATCAAGACTTAGAATTGAGGCCCTGTTGTATTTTCTCAAATAATTCTCCATGTATCTCCTTGTGAATGTGAATGGACTTGGAGCCAGAATACTTTCCCATGACAGGTTGCACAGACACTTACACTTGGCCTGCTTCTGGCTGTCTCCTTCATGCATGCATGGCAAGAATGTTCAGACGTGAATAGTCTGAGTCAGTTTTTCTTTTCCTTGCGGAAAATTAGATGTGAGTGATCCAGTCAGCATTTAATAGGTACAAATTTCTTTGTATAAAAGGGCAATTGTTTTTTTTTTTTTTCTTTTTTTTCACTCCAGTGAGGTAAATTTTTCCTTTAAATGAGGGTGAAATGAATAGTTAAATTCTAATGTTGCGTGCCCTGAAGCAAAATTCTATTAAGAATTGCTGTATTAGCAATGTATGCAAGAGTCCTAAATAAATCTTTCAAAAACAAAAACCAATATTTTACTTCACATAGATCCTAATATAAAAGAGAAAAACGTGCTCTTTTTGCTATTTTTTTTCTTTAAAAGAATAAAAATTTTTAATGCTACAGAAAACATTTTTCAATTTGTTAGACTTGAAGGAATATGGAAAAGAAAGAATAAGTTTCAGCTTTATCACACACTGAGATTGTGAACTTAGAGTAGATGCTTAAAATCTCTCCTTTGATTAAAAGTATTAAAAAGGTGAAGAAACAAAATTTCTACAAAATAAACATAGAATTTATACTGTTCTTAAAATGGTTCTTTTATAACCAAAAATAGAAATTTCTGTTGTTCCTGAATATATGAAACAAAACAACGGCAATACCTCCCATGAACTCAGCAGAATCCTGTCCCATATAATATGGTGTAGGACTGGGCAACGCTTCTTAATTCCGTAGTATATTGGGTCACCATGAGTTGGAGTTGATTCAATGGTAGCTAACAACAAACAACAGCAGCGCAATGAACTCAAGACCTGGGATTTTTTTTTTTTTCTGAAATGCTTATATATACTTTCTCTTAATAGAAATGAGAACTCAGGATGGATCTGCTTTCTTTCTGTCCTAAAGCTAAACAGCTTACAGATCATTCTGAGGTTTAATCAATGAAATTTTTTGTCCTATGTTTTCAGAAATATTTTCCCAGCCTGTATTAATTTAGTGAGCCAAATATTTCATATTAAATCACTTGTGCTATTGGTCTATACTTTTTGAATAATTTTTTTCAAAGGCTTTTTGGGAATGTAGACAAGTATAAATCTATAAACAAATAAATGAAGAGAAATCTCATTGTTGTTATTCTTTTTAAGTGCTGTCCAGTCGGTACCTATTCCTAGCGACCTAATGCATAACAGAACGTAAACCCTGCCCAGTCCTACGCCATTGTAACAATCTCTACTGTGTTTGATCACATTGCTCCAAACACTGTGTCAATCCATCTCATTGAGAGCCTTCTTCTTTTTCACTGACCCTCTACTTTATCAAGTATGATGTCCTCCAGGGATTGGTCCTTCCTGAAAACATGTCCAAAATAAATGTGAAGTCTCGCCATTCTTGTTTCTAAGGAGTATTCTGGCTATACCCAGTGCCGTCGAGTCGATTACGACTCATAGTGACCCTATAGGACAGAGAAGAACTGCCCCATATAGTTTCCAGGGAGCCCCTGGCGGATTCGAACTGCCGACCCTTTGGTTAGCAGCCTTAGCACTTCACTATGCCACCAGCTATATTCCTTCCAAAACAAATTTGTTCATTCTTTTTGCAGTCCATGGTATACTCCATATTCTTTGGCAACACCATAATTCAAATACATCAATTCTTCTTTGGTCCTCTTTATTCATTGTCCAGCTTTTACATGCATATGAGGCAATTGAAAATACTACGGCTTGGGTCAGGCACACCTTAGTCCTCAAAGTGCATCTTTGCTTTTGAACACTTTAAAGAGATCTTTCATTGCAGCAGATTAGCCCAATGACATATGTCATTTGATTTCTTTATTGCTGCTTCCATGGACGTTGATTGTGGATCCAAGTAAAACGAAAACCTTGACAACTTCAATATTTTCTCCTTTTATAATGATGTTGCTTATTGGTACAATAAATATGTTATCTGAAATGCTCCACAATTCTGCTAAAAATTGGAGAAATAATCTGGCCACAATATTCATATCATAATTTCACATTTTAGAATTTATAATTGAAAGATATTCAGTAATATCCATGAATTTTTAACAATGCATTATTAATAAAAATGTCTATTTTGACAATAAAAAAAATACAGCAAGACTCCAGGGACACATAACTTTGTGTGAAATATATGTTTGTAAAGATAGTGGACATGATAAATGTCAAGAAATATATGTTTGCCTAACCTTTCATACTTCTATCTAACTTGGAATAACATCTTGATTCTAGGTATAGAAACTTGACCTCGACAATCACAAAATGTTATGAAGTTGAAAGCAAAAGTAAGCAAGATTAAAATGTGATTAAAAAAAATCAATTTATTCCGAGGGTTCTATATTTGTTTTTAGGTTCCTAAATACAACCTTGCCTGATGCAAGATAGATATAGTTACCAACATATAACAGAAGAATAATGTTATAATATTATACATTACACAAATAAATCATAATTTTAAATAACTATTTTTTACTAAGTTGATCAAAGGGATTTTATTCTAAGATTAGTTTAAATTAGGTAAATCAATTTAAGTAATTTTTTTTGGTTGAAATTTGTAATAATGGAATACTGTAAGAACATGGTAAAATTGAAATATTTGACAAATAAAAATGTGCATCTAGTAACATAAACTTAGAATAATTTGACACGGAAATACCCAAAGTAAATGTGGCTTTTGGGGTTTATATGTCATCACTTCACATAAGATGAGCACCTCAGTACATACCTAAAAATAAAGTGAAATTTTACTATAATTTGAAAGTACAATAATAAATCCAGTTTTAAACAGAGAGAAACAAATGATGAAAAATGCACACATCTGTAGGAATTTGAAAGGATCCACAATATTTTATTGCACTATCCAAGAATTTTAGCAAGAAAGAAGCATTATCCAGATACCTTATTCTCCACTTAAATTATGTGTTTAAGACATTTTTATAGGAAACATTCTCAAAGTTACTACTCACAACTTTTCCTTCTTAAATAAATGCTTTCTTTACTTCTTATACACATTCCTGGAGGATAGTAAACCTTTCTAAATGACACAGGTTGATATTTAAAGAGCTGATTATAATTTATTACTGGCGTTCATGGTCTCTACAGTAGATACGATTTTGCAATTTAATGTTTGCATCAAACTGTTCATTTTCACTTACACTTTTACTGAGGCACATTTCTATTGTAGTCTTTCTTTTACTTATAGGATTATACTGCAGGAAATTACAATCAGGATAAGGCAACAAGTTTTGCTGGATATCTAGGTAAAAAATGACTGAATGGTAAACAGAAATGCTGTCCCAGGAACAAGGAGCCTCTATTCCATGATATCTGTTGTATTTATTAAACAGGTTTGAATTTATTTCCTGGTTTCTATCATGCTCTTGATAGGTTGATGTTGTCAGATGAAGTCTTAGAGAATAAGTCATTACCAGTTGCTGATCATTTGAGGGCATAATTTAAAATTAAGTAATTTAAGTAATACTAAGTGGTGTAAAAATTAATAGCAGCAGGTATAAATACTACAGGATTTACAACTGAGTTAACACTGATTTTACTTCTTAATGGAAAATGAAAAAGGTTATGTTATTCAACCCCCCCAGCACCCTCCCCAACACACAGAGAAATTGGCCAAATGTCTTGAATTTGGGAAGAGTAGCAGTTTAAGTTATTTTGCTCTGCAAATATTATCCTAGAGCAGAACAGTTTTGTAACTCTTAGCACAAACATTTGCTATTACTTTCCATTTTTCAGAAGAGATCTTTTTAATTAACTCTAAAATCTCTTTACAGTATTTTGACATTATTGGAGTTATGAATACAAAAAAAAAGTTTCTTTTCTAATGCAGAAGCAATTTACTTAATGCTAATCTTAAAATCAGGAAAATGAGACAAAAATCATGGAAATCATCTTGTTCCACACAGTAAAATTGAATACAATTTCTGGAACTGCATGATTAAATTTTTGTAACTTTTTATTCATGGACAAGAAGAGATGGACAACCTGTAACATGTTAAACATGTTGAAAATAATATTTAAATACTTTATTAGTAAATGGACATTTTTTAAATGAAGAAATTATAGTGAGTAAAAAAGATAATGTGAAATCAGAACAAAATTAGAGAAATGGAAAAAGATGAAGGTGAGCCAGTTAACTACTAGAAAAGCTCAAGAGAAAAGAAATGAGGACATAATGTTGAATTTTCCTCTTCACTTTCGTCCTCAGCCAAGCAACATTTCAATTCCCTAAACATAAGCCTTCCTGACTTTATGCGACTTTATCCATCTTCTATCACTTGCATGTTTTCTCAGGCAGGATCCAGGTTCCTGGAATTATTTTTCCAATGGCCCCCACTAGGCTGTATCTCCCAGGATTTTTTCTCTGCCAGAGAAGCACCTACTTGTTGATGGGCTCACTTCTGGTTCCTTTAGGTTCTCCGATAGGTACTACAATTTTATCTTCCTCTGTTTGTATCCCATTTAGGAAGGAAGGAAAACATCTACATTATACCTGGGTTAATTTTGCTGTTTGAGACTCAAAATCAGAGGGATATTTATAGGGATGTTTGAACCAGACTCTTCCCAGATTCTATGTTTTAACTGATTATGTATCATTTTACAGATGGTCACATAACTGAGGATGTATGGATATATTTATTTTATAGAGCATTGTGAAGATAATTTTGAATATATTGTTTCTCTGATTGTATTTTTAACAATGTCTGAATTGGAATTTAAAAATTACACATTATTCCTTAGTTATAAACATTACTGGGGAGATGAAAACATTTTGTTGGGTAAATAGACTTTTATTTCAAATAGATAATTTTTGTAGACAAAATAACTCGTTATTTATGAGAATTTTTTTTTTTAGCTATTTATTTAAGAATGTTAGGTTATTCCATCTTGAGGACTTAACGATAATTCTCAAATTGAGAACATGCAAAAAATATTGCAATATTCTAATTATTTTAAAATATGATCAATTGATTATTCAAAATATCTATTTTTGTTATATTTTAAGCCACAAATGTATTATTTGCATATTGTCTTAGTCATCCAGTGCTGCTATAACAGAAACACCACAAGTGGATGTCTTTAACAAAGGGAAATTTATTCTCTCACAGTCTAGTAGGCTAGAAGTTCTCATTCAGGGACTCCAGCTCCAGGGGGAGGCCTTCTCTCTCTGTAGCTCTGGAGGAAGGTCATCATCATCAATCTTCCTTTGGTCTAGAAGATCCTCTGTGCAGTAACTTCTGGTCAAAATATGCCCTCTGCTCCTCGTGCTGCTTTCTTTGTGGCTTGAAGTCCCCCACTCTGCTTGTTTCTCTTTCCTTTTATCTCTTAGGAGATAAAAGGTGCTGCAGGCCACACCCCAGGGAAACTCCCTTCATATTGGATCAGGGATGTGACCTAGGTAAGGGTGTTACATCACACCCTAATCCTCTTTAACATAATCTAATCTTGCCTCATTAACCACGGGCAGAGTTTAGGATTTACAACACATAGGAAAATTATTTCAATCACAAAATGGAGGATAACCACACAATACTGGGAATCATGACCTAACCAAAATGACACGTATTTTGGGGGAGCACAGTTCAAACCATGACACTTACAAACTTGTGTATATTTAGAATGATGTATCCAAAATTAACTCTTTTGGAAGTACAAGAAGAAACTTTTAGAAGTATATTCTTTTTATCTCAATGAATTGTCGATTGAAAACTTATTAAAAGACATGGCTTACAGGAAGAAATTTTTAATTCTATTGAACTGTTTAAGTTTGTAATTGAAAATAAAGACATTTAAAAATATATTTCAGAAAACTATTTTATAAAACACCAAGAAAAAAAAAAAGTCACCAGAAATAGCTATGGTTGTTCATTGAAAAGGAAATTCAGTAGTTGAGCCCTGACGCAGCTTCACTCCAGCTTTTCTGTTCATTAAGCCTCTTTAGTCTAGTGACAGAAGTGAACAATATGTCTTTCTGTCCATCAAAAAATATATCACTCCCTTAGATACTGTATTACTGATTGAACAGCTCTTGTGTTTGGGAGATTTATATCAAAATAAACAATAATTTAAGGAAAAACTACATTAATAAAAACTTTTCAAATATTTCCTTTGTGCTAAAACTATTTGACATTTTTAGATGTCTGAATATAAAAAAAATTTTTTTTTTAAATACATAAAAATCAAATCAGGTACAGGAGCACAAATAGATTAATAGACGTACATAGCACCAAGCTATCCTGAGGAGTACAAAGAAAGCAAGCAAGTTTTATACTTTGAGGTAAATAGAGCAGAAAAATATGCATTAAAAATATCAGTGTACTGGAGCCTAATCCTTCTTCCCTTATGCATGGACTGGACTTAGTGAGTTACTTCTAAAAAATAGAGTAAGCCAGAAGTCACAGTGTGTGACTCTGAGACTAGGGAATGAAAGACATTGTGGATTCCTCCTGGTATCTGTCTTTTTCTCAAATCATTCACATTCAGGACCCTATCCTGAGGACATGCCATAAAAAATGCCATAGTAAGAGAAAATTCAATCAGCCTTACTTAGATTGTCACGTGACAAAGAGCTGAAGCCTCCTGCCAACATCCATGTAAGTGAGCCAACTTGGAAGCCTTCAGATGACTGCACCCCATTTGACATCTTGATTAAAACCCCATGAGAAACCCTGAGCCAGAACAAGCCAGCTGAACAGCTCCTGAATTCTTGACCCACAGAAACTGTGAGATATTTATATTTTTTAAGCTACTGAGTTTTGGCATAATTTGTTATTCAGTAATAGATAATAAATAAAGCTAAACATGGTTAGAATTTGTATGTTCCTGTCTGTCATCAAATTTGAGAGGTTTTCTGCCATTATTTCTTCAAATATTACTTCTGCTCCTTTTTTTCTCTGCCCTCATTTTGGGATTCCCTTGATCTGTGTGTGTGGATTTGCCTGGTGGTATCTCACAATTTTGAATATAAATATATTGTATTTGCCACATATGGTTTTTATATACATAAAAGTTTTACAAATAATTTTTTTTTAATGGAAAAGAAGTTTTGGGTAGTCTGTATCTGATACAGATACATAAAATAAAGCAAAACCTAACTCACTGCCATCAAGTTGATATCGACTCGTAATGAGCCAGCGGCCTGCTGTATTGCCTGCTGATCTTAGAATTTGTTGGTCTCCATAGCCTGTGAGCCAGCAGCCTGCCATCTGACCTGCCAATCTTGAGTTCATCAGCCCCTGCAGCTATGTGAGACAGAAGAAGCCTCCAGCCTGACTCCTCACCCATGGACTTGGGACTTGTCAGCCTCTACAGCCATGTGAGCCATTTCTTTGAAATCTCTTTCTCTCTCTCCGTATATATAGACGTATGGGACTGCTAGCTCACAGGCTATGGAGACCAACAAATTCCAAGATCAGCAGACAATACAGCAGGCCACTGGCTCATATCCCAAGAATGAGAGGTCAGATGATGATGGCAAGATCTAGAGCAAGTGAGTGAAAATGCCAGAATGTCCATATATATACTGGATGCAGGTCAAACGTTGAGGAAAGCCCACTTACAACTGATTGGCTGATCACATCAGATTACGTCATGGAAGATAACGACATCATTCTATGACTGTCAAATTACATTATTATATAACCCAAACTACATCATTACATAACTGACAATCTACATCATTACATACCTGCCAAAACAATAACACCCAGACAAGTTAACACACAACCTTAACCATCACAATGGCTAAAGCTTGAGATTTAGATTTACAGCTCTCTCAAACACTTGACTGACTAATATTCTTATAGTTCAATTATTACTAATCCCTCTTCAAGCTTGGGTCAATTTGTAACATAATAACAACAAACGTTTTGCTAGTTACTTCGTTATCTTACTTTTATATATGCTGAGTATTCCACTGTTAAGTCTATTTGACAAATTTATAAATTTTAATATCTCCACTTATAATCTACTTTAATAGCAGAAAAGAAACTAATTTTGTTGGTCATCGTAGCAGAAAAAAACTTTGCCACATCATTCTGGAAAAAAAAATTCTTCACAAAAATTTCAGTGAAATTTCATATAATATAGACACAATTTTATGTCATCCTGAGGTTTATAATAACAAGTAACCGTATCTATTGTTTCAGACTCGATTATATTAAGAAAATCATATTGAAATTTAAACCAGAGAGATGTTATTGGAAACACGAAGTAAGGACATATAATGTGGCTTGAAGGGGATGAATATTCCTATTATCCATCTTACTTAAAACAAGAAATATGATGATTTCACAATCATCAAAATTGGATCATTAACAGTTCACCTGAAAGGCACATTTTGAATTTCAGATTCATATATAAGGACTTATTCATGAGAATTAAAAACAAAAAACCAAACCCATTGCCTTCAAGATGATTCTGACTCATAGCAACCCTGTAGGACAGAGTAGAACTGCCCCATAGGGTTTCCAAGGAGCACCTGGTAGATTTGAACTGCCAACTTTTTGGTTAGCAGTCCTCGCTCTTTACCACTGTGCCACAAGGGCTCCTCATGAGAATTAGAGGCAGTGTAACCCAATGTTGTAAACAGACTCTGGAGATTGAGCTGGATTAAATCCTAACTCAACCTCTCCCAAACTTTATGACCTGAGAACAGTTATGCAGTCTTCCTTTGTTTCAATCTCCTCATCTGTTACACTGTAATAAATAATGGTCCTACTTCCTTGGCTTGCTGTGACTATTCAGTGAAACATGCCTGTCATAGTGCCTGACACATAGTAAGTGCTCAGTAAATTTTAGCAACTGGGAATTTGCCTTAAAATGAGATTTGGGGATTACTTTAATAACCATTCTTACAGAAATCTATCCTAGATAAATCTTTGATAAATGCCTCTGATTCATACCCAATTCTAAAACTTGCTGTTAATTAGAGTTATAAGTTTCAATATTATTTTCCCATATGTTGCCTAATGATAGAAAACTTATTCAAGCGAATAACTCCATTCTTCCACAGCACCTTCCCTCCAAAGATAATCTCACGCAAATATCTTTATTTTCCTTTAAAATGATACCCTATACTGAAAACCATAAACTTAGTTTTACCTCTTTCATCTCCCTATCACCTCTCTTCATCTAGACATACGTCATTTTAAAATGGAATCATTTCAGTTGAGGCTTCCGCCATATTTGCTGCTTGATATTCTGGAATTCAGATACTCTCTGTCATGACCCTCAAGTTCTTCTTAGGTAAATCATGTCCATGTTGAAAAACTCACGTCAGTCCCTATTTTATATTACCATGGCCTTATTTTGAAGTCATTTCATCATGTGGCTTTCCCCCACATATATACATACATATATATATATATATATATATATATATACATATATACAGCTTCAATACAGATACTCCTGTCTATTCTCTCCATTGCCAGAGTAGAATTGCCCCATAGGGTTTCCAAGGAGTGGCTGGTGAATTTGAACTGCCGACCTTTTGGTTAACAGCCATAACTCTTAACCACTATTCCACCAGGGTCTCCTATTGAAATCCTAGGGTGATAAAATGTTTTTCTCTTTTTATCAATACGAGAGGAGCTCTGGTCTTACAGTGGTTAAGTGCTACGGCTGTTAACCAAAAGGCTGGCAGTTTGAATACACTAGATGCTCCTTGAAAACTCTATGGAGCAGTTCTACTCTATCCTGTAGGGTCCCTATGAGTCGGAATTGACTCAATGGCAATGGGTTTGTTTTGTTTTGTTTTGTTTTTGGCCTGTTCTACAGGATCTCTACATTGCCTAGAGCATGGGCATTGAACATCTATGTATATCTTTGTTCATTTTATCTTTCTCATGGTGTCCTAACTAGTCCTAAACCACCCTATCCTAAATTTTTTTTCTGACTCCTCCAGTTCTTGTGTATCTACATCTCCTCTGGCCTTTTGCAGCAGCCAGGGTCATAACTAGATATCGTTGTGATATGGTCTTGTGCTGCTTGTATTTATTTCCATTTTATCTCTCCAAATATATTGGGAATCTCTTAAATTTATTTTCTCCGATTCCTATACTAAACAACATAGATTCCATTCCAGAGAAGCTGTGTAAAACAAAGAAAAAAAGACTCACTTTTTTCCTTTGACGTTGTGAGTTCTATGTAAAAGACACTTTTTGTATGGATAGTCTCTTACGTTTTCAGCTACTTTGCGCCTAAGAACTAAGGATATAGAAGATGCTCATCTTTATTTACTATTTGCTTAAAGAATTAAAAAAAGGACAAAGGATTGGATTACAGAGGCATTTTGGAAATAGAATCACTGGATATGGCAGAAGAGAGGAGGGAGTTATGGACAATGGCTTCCGTGTGTGGGCGACAACTGAATAACAGAACCATAGGAAGAAGTGGAAGCAGGTTTCTAGCCAGGATAAAGCATTTTGATAAATGGAATCCTGGAATTCATAGGTTTTGATGGAGCTGTGACCAGCAAAGACATTCGAAGGCAGTTCTTGGCCGGTGAAGAGTACGCATGGATTCTGAGGAGACGGCCCCCAGCAGGAGGCACGTTTTTTCTAACACACAGTTACACCACCCTGAGTAGGGAGAATAGCTGATGTCAGAGCTTTAGTCCACTGATATTTCAGGCCTGTGGCCAAGGCAACATTCTTATGCAGATTGAGGCCTGAGATTGTGCAGTGACCTTGAAAGCAGAACAAGAGTGAGTGGGTTTCTTTTCAGAGCAAACTTTACTAATTCAGCTGCTGCCAGAAATTAACTCTGGAGTCTGATCATCTTACTTAGTGAGGAAACACTGATTAATAGGAGAACTTTATGATGAGGTGTAGAAACACACATGAAAACACACACAGAGGACTCTTCATTTACGGCAAAAAAAAAAAAAAAATTCCTGTGTATTTGTATTGTTAAAGCTAAAATGCTTGGTAGGCAGAATGAGTAAAGAATTTGGGGAAGTTTACTTAGTAATTGAGGCTCAATTTGTGTAGTAGTTAACCATGTAAAAAGTAGTCCTTTATCACTACAAAAGAAAGGCTCTTGTCCTTGAAATTTGTAAGATTTCATGGTGTAACAATAAATTTGCCTTTGAAAAAAACACATCAAAGAAGGATTACTGCAGTGGGTTGGATTCATGATTTAAATGTATATGTAGGGAGCATAATTGCTATTTTAAGATGAATATGTATATATAGATACCCCCCAATATAAGCAAAAATTTATGATGATTACTTCTAGATGGAATTCAAGTGTTTTCAAAAGCCTCTTTTTCTCTAATTCTCTCTTTATTACAAATTCATGTCAAGAAACATGTATTATTTTTATAGCCATAAAGAGTTATATATATATATATTTTTTTTTAAATGCCTGGTGAAAGAAGGAAGATAGGCTGTCTTAAGATGCCATCTATGTCACAAAAATTTTGAAAAATGGGCTAAGATTCAACAAGCTCAACCCCCACAGGAAAATATTACAGGAATATGGTTGTTCTTTTAAAATAATTTATCCTATTCCTCTGTAGTTGAAAATCTTCAAGTTTGTAAGATACAATTCAGTTGTTTGCTTTGCCAAGTCCTTCCGTTAAGACGTTTCAGGTTTTCCTTCTTTGAGAAGTACTAGGCCATGATTTACTTGGATGGATTTTGACGGTGTGTACTAATTCAATCCTATTTGAGCACCATGGATGGATGGTCTTATTTATCCACAAATACCACTTCAGAGTGGGTTGGATGCTAAATGAGTGGCTTATTTCTACTTGCTAAACTATCATGAGTCAGTGAATGCCCCATTAACTCTTGAGAACATTATTAGTCATTCTTCCCAGGCTCAAAGCTGAAATAGTCCTTAGCTGCTTTTCATTTACTGTGTGGTGTTCATTCAATTATGACTGAGAGGTTGTCTACTGTAATTGTTGAAAAAATATACTCATTTTCTTTTATCATTACTATCTTTGCACATTCATTCAAACCATTGTATTTGGCCCGTTTTCTTTGCCTTTATCATTGTTGGTTTCTCAGTAAATTACAGAATTAAAGATTATACTACATAAGTAACATGGAACAAGACAGACTCTTCACAATTATGGCCTTCGAATAATTGTATATTTGCCACATTTGACATGCATAGGTTTTTACATATGCAAAAGTTTTATAAGTAATTTTCAAATGAAAAAGAAATTTTGGGTAGTTTGTATTTGATGTTCAACTCTTGTTGTTAGGTGCCGTTGAGTTGGTTCTGACTCATAGCAACTCTATGTACAATAGAACAAAATGCTGCCTGGTCCTTTGCCATCCTCACAATCGTTATGCTTAAACCCGTTGTTACAGCCACTGTGTCAATCCATCGTGTTGAGCATCTTCCTCTTTTTTGCTGACCCTCTACTTTTTTTTTTTTCTACTTTACCCAACGTGATGTCCTTCTCCAGGGACTGATCTATCCTTCCAGATTACATATTCAAATGTGTGAGATGTAGTCTTGCCATCCTTGCTTCTAAGGAGCATTCTGATGAGGTGATTGAAAACACCATGGCTTGGGTAAAAGGCACCTGAGTCTTCAAAGTGACATCTTTGCTTTTTAACACTTCAAAGAGGTCTTTTGCAACAGATTTGCACAATGCAATGTGTCTTTTGATTTCTTGCCTGCTGTTTCCATGGGTGTTGATTGTGGATCCAAGTAAAATGACATACTCGACAACTTCAGTATTTTCTCTGTTTATGTAACGTGATGTTGCTTACTGATCCAGTTGTGAGGACTTTTGTTTTCCTTTTGTTGAGGTGTAATCCACACTGAAGGCTGTAGTCTTTGATCTTCCTTAATAAGTGTTTCAGTCCTCTTCACTTTCAGCAAGCAAGGTTGTGTCATTTTTATATCAAAGGCTGTTAACTGGTCTTCCTCTAATCCTGATGCCCATTTCCTCTTCATATACTCCAGCTTCTCAGATTATTTGCTCAACATACAGATCGAATATGTATGGTGAAAGGGTGCATCCCTGACCCACACCTTTCCTGACTTCAAACTACACAGCATCCGCTTCTATGGCTATTCATAAGGTTTTCACTGGCTAATTCTTTTCAGAATTAGACTCCCAAGTTCTTCTTCCTAGCTTCCTGGCTATAAGCAGAGAATACCACAAGGCTGTTTACCTATTTTATTGACTATGTAAAGGCATTCAGCTCGTGTGGATCATAACAATTTACGGATAACATTGCAAAGAAAGGGAATTCCAGAGCACTTAATTGTGCTCATGTACCTGTACGTAGCTCAACAGGCAGTTGTTCAGACAGAACAAGGGGATGCTGTTATGTGTTATGCAGATGACACAACCTTGCCTGCTGAAAGTGAAGGGGACATGAAGCACTTACAGATGAAGATCAAAGACCACAGCCTTCACTATGGATTACACCTCAACATAAAGAAAACAAAAATCCTTACAACTGGACAGATAAACCACATCATGATAAATGAAGAAAAGATTGAAGTTGTCAAGGATTTCATTTTACTTGGATCCAAAATCAACACCCATGGAAGCAGCAGGCAAGAAATCAAAAGATGCTTTGCATTGGGCAAATCTGCTGCAAAGGACGTCTTTAAAGTGTTGAAAAGTAAAGATGCTACCTTGAAGACTAAGGTGTGCCTAACCCAAGCCATGGTATTTTCAATCGCATCATATGCATGTGAGAGCTGGGCAGTGAATAAGGAAGACCAAAGAAGAATTTATGCCTTTGAAATACGGTGTTGGCAAGGAAAATTGAATATACCATGGACTGCCAAAAGAATGAACAAATCTGTCCTGGGGGGGATGAAGTACAATCAGAATGTTCCTTATAAGCGAGGATGGAGAGACTGTGTCTTACATTCTTTGGACAAGTTGTCAGGAGAGATCAGTCCCTGGAGTAAAACATCATGCTTGGTAAAGTAGAGGGTCAGCAAAATAGAGGAAGACTTTCAGTGAGGTGGATTGACGCGGTGGCTGCAACAATAGACTCAAGCATAACAATGATTATAAGGATGGCATAGAACCAGGCAGTGTTAAGTTCTGTGGTACATAGGGTTTCTATGAGTCAGAACTGACTCGACAGCACCTAACAATAACAATAACAACAGAAGTATCCTCTTGTTCTGTTCAAAGGGCTGCCTCTTGATCTATGTACAGGTTCCTCATGAGCACAATTAAATGTTCTGGAATTCCCATTCTTTGCAATATTGTCCATAATTTGTTATGATCCATACAGTCAAATGCCTTTGCCTGGTTCACAAAACACAGGTAAACATCTTTATGGTACAATCTGCTTTCAGCCATCTGACATCAGCAATAATATCCCTGGTTTCACGTCTGGTTCTGAATCCAGATTGAATTTCTGGCAGTTCCCTGTTGATATATTGCTTCAGCTGCTTTTGAATGATCTTCAGCAAAATTTTACTTTTGTGTGTTATTAATGATATTGTTTGTTAATTTCTGCATTTGGTTGGGTCACCTTTCTTTGGAATAGGCATAAATATAGATCTCTTCTAGTCAGTTGGCCAGGTAGCTGTCCTCCAAATTTCTTGGCATAGGCAAATGAGCACCTCCAGCACTGCATCTGTTTGTTGAAACATCTCAGTTGGTATTTAGTCAATTCCTGGAGCCTTGTTTTTCACCAGTGCCTTCAGTGCAGCTTTGACCTCTTCCTCTCTTCCTTTGACCTCTTCCTTCAGTACTATCAACTCCATATGCTACCTCCTGAAATGGTTGAATGTCAACGAATTCTATTTGGTATAGTGACTCTGTATATTCCTTCCATCTTCTTTTGATGCTTCCTGTATCATTTAATATTTTGCCTGTAGAATCCTTCAATATTGCAACTTGAGGCTTGTATTTTTGCTTCAGTTCTTTCAGCTTGAGAAATGCTGAGTGTGTTCTTTCCTTTGGTTTTCTACTCCAGGTCTTTTCACATACCATTATAATACTTTATTCTGTGTTCTTATAGCCACCCTTTGAAATCTTCTGTTCATCTCTTTTACTTCATCTTTTCTTTAGTTTGCATTAGCTACTCGACTCTAGTATTAATTAATAGTGACTCTGAGCTAGTAGCTTAATATCACTATCACAGATTTCTTATTAGTCAAATGTTGTCGTCAGGTGCAGTTGAGTTGGTTCCAGCTCATAGCGACTCTACGTATAGCAGGACGAAACACTGCTCGGTCCTGCACCATCTTCACAATTGTTGTTATGCTTGCACCTGTTGTTGCAGCCACTGTGTCAACCCATCATGTTGAGGGTCTTCCTCATTTTCGCTGACCTTCTGTTTATCAAGCATGATGTTCTTCCCTTGGGACTGGTCCTTCCTGATAACGTGTCCAAAGTATGTGAGACAAAGTCTCTCCACCTTTGCTTCCAAGAAACATTCTGGATTTACTTCTTTCCAAGACAGATTTGTTCATTCTTCTGCCAGTGCATGCTACATTCAATATTCTTCACCAGTGCCATAATTCAAAAGGATCAATTCTTTTTTGGTCTTCCTTATTATTGTACAGCTCTCACTTGCAAATGAGGTGGTTGAAAATACCATGGCTTGGGTCAGAAGTCCCTTAGCTCCCAAGATGGCACCTTTGCTTTTTAACAATTTAAAGAAGTCTTTTGCAGCAGATTTGCCCAACACAATACATCATTTGAGTTCTTGAATTCTCCTTCCCTGGGTGTTGATTAGTCAAATAATGATCATAATATCTAACTCAAAATTGAAAATCGTGCTGTAATGAAAGTTGAAAATATTAAGAAATTGTAATGCTTGGATATATATACATATACATATGCGTAGACACACATATATGCATACATATATATGGTATATATATGAACACATGTATTGATATGCTTGTATACATAATACATACGAAAAAAGAGAAGAATAAAGAGGAAAACTAGCATATTTAAATAAATGGAATTTGACATTATCACATTTTTGTTGTGTGCTATTGCATTGTTCCTGACTCATAGTGACCATGTAAGACAGAGTAGAACTGCCCTATAGGGTTTCCATGGCTGTAATCTTCAGGAGAGCAAATCGCCAGGTCTTTTTCCCAGCAGAGTGGCTGGTGGATTTGAACAGCCAACCTTTCTTTTATCAGTCCAGAGCTTAACTGGACTCCTTAACATTAACTCCTTAGCATTAACAAAGTGGTGACATATTTTCAATACACATAACTTACAAAGAGATATTATCCTTAGTAGAGTAAAGGCTTTTGTAAATCAATCAGAAAAAAAAAATAATAATTTACAGATATAGTTATTTGACTCTTCCTGAAAGTAAAATGATAATATTAATACAATTATCCAAAAAATAAATAAAAACCTATTTAATGTTACTAATAAGAAAAAAAAAATCATAACACCAATTTTCTTTTAACCCCGATATATTAAATGGTACTAATGATCAGTGGGTAAATAAGCACCTTGATAAATAATGTTCATTAAATTGGAAATTTGTACCAGCATTTTGGAATATGCAAAATTAAGCATTAAATTGCAAATGCTTAACAATTACTTTTTGTGGGACTTCTAGAAATTCATATTAAAGGAATAATTAGGGATATTTGAAAGATTTGAGCTGTGAATTATTATTTAGAAGAGGAAAATTTAGACAATCTAATGCTCAATAATAATAGATTTGTTGGAGATATTTGATTACATTATATGAGAGAATATTCAGCTGATTTATCAACACAGTGATTTCTGTAATATATAATTAAGCATACCAAAGAAGATTAAAGCCTCAACACCCAGTACAATTCCTTTGGGGAAATTGTTGTTAGTTACCGTCAAATCAATGCTAGGTCTGTACTCTGAGGCTCCTCTGGGTGAATTTGAATTGCCATCCTTTTTGCTAGTAGAGTGCTTAACATTTTGTGGCATTCCTTATATACTTACAAATATCATAGAAATGGTTTGAATGTATACAGCAACTGTATTAATTGTATTTGACTTTTGGTGATATGATTATGGGCCAACTATATATCAAAACCTCACTTTTTTTTAATTGCTTTAATCTTCCTTATCACCAACGGAATTGGAGAAAGTTAGGTAAGTCATTGACACACAAATGGCAGCCTTACTTTAATAAAAGTACATAGTGGTAAATTATTACTTTCCTATATCAGCTAAATGAAAATGAAGTATAAAGAATTTAAAATTTTCTCTTAAATCTATTCTCTAAAAGCTGAGGTTTACACATCAAACTTAAGCAAGAGAACAATATGTTTTATATTTTTTTCTGAAAACTGTTACTTTTGAAATTTTATTTCATTTGTATTTAATTATGAGCCATTGACATGAGGTTTACTACATCTTTACCCTGGGTCCAAAGGATGTGCTTTGCTACCGGATCTTCTTTCTTGGTGTTGGTGATGTCCCCTGTCTCTGCTTGCTTCTCTCTCCTTTTATTTCTTGTAAGATAAAAGGTGTGACTCAAGTAAAGGGGTGACTTGAGTAAGGGTAAGGGTGTGACTTGAGTAAGGGTGTGGCTTGAGTCATGCCTTCTTGTAAGGCAGCGACTCAAGATATACCCCACCCTAATTCTGCTTTATTAACATATAAATCCATTGCTCTTGAATGGATTCTGACTCATAGGGTCCCTATAGGACAGAGTAGAACTGCCCCAAAGATTGTCCAGGGAGCAGTTGGTAGATTTGAACTGCCAACCTTTTGGTTCACAGTCAAATGCACCAAGAGGTTAGAATTTACAACATCACATAATGGAGGATAATCACATCAGATCACAAAATGGACAACAGCCACACAATGCTGGAAATCGTGGCCTAACCAAGTTGACATATATTTGGGGGATACACAATTTAATCCGTGACACAAACTTTATTACACCTCATTTGCCAGAAGATAGGTGAGTATTGTCACTTTTAAACCAATGACTTGAAGGGAAATTAAGGTTTAAATTATTGAGAATTTACACCTTAGCTGGGGATAGGAAGAGTTAACATGAATAAAATTAGGATTATTTTCTCAGAAAAATGGGGAAAATAGATGTCTATGTAAAAGAGTTGTTACAAAAACTGCCGCATAAGAAGTGCTCAAAAAACATTCCTTCTTGTTATTACAACTTCTATCATTAATATTTTGTTAATATTAGTGTTTCTTCTCTCCCAGATCATAATGATAAGATCAAAACTTGTGTATTTTTTTTCATTTGCTTTAATTTACTTTTTATAGGCCATTCATAATTCCCTTAAAAAAAATTAATCCCAAGAGAGATGGGTTACAATTTATATTTAATTATGAAATTTTAGTTTTTTTTTTTTTTCATGCAGGTTGTCTTAGTCAGCTAGTGCTTCCATAACAGAAATACCACAAGTGGATGGCTTTAACAAAGAGAGATTTATTTTCTCACAGTCTTGTAGGTTATAAGTCCAAATTGAGGGTGTCGGCTCCAGGGAAGGCTTTCTCTCTCTGTCGGCTCTGGAGGAAGGTCCTTGTCCTCAATCTTCTCCTGGTCGAAGGGCTTCTCAGACGCAGGGACCCTGTGTCCAAAAGATGCTCTCTGCTCCTGGTGCTCCTTTCTTGGTGGTATGAGGTCGCCAACTCTCTGCTTGCTTCCCTTTCCTTTTGTAACTTCAGAGATAAAAGGTAATGCAGGCCACACCACAGGGAAACTCCCTTTACCTTGGATCAGGGAGGTGACCTGAGTAAGGGTGGTGTTACAATCCCACCCTAATCCTCTCAACATAAAATTACAATCACAAAATGGAAGACAACCACACAATACTGGGAATTATGGCCTAACTAAGTTGATACACATATTTTTGGGGGGGACATAATTCAATCCATGACACAGGTATTGATAAAAATACTATGATATGCTTCAATTTTGTAAAAAGGCAATGCGATAGAAAGATTATTGTATATGTAGAAATTATTATTTTAATTATTTTGTTTTATTATGTCTTTGTTTCAGATTGTAATTATGATAATATTTGAAGCAAGGACTTTTTTTTAGCAAAAATAACTAACCAATTATTTTCTCAATCCAAGACATGAGTAAATGTCTTTCTGCTATACTCCTCTGAGAAAATAGGCCCTTGTGCTACCACACCTGCTCTCTCATACACTAGTTAAATAGGGACTCCTCTTCTCTAAACCAGTGAATAACAATAAGGAAAGACTTTCTTCTCATTCTGTAGTATAATTCTCTTTTTAGGTAGAAACTCATTTTTATAAAAGTTGATAGAGAAGCTATGGGAATATCCTCTAGAACACTTATCAAGGATGCCGGTGCTGCCCTCAAGAAAGCGTGTTTTGATTCCTTGCCATTTGGACTCTCCCAGAAACTATGACCATAGACTGGCTGAGAAGCTTGAAAATAATAGATCCAATCCAAAATTTCCGTCTCCTGGAGAGTTCAGAATCCTTTACTGTACTCTCCCACCCAGTTGAGTCAATGTTTAAAATGATTGCCTATTATACCATTATCACCACTCTTTTAAGGGCTCCAGCCAGCACACTGAGTGCTGATTGTTGAGGAAGTATACTGCTATTGATGAATTTCGTATACTCCCTTCTTATTTTTTGTTCTACTTTGTCTAACGCTCTGAGACAGTTCCCAAATATGCTCCTCAGACTCCTTGCCAAGATCCTTTGATGTGCACTCGTCTCCTCTAGAAGTTTGCAATTCTCTGTCTCGGTTCTGCTGGATCCAGCTATAGTTATATGTCTGGAAAGTACGAGAAGTCCTGAGGGAATACACAATCTCCTTGTGATGTAATTGCCAATGGTGAAGTCATTTAATTCCTTTTTTTTTTTTTTTTAATGTAAGTTAAGGTTGGTTCCCACATAGTGAGAGGCTCCTTTCTCCAGCAATAGAGGCTGAAGAAAATTGGCACTACAACGTTCTCAGTCTTCTTTCGTTTGCCAAAATAAGGCCAACTAAAGATTCAGGATTCCACTGTTTCCCAAGCAGGGCACTGATCTCAGTATAGATGACATTACAGGGCAGTACATTCAAGTGATGCTACATCTATGAAACCTATTATATGTTCTGTTGCTATGAGAGAAAAAGTTATTTTAAAGCTTACACATTAACTTTCTGATTCTCTACTCATGTCTTAGAGTGGGACTTCAATGGCTTATATTTTTCCTTTGTGGCTATCAAGGAAGTCACAAGTTGTCATTCCACACTACAATTATTATAAACACAGCTGCTGTAGCTACTAATCGTCACAGTCACATTTTCCCTCAACTGTCTTGCTTAGCCGCGTCAATCCACCTCATGATGCTATTGATAATTTGATAAGAACGATTTGCCCCTGCATGCTGAAATTAAATGTTCTCCTTTCCATCTAACAAAGAAGCTGTGACACACTCATGAAATAACTGAACAGCCCATTTTGAGGCTCTACTTCCTGTAGATTCTTCTCATATCATGATGACATCATTTGGGATCCCAGCAGAAAGCAGATGGCACATTGAAAGTGTTTAACTAAGGAGAGTTTAAGGAAGAGTTTGTTTACAGATTCGTGTGCTAGATATATTAAAAAATATATATAAAAAATCAAAACAAACCCATTGCCATCTAGTCGATTCCAACTCAGAGCGAGCCTATAGGATAGATTAGATCTCTCCTATAGGATTTCCAAGGAGTGGCTGGTAGATTAGAACTGGCAACGTTTGATTAGCAGCTGAGCTCTTAGCCACTGTACCACCAGATCTCCTGTGCTAGATATAAACCAGATTCTGACTCACAGCAACCCTATGCTAGATATTGGGATGGTGGTGAAATGCCCAGGAACTAACATCAAGAAGGAGCCATTACCAATGTGTTCTCAATGGGCTATTGAAAGTAACAGTGTTGCCAGAGCATGGAAAGATCTTGAAGATTCAGAAAATGAGCCATTTAAAAGAATTTTAACCATAGAATATTGGCAATGCCAATGGAGGAATTAACTACATTGCCAAATGGGGGAAGTAATTACTCTGGTTTCTATTTCCACTGTCATTTCTTCATCTTCTTCTAAAGCCTATATTTGGTAAAATCCAACCAGATACCAAAGTGCAAGTGAGGTGTGGTCTCACAGTCCATGGAAATCAGCCTCATGGGAGCCCAGAACAAACAGAAAAGCACACAAAATGAATGTGGAAAAAGGAATTCAAACAGAGAATAACAAACTCACACCAAAAAGTGATGTTCCATGTCATTATTAATAAAAGTAATATTGAATAAATGAAGCAATACAAAATGATAATACTAGACACCTATCAAAAATTCTAACAGGAAAATGTTAATTCCAAGTACTGGTAAAGTTGTAAAGCAATGGGAATTAGGATAAACTCTAGGTGGGAGAATAAGTTGGTATAAACATTTTGAAGAAGAGTTTTTAATTATCCATTACATATACTCTATGATTAAGGAATCCACATCCTTAGTATATACATCCAAAAGAAATAGACATTTACCAAGAGACATGCATAGAAATGTTCACAGCAGGAATATTTTAATAATCAAAATACATGTAGTACAAATGGACTTCATGAGTAGAAAGCATAACTAAATTTAGTTGTACTTAATTAATAGATATTAAATGTCAATGGAAATGAATGAATTGCGCCTAGGCAGAGCAACATGGATAAATCTCACAAACATAACAATGAGTGAACGAAAAGGATATGAAAGAACACATGATGTATGATTCTGTTATATAAAATTATAAAAGTAACAGGCAAAACTAATCTGCAGTGTTCAGGGATTCATGCTTATGGAGTAAATCTAATAACAAAAATCAAGGAAGTGATTGCCTTAGCAGTCAGAATAGTGATTATTTTGGGGGAAGGTGGGAGGACACATCAGCCGCTCCTTGGGAGAAGGATCTGGCAGTCTGCTTCCATAAAGAAGGCAGCCTTGGAAACCCTATGGGGCAGTTCTACTCTGTCCTACAGGGTTGCTATGTGTTGGAATCAACTCAATGGCAATGGCTTTAGGTTTTGGTTCTGGGGAGGGTAAAGTAATCTGGATGTTAATTACTTTAAGGGCCTTCTAGGGTTCTGGCAACATTCCATTTTTTTAACTTATGAGTTTGTGCATTGGTATTGACTTCATAATAAAAATTTCTATTTACACTTTTTGTTTTGTTTCGTTACCATTCTTGTGTAGTTATACTTCATTATTTTAAAAGTTTGTAAAAGGTGCGTACTCCTTCCTAAAAGTGTAAAATAGAAAAGAAACAAAAATCATGAACAGAGAAATCATACAAATACTAGACAAGAGAAAACTTTTAGCAAATTAGGGTACCCCTACGTATTTCAGGGGAACAGTGTCTCCCAAACTGGTTTCCCTGGGGCACAAGCTCGTCACTGCAAGCTAAATCACCTTTTCTAGAGATTCACATTTGTGTTATCATCAAAAATCTCTGAGAATAAAATAATAAAAATATCTCTTTTACTTGAACACACTGTCCTCCAAACTTGTTCAGATGGCACCAGCAGATATATTAACAGTCTATGACAGTGCTCAATGAGAGGCCAATTTGAGAGATGATTTTAGAATAAATTCACATGCTGGTACACTTGTGATCCTACTTTTGTACATAACACATTCTCATAAAAGTGAATTAAAATTGAATTTTCAAAATCAAGAAGTAGGCTTGAATTTTATAAGGAGAGTTCCCTTAACAGAAGATAAATATTATAAAATATAAAATAAATAGCAACTTGTTCTTTGGAGGGGGGAATTTTTTTTTAAATAATTTTTATTGTGCTTTAAGTGAAAGTTTACAAATCAAGTCAGTTTCTCACACAAAAACTTATATACACCTTGCTATACACTCCCAATTACTCTCCCCCTAATGAAACAGCCCATTCCCTCCCTCCACTCTCTCTTTTTGTGTCCATTTCACCAGCTTCTAACCCCCTCTACCTCCTTCTTACCTCCAGGCAGGAGATGCCAACATAGTGTCAAGTGTCCTCCTGATCCAAGAAGCTCACTCCACACCAGCATCCCTCTCCAACCCATTGTCTAGTCCAATCCATGTCTGAAGAGTTGGCTTTGAGAATGGTTCCTGTCCCGGGCTGACAGAAGGTCTGGGGGCTATGACCACTGGAGTCCTTCTAGTCTCAGTCAGACCATTAAGTCTGGTCTTTTTATGAGAATCTGGGGTCTGCATCCCACTGCTCTCCTGCTCCCTCAGGGGTTCTCTGTTGTGTTTCCTGTCAGGGCACTCATCGGTTGTAGCTGGGAAACATCTAGCTCTTCTGGTCTCAGGATGGTGTAGACTCTAGTTCATGTGGCCCTTTCTGTCTCTTGGCCTTGTAATTACCTTGTGTCCTTGGTGTCCTAGTTTTTTTTTTTTTTTTTTTTTCCTTGGTGTCCTACATTCTCCTTTGATCCAGGTGGGTTGAGACTCATTCATGCATCTTAGATGGCCACTTGCTAGAATTTAAGACCCCAGATGCCACTCTTCAAAGTGGGATGCAGAATGTTTTCTTAATAGATTTTATTATGCCAATTGGCTTAGATATCCCCTGAAACCATGATCCCCAAAACCCTGCCCCTGCTACGCTGGCCTTCAAAGCATTCAGCTTATTCAGGAAACTTCTTTGCTTTTGGTTTAGTCCAGTTGTGCTGACCTCCCCTATATTGTGTGTTGTCTTTCCCTTCACCTAAAGTAGCTCTTAACTACCATCTGACTAGTGAATACCCCTCTCCCACCCTCCCTCCCTCCCCCTCTCCTAACAACAAATGAAGTTTCTCTTCTCAGTTTGAACTATTTCTCCAGTTTTTATAATAGTGGTCTTATGTGATAGCTGTTCTTTTGCAACTGACTAATTTCACTCAGCATAATGCTTTACAGATTACTCCACCTTATGAAATGTTTCATGGATTCATCATTGTTCTCTATCGATACACAGTATTCCATTGTGTGAATATACCATAGTTTGTTTATCCATTCATCAGATGATGGGCACCTTGGTTGCTTCCATCTTTTTGCGATTGTAAACAGTGCTGAAATGAACACAGGTGTGCATATATCTGCTCTTGTAAAAGCTCTTATTTCTCTAGGATATATTCCAAGGAGTGGGATTGCTGGAATGTTTCATAGTTCTATTTCTAGCTTTTTAAGGAAGCACCAAATCGATTTCCAAAGTGGTTGTACCATTTTACATTCCCACCAGAAGTGTATAAGTGTTCCAATCTCTCCACAGCCTCTCCAGAATTTATTATTTTGTATTTTTTGGATTAATGCCAGCTTTGTTGGAGTGAGATGAAATCTCATTGTAGTTTTGATCTGCATTTCTCTAACGGCTAATGATCGTGAACATTTCCTCATGTATCTGTTAGCTATCTGAATTTCTTCTTTAGTGAAGTGTCTGTTCATATGTTTTGCCCACTTTTTAATTGGGTTATTTTTTCTTTTTTTGTAGCTGAGTTTTTGCAGTATCATGTAGATTTTAGAGATCAAGAGCTGATCGGAAATGTCATAGCTAAAAACTTTTTCCCAGTGTGTAGGTAGTCTTTTTACTCTTTTGGTGAAGTCTTTGGATGACCATAGGTGTTTGATTTTTAGGAGCCCCCAGTTATCTAGTTTTTCTTCTGCATTCTTAATAATGTTTTGTATACTGTTTATGCCATGTATTAGGGCTCCTAATGTTGTCCTTATTTTTTCTTCCATGGTCTTTATCATTTTAGATTTTATATTTAGGTCTTTGATCCATTTTGAGCTCGTTTTTGTCCATGGAGTGAGGTATGGGTCTTGTTTCATTTCTTTGAAGATGGACATCCAGTTCTGCCAGCACCATTTCTTAAAAAGACTGTCTTTTCCCCATTTTGGGGCTTTTGTCAAATATCAACTGCTCATATGTGGGTGGATTTATGTCTGGATTCTCAATTCTGTTCCATTGGCCTATGTATCTGTTGTTGTACCAGTCCCAGGCTGTTTTGACTACTGTGGTGGTATAGTAGGTTCTAAAATCAGGTAGAGTAAGGCCTCCAACTTTGTTCTTCTTTTTCAGTAATGCTTTACTTCTCTGGGGTCTCTTTCCCTTCCATATGAAGTTGGTGATTTGTTTTTCCATCTCATTAAAGAATGTTGTTGGAAATTGGAGAAGAATTGAATTAAAGCTATAGATCACTTTTGGTAGAATAGATATTTTTATAATGTTAAGTTTTCCTATCCACGAGCAAGGTATGTTTTCCCACTTATGTAAGTCTCTTTTGGTTTCTTGTAGAAGTGTATTGTAGTTTTCTTTGTATAAGTCTTTTAAATCTCTGATAAGATTTATTCCTAAGTATTTTATCTTCTTGGGGGCTACTGTAAATGGTATCAATTTGGTGATTTCCTCTCCGATGTTCTTTTTGTTGGTGTAGAGGAATCCAACTGATTTGTGTATGTTTATTTTGTATCCTGATACTCTGCTGAACTCTTCTATTACTTTCAGTAGTTTTTTGGAGGATTCCTTAGGGCTTTCTGTGTATAAGATCATGTCATGTGCAAATAGAGATAATTTTATTTCTTCCGTGCCCATCTAGATGCCCTTTATTTCTTTATCTAGCCTAATTACTCTGGCTAGGACTTCCAGCACAATGTTGAATAAGAGTGGTGATAAAGGGCATCCTTGTCTGGTTCTGGTTCTCAGGCTCTCTCCATTTAGGATGATGTTGGCTGTTGGCTTTGTATAAATGCCCTTTATTATGGTGAGCAGTTTTCTTTCTATTCTTATTTTGCTGAGAGTTTTTATCATGAATGGGTGTTGAACTTTGTCAAATGCCTCTTCTGCATCAATTGATAAAATCATGTGATTCTTGTCTTTTGTTTTATTTATGTGGTGGATTACATTAATTGTTTTTCTAATGTTGAACCATCCCTGCTTACCTGGTGTGAATCCCACTTGGTCATGGTGAATTATTTTTTTGATATGTTGTTGAATTCTATTGGCTAGAATTTTGTTGAGGATTTTTGCCTCTAAGTTCATGAGGCATATAGGTCTGTAATTTTCTTTTCTTGTGGTGTCTTTACTTGGTTTTGGTATCAGGGATATGCTGGCTTCATAGAATGAGTTTGGGAGTATTCCGTCCTTTTCTATATTCTGAAATACCTCTAGTAGTAGGGGTATTAACTCTTCTCTGAAAGTTTGGTAGAACTCTGCAGTGAAGCCGTTCAGACCAGGGCTTTTTTTCGTTGGGAGTTTTTTGATTACCTTTTCAATCTCTTCCTCTGTTATGGGTCTGTTTATTTGTTCTACCTCTGTTTGTGTTAGTTTAGGTAGGTAGTGTGTTTCTAGGAATACATCCATTTCTTCTAGGTTTTCAAATTGATTGGAGTACAATTTTTCATAGTAATCTGATATGATTCTTTTAATTTCAGTTGGGTCTGTTGTAATATTGTCCATCTCATTTCTTATTCAGGTTATTTGCTGCCTCTCCGGTTTTTCTTTTGTCAGTTTGGCCAGTGGTTTATCAATTTTGTTGATTTTTTCAAAAACCACCTTTTGGTCTTGTTAATTCTTTCAATTGTTTTTCTGTTTTCTATTTCATTTGGTTCAGCTCTAATTTTTGTTATTTGTTTTCTTCTGGTGCCTGTGGGTTTCTTTTGTTGCTCTCTTTCTATTTGTTCAAGTTATAGGGATAATTCTTTGATTTTGACCCTTTCTTCTTTTTGTATGGGTGCATTTATTGATATAAATTTGACCCCTGAGCACTACTTTTGCTTTGTCCCAAAGGAAGTGTTTTCATTCTCATTGGATTCTATGAATTTCTTCATTCCATCCTTAATGTCTTCTATAATCCAGTTTTTTTTTTTTTTTTGAGCAGGGTATTGTTCAGTTTCCAAGTGTTTGATTTCTTTTCCCCGTTTTTTCTGTTATTGATTTCCACTTTTATGGCCTTATGGTCAGAGAAGATGCTTTGTAATATTTCAATGTTTTGGTTCTGCTAAGGCTTGCTTTATGACCTAATATGTGATCTATTCTAGAGAATGTTCCATGTGCACTAGAAAAGAAAGTATACTTGTTTGCTCTTGGGTGGAGAGTTCTGTATGTGTCTATGAGGTCAAGCTGGTTGATTATGGCATTTAGATCTTCCATGTCTTTATTGAGCTTCTTTCTGGATGTCCTGTCTTTCACCGAAGGTGGTGTGTTGAAGTCTCCTACTATGTTTTGTGGAGCTGTCTATCTCACTTTTCAATGTGATATAGTTTGTTTTATGTATCTTGCAGCCCTGTCATTGGGTGCGTAAATATTTAATATGGTTATATCTTCTCGGTGTATTTTCCCTTTAATCATTGTATAGTGTCCTTCCTTATCCTTTAGGATGGATTTAACTTTAATGTCTGTTTTGTCAGAAATTAATATTGCTACTCCTGCTCTTTTTTGATTGTTGTTTGCTTGATATATTTATTTCTATCTTTTGAGTTTTAGTTTGTGTCTCTAAGTCTAAGGTGTGTCTCTTGTAGGCAGCATATAGACAGATCTTGTTTTTAATCCGTCTGCCACTCTCTGTCTTTTTATTTGTGCATTTACTCCACTTACATGCAGAGTAATTATGGATAGGTACGAATTTAGTTCTATTATTTTGATGTCTTCTTTTGTGTGTTATTGACAGTTTCTTTTTCCCACTTAATTTTCTGTGCTGAGTAGAGTATCTTCATATATTGCCTTTTCCTCATATTGGTGGTTGTTGATTTTGTTTCTGCTGAGTTTCTGTTTTTTTCTTGTATTATATTTTGATGAGTAGCATAGCTTCTCTCCTTTGTGGTTACCTTATTATTTACCCCTATTTTTATAATTTAAAGCTAAATTTTATTTCTTTGTATTGCTGTATCTTCCTCTCCTTATGGAAGGTCTATGGGTACAATTCTTAGTCCCTCTTTATTGTTTTAATGTTGTCTTCTTTTGTGTAATAACATCGCTGTTACCTTGTTTTGAGATTTTTTTTTATATTCTTGCTTTTTTTTTTTTTTTTGATTTCCCTCTCTGAGTTGACTTCTGATTGCTCTCTCCAGTGTTCTAGTCTTGTGTTAATACCTGATATTATTGATTTTCTAACTAAAGAACTCCCTTTAGTATTTCTTGTGGTTTTGGTTTGGTTTTTATGAATTCCCTAAACTTGTGTTTATCTGGAAGTGTCCTAATTTCACCTTCATATTTAAGAGACAGTTTTGCTGGATATATGATTCTTGGCTGGCAATTTTTTCTTCATTTTTTTTAAATATGTCATCCCATTGCCTTCTTGCCTGCATGGTTTCTGCCAAGTAGTCCAAGTTTATTCTTATTGGCTCTCCTTTGTAGGTGACTTTTCATTTATCCCTAGCAGCTCTTACAATTCTCTCTTTATCTTTGGTTTTGGCAAGTTTGATTATAATATGTCTTGGTGACTTTCTTATAACATCTACCTTACGTGGAGTTCAATGAGCATCTTAGATAGATATCTTCTTATCTTTCATGATATCAGGGAAGTTTTCTGCTAACAAGTCTTCAACAATTCTTTCTGTACTTTCTGTTATCCCTCCCTGTTCTGGTACTCCAATCATTCGTAGGTTATTTCTCTTGATACAGTCCCACATGATTCTTAAGGTTTCTTCATTTTTTTAAATTCTTTTATCTGATTTTTCTTCAAATATGTTAGTGACAAGTGATTTATCTTCAAGTTCAGAAATTCTGGTTTCTACTTTCTCAATTCTACTCCTCTGATTTTCTATAGCGTTGTCTACTGTAATTTTATTGTTAATCTTCTGAATTTCTGATAGCTGTCTATGGATTTTTCCAGCTTATTAAATTTTTAATTATGTTCCTGAATAATCTTTCTAATTTCTTCAATTGATTTATCTGTGTGTTCCTTGAATTGTTCTGCATATTGCCTCATTTCCTTCCTGATGTCTTGAAGGTTTCTGTATATTAATCTTTTGTATTCTGGCTCTGGTAACTCCAGGAATGTACTTTCATCTAGAAGATCCCTGGATTCTTTGTTCTGAGAGCTTGTTGAGATGATCATTGTTTTTAAGTGGCTTGATATTGACTGTTGTCTCCGAGCCATCTATAAGTTATTGTATTAGTTTATGCTTGGTTACTATGTCATAGCTTCTTGCTTTGTTTTGTTTTGACATACCTGAATGGGTTGCTTGAGTGAGCTAGCTTGATTATTTTCACTTTTGGAGCTCTGACATCCTGTTCCCAGGGACTAGAGCTGTTATCAGGTATATCAGTGTAGGAGTCCATTCAGTTTTCTTGTATGAATTCAGCTCAGGTGTCCAGGTAGCTGATCATCAAGTGTGTGGTAGGGTCTCTGTCCTATAGTCTTAGAGGGGCAGGGGTGATTGGTGTATGTACCAATATCTGATTGCAGCAGGGTTTCACTCTCTGAACAAGGCAGAGAGCTGAGAGCTGACCCCCAAGTTTCTCTGAGGAAAGCGTGTCCCTGTTCCCTATGCATGCAGGTGGGTGGGTTTTGCAGATGGACCATGAGCACCCAAAGTTTTTGGTTGTAAGGTCTGGGAGGTACCAGTTATCCTCAGACCCCTATCGCGGGTGGCTGGGTGACCTGAGTGGAGCTACCAGTCCTTAGGTCCTTGATGTGGGTAGGTGAGGACCTTGTTTAATAGGCAAAGCAATATCAAACATCAAACACCCACCTTTCCACTGCACAGCTGAAATAATTGGAGTCTGTCAACAAGGGCCTTTTCTCTCAAAATAGGCCCACACAGGTGCATGCAGAAGGGAAAGGTACCCAAAGTCCATGGGCCATCAGGAGCTGCTTCTGTCCTGAGCTCCTCCAGTTAGTGGAACTGGCAAATTATCTTTTCCCCCAGTTGCAAATTTTTTCCTTCCCCAAGGCTGGGAGGATGGCTCTAGGTGCTCAACAGAGCCTACCTGAGGCCCAGGGAATTCAGCCGCTGAAGCCAGCTTGAGGGTGGGGGGGGCACTGTAAAATATACACAAGTACTTAGCTTTTGCCGAGAGTGCCTTTCTTCTTAGGTTCCGGAGGTGTGAGTAGGCTGTGTGGCTGGCTGCCTCTCCCTGAAGTACCTGCGGCCAAACGCTAGTACCAGCCCGCTGCTGCCGTCGCTCCGGGAATGGCGTCTAAGGGCTCCCCACAATTCAGGTCTGGTAACTCCTTTCCACTTCTGAATGGTCTCTTCCTCCGTCGCCCCTCAGTTTGTTTTCTAAGCTTGCCTTTGAATCTCAGGGCTCCCAGCTTGTCACAAATATACGCATTTCACTTGTTTTTTTCTGGTCTTTGTTGTAAAGAAGGCTTGTCAGAAGCATCTGTCTATTCTGCCCTCTTGGCTCCACCTCCACGACTTGTTTTTGTTGTTGTCATGTGCAATTAGTTGGTTCTAACTCAAAATGACTCAAAGAACACCACAGTGAAATACTGCTCAGTCCTCTGTCATACTTACAATCACTGCTATGCTTGAGTCCCTTGTCGTAGTCACTGTGTCTGTCCATCTCATTGAGGGTTGTGCTTTCTTTTGATGACGCTCTATTTTACTAAACATAATATCCTTCTCCAGGGACAGGTCCCTCCTGATAACACATCCAAAGTACATGAGACAGAAGTCTAGCCATCCACGGTTCTGAGGAGCATTCTGGCTATACTTCTAAGATATATTTGTTTGTTGTTCTGACAGTCCATGGTATTTTCAAAATTCTTCACCAACACCATAATCCAAGTGCATCAATTCTTCTTTGGTCTTCCTTATTCATTCTCCAGCTTTCACATGCACATGAGGTGATTGGAAATACCATGGCTTGAGTCAGGCACAACTTACTCTTAAAGGTGACATCTTTCCTTTTTAACACTTTAAAGAGGTTTTCTTTTTTTTTTTACAGCAGATTTGCCCAGTGCAATACTTCATTTGATTTCTTTTCTGCTGCTTTCATGGGTGTTGATTGTGGACCCAAGTAAAATTAAATCCTTGACAACTTCAGTCTTTTCTTCACCCCTTATCATGCTGTTGCTCATGGGCCCAGTTGAGAGGATTTTTGTTTTCTTTAAGTTGAAATGAAATCCATACTGAAGGTTGTAGTCTTTGATCTTCATTAGTCAGTGCTTCAAGTCCTCTTCACTTTCAGCAAACTAGGTTCTATCATCTGCATATCACAGGTTGAGAATGAGTCTCCACCAACTTTTTCTTTATAGAATCTAGATTCTCATTTTATTTACTCAGCATACAGATCGAATGTGTATGGTGAAAGGATACAAGCATGATGTACACCTTTCCTGATTTTGAACCATGCAGTATCCCCTTGTTCTGTTTGAACTACTGCCTCATAGCTTATGTACACTTTCCTCACGCGCACAATTAAGTGTTCTGGAATCTCCATTCTTCACAATGTTATCCATAATTTGCTATGATTCAAACAGTTGAATGCCTTTGTATAGTCGATAAAACAAATATAAACATCTTTCTGGTATTCTCTGCTTTCAACCAAGATCCGCCTGACTTCATCAATGGTATCCCTTAAATAACAACTTAATGTCCCTTAATTTTAGATAAATTAATATGAAAGAAATAAATTATTCATTTTAAGCTGCTTAATTATTGCTTAGGTATTACAAATAGGAAAACCTGATCGGCACTGAAAACAGAACATTGTCCACCTTTTGTATACCCAAGTAAGTTTTCCTAGATGAAGTGTGGACAGAAACCTACTGATGAAGGCATAGAGTGCTTGGATTTCGCTTCCTGGAGAAGATTAATGTGTCTGGAAAGTTAATGAAAATTATGTTGATCTAATCCCACAAGCATTCTGTAACTTGGAGAAATGTATTAGTTTGTGAAAATAATAGTTTTCAGAAAAATTTACAGACATCAAAATATCTTGTGAACCTTAAAAGAGAAAGAAAACTTAAAGTGAACTCATACAAAGATAGGATTAAATTGTGTATTTTTGAACTTTCAGATTTTATAGAAATAGATGATCTTTAAGAATAAATCAACAAAAATGCACAGCAAAGACATTAATATGACTCTTCTGGTCATGGGCTAATCAAGTAGAAAAAAATATACAGAAAGGAGTAATAAAAATTTAATTAATCAGTTTGATGGAAATTTTATAATTAAAATTAAATTCTTTTAACAGTAAAAATTACTATGGTAATGAAACAATAGTAAACTTCAATGATACAAAGAAAAACCTTAAAATGTTAAAAGCATGATATATAGACAGAGTATGTAAACTGATCTATGTATAATGAAATGCCTACAAATAATGTTTTTAAAGAATGAATGTCCTAAATAACTCACATTGGCTCAAAGAAAAATCAAATGAGAAGGGTTATTTTGGAAATAATGGTCATGGCATAATTTTGTATCAGAACTAGTACAATTGGTTTTAAAGTTTTATTCAGCAAACATTCAAAGTTGAAATTAATCTTTATTATTTAAAAAAGAAGAAAGGATGTAAATGAGCTGAATAATCTTATGAATAAGCTAAAATACTGTTAAGGAAAGCAAAGCAAGGAAACCCTGGTGGCACAGTGGTTAAGAGCTACGACTGTTAAACAAAAGATCGGAGGTTTGGACCCCCCAGATGCTCCTTGGCAACCCTAAGGGGCAGTTCTACTTTGTTCTGCAGGGTCGCTATGAGTCGGGATCAACTGGACGGCAGTGGGTTTGGTTTTTGTTTTGTTTGAGGAAAACAAGAGAAAAGAATTAAGAAAGATAAAAAGAAAAAAGGAGAATAATACTCTGATAAACTTCATATTATCAATGAGGAACCAAAAAGAGAGAGAGAGAGGAAATGTATTTGAAGATGTAAAAGAGGATATAACAAGATGAAAAAGAGATAAGCATTATGTTAACAACTACATGAATCAATTTGTTTTTGACTGGAAATAAGGAAAAATTCAACCCCTACTGGCTTAACAGTACTACCTACTGCACAAATAATTGAAATATCCTGAGATTGAGTTGATTTCAAGCATGGCAAGGTTCAGAAGATTAATATGTCTTTAGTATAGGATGTTTCTTTCTCTTTCAGTTATGCACATTTCCTGTATATCTCTTTCTAAGAGAGATTCTCTCCTTGCAGTGGCAAAGTGTCTATAGTAACTTCACATCTGCTAATGCTCAAATCCTATTGAAAGAATATCTACCACTTTCCCCTAAGTGCACAAAAATGTCTGAGGATGTTTCAGTGGTTGTGACTGGGTCAAATACCTATCATTGATCTATCACTGTACCCAGTGTAATAACAAATTTTCGTTGTTTATATTTTAGCCACATACGTCACTCCTGAGACTAGGTGTGGAAGCAACCTTAAGCCCCTGAACTGAGATTGAGAAATCGATCATTTTCTCAATGCAAAATCACGATGATGACACTGGTAGAAAGAAAAATGAGTACAGTGGCAAAAATAACAAGTGTATGTTGTACCCAGTATTTATTCATTCAGAAGTATTTATTAAGCAGTTACTACATACCAAGTCAGCAATTCAAATCCACCAGATGCTTCTTGAAAACTCTATGGGGCAGTTCTACTGTATCCTATGGTCCCTATAAGACAGAATTGACTCATCAGCAACAGGTTTTGTTTTGTTTTTTTAACACACCAGGTACTTTATTAGGTTCTAGGAATACATAAACCAAAAATCAAACCCAGTGCCATCGAGTCGATTCTGACTCATAGTAACCCTATAGGACAGAGTAGAACTGCCCCATAGAGTTTCCAAGGAGCACCTGACGGATTTAAACTGCCAACCTTTTGGTTAGCAGCCGTAGCACTTAACCACTATGCCACCAGGGTTTCCGAATATGTAGATGGTAAAAATCACAAGATGCTTTCCCTTGCAGAGTTTATGTTTTATTGGATTTATCATTGTTGTTATTAGGTGCCTTTGAGTCAGTTTTGACTCATGTTGAACCTATGTACAACAGAATAAAACACTGCCTGGTCCTGCATCATCCTTATAATCATTACTGTGTTTGACCCCTTTGTTGCAGCCACTGTGTCAATCCATTTCGTTGGACTTAGTGTTATTTTAATGATTTTAAAAATCATAAAATATGATTCAATTATAGGAAATATAAATTCCATAAAATGTCTTAGAAACTTCTTGATGACTTTCGTAATTAAAACTGACACAACACTTTTCAAAAGTACCATAAATTTAGTAACCAATATTAACTAGGATATATGTCCATATATGTAAAGGCATATCTATCTGCAAACAGCATATTTATTGTGGCCTGGTAGGTGATACCAAATGATTAGAAATATTCCAAAAGTCCATCCATCAAGAGAAGACTTGGCAAACAAATTATTTATATGAAGAAATAATATATCACCATAAGAAAGGGAGAAAAATATCTCATATTCTAAGACAGGAAAATCTCTGAAATACAGTAAATCAATAATATGTTATAAATGTACAAATAGGTTATTTTCCAAATACTCCAACCATAAAAAAGTGGAAAGAATGAAAATAAATGTATGGAAAAATAACACAAACTGAAAGCTTGTGTGGTTTAACTAATATCAGACAATATAATACTTGTAAAACAATTATTAGAAGTAGAGAAAACCCCTCATGATGATAAATAACCATTCCAAAACCAACTTATAAAGCATCTAAACAGACATTTAACTAATAAAATAGCCTTATAATATGTAAATTTTGATAGAACTATAAGAAGAAATAATCACATCTTTCTCAATTACTGATCAGTCTAACACACTAATCAGTAAAATTATAAAAGATTTTAACAACAGGGTTTACAAGTTTGACTTAATGGCCCGGTGTAGACATCTGTATCCAACGTTATTGTCAAGCACATTAGAAACATTCGTAAAAATCAATAGCAGATATTATGGATTGAATTGTGTCCTGCCCAAACTTATGGCGAGGTCCTAACTCCCATAACTGTGAATGTGACCTTGTTTAGGTAACAGGGTTATTATTTTGTTATCAGTTGGGTCTATCAAGGTTATACTGGAGTAGGGTGGAATCTGGTCCTAATTCCTCCTCAGTGGCTTTTTATAAAAAGAGAGTGACACACAGGGAGAAGATAGGTGGCATGTGAGAAAGAAGGCAGATTCATCCATAAACAGCAAAGGAATGCCAGGAATTTCAGGCAGCAGCCAGAAACTAGGAAAGTAAAAAAAAAAAAAAAAATAGACCACAGGAATAATTGATACAGCCAAAACCCTGATTTGGACTTGTAGCTCCCAGAACTGTGAAGAAAATAAATTTCTGTTCTTTAAAGCCACCCATTTTGTATTCTTTTATTATGGCAGCCCTAGAAAATAAGAAAGCATAATTAACCATAACAAATGTTTCTACAATTTTCAAAGGATAGCTATTACACAGATCACATTCTGTGACCACAATTAAATCAAAGTTTTTTGTTTGTTTTTGTTTTTAAAGCTAAATTTAAAATTTCCATATTCTTGTACATTAAAAAAAAAAAAAAACTTTCTAAATGCACCTACTCCTCACTTACTGACTGTCTCATTATCTGAGAGTTTGCATTTACAGCAATAGTAAAAAATCTACTACCCAACTCTTTTGTGCTTTAATAAGTAGGTCTGACAGTAACAAATGTCAAGTTGTGAGGTGAGAGTAGTGTTGGCTGAAGCTAAGGTTATGTGTCAACTTGGCTAGGCCATGATTCTCAGTGGTTTGGCAGTTATGTGATGATGTAATTTGGCAGTTATGTAATGATGAACTCATTCTCTATTTTGTAATCTGATGTGGTCATCCTCCATTTTGGCATAATACCAATTTTTGCATAACAACCTGGTCTTTGAAACCTAACCATGTTGATAAGTGAGTAGTGGGTTTTCTCATGTATCGAAGAAATCATGGTGGAAATGTAAAAATCAGAGAACAGGATGATGATAAAACAAATAAATATCAAAAGCCTAAAATGCAGTAAAAGCAATGTTTCAAGTGATATCTAAGTCTGTAAACTAGCACAGTGAGAATAAATGGAAAATTAATCAGCTTGTACATTTTAAGTTAGAAGAGGAAAAAATACAATAAACTCAATGAAAGTATAAGGAAGGAGATAATGCAAATTACCACAGAGATCAATGATAGAGAAAACAAAGCTAGTATGGAGATAGCTAAAGACAAATTGAAACACAAGCATGTTGTTTTTCAAGTATGTTGGATAGACTTATAAAACAGATAAACTTCACAAGACTGACTAAACAGATAGACACAGAGAGAGACAGAAACCAAAAGGTACAAATGAACAAATATATCATAAATGGAAGTGTAAACATAACCACAAAAAGTACAATTTTTATAACAATAAAAAACATTTCATGTCAACAAGTTAAATGTTTAGATTACAGGGCAGTTATGAAGAGATGATTACACATATCGCTCCACAGTGACTGACTCTTGGGAGGTCAAGAACTTGGTATACCAGACAAAGTTTGAAGGTCTTTGGAAAATTGCATCCCAGGCATATCTCAGGAAAGTGTGAAAAAGCGTGAGACTTTGATGCGCTAATGATAGGTAACACCTACTGTGAGTAAAAGATGTGGGAATGAGGTTAGAGCCAGAGAGTGAAGGTCTTTATGCTCAGCTGTCTGGCCAATCACTGAAAATATTTTGAAAAGAAGGATAAATAATTAGATTTGTGTTTTGAAAAGATCTTTTTGGCAGGAAATATTAGACTAATAAAGGCAAATTAAAGCTTATCCTAGATCTCTGGTACCTGTTTCTGGTCCCTGTGCTGAAGAACTCATAGTCTACTGACACAGATAGATATATAAAAAGACAAACCACAACACAAAACAGGAGTATTAATATATTTAGAAGCAAAGGAAGGACTGTCAAGGCCTGTTGAAAGTATCACAGGTAAAACGATGCTTAATCTGTGGTTCTTTTTGTTAGGTGCCGTCGAGTCGGTTCCGAGTCATAACGACCCTATGCACAACAGAACGAAACACTGCCCAGTCCTGCTGCATCCTTACAATCGTTGTTATGCTTGAGCTCATTGTTGCAGCCACTGCGTCAGTCCACCTCGTTGAGAGTCTTCCTCTTTTCAACTGACCCTGTACTCTGCCAAGCAGAGTCCCTTCTCCGGGGACTGATCTCTCCTGACAACATGTCCAAAGTATGTAATATGCAGTCTCGCCATCCTTGCCTTTAAGGAGCATTCTGGCCTCACTTCGTCCGAGACAGATTTGTTCGTTCTTTTGGCAGTCCATGGTATATTCAATATTCTTCGCCAACCCCACAATTCTAAGGCGTCAACTCTTCTTCGTTCTTCCTTATTCATTGTCCAGCTTTCACATGCATATGATGTGATTGAAAAACTACCATGGCTTGGGTCAGGCGCACCTTAGTCTTCAGGGCGACATCTTTGCTCTTCAATACCTTAAAGGGGTCCTTTGCAGCAAACTTGCCCAATGCAATGCGTCTTTTGATTTCTTGACTTCTGCTTCCGTGGCTGTTGATTGTGGATCCAAGTAAAATGAAATCCTTGACAACTTCAATCTTTTCTCCGTTTAACATGATGTTGCTCATTGGTCCAGTTGTGAAGATTTTTGTTTTCTTTATGTTGAGGTGTAATCCATACTGAAGGCTGTGGTCTTTGATCTTCATTAGTAAGTGCTTCAAGTCCTCTTCACTTTCAGCAAGCAAAGTTGTGTCATCTGTATAACGCAGGTTGTTAACAAGTCTATCTCCAATCCTGATGCCCCGTTATTCTTCATATAGTCCAGCTTCTTGGATTATTTGTTCAGCATACAGATTAAATAGGTATGGTGAAAAAATACAGCCCTGACGCACACCTTTCCTGACTTTAAGCCAATCAGGATCCCTTTGTTCTGCCTGAACAACTGCCTCTTGACCTATGTAAAGGTTCCTTATGAGCACAATTAAGTGTTCTGGAATTTCCATTCTTCCCAGTGTTATCCATAGTTTGTTATGATCCGCACAGTCGAATGCCTTTGAGTAGTCAATAAAACACAGGTAAACATCCTTCTGGTATTCTCTGCTTTCAGCCAGGATCCATCTGACATCAGCAATGATATCCCTGGCTCCACATCCTCTTCTGAAACCGGCTTAAATTTCTGGCAGTTTCCTATTGATATACTGCTGCAGTCATTTTTGAATGATCTTCAGCAAAATTTTGCTTGTGTGTGATATTAATGATATTGTTCTATAATTTCCACATTCAGTTGGCTCACCTTTCTTGGGAATAGGCATAAATATGGATCTCTTCCAGTCAGTTGGCCAGGAAGCTGTCTTCCATACTTCTTGGCATAGACGAGTAAGCACCTCCAGTGCTGCATCTGTTTGTTGAAACATCTCAATTGATATTCCATCAATTCCTGGAGCCTTGTTTTTCACCAGTGCCTTCAGAGCAGCTAGGACTTCTCCCTTCAGTACCACTGGTTTCTGATCATATGTCACCTCTTGAAATGGTTGAATATAGACTAATTCTTTTTGGTATAACAACTTTGTGTGTTCCTTCCATCTTCTTTTGATGCTTCCTGCGGCGTTTAATATTTTCCCCATGGAATCCTTCACTATTGCAACTCGAGGCTTGAATTTTTTCTTCAGTTCTTTCAGCTTGAGAAATGCCAATTGTGTTCTTCCCTTTTGGTTTTCCATCTCCAGCTCTTTGTACATGTCATTATAATACTTTACTTTGTCTTCTCGAGAGGCCCTTTGAAATCTTCTGTTCAGTTCTTTTACTTCATCAATTCTTCCTTTTGTTTTAGCTGCTCGATGCTCAAGAGCAAGTTTCAGAGTCTCCCCTGACATCCATCTTGATCTTTTCTTTCTTTCCTGTCTTTTCAGTGACCTCTTGCTTTCTTCATGGATAGTGTCCTTGATGTCATTCCACAACTCGTCTGGTCTTCGGTCACTAGTGTTCAGTGCATGAAATCTAGTCTTAAGATGGTCTCTAAATTCAGGTGGGATATACTCAAGGCCATATTTTGGCTCCCCTGGACTTGCTCTGATTTTCTTCAGTTTCAGCTTGAACTTGCATATGAGCGATTGATCGTCTGTTCCACAGTTGGCCGCTGGCCTTGTTCTGACTGATGATATAGAGCTTTTCCATCGTCTCTTTCTGCAGAGGTAGTCAATTTGATTTCTGTGTGTTCCATCTGGCAAGGTCCATGAATATAGTCGCCGTTTATGTTGGTGAGAGAAGGTATTTACAACAAAGTCATTGGTCTTGCAAAATTCTATCGTTCTATCTCTGGCATTGTTTCTATCACCAAGGGGGTATTTTCCAACTACTGATCCTTCTTCGTTTCCAACTTTCACATTCCAATCACCAGTAATTATCAATGCATCTTAACTGCTCGTTTGATCAATTTCAGACTGCAGCAGCTGATAAAAATCTATTTCTTCATCTGTGGCTCTAGTTGTTGGTGCATAAATTTGAATAATAGTCGTATTAACTGGTCTTCCTTGCAGGTGTATGAATATTATTCTATCACTGACTGCGTTGTACTTCAGGATAGATCTTGAAATGTTCTTTTTCACAATGAATGCAACACCATTCCTCTTCGAGTTGTCATTCCCAGCGTAGTAGACTACATGATTGTCCGATTCAGCTCACTAATCCTAGGATATCGATGTTTATGCTTTCCATTTCATTTTTGACGATTTTCAATTTTCCTAGACTCATCCTTTGTACATTCTAGGTTGCAAGTATTAATGGATGTTTGCAATCGTTTTTTCTCATCTTGAGTCATGCCACATCAGCAAATGAAGGCCCCGAAAGCTTTACTCCATCCACGTCATCAAGGTCGACTCTACTTTGAGGAGGCAGCTCTTTCTCAGTCATCTTTTGAGTGTCTTCCAACCTGAGGGGCTCATCTTCCAGCACTATATCAGACAATGTTCTGCTGCTGTTCATAAGGTTTTCTGTGGCTAATGCTTTTCAGAAGTAGACTGCCGCGTCCTTCTTCCTAGTCTGTCTTAGTCTGTCAGTTTGTCGTACTGTGGGGGCTTGTGTGTTGCTGTGATGCTGGAAGCTATGGCACTGGTATTCAGATACCAGCAGGGTCACCCGTAGAGTACAGGTTTCAGCTGAGCTTCCAGACTAAGACAGATTAGGAAGAAGGACTAAGACACTTGATCTTGGACATGTATATTTGTCCCATGAGCTACTAGTCGTAAAAAAAAAAAGGATAATATTTTATTTGTGAGCAAATAAAAGAGCAATTAATTGTTTCAAGTTATCACAGACCAGGGACATGAAAATTTGTCTAGTCCATGGAGGTTATAATTTGATGTTTTGATGTGCCACTTAGCCATTTCCTCTATATTGTTTTGTTGGTATTGGTTTGGGTATCCTACTTCATAAATTTGTTTTTAATAGGTTTGAAATATGTAAGCAATGAAAATATAATTATTAGACTCAAAAATTGGGTTTGATAACATAGTTACCATTTGGTAGTATGTGTTGGAGAATGGAAAAATTTATATAAAATTGATTTTATCTTCTCTTTTTCTTATCTAATTTCATATTAACATTAAAATTTGTGATGAGTTTCAAAATGTGATGATATAAATGCTATGTGTTGAAGTAGAATTACAAGTAACAACATGTTTCCAATGCAGTATTCTAACTTATTAAATAAAAGATATCTACCTAAATGTCTATTCTGAGGAAATTCAATGTAGGAAACTTTAAGATCAAAATGAGTATTACAATTTCAATGACATAGATGAAATTTATGCAAGTTGCCTAGTTGTGATATATATGTATCACCTAAAAAAAATCAGGCCTTCTGCTGTATTAATTTTAGATGTCAATTAGACATCTTAGTTTAAAAGTCTTTAGTAATGCATAATTATTGCATTGTTTTCATACATATAAAATGAGAGGAAAAGCTTATATATAAGACATGGTGAAGGACAAAAGGAACTTAACATTATTTCACAAAGTAAATTTATAGTGATTAATGGAAAGAGATGTGCTTACTGGAGAAAGGATCAGATATTGAGATGGAAAATAAAATACTTTTTCTCTTTTAAGCAAGATTAAAACATTATGTGGGATCCTTAAATCTGATTTTTTGTCTATTCTAGTTACAAATTGTCTTTTATTTTGCATATTCAAAATGATCTCCTTCATGATGTTTATATTTTATTTCCAGATGAAAGTATTATATATCATAGTTGGATCTCCTAGTTTTCCAGTAAACTCATGAAAATCCTATTTCATGTTAAAAATCTTGTAGTGAATTTTCTAAAATTACTGTATGAACACATTTTTCTACAGTGTGGAAAATCTGCATTCATTTGCACTTTGAAATAGTCTTATCCACTCTCATTTTCTCTACTTTTGTTACTTTTGAACTAATTTACATAAAGCATGAAAGTTACCCAGCTGTTCAGGGGAATACATTATTTCTGCTTTCCAAAGGAAGTGGAATAGATACATAGTCATTAATTTAATGCCTGTTTTATTAAATTTTAAATTAAGATAGCATAAATACCACATAGGCCAAAGGACACTGACAATAAAGAAAGATGAGAGTAACACAGCCCAGTGGATGCTGAGAACGAAGAAAGATGAGAAAGCAACTTCAACATAAAGTTTGGAACTGAAGACCTTATTAAATGTAACTGTGTGGTAAATGTGTATTTTCAATAGTAACATAATGATAACAGCTCTTAAGACAAGTTGTCACAAATATAACATACAAAGTCATTAACTATGATAGAAAAATATTTTCAAATAAGTAATAATAGGGGCCCTGGTATCACAGTGGTTAAAGCACTTGACTGCTCACCAAAAGATCAGCAGCTCAAAACCACCAGCAACTCCTTAGGAGAAAGATATGGCAGTTGGATTCAGTGAAGATTTACAACCTTGGAAACCCTTTGAGGCAGTTCTACTCTGTCATACAAGGTCACTACGAGTTGGAATCGACAGGACAGCAGTAGGTTTGATTTCAGGTATCGTGGTAAAATAGATATACATTTGAAAAGGTTTTTTATTATACTTTAGCCCTAGAGAGACTTCATGTTAAAAATCAAATATACAAATATAAAGTCGTAGGTATATAAACTAACTGTAATTGAGCAAATCAGACCATCTTATAAGACATTTTCATTTTCAACAAATAACTTTGTTAGGTATCTGTCTGTTCACTCTTTACTAGTAAACTTTTCATGATTTCTCACATAATATTTGCTTGAATTACAGCATTTAAAATAAACAAATGTTGTTGTTAGGTGCTGTTCAGTCAGTTCTAACTCATTGTGAACCTACGTACAACAGAATGAAACACTGCTTGGTCCTGCGTCATCCTCACAATTGTCGTTATACTTGAGCCAACTGTTGCAGCCACTTTGTCAATCCATCTTGTTGAGGGGCTTTCTATTTTTCACTGACCCTCTACTTTACCAAGCATGATGTCCTTCTCCAGGGACTGGACCCTTCTGATAACATGTCCAAAATATGCGAGACAAAGTCTCACCAGCCTCGCTTTTAATGAGCATTCTGGCTGTATTTCTTCCAAGACAGATTTGTTTGTTCTTCTGGCAGTCCACGGCATACTCAATATTCTTTGCCAACAACATAATTCTAAGGCATTGATTCTTCTTTGGTCTTCTTTATTCACTGTCCAGCTTTCACATGTCCATGAGCCAATTAAAAACACCACAGCTTGGGCCAGGCGCACCTTAGTTCTTAAAGTGACATCTTTGCTTTTTAACACTTTGAAGAAGTCTTTTGCAGCAGATTTGCCCAATGCAATGTGTCTTGATTTTTTGACTGCTGCTTCCATAGGCGTTGATTGCGGACCAAGCAAAATGAAATTCTTGACAACTTCAGTCTTTTCTCTATTTATCATGATGCTGCTTATCGGTCTAGTTTTAAGAATTTTTGTTTTCTTTATGTTGAGGTGTAATCCATGCTGAAGGCTGCGGTCTTTGATCTTTATCAGTAGTCCTCTTCACTTTCAGCAAGCAAGGTTGTGTCATCTGCATAACACTGGTTGTTAACGAGTCTCCCTCCAATCCTGATGCCACGTTCTTCTCTGTATAGTTCATCTTCTCAGAGTATTTGCTCAGCATACAGATTGAATAGGTATGATGAAAGGATACAACCTTGACCCACAACATTCCTGATTTTAAACCATGAAGTATCCCCTTTTTCTGGTCGAAAGATGGTCTCTTGATCTATGTATAGTTTCCTCATGAGAAAAATTAAGTGTTCTGGAACTCCCATCCTTTGTAATGTTATCCATAATTTGTTACGATTCACACAGTTGAATGACTTTGCATAGTCAATAAAACACAGGTAAACATCTTTCTGGTATTCTCAGCTTTCAGCCAAGATACCTCTTACATCAGCAATGATATCTCTCATTCCAGGCCCTCTTCTGAAACCAGCTTTAATTTCTGACATTTCCCTGTGGCTGTGCTGCTACGATCAGTTTTAAATGATCTTCAGCAAAACATTACTTGGGTGTGATCACCTTTCCTTGGTGTAGGCATAAATATGGATCTCTTCTGGTTGGTTGGTCGGTCAGGTAGCTATCTTGCAAATTTCTTGGCATAGAAAAGTGAGTGTTTCCAGGACTGCATCCCCTTGTTGAAACATTTCAATTGGTATTCCGCAGATTCCTGGAGCCTCGTTTTTCACCAATGCCTTCAGTGCATCTTGGACTTCTTCCTATAATACCATTGTATCTTGATCATGTGCTGCTTCCTGAAACAGTAGAATGTCAACCAATTCTTTTTAGTTCAGTGACTCTGTGTGTTCTTTCCATCTTCTTTTGATGCTTCCTGAGCCATCTAATATTTTCCCTATAGAATCCTTTAATATTGCAATTCTAGGCTTGATTTCCTCTTCAGTTCTTTCAGTATGAGAAATGCCAATCTTGTTCTTCCCTCTTGGTTTTCTAACTGTAGGTCTTAGCACATATCATTATAATCCTTTACTTTGTCTTCTAGGGTCACCCTTTGAAATATTCTGTTCAGCTTTTTTACTTCATCATTTTCTTCCATTCTCTTTAGCTACTCTACATTCAAGAGCAAGTTTCAGAGTCTCTTTTGGCATCCATTTTGGTCTTTTCCTCCCTTTTTGTCTTTTTTTTTTCTGTCTTTTTAACAACCTTTTGCTTTCTTCATGTATGATGTCCTTAACGTCATTCCACAATTCATCTGGTCTTTGGTCATTAGCGTTCAATTCATCAAACCTAGAGATGGTTTCTAAATTCAGGTGGAATTATACTCAAGGTTTTTATACTCAAGGTCATACTTTAGCTCTTCTGGAATTGTTATAATTTTCTTCAGCTTCAACTTGAACTTGATATGAGCAATTGACTGTTCCACAGTTGGCTGCTGGCCTTATTCTGACTGATGGTATTAAACTTTTCCATCGTCTCTTTCCATAGATGTAGTCAGTTTGACTCTTGTGCGTCCCATCTGGCAAGGTCCATGCGCATATTTTGCCCTTTATGTTGGTGGAAGAAGGTATTCGCAATGTAGAAGTCATTGGTCTTACAAAATTTTATCATGCAGTCTCTGGCCTTGTTTCTATTACCAAGGGCATGTTTTCCAACTACCAATCCTTCTTCTTTGTTTCCAAATTTCACATTCCAATCACCAAGAAATATTAATGCATTTGATTGCATGTTTGATCAACTTCACACTGCAGAAATTGGTAAAAATCTTCAATTTCCTCATATTTGGCGTTAGTGGTTGATGCATAAGTTTGAATGATATTTGTATTAACTGGTCTTCCTTGTAGGTGTATGGATATTATCCTAACACTGACAGCTTTGTACTTCAGGATAGACCTTGAAATGTCCTTTTTGATGATGAATGGCGCACCATTCCTCTCAATTTGCCATTCCTGGCATAGTAGGCTGTATGACTGTCAGATTCCAAGTGGCGAATACTAGTCCATTTCAGCTTACCAATGCCTAGGATATCCATGTTTATACAACCTATTTCATTTTTGAAGACTTCCACTATTCTTAGATTCATACTTTGTACATTCCACTTTCCGGTTATTAATGAATATTTGCAGCTGTTTCTTCTCATTTCGAATCGTGTCGCATCAGCAAATGAAGGTCCCAAAAGCTTGACTCCACCCAGGTTATTAAGGCAGACTCTACTTTCAGGACTCAGCTCTTCCCTAGTTGTCTTTTGAGTGCCTTCCAACTTGAGGGACTCATCTTCCAGCACTGTATCAGACAAGGCGCAGCTGCTATTCAGAAGATGTTCAATGAATAATTTCTTCAGAAGTAGAATGCCAGGCCCTTCTGCTTAGTCTGTCTTAGTCTGGTAGCTCCGTTGAATCCTGTCCACTATGAGTGACACTGCTGGTATTTGAAATACTGGTGGCACAACTTCCATCATCATAGCAACACTCAAGCCACCACAGTACAACAAGCTGACACAAGTGTGAGGAAAGAAACAATAGTTAAATATGCTTTTTCAAGTTCATCTTACTACCTAGACATATTATATTTTCGAAGCAATGAAAGTATTTTTTAGGTATCCTCCTTTTTAATTTATATCATCAACCAATTTTCACTCTATAATATCTTTTTGGAATATCTTAACCCTTGTGAATTTAAAGCAGTGGACAACCAATTGGTGTCAATTTTGTCATTGATCATTTATATATAGGTAGTTATCACTAGAATCATAAGTGTATATAAAAATCAAAATTATGATTAAGAGTAATGTTTTCATGCAAAATCTTGCTATATAAAGCAAAGAAAAATTACAGTTTTTTTTTTTCTCTTTTTGTCTGGTAATCAGTAATGACATAATAAACTTTTCTGAGGACATATGATATATTGGTAAATTTAGCTAATCTGATTAAGTTCTGGAAAAAAACAACAAAATTTGTGTGCATTAATTTACTTTGCTAGAAATTTCAGAGTGAAAATGCATGGCTCATGATCTTTATAATACCTTATTAGCTTTTTGCCATTGTAGGAATAATTTGACAAGCCTAATGGTTGATTTTGTATGTCAAAAATGAATGTGCTTCAAGAGAATTTTAAATGTGTGTATACATAAAACTTATGAAATGATGTTAAATGCCTAAGCCTCTAGTGAAAATAATATATACTAATGAGAAATTTTATATCTCTTTCAGCCAATGTATCAGGAAAATGTGAAGCTAATGATGAGGGAAAGAGTTAAACAATAAAGTTTTGTGAATATTTACTGTAGTCAAAAATAAGACTATAAATATACACACAAACACAAATATTACATGTGGATACAGATAAAAATATTATAAAATATTATATATATTTATATGATATATATGCATATTTATACATGGAGACACAAGAGAAACAGTGACAGAGGCACACAATGAAAAAGAGAGTGACGATTACCAAAAAATTGCACAAGAAAGGACAAATCTTAGAGTTTAACTCTGTACCAAAATCTGCAGTTGTATCTCCTTATTTGATGTTTTTAAATAAAAATCCTTCCTTAGCCCATGGACATTTATTTATTCAAGTTGCCTGCCTTTTTGTTTTAAATATTGTTTTCATACAGTTTAAAATTAAAGAAAAGATTCAAGAAACTGGCGTACATTTCTTTCCATGGTTCACTGATTTTATTCATTTGCTCGTATACATAATTCTATGTATATTATGTTTTTAAGAACATTTGAGAGTAATTTGGAGGAGTCATTAGTCTTTACTTCTGAATATATCATTAAGTATTTCCTAAGAGCAAATGTTTATCTTATATAAACATAATTCAATTAGGAAATTTAACATTGATACAATACTATGATAAAATTTACAGTCACTATTGACTTTTTTAAAAGTTGTTTTCATAATGTCTTTTATAGTTATTTTTTCACAGTCCGGGATCCAATAATTATGATACATTACTTCTTGTTGTCATATGGCCTGTTTTGGTTAGGTGCTGTCCAGTCAGTTCCTACTCATAGCAACCCTAGGTACAACAGAATGAAACACTGCCCGGTTCTGCACCATCCTAACAATCGTTGTTATGCTTAAGCCTCGTGTTGCAGCAGCTGTGTCAATCCATGTCATTGAGGGTCTTCCTTGTTTTCACTGATCCTCTACTATAACAAGCATGATGTTCTTCTCCAGGAACTGGTCCCTCCTGATAATATGTCCAAAGTAAGTGACACAGTTTCTCCATCTTTGCTTCTAAGGAGCATTCAGGCTGTACTTTTTCCAAGACAGATTTGTTTGTTCTTCTGGCAGTCCATGGTATAGTCAATATTTTTTGTCAGCACCATATTTCAAAAGCGTCAATTCTTCTTTGGTTTTGCTTATTCATTGCCCAGCTTTCACATGCACATGAGGAGATCGAAAATATCATGGCTTGGTTTAGGCGCACCTTAGTCCTCCAAGTGATATCTTTGTTTTTTAACATTTAAAGAGATCTTTTGCTGCAGATTTGCCCAATGCAACATGTTGTTTGATTTTCTGGCCGCTGCTTCCATGGGCAATGATTGTGGATCCAAGTAAAATGAAATCCTTGACAACTCTGATCTTTTTAATCATGATATTGCTTATTGGTCCAGTTGTAAGAATTTTTGTTTTCTTTATGGTGAGGTACAATCCATACTGAAGGCTGTGGTCTTGAATCTTTATCAGTAAGTGCTTCAAGTCTTCTCCACTTTCTGCAAGCAAAGTTCTGTCATCTGCATATCACAGGTTTTTAATGAGTCTTTCTCCAATTTTTCATATAATCTAGCTTCTTAAATTATTTCCTCAGCATACAAATTGAGTAAGTATGGTGAAAGTATACAATCCTGAGGCACACCTTTCTTGACTTCAAACCACGCAGTATCTCCATGTTCTCTTTGAATGACTGCGTCTTTGTCTATGTACAAGTACCTCATGGGCACAATTGTTTTGGAATTCCCATTCTTCGCAATGTTATCCATAGTTTCTCATGATCCACACAGTTGCATACCTTTGCATAGTCAATAAAACAGAGGTGAACGTCTTTCTGGTATCCTCTGGTTTCAGTCAAGATCCCTCTTACATCAGCAATGATATCCCTAATTTTATGTCCTCTTCTGAATCTGGCTAGAATTTCTGGCAATTCCTTGTTGATGCCTGATGTAACCAATTTTGAATGATCTTCAGCAAAATTTTACTTGTGTGTGACATTAATGATATTGTTCAATAATTCCCACATTCTGTTGGACCCCCTTTCTTTGAATGGGCACAAATATGGGTCCCTTCCATTTGGATGGCCAGCAAGCTGTTTTCCAAATTTCTTGACACAGACGAATGAGCATCTGCATCTGTTTGTTGAAACACCTCTACTGCTATTCCAACAATTCTTGCAACTTTGTTTTCACCATTCCCTTTAGTGCATCTTGGACTTCTTCTTTCAGTACCATCGGTTCTTGATCATGTGCTACTTCCTGAAATGATCAAGAACGTTGGACAATTCTTTTTGGCACAGTGACTCTGTGTATTCCTTGCATTTTCTTTTTATATTCACTCTGCCACTCAATATTTTGCCTATAGAATCCTTCAATATTGCAACTCAGGGCTTGAATACTTTCTTCAGTTCTTTCAGCTTGAGAAATGCTGAGCACATTCTTCCCGTTGCGTTTTCTATCTCCAGGTCTTTGCACGTTTCATATAATATTATAATTTTACTTTGTCTTCTCAAGCTGCACATTGAAATTTCCTATTCAGTTCTTTTACTTCATCATTTCTTTAATTTACTTTAGCTACCCTACATCCAAGAGAAACCTTCAGTGTCTCTTTTGACGTCCATTTTGGTGTTTTCTTTCATTCCTTTCTTTTTAATATCCTTTTGATTTCTTCAGGTATGATTCCTTGATATCATTCCACAACTCATCTGATCTTTGATCATTAGTCTTCAATGCATCATACCTATTTTTGAGATGGTCTCTAAATTCAGGTGGAATATACTTATGGTCGTATTTTGGATCTTGTGGATTTCTCTAATTTTCTTCAACTTCATCTTGAACTTGTGTTGTTCTGACTGTTCTGACTGATGATATTGAGCTTTTCCATCTTCTCTTTCCACAAATTTAGTCAATTTGATTCCTGTGTGTTCCTTCCTGGGAAGTCCACTTGTATAGACACTGTTTTTGTTGTTGAAGAAATATATTTGCAATGAATAAGTCATTGGTCTTGCAAAATTCTATCGTGCAATCTCTGGTTTCATTTCTATCACTAATGCTGTATTTTCCATTTACTGATCCTTCTTTGTTTCTAGCTTTCCCATTCCAATCAGCAGTAATCATCAATGCATCTTGATTGCATGTTCAATCAATTTCAGACTGCAGAAGTTGTTAAAAATCTTTTTCCTCATCTTTTGCCTTAGTGGTTGATGCATACATTTGAATAATAGTTGTATTAATTGGTCTTCCTTGTAGACAAATTATCCTATCACTGACCTCATTGTACTTCAGGATAGATCTTGAAATGTTCTTTCTGAAGGTGAATGCAACACCATTCCTCTTTAATTTGTCATTCCCAGCATAAGAGACCTTATGATTTTCCAGTTCAAAATAGCCCATACCAGTCATTTCAGCTCACTAAAGCCTAGGATATTGATCTTTATGTAGTCCATTTCATTTTTGATAGCTTCCAATTTTCCTAGATTCATAATTTATACATTCCATATTCCCATTATTAATGGATGTTTGGAGCTGGATTTAGTCTTCTTTAATCTGGAAAAGTTCCTTACCTTTTCTTTGCCTTCCTTGGCCTTGATAACATGTTTTCAAGTTATTCTGTAAAATGTTCCTTAACTAGATTTTGCCTGTTGTTTCCTCAAAACTACAGTCATTTACTTATTTTTGATATGTTTATATCAAGATTGATGTATTTATCTTAAGAGTTACATGATGGCAATTTGTCACATTATTGGTAATTTTATGTTTGATTACTTGGTTGACAAGTTTCACCACTATAAAACTCTTATTTTCCTTTTTATTGTTTAAGCGTGCCATAAGGAGACACTTTGATAAGATATTCCTTATCAAATTTTTACTCATGTTGTTTAGTCCCCGTTGATGATTCTCTAACCCTGCCATTTCTTCTTTATTTATTGATTGACATTCTACTCTAAGAAAGTCTTTTCATTTATTTATATTACTATGGATTTTAATTTTATTCCCTGGGTTAAAATTCATTACTATCACTTTTAGTTTTGATAGTCATATTTTCCCAGTGGAAGCTTCTTAAACCACCTCTTTTTTATATGTCTAAAATTCCTTGAGTACTTCCATAATTTCTGTTTCAAGAAGGTATTCCAGGTTTATTTTTTTACTTTTTCTGCCCCAGCACTAGAATCAACCTGTTACTGAAAGAGACCTTAGTCTAGTCTAATAAAGAATGGTATTTATAAATGAATATTGTCAATATGTAGATTCCTTAATATTGGGTGTCATTGACTCTAGTGTTTCTGAACAGAGGAAAATTTATCATTTATCAATATATCCATCTATCTATCATCTATCTACCTACCTCCCTACCTATTTACCTACCTATCTACTTCTATATGTATCTATCACATTTAGATCTATAACTGTTATCTACGGTGGATGTGGAGATGCTTCTTCCATTTTTCTAACTGCCTAACTGTAGGGGGTATGCTTCACATAGTCTCCAGATACGAGCTCTTTCAAGGTCTGCAGAGAGCTGTCTCACTTGAGATCATGCTTTTACCAGAGCATCCCCCATCTGATTTCAGAGCAAGGCTGAGTTTTAAATGTCTGTTCATTTTGAACTGAAGCAGTGAAATTCTGATGGAGTCTCCAGAGCTCCTTGGTAATTTGCCCGACACGCCATGGAGCCTGCATCTGATTTCTCCCTCTGACCATACCTGCTTCCTTCCCTTTCCTTTTACAAGTATTGATTTTGCAGATATACAGTTGCATTCAGTGGTGTTCTGGTAAATGTTTAACAAGGAACCCTCAAGAGTTATTTGTTGGACAGATTCTATGGTGTCAATACTCCCACAAAGCCAAGTTTCAAGCTAAGAATATAATGTCACTGAATTCTGAGATGGCAGAGCTGCTAACAATCAGCCCTTATAGTCTGATATGAGTTGGATCCAGTATACTCTAGCTGCTATCTCAGCTAAACCAACCTATATATCTTGCAAAAATGAGTTCATACTGGTATGGTCAATAACAATACAGCATCAGATGGAAATATTAGTTTTCCATACTGCAATATTTGAACCTCCTTTCTTCAAAGAGAAACAAGCATCCTATTAGTTTCAATTTATTTCTCCATTTTATCAGGCCTAGGAAATCCTGGTGGTGTAGTGGTTAAGAGCTATGGCTGCTAACCAAAAAGGTCCGTAGTTCAAATCCACCAGGTGCTCTTTGGAAACCTTATGGGTCAGTTCTACTCTGTCCAACAGGGTTGCTATGAGTTGGAATCCACTCCATGTTTTTTTTTTTTTTTTTTAGAATACACAGAAAGTAGTTTACAAATTGTTAACCCATACTGCTGCCAGAAATCAATCTAGTAATTTAGAAGTGTTTTGTTTTTTTTTATTTTACATTTCAAGGTAACATTTATATACAGAAAAGCAAATACATTAAGTGTAAAATTTGATGAGTTTTGACAAATACATACAGCCATATATGGCACTTCTCTATCCAGTGTGGTAAATTGAGTTCCTTTACGTGACCTTTTGCCTTGATTCTTTGGAAAACAGCTCAAGAGGTTACTCCCCTAAACACTGAGGAGATACCTTTCCCCTAGTTTTCTACCTAAAGGGGTTGTTACATTTCCTGGGTAAGCTGTAAACAACTTGGTTTTGGTACTTTTTGTCTGGTCCTGAGCTGCAGCCTGCACTGTGATTGATATGCACCTTATAGGGAATGACCGATAGACTATGCAAATGAGGTGAGTTACAACTCACTATGCAAATAAAATATGTGTTGTCTACCAAAATGGGATTGGTCAATTTGTGTCTCTGGTGGGAGTGCCATGCCTTGAAATTGACAAGGAGTTTGTATATTTAAACAGTCAGCCCCACTGAAATCTTCGGAGACAGAAAAACAGGAAGAGAAGCAGTAGGAAGAAATAGAAGAAAGAAAGAAGAAGCCGAGAGAGAGAGAGAGAGAGACAGGTGGCAAGGAATTCCTAAAAGAGCTATAACACAAGTCAAAGGCTCTAACACTGAATATGGTGACAGGCCTGGAAGAGGTCTAGCAGCAAAGCTGGCAGCAAGAGGAAGCAGGGCCAAGAGGAGCCTTCCCTGAGGGATCCGAGAGGAAACTGTCTGGAGGGATTCAAGAGGAGCCTGTCCTGAGGGGGTCGAGAGGAGTCTGTCCTCAGGGGGCCAAGAAGAAGCCTACAAGACCTAGAAAAACTGAGAGAGCTGTCTTGAGCTGAAGAAGGGAGACTTTGCCTGTATGCTTCTTGATCCTAATCCCTGAGTCATCATGTGTTGATCCTGATCCCGAGTTGTACTCTATTACTTCCTTACTAAACCACTTAGTTTTAAGTATGGTCTGTGAGCTCCGTGTGGCCATTGCTATGGATTACTGAACTCAGAAGAAAAGTAGAGAGTGTCATGAGAGGGATGGCTGACGTCAGAATTGGTAAAAAATTGGGGGAGTGGAGGTATGTCTGACCTCCATCTCCACGTTGATTTGCATTATCCCCCCTGAAGTAAGACAGGTTCTGATGGTGTTGCTACTACCACTACTCCCACCTTTTTACACCAGGTATTGAACAATCTCAGCATTGTATAAAGTTCACTTTTGTACATCCCTAGTCAATATCCTTGGTGGCATTGTGGTTAAAAGTTATGGCTACTAGCCAAAATGTCAGCAGTTTGAATCCACCAGCTGCTCCTTGGAAACTCTGTGGGGCAATCCTACTCTGTCCTTTAGGGTCACTATGAGTTGGAATCGACTTGACGGCAATGGTTTTAGGTTCGGTTTAGTCAACGTCATCATAATTTCCCCACCCACAGGGTCAAACTCTTCTGAACTCATTTATATGGAATAATATAGTATATACTCTTTTGTTTCTGGCTGCTTATGAACAACCAATTGCGAAATTCATCTTTGTTGTTTTGTGTTCCATAGTTCATTCCATTTCTAAGTAGGATTGCACTGTATCAATGAAAAAAACCTATAGTTAACTAATGAATTATTCTGTCCAAACTTTATGAACATGTCTAAAGTCTAGGGTCATGGACCTTTATTTGTACTTGTATTCCAAATCCCAAAAATGATAGGGGAAATTCTAATTTATAGAGTTAGAATTTATCCCAGAGAGTTGGACATCAAAACCCTTAATATTGTCTAGTAAGTAGCATTGTTTATTTTCTTTTTGTTGTTGTTATTTTCACAATGAGATAGATCTCATTATGTGTTTATATTGAGGTCAACATTCACGCCTTAATAGTGATATAAATCAAACAAAACGGAACAAAAACAAGCAAATAAATCACCATGTTTAGTAAAGATTTAGTAGGATGCTAAGCGTTACGTGAACAACAAGAAAAACATGTTTAGACAGCAGCAGAGAAAATAGTCTGTAACATATATGGTCTTGGTTGTACATAAAGGAAATTCAGATCTGTCTAGGTGAGCCTGAGTATAGTGTTATGATTGGTTGATTTACACTCCTTAATTTTCATTGCTTGGCTTACATTTCTTCTGGATTATTAGGAAGAAAGAAATATGAATGGCTGTATGGGGATAAGGATGGAAATAAGTGCAATGGACCATATATGGTGATAGGATATGCCCCAGATAGCCCTAGTCATCTTATGCCCCAAGGAAGAAAATTGCAATAGTTACAAACTGTAGAGACAAACGTCACATGAGTTCTTGTCAAAATAAACCCAAATGACATCCCCACATCCCCATATCAATCAATAGAACATTATGTGAAAGGGCAGAGAGAGTTAAAAAGAATGCAGATAATGATTGATTATAATTTTGTTGGTTAGGAATGCATCAGAAAAAAGTAATTCTTCCAGAGAGGTAACAGTGATGGACATGGCAAAGTACTATTGGAAGATGAAATAATCAGGGAGAACTAGGTGAGTAAAGAGTATAAGCATGACAGGAGAGTAACAGCAGTAAGGCTTAAGACATGCACATGAATACATATAACATATGCTCTGGAGAATCCATGAAATATTTAGATTAAGGAAAGATTTTGAATGAGTGTGAGAACCTCTGCTTAAAAATGGAAGCTAAAAACCAAGCAATATTTATTGTTGCTAATGTGACTTCATTATCATTCATAGATGAGATATGCTAGTTTTGTGGGAAAGGGGAGCATCTGTTCTGTATGACTCTAGAATGTTATTGAAAGGTAGATTTTGTTAAGAGTGATTTTTATTTTCTAATTATTAGAGCTGTCCAAAAAAGGTCAAAAATAAAAGGTGAATCAGGGAGAAGCAAGAAAACCACTTGTCAAGGATATTATAAAGGGGGTTCAAATGCAGATACAAAATACTAACATCTTTTATGAAGTGCTTTGATTTTAATAGGAAGCTGTAAGTATTATGTTCTTAACATAAGTAAAGAGGGATGATGAAAAGAAACTGGACACAGCCAGGAAAGAGTCTGAGGATTTAAGCAAATTGGAGTGGAAACATTGCAACAATTTGGAGCACAAATTTGCTAACGTGTTGATATTTGAAAATTATTTTCTAAAATGTTGACTCTCCCAGGAACATCAGGGAATGATATACTGCAGTATTTATGGCATGTTTTGTTTCTCATTTGGAAGATGTTTAATGTCCCGTTTCCTATGGTATCATTCTTCATAAATCCTGAGAGTCATTCTGGAGACAGTAAAGATTGCATATTATCCACTAATAAACACAGAAACTTCTGGCACATGAGCCTATACATAACAAGTGTAAAACTGAAATTTTCTTAGGAAAGCATGTGTTTTCTAAACAGTATGATGGGTAAGTCATTTTTTAAATGAATCTGTTCACATTAGAAGTATTTAAAGTTAATACTTTAAGATTTAGAGGATTTTTTAACCAGAAGTTTTATTAGTGTATCTGTATCATGGCAAGGTCAACATTTAACCGGCATTTTATTTTAATTTCAGAAAGTCAGAAGCCTCGTTAATTTTCCTAGTTGGTGTTTCTGGGTTTGTACACCTGTATATGCATGTGAATACATAGGCGTTTGTACGTGTATAAGTAGAGGAAGTGGGGAACTGGAAAGTAGAGTGAAAGAACAATTTTTCCATTGTCTGTGTTTAGAGATTCTTTTGGTGACTGGAAAATCTGTTAAAGTTGATTCCTCTGCTCTTCCCTAGAATAAAGAAGAAAGCTTTCTAGAATTAAGCATTTTTATTTAATGAAAATGAGAGCTTGTTTTTCTCTCTTTACATACATATATGTGTGTGTATACATATATATATGTAGGTATGATAAATCAGCTCTCTTTTCTTTATATCTGATTTTATCTTTAACTTCTTGCATTTGCCTTAGCTATAAAAGAGGAAAAAAATTAAAATGTATAATTTGTTTCCAAAACTAGATTTTTGTTCTAAAATCAAAGTCTTAAAATTCAAAGAAGTATATAGAAATTACTTTGTCCTTTTCATAATTACCCACATGGCATTAAAAGAAAAAACTTTTTTTTTCGTAAGTAAAATTATGCTCTATTTTATTCCAAGCTTTCACAGAAAGCTTTGCATGTGAGTCAGTACCTCAAAGGAAATCTCGTTTATAATTCATGACATCTATTCATCCCAATTATTAAGCTTCTTCTCATTTTATTTCTTTTAAGTTTTAGACTCATTCATTTAGCCAGAATCACTGTAATGCTGCTCTCCCTTTGCCAAGTATCCACCCACCATAAGGCAGGAGAAGACTTCATTTAAAAGGTTTTTTTTTTTTTTTAATTGTTTTGTGCGTTTATTAAACATAAACGTGGATCTAGGATACTAATCTATAAAGGAAAAAACGCTGCAAATATTTCATGAAGCTAATCTATATTTATGCATTGTATCATTGGTTGTCAGGTTAATTCACATAATAGCTCCTTTCAAATTTTTATGTCAACAATTAGAGAATTTCCTAAGTTTATCGTTTTTTCAATGAGCATATTTTAGAAATAATTCCGTTTCTCTTCTTTTGGTGTTAGGTATTCTTTACCCTAATTTAGTATACTTTATGTCGTTTATTTTATGCAGCTGTTAGACAAAACTTTGCTATCAGTTTCTATGCCCTTGGCCTTGAGTCACCAGGCACTGCTGGAGAGTTTCACAAAGCAGCAGACCTGGATCAATGTAAATTCATAAATACTAATCTCAGATAGGTTCTCGGTAGTGGCAATCTTTTTGTTTCCTGATAAACTTGCTTCCCCACTCTTGAAAAATGTAAACTTCAAACTGTTTCAGAAGCCAGGAACATTCTCATTTTTTTCTTTTTTTAACCAAATCTCTGAGCCTGATTGCATTTCCTTATGTAACTGAACTATCTCCTTGATATCTCCAAGTGGAGTTTTCACAGGCATCTCACACTCAGTGTGTTCAGGTCAATTTCATGATTAAACACCCCTCCCTTCACTCGCTTTCCTTTCAATATTTCCCATCTCAGATAAAAATATCAGTATCTTTCCACTTACTCACGGCTGAAACTCAAAAGTCATGCCTGACTTCTTCATTGGATTTTCATTTAATTACAAAGACTTGCCATTTTAATTACTTGAAATATCTTTCAAAACCAACCTCTTTTAGATAACGTGTTTCACAAACACAAAATTTATAGTAATACGTATGATGATTAAAGAAAAATCATTGCCTACATATGTGTTAATTAACCCTACTTTTTTTTTTTTTTTTTCTAAATGGTTTATCTTTCTGATAGCTTCCTAAACTATTTCTTACATTTCACCTGTATTACCTAAAGTCTGGAAACTCTGATGGCTTAGTGGTTAAGAGCTATGGCTGCTAACCAAAAGATTGGCAGTTCGAATCCACCAGGCGCTCCTTGGAAATTCTATGGGGCAGTTCTACTCTGTCCTATAGGGTTGCTATGAGTCTGAATTGACTCGACGGCAATGGACTTTTATCTAAAGTCTATGTTTACATAACCACTATTTAACCAATTATTCCTGGCTTGACCTAAATGGTGTAATTAATAAGATGTTAGTATGCTTTCTAATTTTAATTTTCGTAACTTTTTTATAGAATTTGGTGCATCTTGGTTGATATTTGTGACATAATAGAAAAAAATTATATATAACTTAGAACATTAATAACCATATCAAACCAACAGTGAATTTCATTTTATGTTTCTAAAACTTACCGGTAGTAATATGTAGGACTGTGACAAAACTTGGCCACTTAAATGAGGCTTTGACTCTGTCATCTGCTGTACCAATCTCTTTAAATATTTTTGTATCTCCTTGATACTTATTGCACAAATGTATTATCTGATCTCTCAATAGCTGAAAAAAACACATCATAGTAAATTTTGATTTTAAATGACATATGGCTTTAGTTCAATACAAAAGCATTTTAGAAACTGCTTTCCATGGGAGATCCAGTGGAGCACATGGAGTGCTATATTTACACTTGTGTTTATTATGGACATAAATGCGTAAGGGGATCTCTACTTTAAACATAGAGCAGTTTTAGCTTTACAGAAAATTTGCAAAGAAATTAGAGAACTTCCATATATCCAGTCTCTCTCCTGCATACTGTTTCTCCCATTATTAATGTCTTGCATTCCCCATGGTACATTTGTGACAATTGATGAACCAATATTGATATATTATTATTAACTATTTAGGCAAATCTGCTGCAAAGGATCTTTTTAAAGTGTTGAAAAGTAAGATGTCACCTGGAAGACTAAGGTGCGCCTGACCCAAGCCATGATATTTTCAGTGGCATAATATGCATGTGAAAGCTAGACAATGAATAAGGAAGACCGAAAAAGAATTGACGCCGTTGAACTGTGGTGTTGGTGAAGAATATTGAATATACCATGGACTGCCAAAAGACCAAAGAAATCTGTCTTGGAAGAAGTACAACCAGAATGCTCCTTAGAAGCAAGGATGGTGAGACTGCATCTTACATATTTTGGACGTGATGTCAGGAGGAATCAGTCTCTGGAGAAGGACATCATGCTTGGCAAAGTACAGGGTCAACAGAAAAGAGGAAGACCCTCAACGAGGTGGATTGACACAGTGGCTGCAACAACGAGCTCAAGCATAACAAATGATTGTGTGGATGGCACAGGGCTGGGCAGGGTTTCATTCTGTTGTGCATAGGGTCACTATGAGTCCTAACCAATTTCACGGCACCTAACAACAACATTATTAACTCTATAGCTTGCAGTGTACTTGGTTGTTGTTGTTAGGTGCCATCGAGTTGGTTCCAACCCATAGCAACCCTATGAACAACAGAAAAAAGCAATGCCCAGTCCTGTGGCACAGGTACATTAGGATTCAAATTTTATGTTGTATAGTCCTATGGGTTTTGACAAATGCATAATGTGATGTATCCACCTTTATAGTATCATGTAGAATAATTTCACTGTCCTAAAAAAGTCCTTTGCTCCATCTATTCACCCTCCACCACCTGAACCACTGGCAACCTCTGACTGTTTCACAATGTCTATGATTTTGTCTTTTCCAGAAAGTAACATAATTGGAATCATACAATGTGTAGCTTTTTCAGACTGGTGTCTTTCACTTAACAACGTGTATTTAAGGTTCTTTCATATTTTTTCATAGCTCGATAGCTCATTGATAGATTGATATATATCCCATTGTATAGGTGTACCAGTGTTAGTTTATCTGTTAACTTATCGAAGGACATTTTGGTTGCTTCTTATTATATATTATAAAGTTACAACACTTACAATTTGCTTGCTGTAAAATTTAAAATTAGTCAAGTCAACTTTAATATAGAAATTTGAAATCCATAACATAAATTGGGGTATAGTCCTTTATATCTTTGCAGTTGTAAAATATGATAGAAATTTTAAGCTAGCAAATACTTCTTTGAAATATGGTTTGGTATAATTAGCCACTTGGTAGAATGTTAGCTTTATAATCTATGTAGATCTATTTTTATATTTTCATTTCTCTTTGGCAAACTTGCTACAGATTCATACAAATACACTTTGCAACATTATCTTCTCATTTATTTCTTTGGCAAGATGGACAGAGAAGTATAAGAAATAAAAGGTAAAGATTAGCTGAAGTTATTCCTTAATCAGGCCCCTGATTGTCTAAATTCATGGTAAATTCTGACTTCAGTTGCTAAATTTCCTTGCAAAAAATAACGTCATTAAAAATCTCTAATTCTTTGTCTATGTACATCTATGTATTTGTATATATTGCTGAAAATAAATATATTGAGAGATGTAGGATTAAGTAAAGTAATGGAGTAGAGCCCACTTAAAAAAAATCAGAATATACCCATTCCTTACTTATTTACAAGATTATGTTCCAAAGACCAGTTTGTTAAGCAAAAATTGTCATTATGTGAAAATGGAGGATGGCCACAAGAGATCACAAAATAGAGGATGACTACATCATTACATAACTGACAAATTGCATCATTACATAACTGCCAAATTACGCCATTACATGACTGCCAAATTACATCATTATACTCACTTCTCACTTATTGACATGATTAGCTTCCAAAGACCTGGTTGTTATATGATGAAAATCAGCTTTATGTGAAAGTTGAGGCTAAACCCTGTTTTCAGCACCAGTGGCCCTCTGGTCACTCACCAGCTGTCGGGTGCCCTTGGTGTGTCTCAAGATGTGCATGGCATAGTGGTCCCCTTCCCTGACACTGTAGAGACTCTGGGGGTTGGAGGGGTGGTGGTAGTGGTCAGGGATTTCCTACCACCTTTGAAGCAGCAGAGGCCCACCATTACCTTGGTATGCTCCAGGCCTCCACGTTGGTCTTTCAATTTGCAACTCTCCACCTTCCTGCTCTGCTAGCCTCAGAGATGGGCCTTGGTAGATGGTGGCCACCTGGGCCTGGCAGAGGGTGTGAAGGTGGCAGAAAGACCTCTTTGGAGGAAGAGACTTCCAAGCCCCTTGTCCAACTTCTGCAGCCTTGGTTTCCACTGCCTCCTCATGGCCTGGCTGCCTCCAGCACTTGTGCACCCCACACATGCCCAAAGCTGGCCCCTGGCCTGGCCTGGCTCTTCCACTAAACCTGGGTAATATGAACCACTGGCACCTAACAACAACAACATATGAACACTTGATGCTTGCCTTCTTCTTTACTCTGAGAATAACCAACAATGCTATACTTTTTTCTCTTCTCATTAGAAAGAGTTCTACACTTTATTACTATAAGTCAAATGGAAAAGAGTTCTATTTTTTTAAAGAAAGGTAACTACTTAATAGGAGTTGAAGCTGAAAAATTTTCCCCACTACTTTTGGAAAATCATGAACAGCATGATATTTAGCTGGCATCCCCATCAGCAAATACCAATGGATGAAAATCTGTTCTCTGACTGTGATAAACTAAACTTGTGTGTATTTGTACCTGTGTGTATTAACACGAAATCTATATTGTACGTTTATATATATTATAGAATCAAAGGATAATGTATTTTCATTTCAGTATTCACTATTAACTAAAATATTTCAGTTAAACTATACTTACTTAAAGGCAACTGTTTATAAGACACTATACTAAAAGCTCTAGGTGGTTCAAAGACGAAGAACTTCAGTAATTTAACATTAATTCCATGGTGACAAGCAATATACTAAAAAGATGAGTAAAAAATAAAAACATTGTTGTTGTTGTTGCCAGGTGGTGTCAAGTATATTCTGACTCATAGTGACCACGTGAACAACACAATGAAATGCTGACATGTCCTGTACCATCCTCACAATCTTCGCTGCGATTTAGCCCATTGTTGTAGCTACTATGTCAATCTGTCTCAATAAGGGTCTTCTTCTTTTTCCCTGATCCTCTACCAAGCATGTTATTCTTCCCCGTGGACTGATCACTCCTGACAACGTGTCCAAAGTGTGTGAGACAAAATCTCACCATTCTTGCTTCTAAGGAATGAACATATACTGGCTGTGCTTCTTCCAAGACAGGTATGTTTGTTCTTCTGGCAGTTCATGGTATATTCAATATTCTTGGCCAACTCTACAATTCAAAGGCATCAATTCTTCAGTCTTCTATCTTCATTCTCCAGCATTCACATGCATATGAGGTGATTGAAAATACCATGGTTTGGGTCAGGTTCACCTTAGTCCTCAGAGTAACATCTATGCTTTTGAACACTTTAAAGAGGTCTTTTATAGCAGATTTGCCCAATGGGATAACACTGTTTGATTTCCTGACTGGTGATTCAATGGGGGTTGATTTTGGATCCAAGTAAAATGAAATCCTTGATAACATGAATTTTTTCTCCATTTATCATGATGTTGCTTATTGGTCCAGTTGTGAGGATTTTTGTTTTATTCATGTTGAGGTGCAACCCATACTGAAGGCTGTGGCCTTTGATCTTCATCAGTAAGTGCTTCAAATACTCCTCCCTTTCAGCAAGCAATGTTGTATCATATGTATACTGAAGGTTGTTAATGAGTCTTCCTCCAATTTTGATGACCCATTCTTCTTCATATAGTCCTGCTTCTAGGCTTATTTGCTCAGCATACAGATTGAATATGTATGATGAGAGGATACAACCTTGATGCAAACCTTTCCTGGCATTGAACCACACATTATCACCTTGTTCTTTTCAAACAACTGCCTTTTGGTCTAGGTACAGGTTCCTCATAGCACAATTAATTGTTCTGGAATTCTCATTCTTTGCAATGCTATCCATAATTTGTTGTGATCCACATATTCCAATGCCTTTGCATAGTCAATAAAACACAGGTAAACAACTTTCTGATATGCTCTGCTTTCAGCTAAGATCCACCTAACATCAGCAATGATAGCCCTTGTTCCATGTCCTCTTCTGAATTCAATTTGAATTTCTGGCAGTTCTCTGTTGACATATTGCTGCAGCCACTTTTGAATGATTTTCAACAAAATTTTACTTGTGTGTGATATTAATGATATTTTTCAATAATTTCCACACTGTATTGGATCACTTTTCTTTTGAATGGGCACAAATATGGATCTATTCCTGTATGCTATAAATATACATCTGTACATGCTATAAAATGTACAGCTACGCACATCAGTTCATGCTATAAAAAGGTGCAAACAAGAGGCCATGGTATTTCAGAGCAAGCAGAGTTTACTTTTCAATACCTTGAGAAAAATATGAATTGAGGCTTGGGGACTGGAGATTTCCAAAATGTGGACTGGTGGAGCAGAATAGTATTCCTTGAGAAGGAGACAAGATGACTAAAGGAGATAAAGGAAAATGAGAAGTGGGAAATTTAGAAAGGTACTTTGGGAAACTGTTAAGGCTAGAAACATGTATCTAAATGGGATTGGGAGCCACTGATTATAATTTTAAAAAGTAAAGAAATTTATAGGAGGCGGGGCAAGATGGCAGAATAGCCAGAAGCTTCTTGCAATCCTTCTGACAACAAAGACCTGAAAAAACAAGTGAAATGATTATATTTATAACAAGTAAGGAGCTCTGAACATCAAAGGCAAAGTTAGGGAACAGACTGAGCAGCAGGGGGAGAGAGAGATGGTTTAGAAGCAGAGAGGAGTTACGGGACCTGAATTGCCAGAATCCCTCAGGCACCATTCCTGGGAGTGGCTGCAGTGGGCTGGTGGTAGCATTCGGCCACAGTTTCCTCAGGGAGAAGCAGCCAGCTGCACAGCCTACTCACACCTCTGGAACCAAAGAAGAACGGCATTCTTGGCAAAAGCTAAGTACATGTGTATATTTTACTGTGTCCTCAGCCCACAAGCAGCCTTCAGTGGCTGTTCATTTCCCTGGGCCTGAGATAGGCTGTGATGAGCACCCAGAGCCATCCTCCCTGGAGTAGGAATAAATTTACAATTGGGGGAAAAGATAATTTTCCAGCTTCACTAACCAGGGGAGCTCAGGGCACAAGCAGCTCCTGTTCAGGCACAAATGGTCCATGGACTTTGAATAACTTTCCCTGCTGCATGGACCTGAGTAGGCCTATTTCAGGAGAATAGGCCCTTGTTGGCAGACTGCAACTGTTTCAGCTGTGTGGTGAAGAGGTGGGTGTTTGATATTTGACACCATTTTGCCTATTAAATAGGGTCCTCAACTACCCACATCAGGGACATAAGGACTGGTGGCTTCAGTCAGGTCACACAGCCACCTGTGACAGGGGTCCAAGGATAACTGGTACCTCCCAGTCTTTACAAACCAAGGCATTAGGCACCCATGGTCCATCTGCAGAACACACCCACCCGTACGCTCTAGAGAACAGGGAGCTCATTCCTCACAGACACTTGGGGAATGATTGTCAGCCCCCTGCCTTTTTCAGAGCATGACTCCCTGCTGCAACCAGATGCCAGAACCTACACCAATCACCTCTGCCCCTCTAAGACTGTAGGACAGAGCCTGTACCACACACTTGATGATCAGCTACCTGGACACCTGAGCTGAATTCATACAAGAAAAGTGAATGGACTCCTAGACTGATATACCTGATAACAGCTCTAGCCATCTGGTAACATGATATCAGAGCTTCAAAGGCAAAAATATTCAAGTTAGCTCACTCAAGCAACTGATTTGGGCATATAAAAGCAAAACAAAGCAAGAAGCTAGGATACAGTAAGCAAACATAAAATAAACTAATACAATAAATTACAGATGGCTCGGAGACATCAGTCAACATCAAGTCACATAAAGAAACAGAGGATGATAGCCTCAACAAGCTCTCAAAACAAAGAATCAAAGGATCTTCTGGATTAAGTTTCCTTTCTGGAATTACTGGATGAAGAATTCAAAAGATTGATATACAGAACTCTTCAAGACATCAGGAACGAAATTAGGAAAGAGATCAGGTAATACGAAGAACAATCCAAGGAACACACAGATAGAGGAAGAAATTAAAAAGGTGATTCAAGAACATAATGAAAAATTTGATAAGCTGCAAGAATCCACAGAGGGACAAAAATCAGAAATTCAGAAGATTAACAATAAAGTTACAGAATTAGACAACTCAAAAGAAAGTCAGAGGAGGAGAATTGAGCAAGTGGAAGGCAGAATTAGTGAGCTTGAAAATAAAGCACTTGGCATCAATATATTTGAAGGAAAATCAGAAAAAAGAATTAAGCTAAATGAAGAAAGATTAGAATCACATGAGACTCAATCGAGAGAAATAACCTACGAGCGATTAGAGTATCAGAACAGGAAGGGACAACAGAAAATACAGAGAGAATTGTTGAAGATATGTTGGCAGAAACCTTCCCTGATATCGTGAAAGATGAGAAGATATCTACCTAAGATGCTCATTGAATTCCACATAAGGCAGAACTTAAAAGAAAGTCACCAAGACATATTATAATCAAATTTGCCGAAACCAAAGATAAAGAGAAAATTTTAAGAGTGGGCAAGGATAAATAAAAAGTCACCTACAAAGAAAAGTCAATGAGACTAAGCTCATTAGAAAGGGCTACATGAACTAGAGACTACATCATCCTGAGACCAGAAGAACTAGCTGGTGCCTAACCACAACCAACAACTGCCCTGACAGGGAACACAACAGAGAACCCCTGAGGGAGCAGGAGAACAGTGGGATGCAGACCCCAAATTCTCATAAAAAGACTAGACTTAATGGTCTGATTGAGACTAGAAGGACCCTGGTGGTCATGGTCCCCAAACCGTCTGTTGGCTCAGGACAGGAACCATTCCCGAAGCCAACTCATCAGACATAGATTGGACTGAACAATGGGTTGGAGAGACATGATGACGTGGAATGAGCTACTTGCATCAGGTGGACACTTGAGACTATGCTGGCATCTCCTGTCTGGAGGGGAGATGGGAAAGTAGAGGGGGTTAGAAACTGGCAAAATGATCACGAAAGGAGAGAGTGGAAGGAGGGAGTGAGCTGACTCATTGGGGGAGAGTAAAAGGGAGTATGTAGTAAGGTGTATGTAAGTTTATATGTGAGTAGTAAGGTGTATATAAGTTTATATGTGAGAGACTGACTTGATTTGTGAACTTTCACTTAAAGCACAATAAAAATTATTAAAAAAAAAAAAAAGAGTAAGCTCAGACTACTTGGCATAAACCATGCAGGCAAGAAGGTAATAGGATAACTTATATAAAGTATTGAAGGAAAAAAATTGCCAGCCAAGAATCATATATCCTGCAAAACTGTCTTTCAAATATGAAGGTGAAGTTAGGACATTTCCAGATAAATAGAAGTTTACGGAATTCATAAAAACTAAACCAAAGCTACAAGAAATACTAAAGGGAGTTCTTTGGTTAGAAGATCAATAATATGAGGTATCAACACAAGACTAGAACACTAGACAGAGCAATCAGATGTCAACCTAGACAGGGAAATTACAAAAATAAATCCAGATAAAAAAATGTTCACAAAAGGGAAACAGCAATGCTATTATGTAGAGGAAGACAACATAAAAAAATAAAGAGAGACCAAGAAGTGCACTCATAGGTCTTTCATATGGAGAGGAAGAAAAGGCTATATAAAGAAATTAAAGTTAGGTTTAAACTTAGAAAAATGGGGTACATATGAAGGTAACCACAAAGGAGACTAACTATCCTACTCATCAAAATAAAATATAAGAAAAAATACAGACTCAGCAGAAACAAAATCAAGAACAACGAATGAGAGTAAAAGACAATATATAAAGATAAACTACTCAGCATAAAAAATTAAGTGGGAAAAAGAAACCATAAATAACACACAAGAAAAGACATCAAATGACAGCACTAAACCTATCCATAATTCCTGTAAATGTAAATGGGCTACTTGCACCAATAAAGAGACAGAGAGTGGCACAATGGATAAAAAAATACATGATCCATCTATATGCTGCTTGCAAGAGACATACCTTGGACTTAGAGACACAAACTAAAACTCAAAGAATGGAAAAAAATATATATATCAAGCAAAGAAGAATCAAAATGAGCAGGACTGGCAGTATTAATTTCCAAAAAAAACATACTTTAAAGTTGAATCCACCACAAAGGACAAGGAAACACTACATAATGATTAAAGGGACAATATACCAGGAAGATATAACCATATTAAATATTTATGCACCCAATGACAGGGCCGCAAGATACATAAAACAAACTCTAACAGCATTGAAAAGTGAGACAGACAGCTCCACAGTTATAGTAGGAGACTTCAACACACCACTTTCGGTGAAGGACAAGACATCCAGAAAGAAGCTCAATAAGGACACGGAAGATCTAAAAGCCACAATCAACCAACTTGACCTCATAGATGTATACAGAACACTCCACCCTACAGCAGCAAGTACACTTTCTTTCTAGTGCACATGGAACATCCTCCAGACTAGACTACATATTAGGTCATAAAGCAAGCCTTAGCAGAATCCAAAACATTGAAATATTACAAAGTATCTTCTCTGACCATAAGGCCATAAAAGTGGAAATCAATAACAGAAACAGGAGGGAAAAGAAATCAAATACTTGGAAACTGAACAATACCCTGCTCAAAAACTACTCGGTCACAGGAGACATTAAGGATGGAATAAAGAAATTCATAGAATCCAATGAGAATGAAAACACTTGCTATCAGAACCTTTGGGACACAGCAAAAACAGTGCTCAGAGGCCAATTTATATCAATAAATGCACCCATACAAAAAGAAGAAAGGGCCAAAATCAAAGAATTATCCCTACAACTTGAACAAATAGAAAGAGAGCAACAAAAGAAACCTTCAGTCATCAGAAGAAAGCAAATAATAAAAATTAGATCAGAGTAAAATGAAATAGAAAACAGAAAAACAACTGCAAGAGTTAACAAGACCAAAAGGTGATTCTTTGAAAAAATCAACAAAATTGATAAACCATTGGCCAAACTGACAAAAGAAAAACAGGTGAGGAAGCAAAAAACCCAAATAAGAAATGAGATGGGCGATATTACAACAGACCCAACTGAAATTAAAAGAATCATATCAGATTACTAAGAGAAATTATGCTCTAACAAATTTGAAAACTAGAAGAAATGGGTCATTTCCTAGAAACACACTACCTACCTAAACTAACACAAACAGAGGTAGAACTACTAAATAGACCCATAACAAGAGATTGAAAAGGTAATCAAAGAACTCCCAACAACAACAAAAAAAGCCCTGGCCCTGTCACCTTCACTGCAGAGTTCTACCAAACAGTCAGAGAAGAGTTAACACCATTACTACTAAAGGTATTTCAGAGCATAGAAAAGGACGGAATACTCCCAAACTGATTCTATGAAGCCACCATATCCCTGATACGAAAACCAGGTAAACACACACACACACACACACACACACACACACACAAGGAAATTACAGACCTATATCCCTCCTGAACTTAGATGCAAAAATCCTCAACAAAATTCTAGCCAATAGAATTCAACAACACGTAAAAAAAAAATTCATCATGACCAAGCGGGATTCATACCAGGTATGCAGGGATGGTTCAACATTAGAAAAACAATTAAAGTAATCCATCAAATAAATAAAACAAAAGACAAGAACCACATGTTTTTATTAATTGATGCAGAAAAGACATTCGAGAAAGTTCAACACCAATTCATGATAAAAACTCTCAGCAAAATAGGTATAGAAGGAAAATTCCTCGACATAATAAAGGGCATTTATACAATGCCAACAGCCAACATCATCCTAAATGGAGAGAGTCTGAAAGCACTCCCTCTTAGATCAGGAACCAGACAAGGATGCCCTTTATCACTGCTCTTATTCAACATTATGCTTGAGGTCCTAGCCAGAGCAGTTATGCTACGTAAAGAAATAAAGGGTACCCAGATTGGTAAGGATGAAATAAAAGTATCTCTATTTGCAGATGACATGATCTTATACACAGAAAACCCTAAAGAATCCTCAAGAAAACCAGTGAAACTAATAGTTCAGTGGAATATCAGGATACGAGATAAACATACAAAAATCACTTGTATTCCTCTACACCAACAAAAAGAACATTGAAGAGGAAATCACCAAATAAAATTACCAAATAAATACCATTTACAGCAGGCCCGAGAAAACGTTGTAAAAATGGCCATTCCACCAAAAGCAATGTATAGATACAATGGAATTCCAATTCAAATCCAAGGGCAATTGTAATGAGTTGGAGAAAAAAATCACCAACTTCATATGGAAGGGAAAGAGGCCCCAGAGAAGTAAAACATTACTGAAAAAGAATAACAAAGTGGAGGTCTCACTCTACCTGATTTTAGAACCTATTATACCACCACAATAGTCAAAATGGCCTAGTACTCGTACAACAATAGACACATAGAGCAATGGAGTGGAACTCAGAATCCAGACATAAATCTATCCACATATGTGCTGCTGATATTTGACAAAGCCCCAAAGTCAGTTAAATGGGGAAAAGACAGTCTGTTTAACAAATGGTGTTGCCATAACTGGATATCCATCTGCAAAAAAATGAAACAAGACCCACACTTCAAGCCATGCACAAAAACTGACTCAGAAAGGATCAAAGACCTAAATATAACATCTAAAATGAAAATGATCATGGAAGAAAAAACAGGGACAATGCTAGGAGCCCTAATACATGGGATAAACAGTATACAAAACATTACGAACAATGCAGAAGAGAAACTAGATAACTGGGAGCTCCTAAAAAAACAAACACCTTTGCTCATCCAAAGACTTCACCAAAAGAGTAAAAAGATTACTTACAAACTGGTAAAAAGTTTTTAGCTATGATATTTCTGATCAGCATCTGATCTCTAGTATCTACATGATACTGCAAAAACTCAACTCTAAAAAGAGAAATAAGCCAATTAAAAAATGGGCAAAGGATATGAACAGGCAGTTCACTAAAGAAAACATTCAGGTAGTTAACAGATACATGAGGAAATGCTCATGATCATTAGCCATTAGAGAAATGCAAATCAAAATTACAATGAGATTCCGTCCACTCCAACAAGGCTGGTGTTAATCCAAGAAACACAAAATAATAAATGTTGGAGAAGTTGTGGAGAGACTGGAAAATTTATACACTGCTGGGGGGAATGTCAAATGGTACAACCACTTTGGAAATCAATTTGGTGCTTCCTTAAAAAGCTGGGAATAGAACTACCATACATTCCAGAAATCCCACTCCTTGGAATATACCTAGATAATTAAGAGCCTTTACACGAACAGATATATGCACACCCATGTTCATTGCAGCACTGTTTACAATCGCAAAAAGATGGAAGCAACCAAGGTACCCAACAACTGATGAATGGATAAATAAATTATGGTATATTCACACAATGGAATACTATGTATTGATAAAGAACAATGATGAATCCATGAAACATTTCATAAGGTGGAGTAATCTGGAAGGCATTATGCTGAGTGAAATTAGTTGCAAAAGGACAGCTATCACATAAGACCACTATTATAAGAACTGGAGAAATAGTTTAAGCAGAGAAGAAAATACTCTTTGATGGTTATGAGAGGGGGAAGGAAGGAGGAAAGGAGATCGATTTTCACTAATTAGATAGCAGGTAAGAATTATTTTAGGTGAAGGGAAAGACAACACACAATCCAGGTGAGGTCAGTACATCTGGACTAAACTAAAAGCAAAGAAAGTTTCCTGAATAAACGAAATAGTTTGAAGGCCAGTGTAGCAGGGGTGGGGATTTGGAGACCATGGTTTCAGGGGACATCTAAGTCAATTGGCATGATAAAATCTATTAAGAAAACATTCTGCTTCTTACTTTGGAGGGTGGCGTCTGGGGTCTTAAACACTAGCAGGCGGCCATCTAAGGTGCATCAATCGGTTTCAACCCACTTGGAGCAAAGGAGAATGAAGAACACCAAAGACACAAGGTAATTATGAGTCTAAGAAACAGAAAGGACCACATAAACCAGAGACTACATCAGCCTGAAACCAGAAGAACTAGATGGTGTCTGGCTACAATTGATGACTGCCCTGACAGGGACACAACAGAGAACCCCTGAGGGAGCAGGAGAACAGCAGGATGCAGACCCCACATTCTAGTAAAAAGACCACTTAATGGTCTGTCTGAGACTTAAAGACCCTGGAGATCATGGTCCCCAGACCTTCTGTTAGCCCAAGACAGGAACTACTCCCAAAGCCAACTCTTCAGACAGGGATTGGACTGGACTATGGGATAGAAATGATACTGGTGAAGAGTGAGCTTCTTGGATCAACTAGACACATGAGACTATGTTGACATCTCCTGTCTGGAGGGTAGGTGAGGGGGTAGAGGTGGTCAGAAGCTGGCCGAATGGGCATGAAAATAGGGAGTGGAGAGAAGGAGCATGCTGTCTCATTAGGGAGAGAGCAATTAGAAGCGTATACCAAAACCGAAACCCAGTGCCGTCAAGTCGATTCTGACTCATAGCAACCCTACAGCGACCTTATAGTAGCAAGGTGTATATAAATTTGTATATGAGAGACTGACTCGATATGTAAACTTTCACTTAAAGCACAATAAAAATTTTTTAAAAAAGAAATTTATAAGGTTTTTATATTATAGAGAGGACTTTTTAGGTTTAAAAAGTTGTTGTTGTTGTTAGGTGCCCTCGAATCAGACCCCACTCATAGTGACCTTATGTACAACAGAACAAAACACTGCCCAGTCCTGCATCATTCTCATAATTTTTTTATGCTTGAGCCCATTGTGGCAGCTACTTTGTCAATCCACTTCATTGAGGGTCTTCCTTTCTTGTTGACAATGTACTTTACCTAGCATGATGCCTTCTCCAGGAAGTGACCCCTCCTGATAATTTGTGAAAGTATGTGAGACGTAGTCTCACCATCCTTGCTTCTAAGGAACATTCTGGTTGTACTTTTCCAAGACAGATTAGTTCAATTTTTTTGAAGTCCATGATATATTCTTCACCGACACCACAATTCAAAGGCATCAATTCTTCTTCAGTCTTGCTTATTCACAATCCAGCTTTCACGTGCATATGATGCTATCGAAAATACCATGACTTGGGTTAGGCACACCTTAGTCTTCAAGGTGACATCTCTGCTTTGCAACATTTTAAAAGGTCCTTTGCAGCAGATTTGCCCAATGCAATGTATCTTTTAATTTCTTATCTGGTGCTTCCATGGGCATTGATAGTGGATCAAAGTAAAATGAAGTCACTGACAACTTTAATCTTTTCTCCGTTTGTCATAATGTTGCTTATTGCTCCAGTTGTGAAGATTTTTATTTTCTTTATGTTGAGGTGTAATCCATACTGAAGGCTGTGGTCCTCAGCATTCATCGCTAAGTGCTTCAACTTCTCTCCACTTTCAGCAAGCAAGGTTGTGTCATCTGCATAACAGGTTTTTAATCAGTCTTCCTCCACACTTGATGCCTCCTTCTTCTTCATATTGTCCAGTTTCTCAGATTTATTTGCTCAGAATACAGATCAAATAAGTACGGGGAAAAGATATAACCCTGATGCACACCTTTCCTGTCTTTATCCCCTTGTTCTGTTTGACTGACTCCCTCTTGATCTATGTACAAGCTCTCATGAGCAGAATTAAGTATTCTGGAATTCCCATTCCCAAAGAATTCCCATTCTTTGTAACATTATCCATAGTCTGTTATGATTCACACAGTCCAATGCCTCTGCATAGTCAATAAAACACGGGTAAACATCTTTCTGATATTCTCTGCCTTCAGCCAGGATCCATCTACATGAGCAATGATATCCCAGGTTCCACATACTCTTCTCAATTTGGCTTGAATTTTTGGCAGTGTGTTGTGTATATATTACTGCAGTCGCTTTTGAATGACATTCAGCAATATTTTACTTGGGTGTGATATTACTGATATTGTTCAATAATTTCCACATTCAAATGGATCATCTTTCTTGTTTTTCTTTGTTAGAAAAACAACAGGGAAGAACGTTCTTGGCATTTCTTGTCAAGCTGAAAGAACTGAAGAACAATCTAAGCCCTGAGTTGCAATATTGAAGGGTCCAATGGTTAAAAAAATAACTTACACAGAAATCATCACAAGAAAACAGAAGGAATACACCAAAAAAGTTGGTCAGTGTCTAACCATTTCAGGAGTTAGTGTAAGATCAATTCTGATGGTACTTAAGAAGTCCAATCTGCACTGAAGGCACTGGCAAAAAAGAAGACTCCATGAATTGACTGAATACCAATTTAGATGCTCCAACAAAGGGATGTAACACTGGAGGAGTTCACTAGTCTATGCCAAGGAATTTGGAAGATAGCTACCTGTCCAATCAACTGGAAAGAGATCCATCTTAATGCCCATTCCAAAGAAAGATTATCCAATGGAAAGCAGGAATTATCTAGATTATGATTAATATCACATGCAAGCAAAATTTTGCTGAAGGTAATTTAAAAATTACCTAGATAATTTAAAAATAAATTATAATTTATAATTATAATAAATAATCATAATAAAAATTACCTAGATAATTAAAAAATACCTGCAGTTGTTCATTGACAGGGAACTGTCAGAAATTAAAACTGAGTTTAGAAGAGGATGTGGAACGAAGGATATCATTGCTGAAGTCAGATGAATCTTTGCTGAAAGCAGAGAACACCAGAAATATGTTTACCTGTGGGTTTTTTTTTTTTTTGACTAAGCAAAGGCATTCAATTGTGTAGATCATAACAAACTATGGATAATATGGAGAAGAATGGGAATTCCAGAACACTTAATTATGCTCAGGAGGAATCTGTACTTAAACCAAGAGGCAGTAGTTCCAACAGAACAAGGGGATACTGTGCAGTTTAAAATCGGGAAAGCTATGTGCCAGGGTTGTATCCTTTCAACATACTTACTTGATCTGTATGCTGAGAAAATAATTCGAGAATCTGGACTGTATGAAGATGGATGTGGCATCAGGATTGAAGGAAGACTCATTAAAAACCTGAAATTTGCATTTGACACAACCTTGTTTGTTGAAAGTGAAGAGGACTTGAAGCGCTTACTGATGAAGATCAAAGACTACAGCCTTCAGTATGGATTATACCTCAACATAAAGAAAACAAAAATCCTCACAACTGGACCAATAAGCCACATCAGAATAAATGGAGAAAATATTGAAGCTGTCAAGGATTTCATTTCACTTGGATCCACAACCAACATCCATGGAAGCAGCAGTCAAGAAATCAAACAACATATTGAATTTGGCAAATTGTCTGCAAAAGACCTCCTTAAAATCTTAAAAAGCAAAGACGTCACTTTGATTACTAAGATGCACCTGACCTAAGCCACGGTATTTTTAATCACCCCATATGCATGTGAAAGCTAGACAATGAATAAAGAAAACCCAAGATGAATTAATGCATTTTAATACCATGGACTGCCAGAAGAACAAACAAATGTGCCTTGGAAGACATAAAGCCAGAATGCTCTTTAGATGTGAGAATGGCAAGACTTTGTCTTGCTTACTTTAGACATTTTATCAGAAGAAACCAAACTCTGGTTAAGGACATGATGCTTGTGCGTGCTTGGGCCTTGGTATAGGCATAAAAAAAAGTGGCACTTTTATGATACATTTAATTTTATTCTTTTTGTAAAAAGAATTATCTGAAAAAATTTCTGTTTTGTTTCATAAAGATAATACTCTAACAACTACTCATTTAAAATAATTTCTCCACAAAAAAATTTAAAAAATCTTACTAAAAATTTAATACTCCCAGAAAATTTGCCATGTTTCTCTTATCAAGGCCTTACATAACCCCATGAGAAATAAGTATGCGTACTTCCGTAAGAAAGGCCAAGCTGTCGATTATATGAAGGAGAATGAAGCCAGATTTCAACATGTTGAAAACTAAGCAGAATAACGTGTTGATCTAGAGGAAGCAAATCTAGGCCTCTTGTTCAGTGACTTTGATGGTGCCAGCATTGGGGAGAATGAATCAATTGAGGGCTGCTGGAAATATATGAAAGGTACTTTTTGGAGATGGGATCTAAGCACAGTTTGAGGAAGAATGGAGGTATCCCGTATGGGAAAATGCTTTTAAAATAAAACATAATTGATAAAATAATGTTTCAAAAGAAGCAGAAGGATTCAGAAATGGATAATGGTGATGGTTGCACAAGGTGATGAACACAGCTAATGTGACTGAATTGTATATGTGAAGGTTGTTAAAATGGTAAAAGCTTCATTTTATATGTATTTACCACAATTAAAAAAGAAAAAAAAGCAGCAGCAGCGGCAGGAGACAGATATAGAATAATGGTAAAAGTTTAGAAGGCCTGTTGATCCTTGCCAAAAGAATTTCCACTTCAGAGACAAAAACAGAGGGAGAAAGCTAGTAAAAATATGGAGTCAGACAGGGAGGCTAAGGGATATGAAAGGAGTTCCATCTCATATTGATTTGTAGGACTTAAAATGCCAACTGTTTGAAAACAGATTAACACAGTTGTCTTACAAACACAAAACAAAAAACCAGCATCTCTCCTACAATAAATTGCGGCTTTCTCTGGACCACATTACTGAATGAAAAATAAACAAAAAACAAAAAGTGTGGCATTTTAAATGAAGTAGTTAGATTGTATTGTCTAGTTTGTGGAAAAATGGTAAAAAATATCTGCACCAGGGAAAATATTTTGTTTAATGTTTAACATTTTTAGAACATAGCTTAATCGGAGGAAAAAAAAAATCAATTCCTCTGAATTCATATATCCATTATAGGCTTTCAGCTACAAACTTTCTCTTAGATTAACAGCAAATAGGGTTTCTTGTCCAGGGCTTGTAAAGCAATTCTAATGATCTGAATAAGCCCTGAGGCTCCTCAAAGGCTTTATAAGGGAAATTAATTGAAGATTCACCATCCTTGGAATTTACTGCTATTAGCATTTAATAGCTCAGGCAAATTCTCTTTCATATTTTAATAAATTACTGAGGCATTTTAGCACTTCTCTTCTCTCTTTTCTTCTCTCCAGTTATTGTTCTTGTGTCATCACAAAATATTCATATTTACGTAAATCCACACACCACCCATGACAACCTATTCACTATTTAACCCACAAGAATTTTGCAGGATTATAAATTTAACTTAACATTCTGCTGTCTGAGTTATCACAGAATACTCAGTGTTAACTGGCAATTGTTCTTTTCTGATTCAATTACATTGCTCCAAGTTGAGATTGCTCCAGGAGAATTAGCCTGGCATTACAGAAAGGGATAGTAATACTTGAACATACAAAGTACCATTCAGAAAGTCTTAAAAAATGTTTTGACCTTCTTGCAATGTGGTTATGCGCTACCTCTCTGCTGTCTTGTTGTCTCAGGTTATTCAAATTGAAAAGCTAGAAAAAGGAAGAGCTACTGCTTGTCACAAATTCATCTACTATGAAAATTTTCTAGATCTCTTTTCATTACTTCAAGTCTCTGTATACATTTTGCTTTTTATTGAGCATTCTATAGCCATGAAAAGACAGGTCTACTTCAATCAAACTTATGCGCCAGAATTTAAAGCAGTCCTGGTAATCCAAAGAATACAAAACCAGTATTAAAATCCTTACCTTGCTGTAAACGAGCATGACCTACAGTGTTCTATCTATGCATTAATCTAGAGACTGTAGACTTTTTATATGTTTGTGAGGGATATCACGGTAATAGGGGTATTGAGGTGATAATAGAGCACAGACTAAAACAGAGTTGTAGCTTATGTGTTAAAATTCAGTTTTATAGTGAAAGAGAATGTTTTTGAAGTAGAAAAGGACCAGCAGGCATCATATAAAAAACCGAAACCTGTTGCCATTGATTCCAACTCATGGCAACCCTATGTTTCCAGAGTAGAACTCTGCTCCATAGGGTTTTTCTGGCTGTGACCTTTAGGAAGCAGATAGGCCTTTCTTGCAAAGTGCCTCTCTGTGGGTAGATTTGAAGCACGAACCTTTAGGCATCATAACTAAAGAAACCTTGAATAAACGATACTGAGTTTAAATGCCTTTACATTATTTGGCTGAGCAGAAGCGGAGAAAGAAATATGGACAGTTATTCTCTTGTGTGCACAAATTAAAGGCTGGGAAGGATTGCCTATTGGAAAAGTACATTGTCAACTTTAGGTCACCCAAAACCCTAAGGCTAGAGCCATTCAGGAGGTGTGCAAAATTTTCCAAATCCCATTAAGCAGTTAGTCAGAATTCGATCCAGAACAGTTTAAATCTACAGAGCTATTTAGAACTTACTTTACACATTTCTGAAAGTGTGGCCTCCATTTCCAGTTTCTGACTCAAGACTTTTAGGCAGAGTGTGTTTTGCATGACTTTCTCATTTTGATAAGAACAATTTAAGAATCAGCTGATTTCTGCCTAATCAGCAGGGATGTTGAGAAATCACTCCTGCAGTTTCTGCTGACTTTTATTTACTGGCTTTGCTGACTACAGATAAGGAGAATGAGGATGTGAAAACTCACGGGTGGGAGGCAGAAGAGTGGATAACAAGGCAGATACACTATCTAGTTAATTTCAGTCAAAACCCAAACTTTGAAGTTAAATGAAGATTGAACTGGGGGATGTCTGAGATAGGAGACCTGAAGACTCATATCTTTTCAACTCTGGCAAGTCTGTGGGTGGTGCACAAAAAAGAATCTCCCATTTAAGTAAACAGTGTCTTTCATAGATTCTTTGCAGTAGAAGACATAAGAAAATTTGTACTTTATACTTTAAAAAGCAAACGTATGGTTGTGCTCTTGCACTCTTCTGTCAGTTTGATACATCTCTGCTTTTTACTGTCAACAAGCAATAAATTCTCAAAATATAAATGTCAGAAAAGACTTAAGTCATTTTCACATTTTTCAATTTTTCTCAATAAATTAATATTTTGCTTTAAATTATGGTCTATTAAAATTTCGATCCATTAGATCTAAATCACTGCCGATGTCATATGGATCCTGGCTAAAAGCAGAGAATACTAGAATATGTTTACCAGTGTTCTATTGACTATGCAAAGGTATTCAACTGTGTGGATTATAACAAATTATAAACACCACTACTAAGAATGGGAATTTCAGAACACTAAATTGTGCTCATGAGGAACCTGTACATAGACCAAGAGGCAGTCATTCAAACAAAACAAGTGGATACTGCATGGTTTAAAGCCAGGAAAAGTGTTTGTCAGTGTCGTATCCCTTCACCGTACTTATTCAGTCTGTATGCTGAACAAATAATCTGAGAAGCTGGACTATAGGAAGAACGGGGCATCAGGGTTGGATCCATATGACACCAGCAATGATATCCCTGGTTCCACGTCCTCTTCTAAATCCCACCTGAATTTCTGGCAGTTCCCTGTCGATATGCTGCTGCAGTCGCTTTTGAAGGATCTTCAGCAACATTTTGCTTGTGTGTAGTATAAATGATATTGTTCAATAATTCACACATTTTTTTTTTTTCATTATGTGTGAATACCCTCTAGATTAGAAATTGGCAAAGTACGGTTTGTGGGACAAATTTGGTCCACAGTTTGCTTTTGTATAGTGCTAGCACAAAGAATGTTTCTTACATTTGCAAAGGCTATATTAAGAAAAAAAAAAAAAGAGGAGAAGGAAGAAGAGGAGGAGGAGGAGGAGAGAAAGAGACACGGGTAACTCACTAAGCCTAAAATATTTACTATCTTTTTTTTTTTCTCTATAGAGAATATGCGAGCACAAATCTAGATGGCCATCACATAGCAAAGAAATAATAGCACCTGTGGAAAAGAAACGTGCGCGGGGATGTAGTCTTGGGCTTTGGTGTCAGGAAGATTTAACTGCAAATCCTACCTCATTTGCTTCATAGCTGGGTAAATATGGGGATGATATTTGATATTTTGTTTAAAGTTGGGCTGACTATATTTTCCTGAAAAGGCTCCTCTGATTTAATTCAAAATTAGATGTACTTAGCCCATTATCACCACTGTCATGAATTGGCAGAGCTCTTCTCACCCACAGACAGTTAGCAACTCTGAGACTTGTGGGTATAGAGAACTGCAGGCTGTGGCAGCCAGAGAAGAAGTAGTTGAGCAGGGAGATGTGGCAGAACGTATGTCCTCAACTTTCCAAAACTTGGCTGAACACAGTTCAACACAGAGTGCCGAAGAAGCCTTTCTGCCCTACTGTGCCTGTCACTGATTCTCTGACTACATTTGGAAGACGACAGTCAAAGTTACTCACCTTCATTCTGAGTGGAGCAAGATGTGAGAAGTTACCGTGAGAAAAAGAAAATAAAAGCCAGGGCCTTGCCGATGGATCTTTGCTAGAAGTAATGTATAGTGTGGTAAACTGTTATGTGCTTTCAAGATTTCAGTATATTAACACATGGAATTTAGAAAGCCTGAAAAGAATATTATAAGATAATATTCAATGTGTTAAGCAAGGGATTTAACCACTTATAATAGCAAATTTTTTTTTCCTGGAAAATATTCTCCCTTTTTAACTGAACTTTATTATTATTATTCAGAGAAGGTCATTACTGTATATTCATGGAGAAATCAGTTTTTTTTTTTTTTTTCTGTCAAGAACCATCCTGATTTCCTAAGAAGTAAATGGCATATACTCTAAACGCTGTAACACCTTTGTTTTGCTTTTGTTTTGATCACTGGTGTCTCGGTTATTGTCTGTGACGTTGTATCTTTGTGTGTGCGCTTCTGGTTTTGTGGGTTTTATTTTTTTTGTTGTTTTTTTTTTCTTTTACCATTTTTTCAATTGCAATTGTAGATATCACTAAATGTGAAATATAATGCCCCCAAATTTTTCAAATGCTTTAACAATTTTGTTTGATTTTCTTAGTAGACATTTCAGGAATGAAAAACAAAACAAAACAAGAAATAATTAATTCAAGGTTTAAATAAGGCTGAAATAGGTCACACTTAATTCTACTTACACGTTTGGAGCATATATTCTCCATGTCTCACTGAATGACTGTGTCTATTCAGCCCATTTCTTTAAATGCTAGTCCTTTGCTTTGGGAGTCCTTACATTTTCCGCTTAACATTATGGTAATATATTGGAATTTATTCCACTAGTATAAGAATGGTTCATATTTCATCATGAAAAAAAAAAATGTTTCCACCATGAAAGAAAGAGTAGAACAGAGAAATAATGCCTAGAAATAAAATTATGCATGAATATGGGAAATTCATCTTTTTAAAAAGATACATTTGCTTTCAATCACTTAAACTCTTTTGTAAGTAACAAAGTTAAACACCATTTAATTTATTGTCTTAATATTTCAAAATTTAATTTTATGTAGTTCATGACTAAGACATATTTACTGAGAAAACTATAAGCTTAATTGAACACTTTTTCTAGTTATCAAATTGGGTTAGGTAAGCTGCCTTGCCACATATATGTATTAACACTTTTTTTTAATTGTACTTTAGATGAAGGTTTGCAGAATAAACTAACTTCTCATTAAACAGTTTTATGACATTGGTTAACAACCCCATAACATGTCAGTACTCTCCCTTCTCGGCCTTGGGTTTCCTATTACCACCTTTCTTGTACTCTCCTACCTTCTAGCCCTTGCTCCTGGGCTGATGTGCCCCTTTAGTCTCATTTTGTCCTATCAGCTAAAAGGTGAACCTCAGGAGTGACTTCGTTACTGAGCTAAAATTGTGCCCAAGGAACGTACTCTCGGGGTTTCTCCAGTTTCTGTCAGGCCAGTAAGTCTGGTCTTCATTTTGCATTAGAATTTTGTTCTACATTTTTCTCCAACTCTGTCTGAGACCCTCTATTGTGATTCCTGTCAGAGCAGTCATTGGTGGTTTGTCGGGCACCGTCCAGCTGTCCTGGACTAAGTCTGGTGGAGGCTGTGGTAGTTGTGGTCTATCAGTCCTTTGGACTAATCTTTCCCTTGTATCTTTAGTTTTCTTCATTTTCCCTTGCTCCTGAAGGGGTGAGACCAGTAGAGTATCTTAAATGGCTAGTCACAGGCTTTTAAGATTTCAGACACTATTCACCAATGTAGAATGTAGAACATTTTCTTTACCAACTATGTTATGCTAACTGAGCTAGATGTTCCCTAAGACTGTGGCTTGTAAAGCGTTCAGCCCAGCAATTTGGTCCCTAAGGGAGTCTGGATTTGTTCATGGAACCTCCATGACCTTACCCTGAACAAGTTGTGCTGGCTTCCCCAGTATTGTGTACTGTCTTACCCTTCACCAAAGTTACCACTTGTCTATTTAGTGTTTTTCCACCCCACCCCCACCCCCTCATAACCATCAAAGATTGTTTCTTTTTGTGCGTAAACCTTTCCACGAGTTTTTATAGTAGTAGTCTCACACAATATTTGACCTTTTGTGATTGACATTTCATTCAGCATACTGCCCTCCAGATTCATTCATGTTGTGAGATGCTTCACAAATTCATCATTGCTCTTTATCATTGTGTAATACTTCATTGTGTGCATGTACCATACTTTGTTTCACCATTAATCTGTTGATGGGCATCTAGATTGTTTCCATCTTTTTGCTATTGTGAACAATGCTGCAATAAACACGAGTGTGCATATTTCTATGATAGCTCTTATTTCTCTAGGATACATCCCTAGGAGTGGGATTGCTGGATTGTATGATATATCTATTTCTAGCTTTCTGAGGAAACACCATATCATTTTGCAAAATGGTTGTATCATTTTGCATTCCTACGAGCACTGCATAAGAGTTCCAATCTCCCTGAAGCCTCTCTAATATTTGTTGTTTTCTGTTTTTTTTTTTTTAATTCATGCCAGTAATCCTGGGGTGAGATGGTATCTCATTGTGGTTTTGATTTGCACTTCTTTAATGGCTACTGATTGTGAGCACATCCTCATGTATCTATTAGCCACTTTAATGTCTTCTTTGGTGAAATGCCTGTTCATTTCCTTTGCCCATTTTTTAATTGGATTGTCTTTTTGTTGTAGAGGTGTTGGAATTCCCTGTAGATTTTAGAGATTACAACTTTGTTGGGTTTGTAATAGCCAATTTTTTTTTCCCCAGTCTGTAGGTACTCTTTTCACTCTTTTGGTGAAGTCTTTTGATGAGCGTAAGTGTTGAACTTTTGGAAGATACCAGTTATCTTATGCACGTGAAAGCTGGACAATGAATAAGGAAGACCGAAGAAGAATTGACACCTTTGAATTGTAGTGTTGGTGAACCCAAAACCCAGTAGTGGGTGAAGAATATTGAATATACCATGGACTGCCAGAAGAATGAACAAATCTGTCTTAAAAGAAGTACAACCAGAATGCTCTTAGAAGCAAGGATGGCGAGACTGCATCTTACATACTTTGGACATGTTGTCAGGAGGAATCAGTCCCTGGAAAAGGGCATCACGCTTGGCACAGCACAGGGTCAGTGGAAAAGAAGAAGGTCCTCAATGATGTGGATTGACAAAGTGGCTGCCAACAATGAGCTCAAGCATAACACATAACAACAATTGTAAGGATGGCTCAGGACTGGGCAATGTTTCGTTCTGTTGTGCATAGGGTCGCAATGAGTCGGAACCAACTCGATGGCACCTAACAACAACAACAACAGCAACCTGTTATCAAGGTTATCTTCTGTTGTTTGTATGTTGTTAGTTATGGCTTGTATCCTGTTAATGTCCTGTATTAGGGTCTCTAGCATTTATTCTATTTTTTCTTCTAAGAGCTTTATGTATTTATACATATTTAGGTCTTTGATCCTTTTTGAATTAGTTTTTGCATATGGTGTGAGGTATGGGTCCTGTTTCATTGTTTTGCAGAAGGACATCCAATTTTGCCAGCACCTCTTGTTAAAAATGCTGTTTTCCCCATTTGATGGACTTTGGGACTTTGTCGAAAAGCAGGTGGATAGATTTACATCTGGGTTCTCAATTTTTTTCCATTGGTCAATGTATCTGTTGTACTCGTAACAGGCTGTTTTCACTACTGTAGCTGTATAGTAGGCTCTGAGGTCAGGTAGTATGAGTCCTCCTACTTTATTCTTCTTCTTCAATAATGCTTTACTTATCAGGGCCTCTTCCTTTTCCATATAAAGTTAATGATTGTTTTTTTTTCCTCTCTTTAAATAATGTTGTTGGTATTTGGATCGGGATTGCATTGTATTTGTTGATTGCTTTAGATAGAATTATATTTTCACAATGTTGAGTCTACATATTCAAGAACTTGGTATGTTTTTCCCTTTATGTAGATCTCTTTTGGTTTCTCGCAGTAGTGTTTTGTAGTTTTCTTTGTATACCTTTTGTCATCCCTGTTTAGATTTATTCCAAGTATTTTATTTTCTTAGGGGCTATTATAAATGGTATTGTTTTCCTCATTTCCTTTTCATCATTCTCTTTATTGGTATGTAGGAATCCAACTGATTTTTGTATGTTTATCTTGTATCCTGCTACTCTGCTGAGTCTTTCTATTAATTCCAGTAGTTTTCTCATGGACTCTTTGGAGTTTTCTATATATAGCATCACATCATATGCAAATAGGGACAGTTTTACTTCTTCTTTACCAATTTGGATGCCCTTTATTTCTTTTTCTTGCCTTATTGCTCTAGTTAGGGGTTCCAGCACAGTGTTAAATAAAAGCGGTGATAAAGGGCATCCTTGTCTTGTTCCTGTTCTTAGGCGGAGTGTTTTCAGCCTCTCTCCATTAAGAATAATGTTGGCTCTTGGTTTTGTAGAGATGCCCTTTATTATTATGTTGAGGAATTTCCCTTCTCTACCTCTTTTATTGGGAGTTTTTATTAGGAATGGGTGTTGGACTTCGTTGAATGTCTTTTCTGCATCGATTGAGATGATCATGTGATTCTTTTATTTATGTGGTAGATTACATTGATGATTTTCTAATGTTGAACTATCCATGCATACCTGGTATGAATCCTACTTGGTTGTGGTGTATCACTTTTTTTTTTTTTTTTTGATATGATGATGAATTCTATTGGCTAGAATTTTGTTGAGAATTTTTGCATCTATATTCACAAAAGATATTGGTCTGTAATTTTCTTTTTCTTTCTTGTGGTGTCTTTGCCTGGTTTTGGAAGTATCCCTTACTTTTCTATGTTCTGAAATAATTTGAGTAGTACTGGTGTAAGCTCTTCTCTGAATGTTTAATAGAATTCTCCAGTGAAGCCATCTGGGCCAGGATTTTGTTGTTGTTGTTGGGAGGTTTTTTTTTTTTTTTTTTTTTTTTTAACCACCTTTTCATTCTCTTCTCTCGTTATGGGTCTGTTCAGATTTTCAACAACAATTTGTGATTATTTGGGTAAGTAGTGTGTTTCTAGAAATTTGTTTATTTCCTTTAGATTTTCAAATCTGTTGGACTATAGTTTTTCATAATATTCTGTTCTGATCCTTTTTATTTCAGTTGGGTCTGTTGTAATGGCCCCCATTTCATTTCTTATTTGGGTTATTTGCATCCTCTCCTGTTTTCCTCTTGTCAGTTTGGCCAGTGGTTTCTTGATTTTGTTGATCCTTAGAATCAACTTTTGGTTTTGTTGATTCATTCTATTGTTTTTCTATTCTCTATTCCATTTATTTCTGCTCTGATCTTTATTATTTCCTTTCTTCTGGTGGCTGTGGGCTACTTTTTCTGTTCTCTTTCTATTTGTTCAAGTTACCTAGCTAATCTTTTGATTTTGTCTTTTTCTTCCTTTTTGATGTGTGCATCTATTGATATAAACTGACTTCTGAGCCCTGCCTTTGCTCTGTCCCAAGAGTTTTTGTATGATATGTCTTCATTCTTATTTGATTCTAGACATTTTTTTATTCCATTGGTGATTTCTTTTATTATCCCAGGGTTTTTAAGTAGGGTGTTATTCAGTTTCCATGTAATTGATTTTTTTTTTCCTTACTCTTCCTTTGTTAATTCCTACTTTGATGGCATTGTGATCAGAGAAGATATTTTGTATTATCTCAACTTTGTGGGTTTTGTTGAGGGTTGCTTTGTGGCCTAAGATGTGGTCTGTTCTGGAGAATGTTCCAAGTACATTGGGAAAGAATGTGTAGTTTTTGCAGCTGATAACTGGAGTGTTTTATATATGTCTGTGAGTTCTAGTTGGCTTATTGTGGCCTTTAGATCTTCAGTATCATTGTTGAGTTTCTTTCTGGATGTTCTGTCCTTTACCTAGAGTGGTGTGTTGGTGTCTGGCTGTTATAGTGGAACTGTCAGTTTGTCTTTTCAGTGCTGTTGAAGTTTGTTTCATGCATTTTGAAGCCTTGTCATTGAGGACGTTGTTATATAATATGGTTGTGTCTTCATGCTGGATTGTCTCTTTAATCATGATATAGTGCCCTTCTTTGTCTTTTATAGTGGATTTTGTTTTAAAGTCTATTTTCTCTGAGATTAGTATTGTCACTCCTGCTCTTTTTTGGTGGTTGTTTGCTTGATATATTTTTTTTCCATCCTTTAATTTTTAATAAATTTATATCTTTGTTTCTAAGGTGTGTGTCTTGTAGACAGTGTATTGGTGGATCCTGTTTTTTTATGAACTCTCTGTTTCTTTATGTGTGCATTTAGGCCATTTACATCAGTGTAGTTATTGTTAGGTGTGGGTTTATTGTTGTCATTTTGTAGTGCTTTTTTTGTGTGTGTGTGTTGCTGATGATCTTTGTTCCTCTTACTCTCCTATGCTGAGTTCCTTTTGTTTGAGGATTTTTTTTTTAATTTCTTTTGTTTTTGCAGATTTTGTTTTTACTGAGACTTTATGTTTTTCTTCTTTATTTTGACGAGTAGGTTTGTTAAACTTTTTTTTTGTTACTTGAAATTTACCTTTATATTCCTAGATTTGAACCAGTCTATTATTACTTGGTACCACCTTACATTCTTTTCCATTAGAAAGTTCTGTTCCTACACTATTTATTCCCTGTTTTATTGTTCTGACATTGTTGTCGTTTGCACATTGACGTCTCTGGCTCCCTCCTGTGAATCTTTTGGTTTTTGGTAGTTCTTGAGAGTTCATCTCCTAGGTTGGTACCTGACTGATGTGATCTTATGTCCTAGATTCAAGCTGTTGTCTGTTCTCAAACTGAAGGCCTCCCTTGTAAATTCTTGTAAATTTGGTTTGGTTTTCACATATTCCTTTAATTTATGTTTACCTGGAAAAGTCCTAATTTCACCATCATATTTGAACAAGAGTTTTGCGGGATGTATTTTTATTGGTTGGCAATTTTTGTGTATGTCATCCCATTGCTTTCTTGCCTGCATGGTTTTTGCTGAGTAATCAGACCTTAGTCTTATTGTTTCTGCTCTTTATGTGACATTTTGTTTTTCTCGAGCTGTTCTCAGGATTCTTTCTTTGCCTTTGGTTTTAGCTACTGTGATTATGATATACCTTGGTGATTTTCTTTTGGGGTCTATCCTATACAAGGTTTGTTGGGCTTCTTGAACGGTCAGCTTTTCATCTTTCATGATATTAGGGAACTTTCCTCTCAACAATTCTTCTGTGATCCTCTCTGTGTTTTCCGTTTTCTCCCCCTGTTCTGGAACTCCAATCACTCGCAAATCTGCCTTTGTTTATATCCCACATAATTCTCAGGCTTTCTTCATTTTTCTGATTTTTCCCCTTACAAAGTTGTGTCCAAGTGTCTGTCTTCAATTTTGGTGGGTGATTCTGTCTTCCATTATTTCAAACTTGTTCCTCAGCCCTTCTATGACACTGTCCTTTTTTGAAATCTTGTTTATCTTTTGGATTTCTACTTGTTTTTGTATGATTTCTAGTTGTGAATTTATTTTGGCATTTTGTTCTTGTATTATTTTCCTGAATTATTCCATGTTTTGTCTGTATTTTCTAAAAATTTGTCTGCCTTTTCAATGCATTTATCTATTTTTCCTCATTTTTTCTGCTTTTTGCTTCATCTCTTGGATGGCTCTGAATATTAGAGATGTGAATTGATTATCAGGTATTTCTAGTGCCCTTTCTTCTACTGGAAAAGTCATCTGGTGTTTTATTTTGAATGCCTACTGGAACCATCCTGTTCTTTTTCTTTAAATTTGTTTTGGTATTGTGTGCTGTCTTCAGGACATTCAGTAGTTATTTTCTTCATTTATTGATTGTAGATTTCTTTGTTTTGTCCTGCTTTTTTGTTTAATTTGGTTATGTCTGAGCAGGAGGGCTGTGTGTTCTTTGTTGTTTGTTCACCCGTGGATACAATATTTTTCATTTCCTTGTTCAATGTTCAGGGCCAGTTGCTTAGCTATCGGGCAGCAGGGCAGATCCAGCTGAAGGGGGGCTGGGATGGGTTATTTGAAGCACGTACTGGGGCCAACAAGGTGAGCCAGGGGTCAGTGAAGTGCAGGTTCCAGTAGGCTGTGTCTGTGCTGCCCAAGAGTGCAATGTTCAGCACAAGATGCAGATAGGCAGTAGGAGGGGGAGGAGAGGTTGTGATGTGTGGAGCTAGGTGTGGCATGGAGAAGAAGAGAGAGAAGAGAGAGAAACAGGAGCAAAAACAAATAAATAGTAAAAATAAAACAGTGCTGAGAGAGCCTGCTGTTGGAGTGGAGAGAAAAGAAACTGAGAAATGAAGAAAAACAAAAAATAAATAAATAGAAAATGTTAAAAAAAAAAATGCCCCCAGGGATCCAGCCGGTGTGGCTTTTCAGACCAGGGAGGTGGCTCCCAAGCCTTGCAGTACAGCTGAACTAGAAGGGGTGGAGATGATACACAGCCCCAGGTATTCAGGAGACAGGAAAAGAAGGTAAGTAGAAGGAGATGAGAAACAGAGAAATGAAGAAAAGTAAAAAAGAAAGAGAAAAAAAAAAAGCCCCCCATATACTCCACCACTGTGGCAGCTCGCACCAGGGAAGCTGTTTCCGAGCTGAACGGTGCTTCACAGCCTGTGAGGAAGAAGCAAAGATGGCACACAGAGTCCGGTGTTAGAGAGAAACAAGGGGGAGGAGGTCAGACACACGAAAGAAACCAAAACAGGCTGGAAAAAGCAACAAAGAAACGGTAGTGAAGAAGCCGGCTGGTGTGGGCAGGGAAAATCTGTACAGAAGGAACTGGTGCCTCTGTTGAAGCAGTTGCAGCCACCAGGAAGCCTCAGATTGGCTCGCTGAGAATCAGCAAATAGCCCTGCTGGAAGCTGGGAAACGTCCTGCTGAGAAGTTGCAGATCAACATGCCAGGAAGCAACAAAATAGCCCTCCAGGAGGCAGCAAATTGGTCTTCCCAGAAGCCGGGAATCAACCCACCGGGAAACCATGGATCAGCCACCTGGGAAGTGGCGAAGGCTGAGCAGGTTGAAACAGGGTGGGGTGGGAAAGCATGTCTCTCTGGTTACTGGATGTTCTGTCTCCTGCTAGGAGCTCCGTGAATCTGCTATCCTGTACTGCCTGTCCGCTGATGTCCAACAGGGGTCCAAGATGGTGGATCTGTGCTGCATGAGCTGATAGGGTACCTCCAGTTGTAAATCTCTTTGCTCTTTGTTCTTTGTCAGTTTCTTTTTCTGTTCCGTGCTTGATTGAGCTCTTTATCTCTTCATTTGATGCTTAAGGTTCCAGTATTGACCTTGTCTCTGTTTTACTTAGCTTTTTGGGTCTTTGCTGTGGAGGGACGCCATGGCACTTCTGTCTATAGCGCCATGTTGGCTCCACCTTCTATTTGTTAACTTTTTGAAATAGTAAACAAAAAAATGTTTAAATGTAAATCACCATCCTACATTTTAAAACACTAGCCAGCATGCCACGTTCTTACAAGACTTAAAACCACTGTATTTGAGTAATATCTACAGATTTCTGTATCATGATTTAAAATATATAAATTATAAGATGATAATTAGATGTTCTAGCCAAATAATTTATTTTAAGAATTTATTTTAGTAATTCTTAAAGTGTGGATAATTATTACCACACTTTATCAGGAGTCTATCATAATTCTGCTACAATATTTTACATCACAAACACATGCATTCTGATCTATGGACATAGACTACATTTTTCCATACAAATGTTGAAGAAGATAATTTTTCAAAATACTAATAGTTACGCATCACCCACTCTTTTATCAATGTAACAGATTTATTAATTTATTGCAATGATTCCATGCTATATTTTAATTGGATTTTGTAACATATAAATCTGTGGTAACATAACCCAATATAAAGAAGAATTATTGACCTGAATTTACATCATTAATTAATTATAGTTGTATAGTAACACATTTGTATATTGACATGGTTCAGGTAAGCACATAAATAAGTCAATCTCTTTTTATAACTTATAGGTTCAGCCAAAAAGAAGTAGATATAAATCACATAACTTCAGTTTAAATACTTTTGATGGTGAGAAATAGTGTATGACCCACCAGAATTTATTAAAATTTTTACCTATAATTTTCAGCAAGATTTGAAATATTTTTTCACTTTAACCAGGGCTCCTTAACTAGAAATAAAGCAAATATGAAGACAACTAAGTGAAGAGGTTGTTTTTCTGAACACTCATTGTTTTTTCTTTATTCTTTTATTCTTCCTACAACGATAGGAGGTGAACAAGAAATGTTCAAGTTGCCAGGAACTTTGAAGAATTGGAATGATTTCCTCACCATTTTGATGAATTTTCTTCTCAGATTATAGAAGATCTTTTCCTCCTCCTTTTCCCACTTCCTTTTTCTTTTTTCAAGCTGTAGGCTTTGTTATCAGAATTACTTTTACACTTTGAAATCCCAGTACTATGAGTAGCAACAACTTTTGAAATCCTCCAGTGTTACATGCAAAATCTACAAATGATGGGATTGTAGGAGTTTGAACAGAATTATCAAAGGCAAATCAATATATTCTCACTTTGTTGTGGATGTAAGGCCCTTCTGTGGGATGGAAAAGTATATTTTTACTGTATTTAAGCTTGTGCCCCATATTTTATAAAGTCTAACTCTCAGTGATTCGCCTGTTCTTACTGTGTGTTCTTGACATTTTACCCCAGACCTTTTGAACCTGGTCTGTTGTCCAAAGATGATTGTAAACAATATTACTGAATTGTCATTGTTGTTGTTAGGTGCCGTCAAGTTGGGTTCCAACTCATAGAGACACTATGTACCACAGAACGAAACACTGCCTGGTCCTGTGCCATGCTCACAATTGTTGTCATGCTTGAGCCCATTGTTGCAGCCACTGTGTCAGTCCATCTCATTGAGGGTCTTCCTCTTTTCTGCTGACCCTGTACTTTACCGAACATGATGTCCTTCTCCAGAGACTGTCCATCTTGTGATTCATGAGTGTCTTTTACAATGTACTCTGAGACTCATTGTCATCATGTCTTCATCTACTCATAGGAATATATTTTTAAAAATCTATATTAATGGGACACTTGAGACTATGTTGACATCTCTTGCCTGGAAGGGAGATGGGAGGGTAGAGGGGCTTAGAAGCTGGCAAAATGGACATGAAAAGAGAGAGTAGAAGGAGGGAGCGGGCTGTCTCATTGGGGGGAGAGTAACTGGGAGTGTGTAGCAAGGTGTGTATAATAATTTTTGTGTGAGAGGCTGACTTGATTTGTAAACTTTCACTTAAAGCACAATAAAAATTATTTAAAAAAATCTATATTAATGATGACATTAAGGATTCATGAGTTGAGATTCATGGAACCATTTCAGAGAGAGTATTTCTTGCTCTCCATGATCATCAGCAGCAATAGAAGTCAGCTGGTTCACGATCCCACCATTTCTCATGTTCACGTTCAGAGAAGAGCACAAGGAACATTGACTATGGATATAATTGTCACTTTACTGATCTGACAACCTTTCAAAATACATTATGCGGACAGCATGTTGTTGTTATTGTTAGATGCCATTGAGTCAGTTCCCACTCATAAAACCCAAACCAAACCCACTGCTGTCAAGTCAATTCCAGCTTATAGCTATCCTATAGAACAGAGTAGAACTGCCCTAGAGTTTCCAAGGAGCACCGGGTGGATTTGAACTGTCGACTTCTTGGTTAGCAGCTGTAGCACTTAATCACTACACCGCCAGGGTTTCCTCCAACTCATAGTGACCCTATTATATACAGCAGAATGAAACATTGCCCAGTCCTGCCGCATCGTTACAATCATTGCTATGTTTAAGTCTGTTGTTACAGCCACTGTGTCAATCCATCTCACTGAAGGTCTTCCTCTTTTTTGCTGACCTTCTGCTTTACCAAGTGTGATGTCATTCTACAGGGATTGGTTCCTCCTGATAACGTGTCTAAAGTATATGAGCTGAAGTCTCCATCCTCACTTCTAAGGAGAATTCTGGCTGTATTTCTTCCAGAGCAGATTTGTTCATTCTTCTAGCAGTCTATGGTATATTTAACATTCTTCACCAACACTGTAATCCAAATGCATCAATTCTACTTTGGTCTTCCTTATTCATTGTTAATCTTTCACATGCATATGAAGCTACTAACAATACCATGGCTAGGGTCAGGTGCACCTTAGTTCTCAAAATGACATCTTTGCTTTTTAACACTTCGATTTAAAGATTTTTTTTTCTTTTGCAGCAGATTTGTCCAATGCAATTCAATGTTTGTTTTTGTGACTGTTGCTTCTATGGGCATTGATTGTGGATCCAAGCGAAATTAAATCTTTGACAACAACTTCAATCTTTTCTCCCTTTGTCATGATGTTGCTTATTGGTCCAGTTGTGAGGATTTTTGTTTTCTTTATGTTGAGGTGTAATTCATAATGAAGGCTTGATCTTCATCAGTGAGTGCTTCAAGTCCTCTTCACTTTCAGCAAGCAAGGTTGTGTCACCTGCATATCACGGGTTGTTAATGAGTTCCCCTCTGATCCTGATGATGCCTTCTTCTTCATATAGTCCAGCTTCTTGGATTACTTGCTCAGCACACAGACTGAATAAGTATGGTGAAAGGATACAACCCTGATGCACAACTTCCCTGATTTTAAACCACCCAGTATCCCGTTGTTCTGCTTGAACCACTGCCTCTTGGTTTATGTACAGGTTTTACATTAGCACAATTAAGTGTTCTGCAATTCCTAGTCTTTAAAATGTTATCCATAATTTGTTATGATTCTCACAGTCTAATGCCTTTTCATAGTCAATAAAACATGTGTACATCTTTCTGGTATTCTCTACTTTCAGCCAAGATTCATCTGATACCAGCAGCGATATCCCTCATTCCATGTCCTCTTCTGAATCTGTGTTGAATTTCTGGCAGTACCCTGTTGGATGTACCTGAAATGAAACCTTTTTTTTTTTTGTAAATATGAAATAATTTAATTTGGATTTATTTTTTATTCCAAACAATTCGAGCCAGTGTTCAATGATCTAGTAAGTGAAGGCTCATGTACTGGCTCCAGTATTCAGTACCTGTATCACCTTGGGGAAGATGCTTAGCATTTCTGTAAGACCCTTTCCTCATTTATAAAATAAGTATAAGAACAATACCTAACTTACAGGAGGGTTAAGAAGATTAAGTGGGATGCTAGATGTAATAGAATTTTAACGTTGCCTGGTACTAAGAACTCAGTTATTATTAGCCATTTTAATCAAAAGCAATAAGCTGAACACCAGAACAAAACCTACTGCTATTGAGTCGATTTTGACTCATAGCGATCTTATAGGACAGAGTGGAACTACTCCATAGCATTTCCAAGGCTATAAGTCTGGCACCTCAAATGCTTTGACCTCTGATCTCCTATACTTACTACTATTTGCCATCTTCCATTTATTTCATCACTAAAAATAACTTTATTCTACTCTTCAGCAGAAGAGAAGATTCAAAACCAGTCTTGATTTTAAAGTCCCATGCTACCCACGAAACCTCCAAAATGAGGCTTTACAGAAGATCAGGTACACGGAAACACCTAAAGGTTGACACCAGGCATAAAAGGTTGACAGAGGCATTTCATAAAAAATGATTTCTTTGTTGGTTTGCCTTACATTTTGTATAATTTGTTTATGATTTTATAACCAAAGATTAAAAAAAAAAGATAGAGTACTTAAAAAAAAAAATTATAAGGTAGTTATTCTGACAGAATCTGCTTTTATAATCGGTGCTTTTAGGTTTTAAGTTTGTGTTTATTTTGTTTTCTATTGTCCTTTGCTCAATTATTTATCATTGAGAATAATTTTTTTTTTTTTTTAATACACATTGTCTTTCCACTGTTTTGCCAAATAATCGAGAATAAAATCTCATACTCTCTGGGCTTCCTTGTGCAAGTTAACAAGGAGGGCCAATTAGTAAAACAATTATGTGTATATGATGGCTATAGAGATATCAGCTGAAAGAGGTGTAAAGCATGACAAGATAATGTCTTGCCTTAATTTAGTCAGGAATATAAGGAATGTTCATATTCAAAGATAAAGTCAAGATATGATAAATGCCAAATGAGTGGTATAAACAAGAAGTGTAGACTGTTGAATTAAGAGAAAAGGTGGTCACCTCTAACTTTGGCGAATGTTTAGTCAATACTTAGTAAATATTTGATATAGCTGGTTCATGTATATTGTCTTTACTGCTAACTACCAGAAGCTCTTTAGGCAGCTCTTAAAATACAGATGAGATTTTTACCACATAATAAAACTTATTTCTGCTTGTACAATCTTTGCAGTGTGATTTTGTATGTGATATGATATATGGCATGGATCTGCTTTGCTATTTTAAGTACCATTTCTTCAGATTTGGCAGTGTTCTACTTTGAAGGAAAGAATACAGAAGTTAGAAAGCTGTCAAAAAAAAAAAAAAAATGCTCCTTCCAAAGATTTTCAGGGGCTATTTCTTCCTTTAATTTTGAATTAATTTGTACTTTAATTATATTTGATTTCCTGATATATATTCTTCACCTCCAAAATATTACTATGAGATTAATGACATTAGGATTTATAATGTTTATAACATTAACGCACGGATTACTGGCCTTAGTGAAACACACTGTAATTGCCTTTGTAATTACTCATTGTTGGTAGCCTTTCCACATATTTTTATTTGGAACAAAACTGGTCTCAAGCAAGCTTATTTAATTTTATTTTCCAGATGAAATTCCGTTACACCATATTGAAAATCTAATTTAAGAGAATATGCATTGTTCCAGGTCTTTCAGAAAAGGAATTAAGTATTTATAATTTGATCTTTATAAACACAGTCTTTAAAAAACAAGTTTTTATTATATTGTAATAATTTTTACCTCTTAAAAACTATGAAATGGGAGCTATCAAAATATAATTATTCAGATCTTAATACAAATTATTCAATTCTTTTAACTTCTAAAAACAAAGTTAATAAGCTCTTCTTGTCTGGAGACTCAATCCAAATTTCTCCTTACAACTTTTGTAAATACTAATATGATAATGAATAATGCATGTATCTTATCATAAATTTATGAAAGAATAATTTGTATTTTCTCTTCTGCAATTTTTTTAAAAATAAAAGCTCTTCTTTCTCTTAATTTTAGTATTTTTTCAGTTAAAATATTCTTTGAAATTGAAGAAATAATTTAATTTGAATCCTAGAGCAACTTAGACTTAAAAAATACAAGAGGCAGAAATAGAGAGTCCAGTTAAAATGGGAGGGCTATCCAACACCATTGAAAAGGTTTCAAAGATGAATGCTGTGAACAAGAATAGCTTGTAGCAGCCTGTAAAGAAAAAGAGTTGTTTGTTACAACTGGGGGGAGCACTTAAATCAATTGCAGGGGGAAAAAATGAAACAAAACGAACTGGACAGAAAGCAAGTAGATTCCGAATTGTCAGTAGGAATTTCATAGAGCTGATTTTGACTGGAGGTTTGGGCCCTGGTGGTGCAGTGTTTAAGAACTCAGCTGCCAACCAAAAGGCCTGAAGTTCGAATCTACCAGCCACTCCTTTGAAACCCTGTATGGCAGTTACACTCTGTCTTATAGGGTATGAGTCCGAATCTACTCAAAAGGAGAGGGTGTGGTTTTTTTGGGTTAAATATGCTAGTAAGATAATTAACTTGCCAGAGACAATGGAAAAAACAAGTCATTGAATTGTCAGGAGATGCCAATTCAAAGTTCTAGGATTTCTTCAGAATTCCTTGAGCTTTCTGAATTTCTTTTACAGTGGAGACAGTAGTATTTTTTGCCATATTATAAGTATTTTAAAATGGTACCCAAGGGACATTCAACCAGGTGAAATTCTGATTTGATAGGAATGTTGATCATGAGTATCTGAGAGCACAAATACCTTATTTTATTATTTTTTAATTTTTCTCAAGTCTGAAAATTTGAAATAAAATTTTCTAGTTTTTTTAATGTAAGAATTGTATAAAACACTTTATTATATTTAAAATAAATAATAAATGCTTTTGCCTTGCATTTGCCATTTATAAGATTTAACTGACCTTTTTTTTTTTTTTTTCCCCAGCAAGGGAAACTCAGTTGAAGGGTCACACAAATTCTGAGATTTTACCAAAATTCAATATCCATTTTTAATTAAATAATAGAAAAGCAATGAACTGAACTTGGAGAAAACACCACTCTGCGTTCCTATTCTTCCCACTTTCATACCCTTGGTTCACATACAGCCATAGTTTTATGATGCAGATGAAAGTAAAGATTTTCATAGGAATATTTAGTTTCACCAGACTTATTTAGAATGTTTTATTCTCTCTCGCAACTATTTCTCTTGTAGTAGTATTGTAGTCCATGCAAAGTCCCACAAATTATGGTTGATATTTCCACTGCCATAAAACATGTTGCCTTTATGTGGGTGATTGGTGATCCCACTTAAAAACACAAAAATTAGCTTTAGAATGTGCAAAAAAAAAAAAAAAAATGTTGTCAAAAGTGAATAAGGATTGAGGTATATTCCCTTTCCTTTCTGCTCAGGCCCGGCATGTTGCTGGCTGAGTTTAGTTGCAGCTCTTGAGAGGTTAATATGTAGACTTCAGGAGGAGAGGCCTCTGTATGGTCCTCAAGCAAAGACAGTTTGTTACCTCTTGACTATCAAAGCAACCAGTTGCCATTGAGTTAGTTCCAACTCATGGCGACCCCACATTTGTCAGAGTAGAACTGTGCTCCATGGGGTTTTCAATGGCTGGCTTTTCAGAAGTAGGTCACCAGGCCTTTTTTCCTCAAGGTACCTATAGGTGGGTTCAAACAGCCAGTCTTTTGGTTAGCAGCCAAATGTGTTAACCATTTTTACCACCCAAGGATTCCCTGATTTTCAGTTGCCTGTTAACTCCCCTCAGCCTTTTGTTGTCTTTTGCTAGATCTTCAATAAAGTTTAGAAACATCCATTCAGTCTTGGTTTTGTGTGTGTGTGTGTGTGTAATTACTATTTTCAAACACTTGATTCATCTCTTGAGCTACTTCATTCCTTTCCATCATTATACAATCCCAGTTCATCGTAACAGTTTTAACAATTGTAAATTACCTTAAGCCAAGAGTATCAGTTTTCTTCCTACCCCCATGCTGTGGTCTTCATTGCCAGCAAGTGGCAGGTGATCCAGTTCCCAAACCCAATCTTATCATCTGATTTCTGATGCTATCCTAACTAGCAACTTTCATAATTTGGATTCCCCAGGAAGCAGTACTTTGGAAGAGGGCCATATCATCAACAACTTTGGAAGGGATGACAAAAGAGCAGAATTTTGGAAGAGCTAGATATTGATTGATTTTGTGATTTGAAAGCTTAGGTCAACCCCAATGGGAGAACAGGTTGTAAAATGGCCCTCTGAGTTGTTCCATATTACACCAAAACTCTCACCTGAATCAATCATAGAATGTGAGCTGACCTCAGAAGGGCATGGATGGTGGCTCTCTGAACCAAAGGTAGGAGATAACAGCCAATGGTTGACATCTCTCACAGCATCTGGGCAACATGTCCTTCTTTGAAGAATATCTGGCAAGCACATCACTTGTGTTCCCCAGTGACTGCAATTTTATCCCCAGAAATAGGAGTACGATATCTATCTCTGCTGGCTAAACTAAAATCTATGCTTACCTAAATTAAAAATGTACAGTATTTAATAACAAAGCTTTGTTTTTATGTGGCATTTAACTAATGAAATGAAAATTTATAGCATAAATTAACATTATTACATTCATGAAAATATAACTTTCAGAATGAAGAAATATTCAAAGGAGTTTTGAGTTCTGACAACTTTTACAAAATTGTATTTTGTTCCTTTCTTAAATTTGGTTGTACTAATTTTGCTTAGATAAGTAATGGAAGTAATTTTATTTCAAATATGGAATTTTAAACATTATCATAATGACTGCTTCTTTACCTTTTCTGATGACTCTCTCTGAATCACTGCTCCTGTTGCTCTGGTCAGTACCTAGGACTTCTGGAGACATTATCTAAAAGGAAGTGGCTCTCTTTCCACAGATGATGGAAGAAGATAATAGGCAGCAGTTTGTAGTCTTCCCAATTACTTCAGCTGTCACCAAGACCAACACCCAATGCTACCACAATCAATATTCTTTACCACATTGTTGGATAAAACATGGGAAAAAAATTAAATTCAAATGTAAGAGGTCACGTTTTCCAGAGTCAAAAAGGAAAACTTCTAGAAAGTCTAACCCTTTACAAAGGTTACAATTTGTGTAAGCATCCCTGGCTTCTCTGCTCTCAGTACCTTCCTTCCCTACAAAAGTGAATCATATTTTGAGACACCCCCTTCTTTCTGTGTCTATCACTTTTAGAAACCCAGTTCTGTGTACGGGGTTTGAACTCATCCCTTTCTTCTTCCCTGAGCAGTATATCTTCCTAAATCTAAGTAATATTGCCTGGAGCTATAATGCCTTAGGTGATTTCAGTCTAATAATAAGTGATGATTCTTACACTCACGCATCCACTGGAGGTTTAGATGACAGGAAGGCATGGATCTGATACTGTAATCTTGCAACATGGTCCAACCATCTTCCCAGTTTCATTCACCACCCCAAAGTTAGCCTAAATCCGTGCCAAGCCTATACATGCTCCCATGGTTTTATATGAGTACTAATTAGGGCAAGATTACATATTATCCAAATAGATGAATTTCATTTTCATAGACATGCCCGAAGTAAGGAATAAAATATTTTTATTTGCCTCGTAATTTGGCAGCATCTTCTGTCCCATAAAAGATTCAGCATTGCTCACTAAGATACAGAGCAGGATGTTAGCTTTTCTTCACATCAATTGCACTTACTTTTTTGTTCATTTGCTTAGCTTAGATTAAGGAAGTTCCCCAATGCTGTCAAATGATACTATATATTTTTTTTTAAACAGAGAAATTTATTACTATTTTTGCCAAGGATCTAGGTATCCCACGGAGAAAGAAATTTATTTTACAATTCACAGTCCACTGTGAAAAAAAAAGCCTAATGTTGATAAGAGAACTTTTTTTTTTTTTTTGGTATGGATTTTACAGGTATAGTAGCCAGACTTCCCTACGTTCTTACAAGTAAAATGTGGAAAAGAAGCCTTTTTAATCCTTAATAGCAAAATTACACCAACATACTTAGAAGGGTCTAAGAAATATTTCTGCAAAATATGTAAATATTAACTACAAGATTATTTTCTCCTAGAATATACATTCTTCAGAGCACTCCTAGTTGGATGCCCCAAAAAGCCACTTTTACAGAAATATGATGGGTAGAGTGCAGAATCTAAGTAAGCCTTGACTTTCCTGTTACTGATTCTTGATGGATGTGGGCATTTCAAATGTTGCATCATGATGTACTAAAACCAGAAGAACAGGACCACTGACCACAGAGAAATAATCATTTCAGAGCATGAACTGAATCATACCCCCTTTTATTTGTCTGAATATAAAATGCAACCCTCCAAGTGTGATTCAGAGCGATTCAAATCTGTTGTTGTTGTTATTACCTTAGAGAACAAAGTCTGAATTAAATTTGCCACCATCTACTAACTTTTTTAGTTACAAATTAGGAATCTTTAGATGTAATACTACAACTTTTGAAGGTTAGAGTAGACTTTAATAGATTACTTCAAATCTGGCTAACCAACATTTGTTTCTTGATTATTCTCCAACTGAATTTATGAAAAGTGACTTTGGAGGCATAGAGGAATGTCTGATATTAATCAGAAAAAGAACTTCAACAGGCAGTAAATATCTGCGCTCTTCTTTCTACCCAAGAACCACTTCCAAAGAAGATGGAGAAACTGAAAGAGTATTTCTTTTATTATCTCATCTACATTGTTGGAAAAAAGTAGTTCTTAGAAAACAGAGCTGCTCTACTTGACTGTCCAGTAAAGAAGCCTTTAGATCCTGGAACATATTGTTTGCTTTTTTTTTAATTTCATTTTTACTCTGGCCAAGTTTTTTTTTTTGTGTCTGTGGAAAATTTTAGTCTTGACCAATATGTCAGCTTTTAAATGAAATTAGCAAATATTGTGAAATACAGAAATAAAACCACTGTATTCCAAGAGAAACATTTGTGTTCTTTTTATCCTTTCCATGTATCTCCATATTCCTGCTACATTTTTTTTCTTTAATGTGTTATGTTTTGTTTATTACTGAAATTAATCGTGGACACTGTGGGATTTGTCTCTTTTAGTAAACTTAGAGTGATGAGAAAATAAGTTTAGACATTTACAAAGAATATGTTTTGTAATTACAGAATAAGAATTTTCAAGACTGTGTAAAATTTATTATAGAGACTTTCTTAAGCTTAACTGTAAAAGTCAGATTAATTGCAAGTTAGGTAGACACAAATTCTATGAAAAAGATAAGGAATTACTGAAATGAGTAATAATTACAAAAAATCACATTAGGAGATGCCAAATGTGCATAATGCTACCTCATATAGGTCAAATACTGTTCAATATTTTAATCAAGTGATTGGTAAGTAGGGAGAAACAAATGCTGATTACATTAGCAAGTGAGGAAATGTGGAGGAAAGTGTAAATTTTGGGGTGGGTAGAATTATGATATCAAGCGCACTTGAAATTAGAGCCATACCATCATGCACAAAATGAGATTTTTCTAAATGAAAGAAAAAGTTTTGAAAGAAACAACAAGCAAACCTATGATTGAACATCAACGATTGTTTCTTTTATTCTATACACATTTTAGGCTTCCTCTGGTTACACCATGTCTGAAATAAAGTATTGAACTTTATTTTGTAAATCCTGCTTGACAAGATAGGTTAAAATGACTATTTAGGAAATGCATATAAGGAAAAATGTAAAAGATGTATAGCGTCATTATGAAAATAAAGCCTTTATAATTTTAGAATTTCATGTCTTCCTAGAATAAGCTCAAGCCTCTCGTTTGCTTATTAGGAAATCTGGGTTAAGTGCTTTTAAACGACATATCAGGGTTACACAATAAGGAAGAGAAAGAATCAGGACTGAAGCTAAGCCATTACACCAATTTTATCTGAGCCTGCTTCTTTTTTGCTGAAACGAGAGAATGTGGAGGGATTATAGTCATGAGAAATCTCTCTGAGACTTCAAGCTCTGCATGTTGTAAAATAATAAGTGGAGTATGCGTTTTTATAGGACTGTATTGCTTTGTTAACTAGATCTAGAAAATCAGTCTGAATTATTTTAAAATATGAGGAAACAAAGGTCATGTTTTGTTTTGTTACGGATTTGAATTATATTTAGAAGTAAAATTTACTAAATCAGAGTAAAATAAAACGATGTATTTTTTTTCCTGCTAATAGATGAAGAGTTGATGCCTTTGAATTTAGTGTTGGTGAAGAATATTGAATATATCATGGACTGCAAGAAGAACGAACTTGGAAGAAGTACAACCAAAATGCTCCTCAGAAGCAAGGATGGCAAGACATCATCTCAGATACTTTGGACATGTTATCAGTAGGGACCAATCCGTGTAGAAGGACATCACACTTGGTAAAGTAGACATTCAGTAAAAAAGAGGAAGACCCTTCATGAGAGGGGCTGGCACAGTGGCTGCAACGATGAGCTCAAGCATAACAACAATTGTGATGATGGTACAGGACCGGGCAATGTTTCATTCCTTTGTACTTAGGGTCACTATGAGTCAGAACTGACTCAATGGCACCTAAAAAAAACAGCAACTTGATCACAAGTGGATGGCTTTAACAAAGAGAGATTTATTTCTTCACAGTAAAGTAGGCTAAAAGTCCAAATTCAGGGCATCAGCTTTCTCTCTCTGTTGGCCTTCTCATCAATCCTCCCGCTGATTAAGAGCTTCTCCATGCGGGGATCCCAGGTCCCAGCACTGCTTTCTTCGTGGTATGTGGTTCCCCCTCCCTGCTGGCTTCTCTTTCCATATTATCTCTTCAGAGACAAAAAGTGGTGGGGGAAGTTTCCCAGGGAAACTTCCGTTACATTGGATAGGGATGTGACTTGGGTAAGGGTGTTACAATCCCACCCTAATCCTCTTTAACATAAAATTACAATAATAAAATGGAGGACAACTACACAATGCTAGGAATCATGGCCCAAACAAATCGACACACACTTTTTTTTGGGGGGGGGGACATAATTCAATCCATGACACCAAGCATAATGTCCTTCTCCAGGGACCGAGCCCTCCTGACAACACGTCCAAAGTATGTGAGACATAGTCTAGCCATCCTTGATTCTAAGAAGCATTCTGGTTGCACTTCCTCCAAGATAGACTTGTTTGTTCTTTTGGCAGTCCGTGGAATATTCAATATTGTTCTCCAACATCACAAGTCAAAGGCGCCAATTCTTCTTTGGTCTTCCTTATTCATCATCCAGCTTTCACACGCATATGAGGTGACTGAAAACACCATGGCTTTGATCAGGCACACCTTAGTCTTCAAGGTGACATCTTTGATTTTCAACACTTTAAAGAGGTCTTTTGTGGCAGATTTGCCCAATGCAGTAGGTCCTGTGATTTCTTGACTGCTGCTTCCATGGGTGTTGATTGTGGATCCAAGTTAAGTGAAATCCTTGACAACTTTTATTCTTTTCCCTGTTTATCATGATGTTCCTTATTTGTCCAGTCGTGAGGATTTTTGTGTTTGTTATGTTGAGGCTGTGGTCTTTGATCTTCTTCAGTAAGTGCTTCAAGTCCTCTTCACCTTCAGCAAGTAAGGTTGTGTCATCTGCATAATGCAGGTTGTTAATAAGTCTTCCTCCAATCCTGATACCCCGTTCTTCTTCATATAGTCCCGCTTCTTGTATTATTTACTCAGCATACAGATTGAATTGGTATGGTGAAAGAATACAACCCTGACGCACACCTTTCCTGACTTTAAACCAATCAGTATCCCCTTATTCTGTCCAAACAACTGCCTCTTGATCTATGTAAAGGTTCCTCATGAGCACAATTAAGTGTTCTGGAATTCCCATTTTTTGCAATGTTATCTATAATTTGTTGTGATCCACACAATCAAACGCCTTTGCATAGCCAAAAAAACACAAGTAATCATTTTTCTTATATTCTCTACTTTCAGCCAGGATCCGTCTGTCATCAGCAATGGTATCGCTGGTTTCAAGTTCACTTCTGAATCCTGCTTGAATTTCTGGAAGTCTCCTGTGGATATACTGCTACAGACGCTTTTGAATGATTTTCAGCAAATAATCACTTGCATGTGATATTAATGATATTGTCGATAATTTCCACATTCTGTTAGACCACCTTTCTTTGGAATAGGCATAAATATGGATTTCTTCCAGTTGGTTGGCCAGGTAGCTGTCTTCCAAATTTCTTGGCATAGACAATTATGTAATTCCAGTGCTGCTTCCATTTGTTGAAACATCTTAATCGGCATTCTGTCAATTCCTAGAACTTTGTTTTTTGCCAAAGCCTTTACCGCAGCTTTCTTCCATAAGCACCACTGGTTTCTGATCATATGCTACCTCTTGAAATGGTTAAAGCTCGACCAATTTTTTTTTTTTTTTTTTTTTTGTATAGTTACTCTGTGTTTTCCTTCTATCTTTTTTTCATGCTTCCTAGGTCCTTTAATATTTTCCTGGTAGAATTCTTCAATATTGTAACTCGAAGTTTGAAGTTTTTCTTCAGTTCTTTTAACTTGAGAAATGCCCATTGTGTTCTTTGGTTTTGTTTTTCTACCTCCAGGTAGTATTTAATGTGTTGACTATAATAAGGATAAAAAATAGAAAATATTATATCACCTTCCAGCAAATAAATAGGTAAATGGTTACTTATTGTCATGGGGTGAATCATTCCTCCAAAATATCTGTCATCTTGGCTGGGCCATGACTCCCAGTATTGTGTGATTGTTCACCATTTTGTCATCTGATGTGATTTTCCTTTGTGTTATAAATCCTATCTTTGTGATTTTGATAAGATAAGATTAGTGTCAGTTATGTTAATGAGGCAGGTCTCAATTTTAAAAAATTGAATCATATCTTGTGCTAATCTCTTTTGAAATATAAAAGAGAAAGGAACAGAGAGATGGGGGACCTCATACCACCAAGAAAGCAGCACTAGAAGCAGAGTGTGTCTTGAGGTTCGTGTGTGGAGAAGCTCCTAGTTTAGAGGTAGATTTCTGACAAGAACCTTCCTCCAGAGCCGAAAGAGAGAGAAAAACTTAACCTGGAGCTGATACCCTGAATTTGGACTCCTAGTTTACTAGATTATGAGAAAGTAGACTTCTCTTTGTTGAAGCCATCCACTTGTCATATTTCTGTTACAGCAGCACTAGATAACTAAGACACTTACATGGTTAGACAGATTGATAAATGCATCTTGGCAAGATAGCATAATAAGACAAAAACAATGCTTTGTGAATTAGCATTAGTCCTTTTATAGCTACAGCTTTGAGCTTTCCATAATCATGTGCTACATGTAAAAGGAGTGCACGGTCATTGATTTCTGTTATGAAAAGACGGTTAAAATCTCTCTCTTGAGGAATAAATATAGAGTAGAAATTGCAAAAGACATCTGTCATCATGGGTTATCCACTGTGGGTTTTTTCTCCATTTACTCAACAGAACTGAAATTGCTTTACTTAACATTTATGCAAATGTAATTATCAGCAATAAAATAAAATTAAACTCTTGAACAAATTAAAATTTCAAGAAGTTTCAGACTGTTATAACTACAAAATAGGCTGGAAATCACCTGCACAAATACATATACATTGGGATTTTAAAATCTATAAGTGATATTGTCATTTAGATAATCCTACTTTTAAGAGAAAGATTATACCTTAATTTTTTGATAGGCTACAGCATGTAAATATGTGTACACAAGTATTAAAATGCACACTGAGAAGGTGTGCAAAATAAAAGTAAGGAATTATTCTCTTGGTTACAATGGAAACATGAATTACATTTTTCAAAGGCCAAACTTTCTATTTACAGGCAATTAACAAACTAGATGTTAATGGTACGTTGTCGTTGAGTTGGTTCTGACTCATTGCAACCTCACCATGGGGACTGCATATGTTCACAGTAGAACTGCACTTCAAAGGATTTTCAAGGCTATGGCTAGTCCTTTCTTCTGAGGTGCCTCTGGGTAAGTTCAAACTACCAAGGTTTCTCCAAGTAGTTGATTGCTTAACCATTTGCACCACCCAGGGACACCAGTCAATAATATATCCACTAGCATTTGTTCTCTTCAGTAGTGTGACTATCTACGTGGAGATCTCTACTGGGAAACCATCTGCACTCATCACTAAAACTGCACGGAAAAAAAAATACATAGAGCAAACAAAAACCAACAACAACAAAAAAATTGATATATTATGTGCTGAAACATACTGCAATGCAATGCAATAAGATAAAATTTTCTTCTAACTAATAAAAATTAGGGCCTGGATTATTTCATTAAAGAAAAGACTTTCTATTTTTTAGACAATTTCATCAAGATTTGTGCAGTGGATGATAAGAAGACTGCGAGCAAAATAATATGCTAAGAATTTTTTTTTTTTAAGTCTAGGTCAGGCAGGGGGCTGGTATGAGCAATAATCAGTATGTTGGAATGTCTGATGTCTTTATTTAAAAGTTGCACAGTTGCATATGATGTCAATTCTCTTCAAATTGGTATATAGACTCAGTCTAGTCCTAATAAAAATTCTATTGAACTTTTTTAAAATTACAAGATTTTATAATTTTTATAGAAATAATACTTTTTTAAAGAAAAGCAGAATAGATGGTAGATACTGATTTTAAGAAATTATAACGCTGCACTAATTAAGACACCATGGTATTTCCATAAATATAGACATAGATCAATAAAACTGAACTGAAAGAAAAAAAAAAACAGACCCGCATATATGGTCAATTTAGTTTTGACAAAATCTCTCAGATTATTTAAGAAAATGTACTATTTTTCAGTAAATTGTGCTGAAATAAATGGATATTCATATGGAAAAGAAAAAAAAACTTGACCATTTCTTCCAGGACATGCAAAAATTAATTGAAAATGGATTATAGATTTAAACATAAGAGCTGAAATAATAGAAATTTCCTTTTTTCCAGCTGAGCAACTTCTAATTTTTTTCTTCAAATCTCAGGCTTATTTATTAGCAATAGAAATCCTCAGTAACACACTAGTCCTTGTTCTAAATGAATTGCAAACAATGTGGTACCTGCATGAGAAACAAGCTTTAAGAACAACTCTCCTACAAAGAAGCATTGCTGTAGTTTGATTACTGTGTAGATACCAGGTTCAAACTCATTTGGATTTGAATCTCGGCATCAGTTAATGGTTATGAGAAATAAATAACTCCTCCTATCTTCTGTTTCCTTATCTGTAAAGTGGGGGCTGTTGTGTGGCTCAAAAAAAAAAATATATATATATATATATATCCAAAAATAAGTGTGCCTAAAACTTAGTAATTTCAGTAATAATTAGATGTCATTTTAATACTATTTATCATTATTATTTCCATTACTAAAAGGAAAATAGATGAATTCTAAGACTTTTGCAGAGTGTGCAATCCAGTAATTATTTTTTTCATTTGATTCTCCTGAGAGTAAGCATATGAAACATATGTAGAACACACTAAATAAGTAGTAAAGACCAGTATATTAAGAAATTATGCCAATTTAAAAACAAATTTCCTCCTTAAAAATCAGAATTATTTGAAAGATAAATTCCAATTGAAACTAATGTAAAAACAGGAGGATTTTATGAGAATTTGATGGAGTGCACAATAGAACACCCTGACTTCCAGCTTTAATTTCAACATGAATAGAAGTAGGAAATCATTACTCCTGTTCAACAAATAATAGGGAGACAAGCTAAAATCAACAATTCTTAGACACATTAGAGAGCTAAGGTGGTACAGCAACCAAGATCTTCTAACCTGGAGAAAAAGCTGCTGAAGCTTTAAGATTCACTTAAAAGGTTATTTGGTATTTGATAAAGTGCTGAAGACTGAGTCTGAACTAGAGTGAGAGTGATGAACTCCTGAGGCTGCAATCTCAGATTTGCTACACACTTTTGTTGGTTTTCTCACAAAGAATGTAGGTGAGGGAATGCTATAGCCAAGGGAGCAGGGGGAAAAATAGTATACCATGTAAGAAACACTTGGCAAGATCACAGAGCCACAGAGCCACTGAAAGACAGAGATTAATTGAAAGATTATAGAACATTCCCTCTGTCTTAAACTTTATTAGCATACCAACAATACTCCAGTATAATAATTACAAATGAAAGAGATTCAGCACATAGATGCTTTGAGACTAGGAGTACATAGGGAAATTCAAAGGAGACCAAAATAAGGACTCTGAAGGATTTTGAACCTCTGGTACCTATTGGCGCCCTGGTGGATGCAGTCTTTAAGAGCTCAGCTGCTAGCCAAAAGGTCAGCAGTTCAAATCTAACAGCCACTCCTTGGAAACCTTGTGGTGCAGTTCTACTCTCTCCTATAGGGACGCTATGAGCCAGAATTGACTTGACAGCAATGGGTTTGGTTTTTTGGTTTTGGTTTGTTACCTATGGATACAGTAAACATGAAACAATGCCAGCTCCTAACCAGATTAACATAAACTTTCACACTAAAGGCCTATTTTACCTCAGTTCCTATTTCTAGATGCAACATTCAGCTTTGAACAAAAAATTAGAAGGCATACCAAAAAGAAAGAAAAAGCACAGTTTGAAGAGACAAATCACGCATCAGAACCAGACTCAGATATAATACAGATTTTGAAACTCTCAGAATTGAAAATAGCCATGATTAATATGTTCAGTGCTTTTATGGGTAGAGTAGACAAAGTGCAAAGACAGACAGCTAAAGCAAGAAGACAGATGGCAACTCTAAACGGAAATGTTAGAAATAATAATAGCAATAGTAAAACAGAAATTAAGAATGCCTTTGATAGGCTCACCTGTAGAGTCAACATGGTCAAGGAAAGAACCAGTGAAGTCCTCCAACTGAAATGAAAAGAAAAAAAATGCAAAAAAAGGAAAGAAAGAAAAAAGAAATAGAACAAGAACTTCAGAAAAACGTTAAAAAATATATAATATTTTCATTTTGTTAGAGCGCCAGAAGGAGAAGAAAGACAGAACTGAGTAGAAGAAATATTTGAAGTAACAATGGCCAAGAACTTTCCAAACTCTATGACAGACACTAAGCCACAGATCTGGGAAGCTCAGAGAACAACATGCGGGATAAATACTAAAACCTATACCTAGGCAAGAGACCATAGTGGCACAGTGGTTAAGCATTGGGCTGCTAACCAAAAGTTGGCAGTTCGAATCCACCAGCTACTCCTTCTGTTCTATAGGATTGCTGTAAGTCAGAATCCACTTGATGGCAATGGGTTTGGTTTTATTGGTTTATATCTAGGCATGTCATATTCAAATTGTAGATAAGAAAAACCAAAAGAGGAAGCCAGGAAACAGAACAGGAAAAAAAAAAAAAAAAAGTAATACCTTAATGTTAGCACCTACAGAGGAACAAAGGTAAGAATTGTAGTGAAGTTCTCACCAGAAACCATGCAAGCAACAAAAAAATGGAGTGAAATATTTAAATTGTTAAAAAATAAATCACCCATCAACCTAGAATTCTGGTAATTTATCCTTCAAAAATGAAAGAAAAATAGTCTTTCCTAGACAAACAAAATCAGAAGGAATTCATCACTGGGAGAACTGACCTGCAAGAAAACTAAAAGAAGCTCTTGTGGCAGAAGGAAAATGATATAGGTCATTAACTATTGTTGTTTTTCTGTGCTGTGGAATCAGTTCTGACTCCTAGAGACCCTATGAACAACAGGACAAAACACTGCCCAGTCCTGTGCCATCCTCACAATCATTTTTATGCTTAAACCCGTTGTTCCAGCCACTGTGTCAATCCATCTCTTTGAGGCGCTTCCTTTTTTTCCACTGACCCTCTACTTTACAAAGCATGATGTCCTTCTCCAGGTCATTAACAAGGATATACGTAAAGCAAGGAAGAATATCAGAGAAGGAGTGAATGAAGATAAAATAAAATATTTTATTTTTGTCATTCTTAATTGATTTAAAAATAATGCTTTTTTAAAGCAACAATATATATTGGGGGATTATAATGTATGAATATGTGAAATGAATGACACCAATGCTGAAGTGATGGAAGGGAGGAATTGAGACTCTTCTCTGTTGAGATACATACTCTACACATGAAGGCATATAATCTTATTTGAAGGTATGCTTAGATTAGTGAAAATCATGTACTGTAAACACTAGCGCAACCAAAGGAGCCCTGGCAGGGCAGTGGTTAAGCACTTGGCTACTAACTGAAAGATCAGCGGTTGGAATCTGGCAACGGCTTTGTGGGAGAAAAGATCTAGGAATCTACTCCTGTAAAGATTACAACCTAGGAAACCCTATGGGAGCAATTCTACTCTGTCGTATAGGGGCCGCTATGAGTCAGAATTAACTCGACGGCACGGAAGAACAGGATAACCACTAAATTTTTTTTTTTTTAAAAAGTATAATAGACATGCTAAGAGAGGAGACAAAGTGGAATTTTATAAAATGTACTATTAAAATCAAAGAAGGCTGAAAGTGAGGGGAAAAAAGAATACCAAAAAAATGAAAAACCTGGTTACAAGCCTGATATATGTTAGTCCAAATATGTGAATAATCACTTTAAATGAGGATGGTCTAAACACACAAAATAAAAAAAGAGATTGTCAGAGTGCATTAAAAAAGAAAAGACCAAAGTATGTTTAGCTGCAAGAAACACAATTAAATATAAAGACAAAGAATAAAAGTATGGAAAAATACATGCCATGCTAACACTAACCAAAGAAAAACTGGTGTAGGTATATTAATTTCAGACAAAGCAGACTTCAGAACAAGGAAGATTATCAGGGATAAAGAAGAATATTACAAAATGATAAAGAGTTCAATTCTCTAAGAAGATACAACAACTGTAAACATGAATGCACTTAACAACAGAGTGACACAATACAGGAGGTAAAAACAGATAGGACTTCAAGGAGAAATAAACAAATCCATTTCCACAGTTGGGATTTTCAAGGTCTCTCTACTGCCTATTAATGTATCAAGCGGACAGAACATCAGTGAAGATAAAGTGAACCTGGGCCACGCTATCAATCTACTTGACCTAGTTGACTTTTATAGAATACTTCAACCAACAATACCAGCATACATATTCTCTCAATATCATATGTAACAATTACCAAAGTAGACTACATTCTGAGCCACAAAATATACCTTAATAAATAAAATAGAAATCATACAAAGATTGTTGTCAGACTACAATAAATTTAAACCAGAAATCAGTAACAGAAAGATAGCTGAAAATCTGCAAATATTTTTAGATGAAACAATAAACTGCTGAACAAACTATGGGTCAAAGAAATCTCAAGAAAAAAAAATTTAATTGAGCTAATTAATAATGAAGTAATCTGTGGCATTCTTGGAAAGCAGCGCTAAATGGGAAACATCTAGCATTAAATAAATTAGAAAAGAAGAAAGATCTAATAGTGGTAACTAACTTCTGCCTTAGGAAACAAAAGAAAGAAGAGCAAATTGAGCCTAAGTCAACCAGAAGAAAAGAAATAATAATACTCGAGTAGAAATCAATGGAATTGAAGTGAAAACAGCAGGAAAAAAAAAAAATCAATGAACCCAAAAGCTGCTTCTTTGAAAAGATAAATAAAATTGGTAAAACTCTGGCCAGGCTAACCAAGAAAAAAAGAGACATGATATAAATTACCACTATCAGGAATAAAAGAGGGGTTATCCCTATAGCTCTGTGGATGTTAAGAGGATGATACAGGCTTACAAGAATAAACCCATGCCCACAAATTTAATAACTTAGTTACGATGGAGCAATTCCTTAAAAGACACAAACTACCAAATTCAATTGTGGAGAAATAAATATCCTGAACAGACTTATAACTAATAAAGATACTGAATGAATAATTATTAAAATTAATAGGCCCAGATGATTTTACTGAAGAATTCTAACAACTATTTAAGGGAGAAAAGATGCCAATGTACCTAGACACAGGTCTTAAGCCTTACACAAAAATTATCTCAAAATGCATCATTGACTTAAGTGTAAAATGAAAAACCATAATCCACAAAAAGAAAAAAAAAAATTGGTAATACTAATTTCCCATGAGAATGCAGAATAAGAACTCTCATTCATTGCTGGTGAGAATGCAATATGAGAACGCTGGTGAGAATGCACGTTGGAAGAAAGCTTGACAGTTTCTTATCTAGCTAAGCATAGTCTAACCATACAATTTTAAATCATGGTCCTGGATATTTGTCCAACTTATTTTAAAAAATATGTCATGGAAAAACCTGCACCTGAATGTTTAAAAAGCATTTTTCATACTTTTCAAAACTAGAAGCAATCAAGATGCTCTTCAATAGCTGAATGGGTGGACAAGCTGTAGCACACCAATACAATACTATTCAGTGATAAAAAAAAAAAAAGAAATGATCAAGCCACATAAAACATGGATGAATATTAAATGCTATTGCTAAATGAAAGAAGCCAGTCTTTATGAATCTATTTCTATGACATTTTAGAAAAGGGAAAAGTATAGAGAAAGTAAACAGATCAATAATTAATTGAGAATTAGGGAGGCTGGGGAAGGGGAGATGCTGAATAAGTGAAACACAAGGGAAATTTAGGATGTGAGATTATCCTGTATGATTCTGTAATTTTTGATACATGACATGCACTTGCTAAAACACATAGAATTTTAGCATAGAGAGAAAACTTAAATGTATGCAAATTAAAAAAATTAAGTTTGTGGGAGCTGAGCATGGGATGTATAATGTAACAAAATAACTGTATTACCAATTGATAAAATAACCTCTCTGAAGAGGTGGGGAAGGAGGATTGATAGGTACTTCACTATATAACTTTGGAAATGAATAGATATTGTAAGACTATATATAAAAAAAAGAGACCTGTCCTCTAGTAGATAAAGTTGTTTTCCAAGGGATGCAGGTTAACAATGTGGAAACACTATGGACAAAATGGACAGGAGCCCTGGTGGTGCACTGGTTAAGAACTCAGTTGCTAACCAAAAAGTCAGCAGTTCAAATTCAACCGCTGCTCCTTGGAAACCCTATGGACAGTTCTACTGTGTCCTACAAGGCTGCTATGTGTTGGAATTGACTCCATAGCTATGAGTTTGATTTATCTTTTGGGTACATGGACAATGGAATTGAACGATTCGGTAAATGGATGGTGGATTGTGGGAATCATGCTTCTCACTGTTCAGACAAAAAGGGGAGAAGGTTAAAACTTTTCTTGTTAGTTGCCATGAAGTTGGCTTCGACTCACGATGACCTTATGTGTAACAGAAATAAAAATGTTACCGAGTCCTATGCCATCTTCATGATTGTTGGTATGTTTGAGTCCATTGTTGTAGGTGTTGTATCAATCCATCTCATTGAGTGTTTCTCTTGTTTTCATTGACCTTCTGCTTTACCAAACATGATGTCCTTTCTAATTATTTCCTAATGACATGTCCAATGTAAGTAAACCAAAGTCTCACTATTCTCACTCCGAAGGAGCGTTCTGGTTGTAATTCTTTTAAAATTGATTTGTTCATTCTTCTGAAAGTACACGGTATATTCAATATTCTTCACCAACACCACAATTCAAATGTATCAACTCTTCTTTCTTCTTGCATTATCCAGTTTTCTAATGCATATGAGACAATTGTAAAGACCATATTTTGGGTCAGGTGAACCTTAACCATCAAACCGACTTCTTTGTTTTTGACAACTTTAAGGAGGTCTTTTGCAGAAAATTTTCCCAATGCAACATGTCGTTAGATTTCTTGATTGCTTCTTCCATGAATGTTGATTGCTGATCAAGTAGAATGAAATTATTGACAACTTCATTTTTTTTCTCCATTTATTATGATGGAGTTTATTGGCCCAGTTGCGAGAATTTTTGTTTTCTTCACGATTAGATGTAATCCATACTGAAGGCTGTAGTCTTTCACCTTTGTCAGTAAGTGCTTCATTTTTTTTTCTCCATTTATTATGATAGAGTTTATAGCCCAGTTGTGAAAATTTTCATTTTCTTCACAATTAGATGTAATCCATACGGAAGGCTGTAGTCTTTAACCTTTGTCAGTAAGTGCTTCATGCTGTCTTCACTTTTGGCAAGCAAGGTTGTGTCATCTACATATTGCAGCTTTTTTATAAGTCTTTCTCTAAACCTGATGCTGCCTTCTTCTTCATGTAGTCTACCTTCTTGGGTTATTTGTTCAGCATACAGATTGAATAAGTAACATGAAAAGGATACAACCCTGCTACATAGCTTTTCCAATTTTAAACCATGCAGTATTCCCTAGATTAGAAGTATGCATGTGTTCATTTGTGATTTAGCATTAAAATCTCAGTAAGAACTCATGTCTAACTTAATGCAGATACAGAGGGATATGTATAGAAATAGCTGTAAATCAAATCAAACCTAAACTCACTGCCATCGAGTCAATTTTGACTCATAGCAACCCTATAGGACAGAGTAGAACTGCCCCATAGGATTTCCAAGGAGCAGGTGGTGAATTTGAGCTGTTGACCTTTTGGTTAGCAACTGTGGCTCTTAACCATCACACCATTGTTAAGATGGCTCCATAGAAACAGTTGTACATATGTGTATGTACATGGATAAGAATACTCATGTATAGTTCCTTGTTCTTTCAGCTGAGAGGGCCTAGAAGCAATGACACACTAGGATCAATGAGTGCACGTAGTGCCTAGATCTTCATTTGTAATATAATTCTCCATTACCAAGGAACCAATAATCCTTGGCTAAATAATTGATTATAGGCCTGCTGTGAGAAATATACAAGATGATCCTGGAGCAACTTGTAGTGCCAGAAAGTTCTGAGACACACCCACCCACATACACCTACACACATTGATGGGAATATGTCATAGAGACACAGTAACCAACTAAAAGAGTTTCTAATGGCCACGCCTAGAACAATTTGAGCAACAAAATATTGAACTACAACCCAAAGTAGCAAATGAACATGTTTGAACCCATACCAAATTAAATAAACAGTTGAAAAAGTAAATAAATAGAGAAGAATAGCCAAATCTCCCATATAGAATAATTTCAGATAATATACGCAGACGTTCAATCCTAAGTGCGGGGGGACATAAATCCACATTACTTAAATGCGGACTTTTGTACTGACTTTCTTCCAAAATGTACAGTATGGAAAACAAGAAAAAGAGTAATTTGACATGAAGAAGCCTGACAAACGTTACCTTAGCCAAGTAGTCAGCCTTCACACTGACAGTAATACAACATGTCAATAGCATGTATTTTTGGCATAATATGATGAGACTGGCATTTTGCTTCTGTGATCTTCTTCCCCAAAACCTATAACTCCATGATAAAACCATGAGAAAAACATCAGAAAAATCGCAATTAACAGATATTTTACAAAACACTGGACTAATACTATAATACGTAGCGAACTGATGTCTACAACCAATTTGCATCTTGTAATGATATATTACAAGAAACTTGGAAACTCTACGGAGCAGTTCTACTCTGTCCTATAGGGTTGCTATGAGTCGGAATCGACTCGACGGCACTGGGTTGGTTTGTTGTAATGACATATTTACCAAATTACATCTACAACCAAATATAAGTCAAAAGTTGAGGTAGACATTTTTCAATGAGCAGACATGTAATTTTAAACAACTTTTATCGGTGTCGTTAAGTCACCTTGTTTATTCCTTTTGTTTGTTTGGTTTTTGAAGGTAGTAAACTGGGAACACCTAACTCAATCCTCAAATGCCTCTTGCCAAAAATAACGTCTTATATGCTCTAAGATGCAAGGCTAAGCTTTAAGTGAGGACTTGAAACCTTGAGCTGAATAAAAGTAGCTTTTTGAGGAAGCAAATTGGACACTTCATCTCAATATCTTAAAAATATACTTTTTAAGACTGAACAATACCAAAAAAATGTAATAAATGTTGGCACAAGTAATATGAATAATTCACATGCATTTCAAATCTTAGAATTGAATGATCATATAAATAATCTAATGAAAGAGCAACGACCAAATCAGTATATTTTAGCTCAATATTTAGCTAACTGCTCTTAATTCTTTAAAGGATTTTTTTTTTTTTGGTCATGCCATGGTTTTTCACTAATGAAATGGGTGCTGTGTAATTTTTGGTAGTTTTTTTTTTTTTAAATAAATTAGTTTGAAAAAATGGGGTGTCAATTCCAAGAGGGCCATATTGGTCCCATGTTCGATGAAGTATATCGCAAACTGTTTTAAAGGAGGATAGTACTTTATAAAATATATCATCAGCTAAGTGAGCACCTTATAAAAAATGTGATGAGTGAAGTGACCAATGTAAGCAGGCATTATTGGTCCCATGTTCCTTGAAACACATCACACACATGGTACATATTGGTCCTATGGCCCAGGAAGTGCATCACAAACCGTTTTCACCCCAAAAATAACTCATTTACATGAACATTTTAGAATGCCAGTAACTGTACCTTCCCTTTAACACAAAGGAAATAGTAAACACACTTTCAAGCTATATCTCTCTGTATAGAAGGCAAAAGACCCAAAAGTTTCACATAATCATTCCTCTGGGAAGCATCCCCTCATGGGAATGGCTTTCAAAACTCAAATGTGGCACAGACCAACTTCCTTGCTTTTTAGGCAGTTGTACCATTACCTAGCATGATGCCAGAACATACTAAATTGTCTCAAATGCCTGTCAATAAACCTCCAGGGGTGGAAAATGTAGCCAGAACATAAATGTGCTATTGCCTTTTAAAGAGTTAACTGGAAATTAGCCAAACTCCCTCTAAGTAGAATGGATTGCAAAGCTGGTATATTCATAGCAAATATTACACATAAATGAGAATGAATAATCTAAAACTACATGAAACAATATAGATAATTCTTGCAAGTGTAATATTGAAAGAAAGAAGCCAGATCAAAAAGAGCATGTATTGTATGATTCCATTTTATTATAAGTATAAAAACAATGTAATTAGATGTCAAGACACTGGTTTCCTTTGAGGATGGAGTCTTGACTAGAATGGGCTATAAAAAGTGTTTCTAAAGGTGCTGGTAATGTTCTATTTCTTGATATGGGAATGGGTAATATGGGTAAGTTCAACTGTGAAAATTTATCATATTATAATACGTGCATCTTTTTTAAAATACATTTTTGTTGTATATTCATTATGGGCTCAGCAACGAACTGAAAGTGGCAGAGGAGACAAAAGCCCAGCACAGCCTCTGCTCTGCTCTGGAACTTTACAGGCCAAGTAAGGAGAGAAGCTTAACATGTGGAACCATTAAATTTTTTTCAGTAGGGTAGTGTATTATCAAGGGTCAAGTAAGTATCATAAGCTTTCAGATGCTAACCAAAAGTTTGGCAGTTTGAATCCATTCAGCGGCTCTGTGGAAGAAAAACATGACGGTCTGCTTCTGTAAGAATCATAGCCAGGAAAACCCTATGAGAGCAGTTCTACTCTTTCACCCAGGGTCAATATGAGTGGAAATCGAGTTGAAGATAGCTAACAATAATCGTAAGTGTATTGTTTGTGTTTGTCATGGATTGAATTGTGTCCCCCAGAAGTATGTGTATCAATTTGACTAAGCCACGATTCCCAGTATTGTGTGATTGTTCACCATTTGTCATCTGTTTTGATTTTCCTTTGTGTTATAAATCTTGTCTCTATGACGTTAATGAGATGGGATTAGTGGCAGCTCTATTAACAAGGTAGGACTCAATCTACAAGATTAGATTGTGCTTTAAGTCAATCTTTTTTGAGATATAAAAGAAAGAAGCCAGCAGAGAGACTTGAGGAACACACACCACTAAGAAACAAGAGCCAGGAAAATAGCACGTCCTTTGGACCTGGGGGTCACTGCCCTGAGAAGCTCCTTGAGCACGGAAGACTGATGACAAGTACCTTCCCCCAGAGCTGACAGAGAGAGAAAGCCTTTCCCTGGAGCAGATGTACTAAATTTCGACTTCTAACCCACTAGACTGTGAGAGAATAAGCTTCTGATTGTTGGAGAATCCACTTGTGGTATTTCTGTTATAGCAGCAGTAGATAACTAAGACAATATTGATCATCAATGGCTGAAATTGAAATATACACTGAGGTACTAGTTTGGACAACACCATTGTTATTAAGTTCCGCCTAGTTGTTGCCGACTCATAGTGACCCTATGTACAACAGAACAGAACACTGCCCAGTCTTGTATTATCCTCACAATCATTGGTATGCTTGAGCCCATTGTTGCAGTCACTGTGTCAATCCATCTTGTTGAGGGTCTTCCTCTTTTTTGCCAACCCTCTACCAAGCATCATGTCCTTCACCAGGAATTGACCCCTCCTGATAACATGACCAAAGTATTTGAGACAAAGTCTCACCACCCCAGCTTCTAATGAGCATTCTGGCTATACTTCTTCCAAGAATTATTTGTTGGTACCTTTGGCAGTCCATGGTATACTCAATGTTCTTCGCCAACACCATAATTGAAAGGCATTGATTCTTCTTCAGTCTTCCTTATTCATCGTTCAGCTTTCATATGCATATGAGGTGATTGAAAACATCATGGCTTGGGTCAGGGGAACTTTAGTCCTTAAAGTGATATCTTTGCTTTTTAACTCCTTAAAGAGAACTTTTGCAGCAGATTTGCCCAATTCAATGTTTCCTTTGATATCTTGACTGCTGTTTCTATGTGCATTGATTGAGGATCCAAGTAAAACGTAATTCTTGAAAACCTCAGTCTTTTCTCCTTTGATCATGATGTTAGTTGTTGTTCTAGTTGTGAGGATTTTTGTTTTCTTTCTGTTGAGGTGTAATCCATACTGAAGGCTGTGGTCTTTGATCTTCATCGGTAAGTGACAAGTCTTCTTCACTTTCAGCAAGCAACACTGTGTCATCTCAATATAGGAGGTTGTTAATGAGTCTTCCTCCAATGCTGATGCCACATTCTTCTTCATATAGTCCATCTTCTTAGACTATTTGCTCAGACTATAGATTGAATAAATATGGTGAATGGACACAATACTGATGCACATCTTTCCTGACTTTAAACCATGACTCCTTGTTCACGTCAAATGACTGCCTCTTGGTCTACTCGATGTTCAAGAGCAAGTTTCAGAGTCTCTTCTGACATCCATTTTGGTCTTTTCTTTCTTCCCTGTCTTTTTAATGACCTCTTGCTTTCTTCATTCATGATGCCCTTGATGTCACCGCAAAACATATCTGGTCTTAGATCAGTGTTCAAGGTGTCAAATCTATTCTTGAGGTGGGATATACTCAAGGTCATACTTTGGCTCTAGTGGACTTGTTTTAATTTTCTTCAGCTTCATCTTGAACATGCATATGAGCGATTGTCTCTCCCTGGCCTTGTTCTGACTGATTATATTGAACTTCTCCATTGTCTCTTTCCACAGATGTATTCAATTTGATTCTTGTGTATTCCATTTGGTGAAGTCCATGTGTATAGTTGTTTATGTTGTTGAAAAAAGGCATTTGCAATGAAAAAGTGGGTCTTACAAAATTCTATCAAGCGATCTCCAGCTTTGTTTCTATTACCAAGGCCGTATTTTCCAAATACCAATCCTTCCTCTTTGTTTCCAACTTTTGTCTTCCAAATACCGGTAATTATCAATGTATCTTATTGCATGCTTGGTCAATTTCAGATGGTAGAAGTTTGTAAAAATCTTCAATTTCTTTATCTTTAGCTTTAGCGGTTGGTGCATAAATTTGAATAATAGTCGTATTAATTGGTCTTCTTTGTAGGCATATGAATATTATCCTATCATTGACAGCTTTGTACTTCAGGACAGACCTGGAAATGTTCTTTTTGACAATGAAAATGACACCAGTCCTCTTCTATTTCTCATTCCTGGCATATTAGACCATATGATTTTCTGATTCAAAATGGCCAATACCAGTCAATTTCAGCTCACTGGTACCTGAATCTATCAATGTTTATGCATTCCATTCCATTTTTAATGATTTCCAATTTTCCTAGATTCATACTTCATACCTTGCACATTCTGTTTATGGATGTTTGCAGCTGTTTCTTCACATTTTAACTTGTGCCACATCAGCAAATGAAGGTCCCAAAAGCTTGACTCCATCTGTGCCATTAAGATTGACTCTACTTTGAGGAGACAGCTCTTCTGCAGTCATATTTTGAGTGCCTTACAATCTGAGGGATTCATGTTCCAGTACTATATCAGACAATGTTCCCCTGCTATTCACAAGGATTTTCTGGTGAATTTTTTTCAGAAGTAGACAGCCAGGTCCTTCTACCTAGTCTGTTTTAGTCTGGAATCTTGGCTGAAAACTATCTACCTTGGGTGAGTCTGCTGGTATTTGGATACTGGTGGCATATCTTCTAGCATCACAGCAACATGGAAGCCCTACAGTAGGACAAACTGACAGATGCATGTGGGTGGGCAATCCTAGTCTCAGCTTAAAGATGTGACTATTTACAGACCTTTGTGATAGCCTCTCTGGGGTATTAAAAGCAATAACTTCAGTAACGAGCCTGTCAGAAAATTCTTACTTGTTAGACTTACTACTTATTAAGTTTTCAACTGTTCTCTACTATCCTATTCACTCTGTAGCTCAGTTGGTTTGAATGGTCCTAATGAAGTCAAGGTTAGTAGTGGCAGAATAATGACTTTATTTTATCTCAGGGGTATATGTCATGTGGTAACTAAGTTGATTCATCATGGCAATGGCCAACAATAACAAATAAAAATCACTTGAGGTGGAATTATGAGGAGTTATCTACATATTCCAGTCAAAATTATTTTGGGTTAAGAAAGGAGTAATATTTTCATACATAATTTTCATGTATAAACAAAAGCATTTGTAAGTACTTTTGCTTACATTCCTACTGGTCTTCTGTTTTATATTATGAACGAGAACCAGAGATTAACTGTGGAATACAGTTGTTTGTCCCCAGTAATCTTTGCTAGACCAGAATTTTTGTTTTTCATAGCTTTCATTAACAAATTTGATCAACCATCAACCCTTACTCCTCTCTCCCAACCTGGAACGCTATTCAGACAAACATCCCATCCAATTCATCTGCTGATTTTTACAGGTGCACTTGGAGATATTAAAAAGCAAAATAAACAAAGCTGCTTCATACCTATACGCAAAGGAATACATTCTATGTAATAAGCTAAAGAAAATCAGATTCATATGTAGTTAAATTGCTTAGTTAAATAAACAAATTAAAGTAACCAATCATCTAAGTAGGTATTTAAGAGTAAGCAATAATAATTATAATAAAATACTATTGAAGCTTTAATCTTCCATCTTAGAACTACATGCCAAAAAATGTGAATTAGAAAAATGGATAATAGCATCTGGAGTTCTTCCAGTAACTCAAATATTCATGAAATTATATGAACCATGTGCTTGTAAACTCATCACCAAACTTTTTAGTAAGTAAAATGAAACTTGGGAAATTGATACTATTGGGAAATTATGCCAAATGACATCAGAGTTAGTTATTTTTCCATAGACATATTAATGCTAATGGTGGGGGAAAAAAAAAAAAAGCCTGAGCTAAATTCGATCCAGGAAAAAGAAAACTTTCTTTAAAAGGAATCCATAATTTAAGAGAAACTTTTTTTTTAGGAGAAAAATGACACTCAATATACAGTATGCCTATTATTGTAATCCATTCAAGTCTACTCACAGGGACCCTGTAGGACAGAGTAGAACTGCCCCATACAGTTTCCAAAGAGTCCTGGTGGATTCAAACTGCTGACCTTTTGGTTAGCAGTTGTAGCTCTTAACCAATATGCCACCAAGTTTTCCAATATATATATTAAATACATTGTATTGTATTATCTATAGTATAAGGAGCCTATTTATTTTTATTTTAAAAATAAATTTATCTTATCTCTGAATTAAAGCTGTGGAAAATTGTTTGGCTGATAGTGACACATTGTTAGTGAGACATAGTTTACAGAATTGGTCATCATTCTGTAGGGTTTACCAAGGTCCATCTATGGCCTAGGCTGGAACCCTGGCAACCTGCTGAGTAGCCTAAGTCTGTCCAGGATGTACACTACACAAGTTCATATGTATCCACTTACAAAAATCATATCACATTGTAGGATAATACCTCCTTCTTGACCACTCCTTAACTGTAGGACAGCACTGTAAATCTGCATAGTGCTCTGATTTCTACATAGCCAGGAGGCCATTAGAAAAAGAACACCTATAACTAATATGGACTGCTCCGTAACATTATGTCCTTCTGATCAGAGCCTAAATTCATGTTAGCAGATGGAAAGTAGCTTTTATTACTTAAAAGAATCAGAAAGCATGCACAAGGAAGAGTGTCATCATAAGCAGCCATCCTTCGAAACTGTCTGGGCAGAGATGATGACTCTTTCCTACAGACCCCGCTTTGTGCCTTCGATGAGGGGCTTAAAAGGGACCATACTTATTGCTGTTCTTCCTCTGGCCAAGTAGGTCTACTTAGGTAGACTGTAAGCTTATGCTATGCATGCTCCACTGTGGTACAGTGAATTGTTTTAATATGGCCCTCTGGCCACAGTCTTGTAACTCCCACAAAATGATTGGGTGGGACTGTGCAAATAAGATGCTTGTGGCCCATCAAGTGGATTGGAGAGTCTTGCTAATGCAAATAAGGTACATGGAACCCTTGCATGTTGTTGGTGTTAAGTGTCCTCAAGTTGGTTCCCACTCATAGCAGCTTTATGTACAATAGAACTAAACACTGCACCATCCTCACGATCTTTTTAATGCTTGAGCCCATTGTTGTAACCACTGTGTCAGTCCATCTCATTGAGGGTCTTTCTCTTTTCCACTGACCCTCCACTTTACCAAGCACGATATCCCTCTCCAGAGATTGATCCTTCCTGATAACACAGCCAAATTATGTGAGACATAGTCTCACCATCCTTGCTTCCAAGGAGTATTCTGGCTAAACATCTTGCAAGACAGATTTTTTTCCTTCTTTTGGCATTCCATGGTATATTCAATATTCTTCCTCACCACACTCAATTGACTCAAAAGTGTCAATTATCTTCAATCTTCCTTATTCATTGTCCAGCATATGAGGTGATTGAAAAAAACCATGGTTTGGGTATGAGGTGATTGAAAAAAACATGGTTTGGGTGAGGTGCACCTTAGTCTTCAAGGTGTCATCTTTGCTTTTCAACACTTTCAAGAGGTCTTTTGCAGCAGATTTGCCTAATGCAATCTGTCATTTGATTTCTTGATTGCTACTTCCATGGGTGTTGATTGTGGATCCAAATAAAATGAAATCCTTGACAACTTCAATCTTTTCTCCATTTATAATGTTGTTGCTTATTGGTCCAGTTGTGAGGATTTTTGTTTTCTTTATGGTGAGGTATAATCCATACTAAAGGCCATGGTCTTTGATCTTCATCAGTAAGTGCTTCAAGTACTCTTCACTTTCAGCAAGCAAAGTTGTGTCATCTACATAATGCAGGTTGTTAATGTCTTCCTCTAATCCTGATGCCCTGTTCTTTTTCATATAGTTCAGCTTCTCAGGTTATTTGCTCAGCATACAATATTGAATATGTATGGTGAAAGGATATAACCCCGACACACACATTTTCTGACTTTAAAGCATGCAGTATCTCTGTGGTCTGTTCAAATGCTCCCTTTGGATCTATGTACAGGTTCCTCATGAGTACAATTAAGTGTTCTGTAATTCTCATTCTTTGTAATTTTATCCATAATTTGTTATGATCCACACAGTCGAATGCCTTTGCACAGTCAGTAAAACACAGGCAAACATCTTTCAGGTATTCTCTGCTTTTAGCCAGGATCCATTTGTCATCAGCAATGATATCCCTGGTTCCATGTCCTCTTCTGAATCTGTTTTGAATTTCTGGCAGTTCCCTGTCAATGTACTCCTGCTTTTAAATGATCTTCAGAAAGATTTTACCTTTGTGTGATAGTAACGGTATTGTTTGACAATTTCTGCATTCAGATAGATTACCTTTCTTTGGAATAGGTATAACTTTGGATCTCTTCCAGTTGGTTGATCAGGTAGCTGTCTTACAAATTTCTTGGCATAGGTGAGTGAGCACTTCCAGTGCTGTAGGGATGGGACTATGCAAATAAGTTGCATGGAACCCTTGTAGGAGATCCATCTAGGCTTAAAGGGAGCCAGTGCCAGAGGTTGGGAGAGATCTTACTACTATTAAGAAGAAAAGCCAGGAGTGGAGCTTGTCCTTTTGACCCAGGGTCTCTGCACTGAGAACCTCCTAGACTCAGGAAACAGAGAAAACTGTAACACTGAAGATAGAATGAGACAGCAACAGCTTGGCACTAGTAAGCTAGGCTCACTGACCCACTGAGCAAAAAAGCTGAGTGCCTTCAGGCAGGATGCTTCCTGGTGGAATTGGTTCCCTTAGGTAATTTTCTGCAGAACTAAAGAGCTTCATGTCACTTGCTCGATCAGGTCAGAGACCAGGCTGAGAGTCAAGAGCCGAGGGCCAAAGGCCAAGAGCAGAAGGCTGAGAGCTTAGAGCTGAAGGTCAAGGGCTGAGGGCTGAGAGAAAGGCCTGCCTGCAGGCACAGCCAAGAAGAAGCTATATCCTGAGTTCTTTCTGTTACGTCCAAGTTGATCCTGATTCTGAAATGTAAACTGTTAGTTCGTTAATAAATCCTATAATTGTGAGTATATTCTGTGAGTTCTAACAGGCCATTGCAAGAATTACTGAAGTCAGCAGAGAAGTATTGAGTGCTGTGGGAGGATAGCTGGTGTCATAAATGGTAAAAAGCTTTGGAGTGTGTGGGTATGTCTGACCCTCACCTCACAGGAATCAGCCTTGGGCTGTTATTGATCTTGATTCTCCTCCCTTTCCCTGTAGTTAGAGGACCTCTGATGCCATGCCATTTTTATAGCCACCTGAACCACAGCAGAGGAGACCAACAAAACTTCATTTCTCAGATATTTTATACCCCCAGCCTAATTGACTAGCGGTATCTTTTCAACCTTGCTAACAAATATCCTACTACATCATGCTCCCCTGACTTCCTGAGGAAGGTCGATGATTGGACCAGAATTAAATCTTTTTAATTTTACTAACAAACATCAGGCCTCAGTGAGGGTGGTGGTTTGTTCTGAGGCCTAAAGATACAAGCAAGGAGAGGAATGGGGGAAACCATGGCCACCTGGCTTGTCCAAAGTATTTGCTCCTCACAAATACCAGTGTGGTAGTCAGAATTATAGTACTATATAAATAACAATGGAAACCCTGGTGGTGTAGTGGTTAAGTGCTATGGCTGGTAATCAAAAGGTCCAGCAGTTTGAATCCCCCAGGAGGTTCTTGGAAACTCTATGGGGCAGTTTTGCCCTGTCCTTTAGGGTTGCTATGAGTCGGAATAGACTCAATGGCAAAAGGTTTGGTTTTTGTATAAATAACAATGGGAAGCATGAAAAAGAAATAGCACTCTAAATTAATATGTCTTCATAACTGAAAGAATTCATTCCATAATACTCAGTGGACTCCATATGTGATAGTAGAAGTAACTTTCAGAAATTTATATCATAAGGTACTCAGAGTCAGGGTATATGAATTTGAGAACTAGTTCTACCATTTACAGCATATTGACCATGAATAAGGTATCTTTGATTATATCAGCTTTATCGTTGTTGTTGTTAGGTACCCTGGAGTTGGTTTCGACTCATAGCAACTCTATGTACAAAGGAACGAAACACTGCCTGGTCCTGTGTCATCCTCACAATCTTTGTTATCCTTGAGCCCATTGTTGCAGCCACTGTGTCAGTCCACCTCATTGGGGATCTTCCTCTTTTCTGCTGACCCTGTACTTTGACAAGCATGAGGTCCTTCTCCAGAGACTGATCCCTCCTGACAACATGTCCAAAGTATGTGTTACATAGTGTTGCCATCCTTGCTTCTAAGGAGCATTCTGGCTGTACTTCTTCCATGACAGATTTGTTCTTTCTTTTGGCAATCCATGGTGTATTCAATATTCTTTGCCGTATTTCAAAAGCATCAATTCTTCTTCAGTCTTCCTTATTCTTCATCCAGCTTTTGCATGCATATGAGGTGATTGAAAACACCAAGGCTTGGGTCAGAAGCACCTTAGACTTCAAGATGATATCTTTGCTTTTTAACACTTGAAGAGGTCTTTTGCTGTCGATTTGCCCAATACAGTGTGTATTTTGATTTCTTGACTGCTGCTTTCATGGGTGTTGATTGTGAATCCAAGTAAAATGAAATCCTTGACAACTTCAATCTTTTCTCCGTTTATCATGATGCTGCTTATTGGTCCAGTTGTGAGGATTTTTGTTCTTTTTATGTTGAGGCAGAGTCCATACTGAAGGCTGTGGTCTTTGATCTTCATCAGCAAGTGGTTTAAGCCTTCTTCACTTTCAGCAAGCAAGGCTGTGTCATCTGCATAATGCACTGTATTAACAAGTCTTCCTCCAAACTCTTCTGAATCTGGCTTGAGTTTTTGGCAGTTCCCTCACAATATACTGCTGCAAGCATTTTTGAATGCTCTTCAGAAAAATTTTACTTGTATGTGATATTAATATTTTTCCATAATTTCCACATGCAGTTGGATCACATTTCTTTAGAATAGGCATAAATATGGTTCTTTCCCAGTTGGTTGGACAGGTAGCTATCTTTCAAATTTCTTGGCATAGACAAATGAGCACTTTCAGTGTTGCATCCATTTATTGAAACATCCCCACTGCTATTCCATCAATTCTTGGAGCCTTGTTTTTTCACCAATGTCTTCAGTGCAACTTGGGCTTCCTTCAGTACTATCGATTCCTGATCATATGCTACCTCCCTAAATGATTTAACTTCTTCCAATTCTTTTTGGTACACTGAGTCTGTGTATTTCTTCCAAAGATGATAAAAAAAGATAGCCTTGGTTAAATCAGCTTCATTAGAGTAAAATATTCATACTACATAATAATACCAAATTTTAAGTGTAAAATTTGGTGACTTGTGATAATTGCATATAATGATGTTGTTGTTGTTGTCTTTAGGTGCCATCGAGTTGGTTCTGACTCATAGCAACCCTATGCACAACAGAACAAAACACTGCCTGGTCCTGAGCCATCCGTACAATCGTTATGCTTGAGCTCATTGTTGCAGCCACTGTGTCAATCCACCTCATTGAGGATCTTCCTCTTTTCCGCTGACCTTGTGCATTGTCAAGCATCATGTCCTTCTCCAGAGACTGATCCCTGCTGACAACATGTCCAAAGTATATAAGGCGCAGTATCACCATCCTTGCTTCTAAGGAGCATTCTGGCTGTACTTCTTCTAAGACAGATCTGTTTGTTCTTTTGGCAGTCCACGGTATATTCAATATTCTTCGCCAACACCACAATTCAAAGTCGTTAATTCTTCTTCTTCCTTATTCATTGTCTAGCTTTCACATGCATATGATGTGATTGAAAATACCATGGCTTGAGTAAGGCACACCTTAGTGTTCAAGGTGACATCTTTGCTCCTCAACACTTTAAAAAAGGTCCTTTGCAGCAGATTCACCCAATGCAATGAGTCTTTTGATTTCTTAACTGCTGCTTCCATGGCTGTTGATTGTGGATCCAAGTAAAACAAAATCCTTGACAACTTCAATCTTTTCTCCGTTTATCATGATGTTGCTTATTGGTCCATTTGTGAGGATTTTTGTTTTCTTTATGTTGAGGTGCAATCCATACTGAAGGCTGCTGTCTTTGATCTTCACTAATAAGTGCTTCAACTCCTCTTCACTTTCAGCAAGCAAGGTTGTGTCATCTGCATAATGCAGGTTGTTAATGAGTCTTCCTCCACTCCTGATGCCCCATTATTCTTCATATAGTCCAGCTTTTCGTATTATTTGTTCAGCATACAGATTGAATAGGTATAGTGAAAGAATACAACCCTGACACACATCTTTCCTGACTTCAGACCAATCAGTATCCCCTTGTTCTGTGCAAACAACTGCCTCTTGATCTATGTAAAGGTCCCTCATGAGCACAATTAAGTGTTCTGGAATTCCCATTTTTCACAACATTATCCATAATATGTTGTGATCCACACAGTTGAATGCCTTTGCATAGTCAATAAAACACAAGTAAACATCCTTCTGGTATTCTCTGCTTTCAGCCAGGATCCATCTGACATCAGCTGTGATATCCCTTGTTCCACGTCCTCTTCTGAAACCAGCCTGAATTTCTGGCAGTTCCCTGTCAATATACTGCTGCAGCCGTTTTTGAATCACCTTCAGCAAAATTTTGCTTGCATGTGATATTAATGATATTCTATAATTTCCACATTAGGTTGGATCACCTTTCTTGGGGAATAGGCATAAATATGGATCTGTTCCAGTCACATAGCCAGGAAGCTGTCTTCCTTATTTCTTGGCATAGATGAGTGAGCACCTCTAGTGCTGCATCTGTTTGTTGGAACATCTCAATTGATAGTCCATCAATTCCTGGAGCCTTGTTTTTGCCAATGCCTCCAGTGCAGCTTGGACTTCTTCCTTCGGTACCATCGGTTCCTTTTCCTATGCCACCTGTTGAAATGGCTGAGCATCAACTAATTCTTTTTGGTATAATGACTCTGTATATTCCTTCCATCTTCTTTTGATGCTTCCTGCATCATTTAATATTTCCCCATAGAATCTTTCACTATTGCAACTCGAGGCTTCCTCATAATCAAAATCATCATATAAGCATTCCTGACATTCTAAACGGTAAATTCATAAACTTTTGCCCCTTTTCAGTAAATTCCCTTTCCCCAGTTCCCTGGACTTTGACAAATATTGATCTGTTTTATATGCCTAAAGTTTTACCTTTTCTAGAAATGCATATAAATGGAAACAGAGTATGTAGTTTTTTGTATATGGCTTCTTTGATTTAGCATATAGTTCTTAAAATTATTAATCCACATTGTTATGTGGTCATTTTTTAAAAGTCAAGTCATACTCCAATATATAGATGTACTTTAGTAATACCATAATCTCCATGATGTGATAGATTTTTTTTTTAAGTTTGGAACTTTTATGAAGGAAGCAGCTATGAATATTTGGGTAGACTTTTTATGAAACTTTATTTCTCTTTAGCATATACTTTAAAAAAAAAATTAGGTGGTGGTTAATCACTAGGGTCCTAACGAAAAGCTGAGCAGTTCTAACCCACCAACTGCTTCATGGGAGAAAGAGGTGACAGTCTGCTTCCCTAAAGATTACAGCTTTGGAAACCCTATGGGACATGTCTACACTGTCCTATAGGGTCTCAATGAGTCAGAATGGACTTAACAGTAATAGGTTTTGAATTGTTGTTCTTAAGAGAAATACATATTTAACTCTATAAAACTCTTTCAAACTGTTTTCCAAAATGGCTCCACAATTTTGCATTCTCACTAACAATGCATAAAAGTTCCATTTTCTCCACATTCTCACCACAACTTGGTAGTGTCAGCCATTCCAATTTTAGCCACTCTAGAAAGTGTGTAATAGTATCTCATTGTGTTTTTAATTTGAATTCCTTAATGTTATGCAACTTTTTATGTGTTTATTGGTCATTTACATATCTTCTTTCGTAAGCTATTCAAATCATTTGTCCCATTTTTTCATTGGGTCATGTCACTTCTTTTAGTTTTACAGGGGTTACTTATAGATTCTGAATACATGCCTTTATCATACAGGTTTCGCAACTATTTTCTCTCAGCCTGTGAGTTTACAGTTTATTTTCATAATCTGATTTCTCCTCACTTATCGACTATTTTCTTATCTGACATCACATTTTCAACAACAGTAAAAAATTTACTCTGGGAGTATTTTGGACATTAATGACTTACGTCTGGCAGTAACGAATGCTGAGGTGCGAGGAGAGAGTAATGCTGGCTGTGATGGTTAAAGTTATATTTCAACTTGGGTGGGCCATGATTCTCAGTGGTTTGGCAATTACGTAACAATGTAATTTTGCAGTTACATAATGATGTCATTTTGCAGTTATATAATGATCCTCCATTTTGCCACCCTATGTGATCACCCTCCATTTTCTCATAACACCAACATTGCATAATGACCTGGTCTTTGGAATGTAATCACGTTGATAAATGAGGAAAGGATGTATTAGGTTTTGAAGGACAAATGTTTTTCATTTTTATGAAATTGAGTTTATAAATTCTTTTATTTATAAACCATTCTTTTATGATTCATAATTTTTTTGCTATTTAGAAAGTGCTTACCAACTCAACATTACTAGATTTTGTCCTATATTTTCTTCTAGAGTTTAATAATTTTATCAGTTTTCATTTTACATATTGCTCTGATCCGTTTCAAGTTTTTTTTTATATATGGTGTTAGGTAAGCTATATATAATTTAAATGTGTATGTATGCATTTCCGGAAACGCTGGTTGTGTAGTGGTTAAGTGCTACTGCTGCTAACCAAAAGGTCAGCAGTTCTAATCTACCAGGCACTCCTTGGAAACTCTACTGGGCAGTTCTACTCTGTCCTATAGGGTAGCTATGAGTTGAAATCAACAGGTTTTTTAAAATATGCATTTCCATTTTAACTTTAGAGTCATCCTCTAGCTTTTTACCAAAAAAAAAAAAAAAAGGCACAAGCCTGCTGGGATGGGATTTCTTTAATTTATAAATGACCAATTAAAAATATTAAGAATTCTGATTCATGAACATTGTACGTGTCTCCATTTATTTAGATATTCAATCAAATTCTCCATTTTTAAAAATATTTGTAAGTGTACATGTTGTATATGTAATTTTAAAACTATTTTTAAGCATCTCTTTTTTTTTCTTTCTTTTTTGCTATTTCTGTGCTGTTGTGGATGTTAACATGGTCATTTTCAATTTTTTTTGTTTTATTTATCTTCATTTTTTGTTGTACTTTAGATGACAGTTTACAGAAAAAAATAGCTTCTTATTAAACAGATAGTACACATATTGTTTTATGACATTGATTATCAACTGCAGGGCATGTCAACAATATCCTTTCTTGACCTTGGGTTCCCCATTACCAGCTTTCCCATCCCCTTCTGCCTTCTACTTCTTGCCTCTGGGCTGATGTGCCCCTTTAGTCTTGTTTTGTTCTAGAGGCCTGTTTAATCTTTTGCTGAAGGGTGAACCTCAGGAGTATCTTCAAATTACTGAGCTAAAAGGGTGTCTGGAACCATATTCTCAGGGTTTCTCCAGTCTCTGTCAAACCAGTAAGACTGGCCTATTTTTGTGAGAGGGGAGAGATGGTAGTGTATGGAGCTAAGATATATATGGAAAAGTAGAGAAAGAGGAGAGAGAAACTGGAGTCAAAAAAAGAAAAGAGGAAAAGCTCTAGGGGAGCTTACCATTTGAGTGGAGAGAGGAGAAACTGAGAAATGGAGAGAAATAAAAAGGAAAAAAGAAAAAAATAATAAAATAAGAATTAGGAAAAAAAAAGGCAAAGCCCCCAGGAATCCCACCAATATGGCTGCAAAGACTGGGGAAGTGGTTCCCAGATCATGCAGTACAGCACAGCTAGAAGGGGCAGAGATGTGACACGGCACCAGGTATTCTGGGGAAAGGAAAAGAAGGTAAGTATAGAGAGACAAGGAACTGAGAAATGAAGAAAGACAAAAAGAAACAAAGACAAAAAAAAAAAAGAAGGAAAGAAATACCCCCTGTAATCCCACAGACATGGTTCTATGGACCTGGGAAATGACACCTATGCTGGGCGGTACGGCCCAGGTAGAAGGGACTCCCAAGCTGCGAAAAGAAAAAGAAAACAGACAAAGAAATAGAATAGAACAAAACAAACCAAAACCAAAAAAAGCCCAAAAAACAAAAAAAGGCCCTTGGGAGCCCACCAACGTGGCAGTGCAGACTGGGTTAGCAGTCCCCAGCCGAGCAGTGCTTCATAGCCTTTCAAAAAGAAGCAGAGATGGAACATGGAGCCAGGTGTTTGAGAGAAAGGAGAGGGATCAGGTGAGAGGCAGGGACAAAACCAGAAGAAGTAGTAAAAAAAGCAACAGCAGCAACACAGGAGTGGTACTGAGGGAGCTGGCTAGTGTGGGTGAGGTGAATCCAGGTGGCACAGAGCCAGAGCCAATGCCTCCTGGCCAAAAGAATTCAGCAAGAAGAGGTGGAGGTCGAGTTAGGGGAGAAGGATAGGATGTGGAAAAGCATGTATCTCTGGTTACCAGTGTTCTGTGTCCTGCTGGGACCTCCGTGAAGCTGTTTTCCCGTTAGTTCCTGGTTGCTGATATCCAGCAGGAGTCTAAGATGGTGAATCCATGCTGCATTAGCTGATAGGGGACCTCCGCACATATCTCTCCTCACAATTTTTTTCTCTGTCAGTTTTTTATTCCATTCAGTGCCTGGATGAGTTCTTTATCTCTTCATTTGATACTTAGGGTTCCAGAACTGACATTTATCTCTGTTTTACATAGTTTTTTGGGTCTTTGGTGTGGAGGGATGGTGTGGTGCTTCTGTCTATAGTGCCGTGTTGGCTCTGCCTCCACAATTTCAAATTTTGTATTGTTAGTGTATAGAATTTGTTTTGACATATTGACCTTCTACTTTTCAGCCTTGCTAAACACACTTATTCATCCCAATATAGCACATACGTAGATTTCTTAGTATTTTCTACAGAATTTGTTATGCCATTTTTCAATAATTTTTTTTTTCCAATCTATATCTTCTTGTTTATTTTTTCTTGTATTATTGTATTGATTAGGGCCGCCAATACAACATTGAATATAAGTGGTGTGGTGTACCTCTTTGCCTTCTTCCCTAATTTGGGGCTAATCATTCAGTTTTTTACAAATGAGTATGATTTTAGCTGTATATTTTTAATAGATGTGTTCTATCTGATTAAGGAAGGTCACTCCTATTTCTAGTTTTCTACCAATTTTTGTCATGACTAGGTGCTAAATTTTCTCATATATTTTTCTGTATTTGTTGAGATCATTGTACTATTTTTTTTCTTCTATCTTTTTTTTTTAGCCTTCTATTATTGCAAATTGAATTGAATTGAAAAATATATATATATTAAATTCTTCTTACATTTCTTGGATAAGTTCCATTTCATCAAGATGCATTATCTTCTTTGTATATTGCTGGATTTGATTTGTTAATATTGTCTTAAGTGATTTTGCATCTATGTTTCAAAAGGAATATTGGTTTATATATTTTTCCCCACAAAATCTTTTTCTAGTTGTTGCATCAGAGTAATGCTGACTTTGTAAAGGAGTTGGGAAGCTTCACTTACCTATATTTACTAGAACAGAGTATGCAGAGTCACTATTATTGTTAAATACTTGGTAGATTTCTGAAATAAACCAACTTGGGTCTTGAATTTTCTCTGTGAGAAGGTTTTTAACTATACAGCTAATCTCCTTAATGTGCATAGGGTTGTTATATTATCTATTTCTTCTTGAGGGAGTTTGATAAAGTGTATCTTTGAAGAAATGATTCCATTTCATATCTAATTTTGGCATGTAATTCCCTTACTGTTCTTTTAATGTCTGTAAAGCCTGAAGGAATATTTTCTCTTTCATTCCTCAAGTTGGTAAGTTGTGTCTTCTGCCATATTTTCATGATCTTTTTGACTGAAGTTTTACTAATTACTTGATATTTTCAAATAACCAGTTTTTAGATTAATTGACATTTTCTATTGTTCTTTTGGAAACCCTGGTGGCATAGTGGTTAAGTGCTATGGGTGCTAACCAAGAGGTCAGCAGTTCCAATCTCCCAGGTGCATCTTAGAAACTTTATCGTGCAGTTCTACTCTGTCCTATAGGGTCACTATGAGTCGGGATTGACTCGACGGCAGTGGGTTTGGTTTGGTTTCGTTATGGTTCTTTTGCTCTCAGTTGTGTTGAATCCTGCTCCTGCCTTTACTACATCCCTTCTTTTGCTAATTTGATTTAATTTACTTTTTTTTTTCTAGTTTTTAAAGATGGAAAAAGTTACTTTTAAGTTCTCTGGTCCTCTAATTTCTATTCAAAAAACAAACTCTGTGATACATCTGCCTAATAAAACTGTGAGTAATATTAGAAGTGAAAATGATTATGATTATTTAAATGATGATACAGAAAAAATAGCATTCTTGGCTAAGAAACTTTTGAAATACCACTGATATATGATGAGAAAAATAATGCAGCTTCCAAATTTCCTAATATCTATATAATTGTTAAGGTCAGAGATATGGTGTGGTGTACTGGAAACAACACAGAGATCAAAGCCAGCATGACATAAGATTAAATAAGCACTACATCTAGCAACCAACTGGTAGAAATCCATATTTGTGCCTATTCCCAAGAAAGATGATCCAACTGAAAGTGGAAATTATAAAACAATATCATTAATATCACAAGCAAGCATAATTTTGCTGAAGATCATTCAAAAATGGCTTCAGCAGTATATCAACAGTGAACTGTCAGAAATCCAAATCAGATTTAGAAGAGGATATGGAACAAGTGATATCATTGCTGATGTAAGATGGATCCTGGCTGAAAGCAGAGAATACTTAAAAGATATTTATCTTTTTTTATTGACTATGGTAAGGCATTCGACTATATGGATATTAATAAACTATGGATAACATTGCTAAGAATGGGAATTCCAGAACACTTAATTTTGCTCATGAGGAATCTGTACATGGATTAAGAGGCAGTCGTTAGAAGAGAACGAGGGGGTATTTCATGGTTTAAAATCAGGAAAGGTGTTTATCAGGGTTATATAATTTTACCATACCCATTCAGACTATATGCTGAACAAATAATCAGAGAAGCTGGACTATATGAAGAACAATGGGGCATCAGGATTGGAGGAAGACTCATTAGTGACCTGCATTATGCAGATGACACAACCTTGCTTGCTGAAAGGAAAGATGACTTGAAACACTTAATGATGAAGATTGAGGACTGTAGTCTTCGGTATGGATTACACATCAACATAAAACAAACAAACAAACAAAATCTTCACAACCAGACAAATAAGCAACATCATGATAAATGGAGAAGAGATTGAGGTTGTCAAGGATTTCATTTTACTTAGATCCACAATCAACACCCATGGAAGCAGAAGTCAAGAAATCAAAAGACTTATTGCATTGGGCAAATCTGCTGCAAAAGACCACTTTAAAGTGTTCAAAAGTAAAGATGTCACCTTGAGGGCTCAGGTGTGCCTGAACCAAGCCATGGTGTTTTCAACTGCCTCATATGCATGTGAAAACTGTGCAATGAATAAGAAAGACCAAAAAAGTATTGAGGCCTTTGAATTGTGATGTTGGTGAAGAATATTGAGTATGCCATGGACTGCCGAAAGAATGAATAAATCTGTCTTGGAAGAAGTACAACCAGAATGCTCCTTAGAAGCAAGGATGGTGAGACTGCACCTCACATGCTTTGGACATATTATCAGGAGGGACCAGTCCCTGGAGAAGGACATCGTGCTTGGTAAAATGAGAGTCAGTGAAAAAGAGGAAGACCATCAATGAGATAGACTGACACAATGGCTCAACAATGGACTCAAGCATAGCAACAATTATAAGGATGGCACAGGACTAGGCAGTGCTTTCTTCTGTTGTGCATGGGATCACTATGAGTCAGAACTGACTCAACTGCACCTAACAACAACAGCAACATCTAACAGTTTTTAGCTCTTGTACCTTGAACAAGTTCACTAATCTACTTGTGTCTCAGTTTTTTCATCAATAAAATAGAAAAAAAAATCTGACCTACTAGAGTATATATCAGTGTTAAACAATTATGTAAATAAATTGGCAAAGTACTTGCTCTGGACACACAATACACCCAAAATTACTTAGTGCTCTTTTTATCTCTTAGGGTATTACATCCATATGCATAAAGGTATTTATTTCCTTGAGATATTTATGGTATTTTTTTTCATAAAGATAGAGTCTCCTTAGATTTCCTCAAGATTAACTCATCTTTATTTTTCAAATGATGTAGAACTATCTTTAAGGAATATAGTAAAAAAGTTTTCATTATCTAAACTTAAAAATAAATTCAAGAAGAACTTTGATGATTCAGAAAAGACGAGTAGCATAATATAGTCAAAAGGAATTTGATGTAATTTTCTAATTATACATGTATGTCCCTAAATTATGGAAACTCTTATAGCATATATCAAAATATGGTTATAATTGTTATATTTTATAATTGTTTTTGTTGTTAGGTACTGTAGAGTTGGTTCTGACCAATAGCAACCTTATATACAGCAGAACAAAATGCTGCCTCATTCTGCCCCAACCTTGCAGTTACTACAATGTGTGAGCCCATTGTTGCAGCCACTGTGTCAGTCCATCTCACTGAAGGTCTTCCTCTTTTTAACTGACCCTCTACTTCACCAAGCATGATGCCCTCCTCCAGGCACTCGTCCCTTCTGATAACAAGCCCAAAGTACATAAGATGAAGTCTCTCAATCCTTGCTTCTGATCATTCTGGCTGTACTTCTTATAAGACAGATTTGTTCATTATTCTGGCACTCCATGGTACATTCAAAATTCTTCTCCAACACCAAATTCAAAGTCATAAACTTTCTTCAGTTTCCTTACTTGTTGTCCAGCTTTCACATACATATGACGTAATTGAAAATATGGTTTGCATCACACACACTTTAGTCCTCAAAATGACCTCTTTAATTTTTAACACTTTAAAGAGATCTTTTCCAGCAGATTTGTCCAATGTAACAGGTTGTTTGATTTCATAACTGCTGCTTCCATGGGTGTTGATCATACATCCAAGTAAGATGAAATTCTTAACAACTTCAATATTTCTGTGTTTATCATGCTGTTTGTTATTGGTAAAGTTGTGAGGTTTTTGCTTTCTTTATGTTAAGATGTAATCGACAATGGAGGCTACAGTCTTTGATTTTTATCAGTAAGTGCTTCAAATCCTCTTAACTTTCAGCAAGCAAGGTTGTGTCGTCTGCATAAAGCAGGTTGTTAATGAGTCTTCCTCCTGATGCACTTTTCCTGATTTTAAATCACACAAGTATCCCTTTGTTCTGTTCCAACGACTGCTTCTTGGTCTATGTACAAGTTTCTCCTGAGCACAATTAAGTGTTCTGGAATTCCTATTCTTTGCAAAGTTATCCATAATTTGTTATGATACTCACAGCCCAATGTTTTTGCATAGTCAATAAAACACAAGTAGCTTGCTGGTTCCCAGAAGACATGCACCCTCTTTGGGGTATAGAAGCTTCCTGTTGGTAGACCTCCCAATCTGCCTCATGCGTTTCTCCTTTGTGCTGATGCTGATTTGAATTCTCGATAAAAGAGCTGTAATGAGGAGGCAGGGCCAAGATGGCTGACTAGGTAGAAGCTACCTCAGATCCCTCTTGCAACAAAGACTCGGAAAAGCAAGTGAATCGATCACATACATGATAATCCACGAACCCTGACCATCAAACACAGATCTAAAGACTTAACCTGAGTGACAGAGACTGAGAACGAACAACCACGGGGAAGCAGGGACTGTTTTCGGAGCCTGGAGCCAGCGTCCCAGTCAGAAAACCTTGGTGTCGGGCTTTGGACTGGGTGCATGGGAGCTGAGCACGGCACCCTGAGACGGCGCAAACACGGGACGCAGCCCTACCCCCAAGAAGCGACCTCAGGGGAAGCCCAGCCAGTGCACGCAGGCAGTGCAGCAATGCGGCTGACAGGAGGAGAAGTCACCAGGAGGCAGCGACTGGTTTCGGAGCTGGGAGTGCGGCATCCCAGCTGCGGAACCTTGGTGCTGGGCTTTGGACTGGGAGCGGAGGAACTAACCACAGCTTCTGAGACAGCGCAAGTACGGGACGGGGCCTGACCCTCAGGGGCAATCTCTACCCAGCCAGCGCACACAGTCGAAGTGCCCCTCGGGAATCTCAGATAAAACAGTCATCCCGAGCAAGATAAGTAACTTTGTCTATATTCTGGGGTGCTACTCTCTCCTATTTATCTGAACCCTCCCCTCCCCTTCCCAGGCACCTACATTAACATTGGAATTTCCTGGGCCAGAGAGTGAAGTGCTCTTCAGTTTTTGATTTTTGTTTGTTTGTTTTGTCTTTTCCTAACCCATTCTCCTGGTCTGAGAGAAGCAGCTACAAAAAATCCAGGGACCAAAAATCCTTCCCTAATTGGACTAAAAACACAGAACCAGCTCCAGACAAGCACATGTAATCCACAGTCTTGGGCTTTCATCCCTACAGGGAACAAGGTGGCTATTATAATGCAAAGACATTTCTGATAGGGATCTGACTGTAATTGTTTTAGCGGATTACTGGAAAGACAAGTTTCCCAGGTCTGGTATCTCTGCATATTCAACAGAGCCCTCACTGACCCACAATAGGGAACTGAGGGCTGAAGCTCCCCCCAGACCACCTAGCCTCTGGCCTTAGGGGCCTAAGGAGGGTGACACCTACCAATCTGTAGAGGTACTTGCATTGGGGGCATAAGGTACAGCTGCAGAGCCCACCCACCAAAGTGCTTCAGGAATAGAGACACACCTACCTCACTGACACTTGGGGGAAGCCTGTCAGCATCCTGCCCCCCACCCCCCGGAGTGTAAACCCCTGCTGCTACTAGAATCTGGTGCTCACAACTATCACCACTACTTCTCTAGGTGGATAGGTGACAGTCTGCACCACACACTTGATGACCCAAAATCAGATTCTACTCAAGAATAGTGAATGAACTCAGGCTTATATATCTGGTAACAGCCCAAACCAGCTGGTAATAGGACATAAGTGGGTCAAGGGCTACAACAATCAAGACTGTGCAGTCTAGTAGCCCATCTGCATATATTGAAAGAAAACAAAACAAGATAAGACTCAGCGAGCAAATATAGAATAAATCACTACAATATCTTAGTGATGGCTCGGAGACAGCAGTCGATATCAAACCACATAAAGAAGCAGACCATGATTGCTTCTACAAATCCCCAAACTAAAGAATCAAAATCTTTCCCAAAAGAAGATGCAATCCTGGAATTGCCAGATACAGAATATAAAAAACTAATTTACAGAATGCTTCAAGACATCAGGGATGACCTCAGAAAGGAAATAAGGCAATCTAAAAAGCCAAGGAACACACTGATAAAGCACTGGAAGAACTCAAAAAGATTATTCAAGAACACAGTGTGGAAAAATTAATAAGTTGCAAGAATCCATAGAGAGACAGCATTCAGAAATCCAAAAGATTAACAATAAAATTACAGAATTAGACAACGCAATAGGAAGTCAGAGGAGCAGACTCGAGCAATTAGAATGCACAGTGGGAGAACTGGAGGACCAGGGAATTGACACTAGCTGAAAAAAAAAAAATCAGATAAAAGAATTAAAAAAAATGAAGAATCCCTAAGAATCATGTGGGACTCTATCAAGAAGAATAACTTGCGTGTGATTGGAGTCCCAGAACAGGGAGGTATAACAGAAAATACAGAGAGAATAGTTGAAGATCTGTTGGCAGAAAACTTCCCTGACATCGTGAAAGCCAAAAGGATATCTATCCAAGATGCTCATTGAACCTCATTTAAGATTGATCCAAAAAGAAAATCACCAAGACATATTATCATCAAACTTGCCAAAACCAAAGATAAAGAGAAAATTTTAAAAGCAGCCAGGGATAAAAGAAAGGTCTCCTACAAAGGAGAATCAATAAGTTCAGACTACTCAGCAGGAACCATGCAGGCAAGAAGGCAATGGGATGACATATACAGACCACTGAAGGAGAAAAACTGCCAGCCAAGGATCATATATTCAGCAACTCTCTCTAAAATATGAAGGCGAAATTAAAACATTTACAGATAAACACAAGCTTAGAGAATTTGCAAAAACCAAACTGAAGCTACAAGAAATACTAAAGGAAATTGGTCAGAAAACCAATAATACCAGATACCAGCACAACACAAGGTCACAGAACAGAACATCCTGATATCAACTCAAATAGGGAAATCACAAAAACATATTAAGATTAATTTTAAAAAGAAAAAAATGCTCAAAACAGGGAATCATTGAAGTCAATATGTAAAAGATCACAATAAGCAAAAAGAGGGACTAAATACAGGTGGCATAGAACTGTCATATGGAGAGGGATACAAGGCGAGATAGGACAATACGAGTTAGGTTTTTACTTAGAAAAATAGGGGTAAATGTTAAGGTAACCACAAAGAGGTATAACAACTCCATAACTCAAAATAAAAACCAGGAAAAACATAACAACTCAGCATACATAAAGTCAAATACTGTGAAAATGAGGAACACACAATTTAGAAAGAAAAACTTCTCAGCACAAAAAAGTAAGTGAAAAAATGAAATTGCCAACAACACACATAAAAAGGCATCAAAATGACAGCACTAAACACATACTTATCTATAGTTAAAATGGATTAAATGCACCAATAAAAAGACAGAGAGTCTCAGACTGGATCCATTAGAGAAATGCAAATTAAAACTATGATGAGATTCCATCTCACTCCAACAAGGCTGGCATTAATCCAAAAGACACAAAATAATAAATGTTGGAGAGGCTGCGGAGAGATTGGAACTCTTATACACTGCTGGTGGGAATGTAAAATGCTACAACCACTTTGGAAATCTATCTGGCGTTTCCTTAAAAAGTTAGAACTACCATACAACCCAGAAATCCCACTCCTCGGAATATGCCCTAGAGAAATAAGAGCCTTCACACGAACAGATATATGCACTCCTATGCTTATTGCAGCTCTGTTTACAATAGCAAAAAGCTGGAAGCAACCAAGGTGTCCATCAACGGATGAATGGGTAAATAAATTGTGGTATATTTACACAGTGGAATACTATGCATCGATAAAGAACAGTGACGAATCTGTGAAACATTTCATAACATGGAGGAACCTGGAAGGCATTATACTGAGTGAAATTAGTCAGAGCCAAAAGGACAAATATTGTATAAGACCACTATTATAAGATCTTGAGAAATAGTAAAAACTGAGAAGAACACATACTCTTATGGTTATAAGCGGGGGAGGGAGGGAGGGTGGGAGAGGGTTATTTACTGATTAGTTAGTAGATAAGAACTGCTTTAGGTGAAGGGAAGGACAATACTCAATACATGGAAGGTCAGCTCAACTGGGCTGGACCAAAAGCAAAGAAGTTTCTGGGATAAACTGAATGCTTCAAAGGTCAGCAGAGCAAGGGCATGGGTTTGGGGACTATGGCTTAAGGGGACTTCTAAGTCAATTGGCAAAATAATACTATTATGAAAACATTCTGCATCCCACTTTGAAATGTGGCGTCTGGGGTCTTAAATGCTAACAAGCGGCCATCTAAGATGCATCAATTGGTCTCAATCCACCTGGAGCAAAGGAAAATGAAGAACACCAAGGTCACAGGATAACTATGAGCCCAAGAGACAGAAAGGGCCACATGAACTAGAGACTTACATCATCCTGAGACCAGAAGAACTAGATGGTGCCCGGCCACAACCGATGACTGCCCTGACAGGGAACTCAACAGAGAACCCCTGAGGGAACAGGAGATCAGTGGGATGCAGACCCCAAATTCTCATAAAAAGACCATGCTTAATGGTCTGACTGAGACTAGAGGAATCCCGGAGGTCATGGTCCCCAAACCTTCTGTTGGCCCAGGACAGGAACCATTCCCGAAGACAACTCATCATACATGGAAGGGACTGGACAATGGATTGGAGAGAGATGCTGATGAAGAGTGAGCTACTTGTATCAGGTGGACACTTGAGACTGTGCTGGCATCTCTTGTCTGGAGGGGAGATAGGAGGGTAGAGAGTGTTAGAAACTGGCAAAATTGTCACAAAAGGAGAGACTGGAAGGGCTGACTCATTAGGGGGAGAGTAAGTGGGAGTATGGAGTAAGGTGCATATAAGCTTATATGTGACAGGCTGACTTGATTTGTAAAAGTTCACGTAAAACTCAATAAAAATTATTAAAAAAAAAACACACAAGTAAACATCTTTCTGGTATTCTGTGCTTTCAGCCAAGATTCATCTGACATCAACAATGATATGCCTGGTTCCTCGTCTTCTTCTGAATCTGGCTTGAATTTCTGGCATTTCCTGTTGAGGTATTGCTGCAAATGTTTGTGAATTATTGTCATCAAAATTTTACTTGTGAATGACGTTAATGATATTGTTTCATAATTTCCTCATTCTGTTTGATCACCTTTATTTGATACGGGCATGAATGTGGATCTCTTCCAGTCGTTTTCCAGTTAGTTGTCTTTCAAATTTCTTGACATAGAAGAATGACCACTTCCAGAGTTACATTCATTTATTGAAACATCTCAATCGGTATTCAGTTAGTTTCTAGATTCTTGGTTTTCACCATGCCTTCAGTGAAGCTTGGACTAACTACTTCTTTCAAAACCATCGGTTCTTGATCATATGCTACCTCCTAAAATGGTGGGATATCCACCAATTCTTTTTGGTCCAGTGACTCTGTGTATTCCTTCCATTTTGTTTTGTTGCTGCCTGTGTCATTCACTATTTTGTCCATAGAATTCTTCAATATTGCAACTTGAGTCTTGATTTTTTTCTTCAGTTCTTTCAGTTTGAAAATTTCTGAGGGCATTGTTCCCTTTTGGTTTTCTAACTCCAGATCTTTGCATTATAATAATTTGTCTTCTTGAGCCACCCATTGGAAACTTCTGTTCAGCTCTTCTTCTTCATCATTTCTTCCAATTGTGCTAACTACTCTGCATTCAAGGGAAAGTTTCAGAGCATCTTCTACCATCCATCTAATCATACATATAAAAACAAAAAAGCAAATCTGTTGCGGTTGAGTCTATTCTGACTTGTAGCAACCCTATAGAACAAGACCCAGAGTAGAACTATCTTATAACTGTTCCAAAGAGCAGCTGGTTAATTTGAATTGCTGACTTTTAGTTTATCAGCCATAGCTCCTAACCACTTTGCCACCAGGTCTGTAATTATACACATATCTCTTCTAAGTTATGGAAACTAGCACGGACTTTCCTAAATTTTGAAAAATCTTTTCTTTCTTTCCTGTCTTTTTAGTGACCTTTTTCTTTCTTCATGTGCAATGTCCTTGCGGTCATTACACAACTCGTCTGGTCTTCAGTCTTTAATGTTGAATGCATCAAATCTATTTTTGAAATGGTCTCTAAATTTAAGTGATGTCTTGGTTATCTAGTGCTGCTGTAACAGAAATATCATGGCTTTAACAAAGAGAAATTTATTTCTTTACATTAAAGTAGGCTACAAGGGCAAACTCAGGGTGTCAGCTCCGGGGGAAGGCTTTCTTTCTCTGCTGGCCTTCTCATCAGTCTTCCCCTGGGCTAGGTACTTCTCTGTGCAGGAACCTTGGGTCCAAAGGATGTGCTCTGCTCCTGGTACTGCACTGCTTTATTGGTGGTATGAGGTCCCCCTGTTTCTCTGCTGGCTTCTGTCTTTTATATCTCAAGAGATTGTCTCAAGACACTATCCAATATTGTAGATTGAGCCCTGCCGCACTAACACAACTGCTGCCCATCCTCCCTCATTAACATCATAGAGACAGGATTTACATCATATACAAAAATCACACAATACTGGGAATCATGGTCCATCCAAACTGATACACATATTTTTTTTTTCATGATCATTGGCATGCTCAAGTTTATTTATTTTCTCTCTTTTTTTTTAATTAACTTTTATTAAGCTTCAAGTGAACGTTTACAAATCCAATCAGTCTGTCACATATAAGTTTATATACATCTTACTCTGTACTCCCACTTGCTCTTCCCCTATTGAGTCAGCCCTTTCAGTCTCTCCTTTCGTGACAATTTTGCCAGCTTCCCTCTCTCTCTATCCTCCCATCCCCCCTCCAGACAAGAGTTGCCAACACACTCTCAGGTGTCCACCTGATATATTTAGCTCACTCTTCATCAGCATCTCTCTCCCCTCCGCTGACCAGTCCCTTTCATGTCTGACGAGTTGTCTTCGGGGATGGTTCCTGTCCTGTGCCGAGAGAAGGTCTGGGGAGCATGGCTGCCGGGATTCCTCTAGTCGCAGTCAGACCATTAAGTATGGTCTTTTTATGAGAATTTGGGGTCTGCATCCCACTGATCTCCTGCTCCCTCAGGAGCTCTCTGTTGTGCTCCCTGTCAGGGCAGTCATCAATTGTGGCCGGGCACCAACTAGTTCTTCTGGTCTCAGGATGATGTAGGTCTCTGGTTCATGTGGCCCTTTTTGTCTCTTGGGCTCTTAGTTGTCATGTGACCTTGGTGTTCTTCATTTTCCTTTGCTCCAGGTGGGTTGAGACCAATTGATGCATCTTAGATGGCTGCTTGTTAGCATTTAAGACCCCAGATGCCACATTTCAAAGTGGGATGCAGAATGTTTTCATAATAGAATTATTTTGCCAATTGATATAGAAGTCCCCTCAAACCTTGTTCCCCAGACCCCCACCCCTGCTCCGCTGACCTTTGAAGCATTCATTTTATCCCGGAAACTTCCTTGCTTTTGGTCCAGTCCAATTGAGCTGACCTTCCATGTATTGAGTGTTGTCTTTCCCTTCACCCAAAGCAGTTCTTATCTACTGATTAAACAATAAAAAACGCTCTCCCTCCCTCCCTCCCTCCCCCCTTCGTAACCACAAAAGTATGTGTTCTTCTCAGTTTTTACTATTTCTCAAGATCTTATAATAGTGGTCTTATACAATATTTGTCCTTTTGGCTCTGACTAATTTCACTCAGCATAATGCCTTCCAGGTTCCTCCATGTTATGAAATGTTTCACAGATTCGTCACTGTTCTTTATCGATGCATAGTATTCCATTGTGTGAATATACCACAATTTATTTACCCATTCATCCGTTGATGGACACCTTGGTTGCTTCCAGCTTTTTGCTATTGTAAACAGAGCTGCAATAAACATGGGTGTGCATATATGTTTGTGTGAAGGCTCTTATTTCTCTAGGATATATTCCGAGGAGTGGGATTTCTGGGTTGTGTGGTAGTTCTATTTCAAACTTTTTAAGATAACGCCAGATCGATTTCCAAAGTGGTTGTACCATTTTACATTCCCACCAGCAGTGTATAAGAGTTCCAATCTCTCCGAAGCCTCTCCAACATTTATTATTTTGTGTTTTTTGGATTAATGCCAGCCTTGTTGGAGTGAGATGGAATCTCATCGTAGTTTTAATTTGCATTTCTCTAATGGCTAATGATCGAGAGCATTTTCTCATGTATCTGTTAGCTGCCTGAATATCTTCTTTAGTGAAATGTGTGTTCATATCCTTTGCCCACTTTTTGATTGGGTTGTTTGTCTTTTTGTGGTTGAGTTTTGACAGAATCATACAGATTTTAGAGATCAGGCGCTGGTCTGAGATGTCATAGCTGAAAATTCTTTCCCAGTCTGTAGGTGGTCTTTTTACTCTTTTGGTGAAGTCTTTAGATGAGCATAGGTGTTTGATTTTTAGGAGCTCCCGGTTATCGGGTTTCTCTTCATCATTTTTGGTCATGTTTTGTATTCTGTTTATGCCTTGTATTAGGGCTCCTAGAGTTGTCCCTATTTTTTCTTTCATGATCTTTATCGTTTTAGTCTTTATGTTTAGGTCTTTGATCCACTTGGAGTAGTTTTTGTGCATGGTGTGAAGTATGGGTCCTGTTTCATTCTTTTGCAAATGGGTATCCAGTTATGCCAGCACCATTTGTTAAAAAGACTATCTTTTCCCCAATTAACTGACACTGGGCCTTTGTGAAATATCAGCTGCTCATACGTGGATGGATTTATATCTGGGTTCTCAATTCTGTTCCATTGGTCTATGTGCCTGTTGTTGTACCAGTACCAGGCTGTTTTGACTACTGTGGCTGTATAATAGCTTCTGAAATCAGGTAGAGTGAGGCCTTCCACTTTCTTCTTCTTTTTCAGTAATGCTTTGCTTATCCGGGGCTTCTTTCCCTTCCATATGAAATTGGTGATTTGTTTCTCTATCCCCTTAAAATATGACATTGGAATTTGGATCAGAAGTGCGTTATATGTATAGATGGCTTTTGGTAGAATAGACATTTTTACTATGTTAAGTCTTCCTATCCACGAGCAAGGTATGTTTTTCCACTTAAGTATGTCCTTTTGAATTTCTTGTAGCAGAGCTTTGTAGTTTTCTTTGTATAGGTCTTTTACATCCTTGGTAAGATTTATTCCTAAATATTTTATCTTCTTGGGGGCTACTGTGAATGGTATTGATTTGGTGATTTCCTCTTTGGTGTTCTTTTTGTTGATGTAGAGGAATCCAAGTGATTTTTGTATGTTTATTTTATAACCTGAGACTCTGCCAAACTCTTCTATTAGTTTCAGTAGTTTTCTGGAGGATTCCTTAGGGTTTTCTGTGTATAAGATCATGTCATCTGCAAATAGTGATAACTTTACTTCCTCCTTGCCAATCCGGATACCCTTTATTTCTTTGTCTAGCCTAATTGCCCTGGCTAGGACTTCAAGTACGATGTTGAATAAGAGCGGTGATAAAGGGCATCCTTGTCTGGTTCCCGTTCTCAAGGGAAATGCTCTCAGGTTCTCTCCATTTAGAGTGATATTGCCTGTTGGCTTTGCATAAAAGATGCCCTTTATTATGCTGAGGAATTTTCCTTCAATTCCTATTTTGATAAGAGTTTTTATCATGAATGGGTGTTGGACTTTGTCAAATGCCTTTTCTGCATCAATTGATAAGATCATGTGGTTTTTATCTTTTGTTTTATGTATGTGATGGATTACATTAATGGTTTTTCTGATATTAAACCAGCCTTGCATACCTGGTATAAATCCCACTTGATCATGGTGAATTTTTTTTTTTGATGTGTTGTCGGATTCTATTGGCTAGAATTTTGTTGAGGATTTTTGCATCTATGTTCATGAGGGATATAGGTCTATAATTTTCTTTTTTTGTAATGTCTTTACCTGGTTTTGGTATCAGGGAGATGGTGGCTTCATAGAATGCGTTGGGTAGTATTCTGTCTTTTTCTATGCTTTGAAATACCTTTAGTAGTAGTGGTGTTAACTCTTCTCTGAAAATTTGGTAGAACTCTGCAGTGAAGCCGTCTGGGCCAGGGCTTTTTTTTGTTGGGAGCTTTTTGATTACCGTTTCAATCTCTTTTTTTGTTATGGGTCTATTTAGTTTTTCTACTTCTGAATGTGTTGGTTTAGGTAGGTAGTGTTTTTCCAAGAATTCATCCATTTCTTCTAGGTTTTCAAATTTGTTAGAGTACAATTTTTCGTAGTAATCTGAAATGATTCTTTTAATTTCATTTGGTTCTGTTGTGATGTGGTCCTTCTCGTTTCTTATTCTGGTTATTTGTTTCCTTTCCTGTATTTCTTTAGTCAGTCTAGCCAATGGTTTATCAATTTTGTTAATTTTTTCAAAGAACCAGCTTTTGGCTTTGTTAATTCTTTCAATTGTTTTTCTGTTCTCTAATTCATTTAGTTCAGCTCTAATTTTTATTATTTGTTTTCTTCTGGTGCCTGATGGATTCTTTTGTTGCTCACTTTCTATTTGTTCAAGTTGTAGGGACAGTTCTCTGCTTTTGGCTCTTTCTTCTTTTTGTATGTGTGCATTTATTGATATAAATTGGCCTCTGAGCACTGCTTTTGCTGTGTCCCAGAGGTTTTGATAGGAAGTGTTTTCATTCTCGTTGCATTCTATGAATTTCCTTATTCCCTCCTTGATATCTTCTATAATCCAGTCTTTTTTGAGCAGGGTATTGTTCATTTTCCAAGTATTTGATTTCTTTTCCCTAGTTTTTCTGTTATTGATTTCTAGTTTTATTGCCTTGTGGTCTGAGAAGACGCTTTGTAATATTTTGATGTTTTGGACTCTGCAAAGGTTTGTTTTATGACCTAATATGTGGTCTATTCTAGAGAATGTTCCATGTGCGCTAGAAAAAAAAGTATATTTTGCAGCAGTTGGGTGGAGAGTTCTGTATAAGTCAATGAGGTCAAGTTGGTTGATTGTTGTAAGTAGGTCTTCCTCGTCTCTATTGAGCTTCTTATTGGATGTCCTGTCCTTCTCCAAAAGTGGTGTGTTGAAGTCTCCTACTATAATTGTGGAGGTGTCTATCTCACTTTTCAATTCTGTTAAAATTTGATTTATGTATCTTGCAGCCCTGTCATTGGGTGCATAAATATTTAATATGGTTATGTCTTCCTGATCAATTGTCCCTTTTATCATTATATAGTGTCCTTCTTTATCCTTTGTAGTGGATTTAAGTCTAAAGTCTATTTTGTCAGAAATTAATATTGCTACTCCTCTTCTTTTTTGCTTATTGTTTGCTTGATATATTTTTTTCCATCCTTTGAGTTTTAGTTTGTTTGTGTCTCTAAGTCTAAGGTGTGTCTCTTGTAGGCAGCATATAGATGGATCGTGTTTCTTTATCCAGTCCGTGACTCTGTGTCTCTTTATTGGTGCATTTAGTCCATTTACATTCAGCGTAATTATAGATAAATAAGTTTTTAGTGCTGTCATTTTGATGCCTTTTCATGTGTGTTGTTGGCAATTTCTTTTTTCCACATACTTTTTTGTGCTGAGACGTTTTTCTTAGTAAATTGTGAGATCCTCATTTTCATAGTGTTTGACTTTATGTTAGTTGAGTCGTTACGTTTTTCTTGGCTTTTATCTTGAGTTATGGAGTTGTTCTTCCTTTTTGTGGTTACCTTATTATTTACCCCTATTTTTCTAAGTAAAAACCTAACTTGTATCGTTCTATATCGCCTTGTATCACTCTCCATCTGGCAGTTCAATGCCTCCTGTATTTAGTCCCTCTTTTTGATTATTGTGATCTTTTACCTATTGACTTCCATGATTCCCTGTTATGTGTATTATTATTATTATTTAATTAATCTTAATTTGTTTGTTTTTGTGATTTCCCTATTTGAGTTGATATCAGGACTTTCTGTTTTGTGACCTTGTATTGTACTGGTATCTGATATTATTGGTTTCCTTACCAAACAATATCCTTTAGTATTTCTTGTAGCTTTGGTTTGGTTTTTGCAAATTCTCTAATCTTGTGTTTATCTGTAAATATCTTAATTTCGCCTTCATATTTCAGAGAGAGTTTTGCTGGATATATGATCCTTGGCTGGCAGTTTTTCTCCTTCAGTGCTCTGTATATGTCGTCCCATTCCCTTCTTGCCTGCATGGTTTCTGCTGAGTAGTCTGAACTTATTGATTGTCCCTTGAAGGAAACCTTTCTTTTCTCCCTGGCTGCTTTTAAAATTTTCTCTGTATCTTTGGTTTTGGCGAGTTTGATGATAATATATCTTGGTGTTTTTCTTCTTGGATCAATCTTAAATGGGGTTCGATGAGCATCTTGGATAGATATCCTTTCTTCTTTCATGATGTCAGGGAAGTTTTGTGTCAGGAGTTCTTCAACTATTTTCTCTGTGTTTTCTGTCCCCTCTCCCTGTTCTGGGACTCCAATCACCTGCAAGTTATCCTTCTTGATAGAGTCCCACATGATTCTTAGGGTTTCTTCATTTTTTTTAATTCTTTTATCTGATTTTTTTTTCAGCTATGTTGGTGTTGATTCCCTGGTCCTCCAGATGTCCCAGTCTGCATTCTAATTGCTCGAGTCTGCTCCTCTGACCTCCTATTGCATTGTCTAATTCTGTAATTTTATTGTTAATCTTTTGGATTTCTGAATGTTGTCTCTCCATGGATTCTTGCAACTTATTAATTTTTCCACTATGTTCTTGAATAATCTTTTTGAGTTCTTCAACAGTTTTATCGGTGTGTTCCTTGGCTTCTTCTGCAGTTTGCCTTATTTCGTTTGTGATGTCTTGAAGCATTCTGTAAATTAGTTTTTTGTATTCTGTATCTGATAATTCCAGGATTGTATCTTCATTTGGGAAAGATTTTGATTCTTTTGTTTGGGGGGTTGGAAAAGCTGTCATGGTCTGTTTCTTTATGTGGTTTGATATGGACTACTGTCTCTGAGCCATCACTGGGAAACTAGTTTTTCCAGAAAATCCGCTAAAAAAAAAAAATGCAGTCAGATCCCTATCAGAGTTCTCCCTCTGGCTCAGGCTATTCGGATGTTAACGAAGCCGCCTGGGGAGGGTGGGGGAGGGATCAGAGAGATAGGAGAGTAGCACCTCAGAATATAGCCAGAGTTGCTTGTCTTGCTTGGAATGACTATCATATCTGAGATTTCCGTGGGGCGCGTCGCCTATGTGTGCTGGCTGTGTGGAGATTGCCTCTGGGGGTTCTGGCCCGCTGGAGTCACGGTCAGATCCTCCGCTGCCAGCCCCACGTCCAGTGTCAAGGTTCCCCTACTAGGACGGTGCACTCCCGACTCCAAAATCAGTCGCTGCCTCCCGGGGACTCCCCGTCCCGCCAGCCGCGCTGCCGCACCGCCTCCACGAACTGGCTGGGCTCCCCTCAGGGTCAGCTCAGGCAAGCGGAGCAGCTCCCCACGCCTGCGCTGCGACCACGCGTCCCAGCTGGGACGCCGCTCTCCCCGCTCCAAGACCAGTCGGTACCGCCCGGGGACCTCCCCCACTGGCCGCGTCACCACGCCGCCCGCACGAACTGGCTGGGCCCCCTCCCAGAGCTAGTTCAGGAGGATGGAGCAGCTCTCCACGCCTATGCGGTGCCCGCGCCCAGTCAAAATTCCGGCGGGATGGTTACCCAGCTGGGACGCTGCTCTCCCTGCTCCAAGACCCGTCACTGTCTCCCTGGGACTTCTCCCACTGGCTGCGTCACCACGCGGCCTGCGCGAACTGCCTGGGCCCCCCCGGGGTCAGTTCAGGGGGGTGGAGCTGCTCCCCGCGCTTATGCCGTGCCCGCCCCCGGCAAAATTCCGGCGGGACGGTTCCCCGGCTGGAATGCTGCTCTCCCCACTCCAAGACCTGTCACTGCTCCCCGGGGACTTCTCCCACCGGCTGTGCCGCCACGCCACCCTCGCGAACCGGCTGGTCCCCCTCCCGGAATGAGTTCAGGGGCCAGGGCTGGGCCCCTTTTTTGTGCCGTCTGCCCCTCTGGGCTCTGCCCCAAATCGGGCACCAAAGGTCACCTGACTGGTACGCTGGCTCCAGGCTCTGAAAATAATCTCTGCCTCCCTGTATTTGTTCGTTCTCCATCTCTAAATCTGTGTTTGTTGTTCAGGGTTCGTAGATTGTTATGTATGTGATCGATTCACTTGTTTTTCCGAGTCTTTGTTGCAGGAGGGATCCGCGTAGTGTCCACCTAGTCCGCCATCTTGGCCCTGCCCCTCTGATACACATATTTTTGAGGGGACATAATTCAGTCCATGAAAGATAGAATATACTCAAGGTCATGCTTTGGCTGTGGTGGATTTGTTTTAAATTTCTCTAGTTTCAACTTGACCTTGCATTTGAGGAATTGATGGTCTGTTCTGCAGTCGGCCCCTCACCTTGTTCTGATTGATGATACTGAGCTTCTTCATTGTCTGTTTCATGGATGTGGTTGGTTTGATTGATCCATGTGTATAGTTATCCTTTATGTTGAAAAAAGGTATTTGAGATTAATAAGTCTTTGGTCTTGCAAAATTGTGTTATGTGATCTTGGACTTCATTTCTATCATGGAGGCCATATTTTACAACTACTGATCCTTCTTCTTTATCTCCAACTTTCACATTTCAATCACCCATAATTATCAATGCGTCTTGATTGCACATTTGATCAATTTCAGACTGCAGAAGTTGGTAAAAAATATTTGATTTCTTCATCTTTCTTATTAATGGTTGGTGCATAAATTTGAGTAACAGTCATATACCTGAACTTCATTGTAGGTGCATGGATATTATCATACAAGTAACAGCATTGTATTTGAAGATAATTCTTGAAATGTTCCTTTTGAACATGAACGTGATACCATTGTTCTTCAATTGTCATTCTCAGCGTAGTAGACCATGTGATAATCTGATTCAAACTGGCCAGTGCTAGTCCATTTCAGCTTACTAATGCCTAGGATAATGATTTTCAAGCATTTGATTTCATTTTTGATGACTTCCAATTTAATAATAGTTTCTTCATATAGATTAATGGGATTAACTTCAAATTCAGACTTCTCTCTTTCAAAAATATGAACTAAGAAATATTCTTTAGTGGAATAGAAATATAAGCATGACAATGGTTATTTAAGAACTGGATTGGAAGACGTTTAGTAAGATTCATATGAATAAAATGTGCTTTAACAAGGAATGTAATTTGTCTGTTTCCAAAAATATGGCAGGATATTTATTTCTAAGATTTCTTTATTCTAATATTTTTACATGTTCTTTGTCAGGTGAAATGATAAAGAAGGATTATGACACAATGCTTTTTAATAGTCTGATTTGTTTATTTAATTAGTTTGGGAAACATTCTGTCATAAAAATACCTTTGGCAACCTAGACAATATAAACTGTTTTTCGTTTTGTTTTTTGAACAGTTTCTCTTTTTTTCTCAGAAAAGAGGCTGTAGATAGCCTCAAAAGGTTTCTTCCTCTGCAATATATGGGTCAAAAGGCTTTCCAGTCTTTACAGCAATGGACAACAAATATGGTACTTTTGATGGGCATTTTCAAAATCAGTAGATTCACGCATGTGTTCATATGCTTTGAAAGATTTTTGTTGTGGAAAAAAATGCCATTAAATTCCATGGACAGCTGCGAAAGAAAGTTTAATATTTTGTAATCCATGCATAGTGATTTCCCACAGCTCATTAAAATCATATGTAATTAGAAAACAAATGCAATAAAATATTTGTGCAGGCATTGCCATGGTCAGTAACATCTTTTAGAGTCCCATCTTTTTAATTTTATGATATTAGAAGACATTCCTTCTTTATTTGGTATTTTCACGTTTGAATGACTATCCTTGTTACCATTTGTCAATCTTTCTACATGTTGTGCTTACTCAGTGTAACTGAGCCATTGGTATCAAGAAGAGCAACTCTGCAATTGAGCTTCATGGACTCAATAGATTTTGTTTATAGTACTAACATGGCAGCCCTTAACTGATTTTACCTTGTCAATGTATTCCTTTTGTTGTCGTTGTTAGGTGCCGTCGAGTTGGTTCCAACTCATAGCTACTCTATGCACAACAGAACGAAACACTGCCTGGTCCTATACCATCCTCACAATCATTGTTATGCTTGAGCCCATTGTTGCAGCCACTGTGCCAATCCACCTCGTTGAGAGTCTTCCTCTTTTCCACTGACCCTGTACTTTGCCAAGCATGATGTCCTTCTCCAGAGACTGATCCCTCCTGACAACATGTCCAAAGCATGTAAGATGCAGTCTCGCCATCCTTGCTTCTAAGGAGCATTCTTGTTGTGCTTCTTTCAAGACAGATTTATTTGTTCTTCTGGCAGTCCATGGTATATTCGATATTCTTCGCCAACACCACAATTCAAAGGCATCAATTCTTCTTTGGTCTTCTTTATTCATTGTCCAGCTTTCACAAGCATATGATGTGATTGAAAATACTATGGCTTGGGTCAGGGTCACCTTATTCTTCAAGGTGACATCTTTGCTCTTCAACACTTTAAAGAGGTCCTTTGCAGCAGATTTACCCAATGCGTCTTTTGATTTCTTGACTCCTGCTTCTGTGGCTGTTGATTGTGGATCCAATTAAAATGAAATCCTTGACAACTTCAATCTTTTCTCCGTTTATCACAATGTTACTCATTGGTCCAGTTGTGAGGATTTTTTTTTCCTTTATGTTGAAGTGCAGTCCATACTGAAGGCTGTGGTCTTTGATCTTCATTAGTAAGTGCTTGAAGTCCTTTTGTAGTAGCTCTAAAATCAATTGATATGCTAATATACCTCTTCCTTCTTCAACCTGGCCTCTTACCTTCTTGTATTTGATAAGATCAACTCTGAATTCTCACCATAAATTTATTCTCAATCGTATGGTGATATCGAACGGGTACTGGGTTTAATATTCCACCACTTGCTTTGTGATAATAATTAATGCAGTATTGACATTAATTAAGCCAAATTTCATGACCTATACATTCATACCAGTCATACCAATGAAATAATATAGTAAAAGCACACTCCACATGTTGGGGAGTATAAGATGACATAACTTAGTGTGCAAGCTCATTGGATTTACATCTTTACTAGCAAAAACAAAAAATATCTTAACCTTTGGTAGAGTGGTTGGTTTTTGAAGTGTCAGTAAAATTTTATGAAAAAACAATTTCATATAGTTATAGAAAAAAATAGATTGCAACATTGCTGTTGAGTCAATTCAGTTTTACAGAGTAAAACTGCCCCATAGAGTTTCCAAGGAGCAGCTGGTGGATTCGAACTGCCAGTCTTTTGGATAGCAGCTGAGTTCTTAACCACTGTGCCACCAGGGCTCTGGATTTATAGAACGGAGGAACTCAAATCTCAGGTAACCAACTGTTTACAAGGGTGAAAATTAGGTGGATATAATCAAGCTGTTTGTTTTCAAACCTTAAAAGGTCTTTCTTCCATTATTTAATACACATATATAATTCACCAGATTGTGAACTTACCTTTTGATATTTATTTTCAGAGGTCTGGCCTGCTGAAATTAAAGCTGATTTCATTTCTTATTTTATCTTTTCCCACATGCTCTACCACTCAACACAAACCATCATCAATATTTATAATGGAATACAAGAGAACCTCTGCTGCCTCCCTTATTTCTTTATTTATGCAACAGCATCACATTAGAAGAGGCTATGAAGCCTCTGAATAGTTTTATTTCTTTATTTTTGTTGCTACGTTTTCTTCCAATGTCACTGGCACAGCAGGCAATGTCACTGCCACTGCACTTATCCTCCATATACAGTCAGACTTGTGGCTCTCTCTTTTTATTGTAACAAATCATACACTATCATTTATCACCCCATTTAACTATAAATACAATGGTTATATAAAATTATGTAAGCATCCATAGCAGGAAAAGAGGTCAACCAAATTTTCAGAATAGAAATACTGATTTAAAAATAACTGTATCTTCTTCTTTGCCCTGTCATTGCTTCAGTGAATAAATAGATCAACTTATCCACTTAAACATTAGAAACACCAGAGAGTTCTATCAGCATCCACCTAATGGTGGTTATAAAATTCACGAATAGTATACCAAAAATATGCAAGAGAATGAAGAGGGAAATTTCTTAGCAAAAGTTTTTTTTTTTTTAATAATTTTTATTGAGCTTTAAGTGAAAGTTTACAAATCGAGTCAGTCCCTCACGTATAAACTTATATACACCTTACTACATACTCCCACTTACTCTTCCCCTAATGAGTCAGGCCACTCCCTCCTTCCAGTCTCTCCTTTTGTGATCATTTTGCCAGTTTCTAACCCCCTCTACCCTTTCTTCTCCCCTACAGACAGGAGATGCCAACATAGTCCCCAGTGTCCACCTGATCCAAGTAGCTCACTCCTCATCAGCATCTCTCGCCAACCCATTGTCCAGTCCAATCCATATTTGATGAGTTGTCTTCCGGAATAGTTCCTGTCCTGGGCCAACAGAAGGTTTGGTGACCATGACCACCAGGATTCTTCTAGTCTTAGTCAGACTATTGAGTCTGGTCTTTTTATGAGAATTTGGGGTCTGCATCTCACTGTTCTCCTGCTCCCTCAGGGGTTCTCTGTTGTGTTCCCTGTCAGGGCAGTCATCGGTTGTGGTCAGGCACCATCTAGTTCTTCTGGTCTCAGGGTGATGAAGTCTCTAGTTCACGTGGCCCTTTCTGTCTCTTGGGCTCATAATTACCTTGTGACCTTGGTGTTCTTCATTCTCCTTTGATCCAGGTGGGTTGAGATTCATTGATGCATCTTAGATGGCCACTTGCTACTGTTTAGAGACCCCAGATGCCACACTTCAAAGTGGGATGCAGAATGTTTTCTTAATAGAATTTATTTTGCCAATTGACTTAGATGTCCTCTGAAGCCATAGTCCCCAAACCTCCACCCCTGTTCCGCTGACCTTCGAAGCATTCAGTTTATTCAGGAAACTTCTTTGCTTTTGGTCCAGTCCAGTTGTGCTGATCTCCCCTGTACTGAGTGTTGTCCTTCCCTTCACCTAAAGTAGTTCTTATCTACCATCTAATCAGTAAATAACCCTCTCCCACCCTCCCTCCTCCCCCTGCTCATAACCACAAAAGAATGTGTTCTCAGTTTAAACTATTTCTCAAGATCTTATAATAGTGGTCTTATACAATATTTGTCCTTTTGCATCCGACTAACTTCACTCAGCATAATGCCTTCCAGGTTCCTCCATGTTATGAAATGTGTCACAGATTAATCACTGTACTTTATCAATGCGTATTATTCCATTGTGTGAATATACCATAATTTATCCTTTCGTCCATTGATGGACACCTTGGTTGCTTCCAGCTTTTTGCTATTGTAAACAGTGCTGCAATAAACATAGGTGTGCATATGTGTTCGTGTAAAGGCTATTATTTCTCTAGCATATATTCCTAGGAGTGGGGTTGCTGAGTCGTATGGTAGTCCTATTTCTACCTTTTTAAGGAAACACCAGATCAATTTCCAAAGTGGTGTACCATTTTACATTCCCACCAGCAGTATATAAGTGTTCCAGTCTCTCCACAGCCTCTCCAACATTAATTATTTTGTGTTTTTTGCGTTAATGCCAGCCTTGTTGGAGTGAGATGGAATCTCATTGTAGTTTTAATTTGCATTTCTCTAATGGCTAATGATCAAGAGCATTTTCTCATGTATCTGTTAGCTGCCTGAATATCTTCTTTAGTGAAGTGCATGTTCATATCCTTTGCCTGCTTCTTGATTGGGTTGTTTGTCTTTTTGTGGTTGAGTTTTGACAGAATCATACAGATTTTAGAGATCAGGCGCTGGTCTGAGATGTCATAGCTGAAAATTCTTTCCCAGTCTGTAGGTGGTCTTTTTACTCTTTTGGTGAAGTCTTTAGATGAGCATAGGTGTTTGATTTTTAGGAGCTCCCAGTTATCGGGTTTCTCTTCATCATTTTTGGTCATGTTTTGTATTCTGTTTATGCCTTGTATTAGGGCTCCTAGAGTTGTCCCTATTTTTTCTTTCATGATCTTTATCGTTTTAGTCTTTATGTTTAGGTCTTTGATCCACTTGGAGTAGTTTTTGTGCATGGTGTGAAGTATGGGTCCTGTTTCATTCTTTTGCAAATGGGTATCCAGTTATGCCAGCACCATTTGTTAAAAAGACTATCTTTTCCCCAATTAACTGACACTGGGCCTTTGTCAAATATCAGCTGCTCATACGTGGATGGATTTATATCTGGGTTCTCAATTCTGTTCCATTGGTCTATGTGTCTGTTGTTGTACCAGTACCAGGCTGTTTTGACTACTGTGGCTGTATAATAGCTTCTGAAATCAGGTAGAGTGAGGCCTTCCACTTTCTTCTTCTTTTTCAGTAATGCTTTACTTATCCAGGGCTTCTTTCCCTTCCATATCAAGTTGGTGATTTGTATCTCCATCACGTTAAAAAATGTCATTGGAATTTGGATCAGAAATGCATTGTATGCAAAGATGGCTTTTGGTAGAATAGACATTTTTACTATGTTAAGTCTTCCTATCCATGAGCAAGGTATATTTTTCCACTTATGTAGGTCCCTTTTAGTTTCTTGCACTAGTACTGTGTAGTTATCTTTGCATAGGTCTTTTACATCTTTGGTAAGATTCATTCCTAAGTATTTTATCTTCTTGGGGGTTACTGTGAATGGTATTGATTTGGTGATTTCCTCTTCGATGTTCTTTTTGTTGATGTAGAGGAATCCAAGTGATTTTTGTATGTTTATCTTGTACTGATACTCTGCTGAACTCTTCTATTAGTTTCAGTAGTTTTCTGGAGGATTCCTTAGGGTTTTCTGTTTATAAGATCATGCTATCTGCAAATAGAGAAACTTTGACTTCTTCCTTGCCAATCTGGATGCCTTTTATTTCTTTGTCTAGCCTAATTACTCTGGCAAGGACCTCCAACACAACGTTGAATGAGAGTGGTGATAAAGGGCATCCTTGTCTGGTTCCCATTCTCAAGGGAAATGCTTTCAGGCTCTCTCCTTTTAGGATGATGTTGGCTGTTGGCTTTGTATGAATGCCCTGTATTATGCTGAGGAATTTTCCTTCTATTCCTATTTTGCTGAGAGATTTTATCATTAATGGGTGTTGGACTTTGTCAAATGCCCTTTCTTCATCAATTGATAAGATCATGTGGTTTTTTTTCTTTTGTTTTATTTATATGGTGGATTACATTAATTGTTTTTCTAATATTGAATCAACCTTGCACACCTGATATAAATCCCACTTGGTTGTGGTGGATTTTTTTTTTTTTTTTTTTGATATGTTATTGAATTCTATTGGCTAGAATTTTGTTGAGGATTTCTGCCTCTAAGTTCATGAGGGATATAGGTCTGTAATTTTCTTTTTTTGTGGTATTTTTACCTGGTTTTGGTATCAGGGATATGCTGACTTCATAGAATGAGTTAGATAGCATTCCATCCTTTTCTATTCTTTGAAATACCTTTAGGACTAGTTGTGTTAACTCTTCTCTGAAAGTTTGGTAGAACTCTGCAGTGAAGGCATCCAGGCCAGGGCTTTTTTGTTGTTGTTGTTGCTGGGAGTTTTATGATTAACTTCTCAATCTCTTTTTTTTTTTTTTGTTATGGGTCTATTTAGTTGTTCTACTTCTGATTGTGTTAGTTTAGGTACGTAGTGTGTTTCTAGGAATTCATCCATTTCTTCTAGGTTTTCAAATTTGTTAGAGTGCAATTTTTCATAGTAATCCGATATGATTCTTTTATTTTCAGTTGGGTCTGTTGTAATACAGCCCATCTCATTTCTTCTTCGGGTTATTTGTTTCTGTTCCTGTATTTCTTTAGTTAGTCTGGCCAGTGGTTTATCAATTTTGTTAATTTTTTCAAAGAACCAGCTGTTCGCTTTGTTAATTCTTTCAATTGTTTTTCTGTTCTCTAATTCTTTTAATTCTGCTCTAATTTTTATTATTTGTTTTCCTCTGGTGCCTGATGGATTCTTTTGTTGCTTGCTTTCTATTTGTTCAAGTTGTAGGGAAAGTTCTCTGATTTTGGCTCTTTCTTCTTTATGTATGTGGGCATTTAGCAATATAAATTGACCTCTGAGCACTGCTTTTGCTGTCCAGAGGTTTTGATAGGAAGTGTTTTCAGTCTCGTTGCATTCTATGAATTTCTTTATTCCCTCCTTGACGTCTTCTATAACCTAGTTTTTTTTGAGCAGGGTATTGTTCAGTTTCCAAGTATTTGATTTCTTTTCCCTGAGTTTTATGTTATTGATTTCTACTTTCGTACCCTTATGGTCTGAGAAGATGCTTTGTAATATTTCGATGTTTTGGATTCTGCAAAGGTTTGTTTTAGGATCTAATATATGATCTATTCTAGAGAATGTTCTGTGCACACTAGAAAAAAAGTATACTTTACAGCTGTTGGGTGGAGTGTTCTGTATAAGTCTATGAGGTCAAATTGGTTGATTGTAGCAATTAGTTCTTCTGTGCCTCTATTGAGCTTTTTACTGGAAGTCCTGTCCTTCTCCAAAAGTAGTGTGTTGAAGTCTCCTACTATAATTGTGGAGGCATCTATCTCACTTTTCAATTCTTAAAGTTTGTTTTATGTATCTTTCAGCCCTATCATTGGGTGCATAAATATTTAATATGGTTATATCTTCCTGGTCAATTGTCCCTTTAATCATTATGTAGTGTCCTTCTTTATCTTTCGTGGTGGATTTAACTTTAAAGTCTATGTTGTCAGAAATTAATATTGCCACTCCTGCTCTTTTTTTATTGTTGTTTGCTTGATATATTTTTTTCCATCCTTTGAGTTTTAGTTTGTTTGTGTCTCTAAGTCTAAGGTGTGTCTCTTGTAGGCAGGATATAAATGGATAGTGTTTTTTCATCCAGTCTGAGACTCTCTGTCTTTTTATTGGTGCATTAATGCATTTACATTCAGCGTAATTATAGATGAATTTAGTGCTGTCATTTTAATGCCTTTTTTTGTGTGTTGTTGACCATTTCATTTTCCACTTCCTTTTTTTTTGTGCTGAGAAGTTTTTTCTTTGTAAATTGTGTGTTCCTCATTTTCATAGTTGTTGAATTTATTTTTGCTGTGTCATTATGTTTTTCTTGGTTTTTATTTTGAAGTACAGAATTGTTAGACCTCTTTGTGGTTACCTTAATATTTACCACTATTTTTCTAAGTAAAAACCTAACTTGTATCATCCTGTATCACTTTGTTTTCCTCTCTATATGGAAGATCTATGCCTCCTGTATTTAGTCCCTCTTTTTTGATTTTTTTTTTTGATTATTGTAATCTTTTACACAATGACTTCAATGATTACCTGTTTTGAGCATTTTTTTCTTTTTAAAATTAATCTAATTTTATTTTTCTGATTTCCCTATTTGAGTTGACATCAGAATGTTCTGTTCTGTGACTTTGTGTCATGTTCGTTTCTGATATTATTGATTTTCTGACCAAAGAATTTCCTTTAGTTCTTCTTGTAGCTTTTGTTTGGTTTTTGCAAATTCTCCAAGCTTGTGTTTATCTGTAAATGTTTTAATTTCACCTTCATATTTGACAGAGAGTTTTGTTGAATATACATATGGTTCTTGGCTGGCAGTTTTTCTCCTTCAATGCTCTATATATATGTCATCCCATTGCCTTCTTGCCTGCATGTTTCTGCTGAGTAGTCTGAACTTATTCTTATTGATTCTCCTTTGTAGGTGACTTTTCTTTTATTCCTGGCTGCTTTTAAAATTTTCTCTTTATCTTTGGTTTTGGTAAGTTTGATGATAATATGTCTTGGTGATTTTCTTTTTGGATCAATCTCGTATGGGGTTTGATGAGCATCTTGGATAGCTATCCTTTCATCTTTCACGATGCCAGGAAAGTTTTCTGCCAATCGATCTTTAACTATTCTCTCTGTATTTTCTGTTATTCCTCCCTGTTCTGGAACTCCAAGTTATTCTTCTTGATAAAGTCCCACGTGATTCTTAGGGTTTCTTCACTTTTTAAAGTTCTTTTATCTGATTTTTCTTCAACTTTATTGGTGTCAATTGCCTTATCCTCCAACTCCCCCACTCTGCATTCCAATTCCTCAATTCTGCTCCTCTGACTTCCTATTGAGTTGTCTAATTCTATGATTTTACTGTTAATCTTTTGGATTTCTGAATGCTGTCTCTCTATGGATTCTTGCAACTTATTAATTTTTCCACTATGTTCTTGAATAATCTTTTTGATTTCTTCAATTGCTTTATCAGTGTGTTCCTTGGCTTTTTCTGTAGATTGCCTTATTTCCTTTCTGAGGTCATCCCTGATGTCTTGAAGCATTCTGTAAATTAGTTTTTTATATTCTGTATCTGGCAATTCCAGGATTGTATCTTCATTTGGGAAAGATTTTGATTCTTTAATTTGGGGATTTGTAGAAGTAATCATGGTCTGCTTCTTTATGTGATTTGATATCGACTGCTGTCTCCCAGGCATCTATAAGATATTGTAACGATTTATTTTTTATTTGCTCACTGAGTCTTCTCTTCTTGTTTTATTTTCTTTCAATATACGTAGATGGGCTACAAGATTGCACTGTCTTGATTTTTGTAGCCTTTGAATCACTTATGTCCTATTACTAGCTGGTTTGAGCTGTTACCAGATATATAAGCCTAAGAGTCCATTCACTATTCTTGAATAGAATCAGTTTAGGTGTCCTAATTTTGGTTCACCAAGTGTGTGGTATAGGCTGTCACCGATTAACTTAGAGGAGTAGTGGTGATAGTTGTGTGCACCAGATTCTAGTAGCAGCAGGGGGTCACACTCCGAGGAGGGTAGGATGCTAACAGTCTTCCCCCAAGTGTCAGTGAGGTAGGTGTGTCTCTATTCCTAGAGCACTTTGCTGGGTGTGCTCTGCAGCTGTACCTTAGGCACCCAATGCTTGTACCTCTAAAGATCAGTAGGTGTCACTATCCTCGGACCTCTTTAGCAGGTGGCTAGGTGGTTTGGGTGGAGCTTCAGTCCTCAGTTCCCTGCTGTGGATCAGGGAGGGCTCTGCTTAATAGGTAGAGAGTTATCAGACCTTGAAAACTTGTTTTTCCACTACTCTGCTAAAACAATTACAGTCAGATCTCTATCAGAATTGCCTTTGCATTCTAATAGTCACCTTGTTCCCTGTAGGGATGAAAGCCAAAGACTGCTTGGCAGGAGCTGGTTCTGTATTTTTATTCCAGTTTAGGGAAGTCAGGGAAGAATTTTTCCCCTTTTGGTTGTTAGTTGCTGCTTCTCCCAGGCCAGGAGAATGGGTTGGGAAAAAAAAAAAAAAAAAGAACCTGCAGAGCACCTCACTACCTGGCCCAGGAAATTCCAATGTTAATGAAGCCACCTGTGGCAGGAAGTGGAGGGATCAGATAGATAGAAGAGTAGCGAGGAAATATAGACAAAGTTATTTATCTTGATTGGTGATAACTGTTTTATCTGAGATTCCAGAGGGGTGTGTAGCCTGTGTGTGCTGGCTGGGTCGAGGTTGTCCCCAAGGGTCAGGCCTGCATCCCCTGTTTGCACCCTCTCAGGAAGCTGTGATCGGCTTCTCTGCTCCTAGCCAAAAGCCCAGCACCAAGGTTTTCTGGCTGGGATCCTGCACTCCATGCCCCAAAACCAGTCCCTGCTTCCCCGTGATTTCTCCTCCTGTCTGCTGCATTGTTGTGCAGGCTGCACGCGCTGGCTGGGTTTCTGCTGAGGTTACTTCAGGGAGCTAGAGCTGCTTCCCATGCTTGCGCTGTCTCAGGAAGCTGTGCTCAGCTCCTCTGCACTTAGTCCAAAGACCAGCACCAAGATTTTCTGACTGGGACGCTGGCTTCAGGCTCTGTAAACAGTTACTGCTTCCCTGTGATTGCTCCTTCTCTTTTCAGTGTGCAGCCTGCTTGGGCTGGCTGAGTCTTTACTGAGGTTACTCCCGTGCATTAAGGGTTAGGGCTGCATCCCATGCTTGCCCCGTCTCAGTAAGCTGTGATTAGCCCCACCATTCTGGCACCAGGGAACTGCAAGGGCTTGAGGCTGTGGCATGGGATGCCAGTTCCAGAAGTGGTTTCTGCTTCAGGGCCCAGCTTTTCACTCACCTGTCACTCAGGTCAACTCCTTAGTTTTGTGTTTGATGGTCAGGGTTTGTAGATTGTCACGTATGTGATTGGTTCACTTGTTTTTCCGAGTCTTTGTTGTTGCAAGAGGGATCTGCGGTAGCTTCTACCTAGTCAGTCATCTTGGCCCCGTCCCTTGGCAAAGGTTTTTGAGATTTAATCAGCATACCTCATCTCCACCTCCTTCCCCGAAATTCAGATAGTATTTTTCTATTTTATTGATATATATTTTTGTTGTTGTTGTTGTGTGACGTCAAGTCTGTTCCAACTTATAGAGAAGCTGTGTACAACAGAAGGAAACTCTGCCAATCCTGCGCTAACCATCCTCACAATCATTGTTATGCTTGAGCCCATTATTGCAGCCACTGTGTCAATCCATGTTGTTGAGGGTCTTCCTCTTTTCACTGACCTTCTACTTTACCAAGCATGATGTCCTTTTCCAGGGATTGATCCCTCCTGATAGCATGTCCAAAGTATGTGAGACATAGTCTCCCCATCCTTGTTTCTAAGGTACATTCTGGTTGTACTTCTTACAAGACAGATTTGTTTGTTCTTTTGGCAGTTCATGGTATATCCAGTATTGTTCGCCTACATCATGATTCAAAGGCATCAATTCTTTTTTGGGCTTTCTTATTCAGTGTCCAGTTTTTGCATGCATATGAGGCTACCAACAACACCATAGCTTGGGTCAGGCACATCTTAGTCCTCAAGGTGACATCTTTGCTTTTCAGCACTTTAAACAGGTCCTTTGCAGCAAATTTAGCATATGTATATATCTTCTATCCAGTTTGCCAAACAAACCAATAGTCTTTGAGTCATTTCTGAGGCATGGCAACCACATGTGTGTCAGACTGGAACTGTGCTCCATAGGTTTTCAACGATGATTTTCAGAGGTAGATCTCCTGGCCTGGCTTCCAAGGTGCCTCTGGGTGGACTTGAACCACCAACCTTTCAGGAATCAGACTGGAGCATTAGCTTTTTGTACCACTCCCCCCCCCCCCACTAGTCTAGTCCATTCTGATTTATGGTGACTCTGTAGTACAGAGTAGAACTGCCCCAGAGAATTTCCAAGGAGTGCCTGGTGGATTTGAACTGTCGACCTTTTGGTTAGCAGCTGTAACACTTAACCATTACTCCACCAGGGTTTCCTTGTACCACACAGGTACTCCTTAAAAAATTCTGTGTTTCTGTTAGTTGTTGTGTAATAATTTTCAACTCATGGAGACCCCATGTGTGCAGTGTAGAATTGTTCCATAGAATTTTCAAGGCTGTGGCCTTCTGGAAGTAGATCTCCAGGCCTGTCTTCGGAGTTGCCTCTCAGTCAGTCCCAACTGCCGGCTTTATGGCTAGTCGAACTCCTAACCCTTCGTGCCATCCAGGGGCTCCTTTGACAAACTTTCTTGTTTTCATTTTCTTTGTTCCACTTTCTGACAAACTTACTCTTTTCATTTTATTGTTTGTTTGTTCCACTTTTATTTTTGTTCCTCTCTGTGCCTTTGACCATGGTGTTTCATTTATCTCTCTAACCAAGTTATTTTAATTCTTTATACAAAATTCTCAACTTCCCTTAATAAGTAGAGGAGTCAGAATTGACTCCACAGCACTGGGTTTCCCTGAATGAGTAAAGATTTTGCTCACATTACTGACTGATACTTCCTTAGAGAATAGCCACTAACATGAACTGTACTTAGGTCTTAAGCAACATCTATTGCCATGATCAAAATATGGAAAATAATCTTCAGAGTAAATCTGAAAAAAAGCTAATGCTACAAAATAGCCCATTGGTTCTTGATGCACAGAGATTATATTTATGACATAGTGCTCAACCTTTGGAGATAGTTGTTAAAATGTAAATGTTATAGTTCTAACAAATGGGAACAGAGCAAGACTTTACATTTTTTTTTTTTAAATGTATAATTTAGACTGAGAGTACCAAACACAGCTGATTTAGCTGTTTCTTTTTGTATCCAGAAAAGAATTAGAAGAGAAGGATGTGTATAGTATATATCTTGATATATACCGTTTATTGTCGAGTCAATTCTGCCTCATACTGACCCTATAGGACAGAGCAGAACTGCTCCATAGAATTTCCAAGGAGCGACTGGTGGATTTGAACTGCTGACCTTTTGGTTTAGCAGCTACAGCTCTTAAACATTATGCCACCAGGGTTTTCTCTTGATATATATATATATACCAAAACCAAACCCATAGAAGAGAAGGATATGTATAGTATATTTTGATATATACCCTTTGCTGTAGAGTCGATTCTGACTCATAGCAACCCTACAGGAAAGAGTAGAACTTGCCCATAGGGTTTCCAAGGACAAGCTGTTGGATTCAAACTGTCACCCTTTTGGTTAGTAGCCTGAACTCTCAACCACTACGACACCAGGGATCTCTTTTTCTTTCTCTCTCTCTCTCACCAGGGATCTCTTTTTCTTTCTCTCTATAAACACCAGGTAACATGGGTATAAGGAGCCCTGGTGGCACAGTGGTCAAGCTATTGGCTGCTAACCAAAAGGTTGGTGGTTGGAAACCACTAGCAGCTCTGCAGGAGAAAGATGTGGCAGTCTGCTTCCATAAAGATTTATGACCTTGGAAATCCTATGAGGCAGTTCTACTCTGTCCTATAGTGTTGCTAGAAGTCAGAATCGACTCAATGACAATGGGTTTTGGTTTGGTTTTAATGTGGGTGTTCAAGAAAGTATGATAAGTCTGGGAAGCTAGGCAGTCAACTGAAGAACACGAGATGTTAAGTTGATGGATGAGGTGCAGGGGTGCATAGACAGTGATAATAAAATTATGCTCTGCTCATTTTATTCTGGTCCGTAATAGTTTTGGTGCAAATTATTTTTACACACCAACTTACTACTGAACATATAATTCTGGCAAAGTTTGAAATAACATTATCACACTTGTACAATACTTTTTAAAGAGAATATTACAAATACTACAACAAAGATTATATTCACATTGTGAACCTATTTTACATTTCTGAGAGTTAATAGTGTTTTCAATGAATTTCTGAAAAAAACAGTCATTTATTCTTACATTTCTTTCTGAAGAAAGGATAAACTCTAATTTGAATTCTCATCCTCAAAAAGCCCCAGCTCCTTCAATCTAACCAGAGTATGCCAAAATCCTCCTTTGTATGCATGTATACAGAATGTTCTAACAAACAAGGACAAGCACTGTTAAATAGCAACAAGTCTTTTATATTATACCAATATTCAACTCATAATGTTCCACTGTCAATCCAGAGCTAGGAACTGGATATAGTAAGCTTTTTGGAGGAGGGTGGGGCTGTTGGTAGTGAATGTGATTATTGGCTAAAGTCCAAGCATCAACTTATACTTACTTTAAATGGATAATCTTTGTTAGATAAGCAAATGTTAAATCTTATCGAAAGACAGCCCATTAGTTTGAGTAAATTCAAAGACTCATCTCCACAATTTAATAGTACAAATGTTGTAAATTAAATTTGCTTATCCAGAGTACATTCTAAGCCAAATTTAAGAGAAGGAACACAGACTTTATCTTGTAAACTACAGCTATAATTTCTCCATCACATTTATTAACTCTCTTGTTCTCTCACGCTCACTTTTCAGTCGTCCTTGTCTTTTCATCTTTCAGTTAACCTTCACTCCTCCTCTTAGATCCTGCTGAGTCCACATATGTATCCATGAAGTCCTGAGCTTAAAATATGTCTATTCTCAGACACAAAGATTGTCATCTCTTCATCTATGTTTTATTCTTTCAAAAACTTCTCACCAAGTAGCTTCTAGATATGATAGTTTTTGCTTAACTTTATTCATAATTAATTTATGTAGTACTACAACAATTTTTGATGCCTGTAACCCTGAGATAAGTCCTCAGATTATGGCATCAAAAATTGATGTAATGCTACATAAAGTATGAATTAAGTTAAGCAAAAAAAAAAAAAAAAAGCTTGCCTCTATAAAGAAGTCAACACCAGGATTGGATTGGAGGAAGGGTCATTAACAACCTGCATTATGCAGATGACACAATCTTCGTTGCTGAAAGTGAAGAGCACTTGAAGCACTTACTGATGAAGATCAAAGACCACAGCCTTCAGTATGGATTACACCTCAACAAAAAGAAAACAAAAATCCTCACAACTGGACCAATGAGCACCATCATGATAAAAACAGAAAAGATTAAAGTTGTTAAGGATTTCATTTTGCTTGGATCCACAATCAAGGCCCATGGAAGCAGCAGTCAAGAAAGCAAATGATGCACTGCATTGGGCAAAAATGCTGCAAAAGACCTCTTTAAAATGTTAAAAAGCACAGATGTCGGTTTAAGGACTAAATTGTACCTGATCCAAGCCATGGTGTTTTCAATCATATGCATGTGAAAGCTGAACAATGATTAAGGAAGAGAGAAGAATCAATGCCTTTGAAATATGGTGTTGGCAAAGAATATCGAATATAGCATGGACTGCCAGGGAACAAACAAAGCTGTCTTGGAAGAAGTACAGCCGGAATGCTCATTACAAGTAAGGGTGGTGAGACTTTGCCTCACCTACTTTGAACAGGTTATCAGGAGGGACAGGTCCCTGGAGAAGGATATCATGCTTGGTAAAAAAGAGGGTGGGAGAAAAAGAGGAAGACCCTCAGTGAGATGGATTGACACAGTGGCTGCAACAATGGGCTCAAACAGCGACAGTTGTGAGAATGGCACAGGATGGGGCAGCGTTTTGTTTTGCTGTAAATGGGGTCACTATAAGTCAGAATTGACTCAACAGCACCTAACAACACCACCAACAAACCCTGAGATATTGAATATATATATTTACGTTTATCCTCCTACTCCTTTTTTGAACTCCTCATGTTTGTATTTAGTTATTTTTTTTGATATTGATTGATATAAAACACTAAAGTAAAATCTTAAAAAAAATGGGAACATGAGGGAGAAAATTCAGGTGACTAGTCATCACATGATTAAAATAAAAGGGAGAAAAAGAGAAACATAATATTTCTAGGAAAAATTCCTCTGATATTTTGTAGTGAATTTTAATCTTTCCCAAGAAGGAGAACAAGTAAACCTTACAGCTGAAATCTCTCTACCTGTCCCTACCAGATCACTTAGCAGATTCTGTCCCAGGTGAGTGAATTCCTGGTTGTCTCCATTGCCAGCACCCTGTCCCCAATGCTAAACATTATTTATTCAGAATACTTCCACGGCCTGCGATATTACCACTGTGCTTAGATACTAAATATGCATAATTTTAAAGACATGTGGCTGTTCAGGTAAACATTTCATATTGCAGCAAGTGGCGAAGAGCAGTATAAGTACACTAGGCCAATGCCAGTTATGATGATGTGGAAAACCAAGGAAATTTTAAATAAAGTGCCTTGCATGTCTCTTATTTGGGCATACCAAGCAACCTGCAGAACTGGACAGGATCTATTTTCATAAAGGGAGAGATAGTTCTTTTTCTGTCAGTAAATCAAACTGAAAAAAAAAAATCGAATGCTTCTACATGCTGAGGGAAATAATAAGAAAATTAATCAGTGGTGGACTTGAAGCCCTTTAGTCCCTAATTATTAGATATTTCTGATTTCTATTTAGCTAAAGGTGTGTAGGATTGAACGTGTGGCTTAACTATCTGTGAAATTAGACAATAATCTATGGGGAGCTGTAATGCTGAAGGCAAAAGGTCTAAGTTAACTGAAAAATTATTTATGTGTGGGTGTGTGGTGATGCCAGACAGCTGTGTGATTTGAAAGAGAGATAATCTAGTTGAATCATATTATAATCTTCTAAAATATTCCTGACTGACAAAAATATCTAGATACCCACTGCAGTCGAGTCGATTCTGACTCATAGCAACCCTATAGGACAGAGTAGAACTGTCCCGTAGAGTTTCCAAGGAGTGCCTGGAGGATTCAAACTGCCAACCTTTTGGTTAGTAGCCGTAGCACTTAACCACTATGCCGCCAGGGTTTCCAGATAAGGTTATAAATTTAACTAATCAGGAAGTATTCAGAAATATGGTCTAAGATAGTCTAAGGCAAAACAGAACAGGTGAATGATTATGTAGGAGAAGCTCTCTGAGCTAATTCCACTGCCAAGTTTATCTAACTTTTGAGAAAAAGAAGAAAGAGGCACAGAATGAAAGGAAATAGGAAAGAGTTTGGCAAGCTGACATTCCTAGTGCCTCTTATGGAAAAAAAAAGTGTTTAAATAAGGTCGAAAAGGGAGATCTTCCTATATCTGTAATAAAAGAATAAAGTTGACAAAAAGCCCTGATGAAGTTTAAAAATCTTATTTGAATTGTATTACAAACAATGAACTTTAAGGGCTTAGAGGACTAATTTAAAACAAACGTTTGTAGTGTAATCTCTTAAAGTATGTTCCCCAGACAAGTAGAGGATTGGAAAACCTCTTCAGGCTATTTGTAGACACCACTTCCTATAATGAGTGGCCTGGAGCCTAGCGTGGAACAAAGTTGTATCCAATAACAAAGAAGAAATCACCTATGCATTCTTGGGCATGACCCCCTCCCCTTTTTTTTTCCTTTCTTTTTTGGAGATAATTGTCTTCATATTTGATAAACTATACAGTTTAACATAATTTAAAGACAACAGAGTGATATATTGATTTAGGCAGCAGTGGTATAGTACAAAGAGGAATGGTCTTGGATAAGAAAATTTATATTCCATCAGCTCCAGGCTGAGCTATGAACTTTAAGTTTGAAACCTTTTAGCTTCAAGGTCCTCTTTATGAAATGGAGAAAATAATATGTACTCAAAGTGCAATTGTACGAATTGAATATCAAAGTGTCAGGTACAGTTATTGAGAGATTAACTTACCTATTTATTTTTTCAACAAACATTTAGTGAGTGCTTACTCTGAGTGAGGAATTATGACAAGTACTGAAAAAAAAAAATAAGGCTAATAAAACATAGACCTTGACTTCAAAGAGTTCATAGAAGAGAGAATGCAAGTGGAAAAACAAGTATGCTGAATATTCACAGAGTTTATGAGAGGACATGGTACCCGAGAGGGAAAGGTTAATTATTATGTGTAGGTAAGAGATCAGAAGAGATTTCATAGAAAAGAGACAAGTTATTGGTCAGGCAGTACATGGTAATGTGGGTATTGCCCAGTCAGATGAGGTAGGTGGCTATTTGACTACTTGGTGAGGGAGTAGCATGTGTCAAGTTCAAATGCTTGAAGGAGAAAGCTGTCTTAATACAATGCCATGGCACCAGATGTTCTCTAACTTCACAAGGGGAGAGGAGAATCAGCATCAGCCCAAGACTGATTCCTAGGAGATGGAGATCAGACATACCTGCATTCTCTAACATTTTTACCAATTCTGACACCAGTTGTCGCTCCTACAGAATTCTACTTCTCTGCTGGGATCAACGACTTGTTATAATGACCACACAGAACCCACAGGCCATACTCATGATTAGGGGGTTTATTAGGGAAGTAACAGATTACAACTCAAGATCAGGATCAACTTGAAAGTAACAGGAACAACTCAGGAGACAGGATAGAGTTCGTCAATACACACAGCTTCCAACCAAAAGCTCTCAACTCCTTGTCAACCTATGCCTGCAGGCAGGCTGTGCTTGGGCCTCTGCTTCTGGCCTCCGCCCTGCTTGTGCAAGTGTTGTAACTCTTCAGCACCACTGATAAGTGCCAGAGGCACCCTACTCCACTAGGAAGCCTACTGTCCCAAGGCATTCACCTCTCTTACTCCATGAGCTGGTCCTGTGCCACAACTCCCTCCAGAGTTACAGCTCTCCAGTGCTACAGCTTTCTGTCTCCTCGGAGGTTCTCAGAGCACCAACCCTCGGTCCAAAGGATGTGCTCTGCTCCTGGCTCTTTTTCTTGATGGTAATGAGGTCTCCCCTTCAACCTGTGGGGTTGGCTCTTTTAAGCAGGATGGCAAAACTGACCAATTCCATCGGTTGGCCACAGGCACCTTATTTGCATAGCCCCTGTCAAATCTTGGCAAGAGTTTTATATACCTTATTTGCATAGCCCTATCCAATCATTCTGCAGGAATTTCAAGACCATGGCCAGAAAGGCCATATAAAAAGAGCAAACCATTGCCTTGTGCTTAGGAAATTACAAGCTGAGTCTAGTTTAGACATGTGTGTATGAGAGACCCATCATCAACCCATCATCAACCCATCCTCACCGAAAACTGGAAACAGCCAAAATGTCCCTCAGTGAGTGAATGGTTAAGCATACATCCATACCATGGAGTAATACTCAGTAATAAAAAAAGACTGAACTGTTGATGATACACACAACAACTTAAGTGAATTTCAAGGGCATTATACTGATGAAAATGGTCAATCTCAAAAGGTCACATACTGTATGATTCTATTGATGTGGCGTTCTCTAAATGGTAAAATTTAGAGATGGAATACAAACTAATGGTTGTCAAGGGGTAGGGATAATGGGGGGAGGTATGGGGTAGGGATAATGGGGGGAGGTATGGGGAAGGGTTGGGTATACATATAAAGAAGTAGCATGTAGGAGATCTTTGTGCTGATAGAATAGCTCTGTATCTTGATTGCAGCAGCAGTTACACAAATCTACATACATGATAAAGTAACATAGGATTACACACACATGGTGTACCAATGTCAAATTACTTGTTTTTATATTGTACTATAATTATGTAAGATTAAACCAATGGGAGGAAATTGGGGAAAACTGGATGAAGGGTACATGAAAGCTTTTTGCACTACAGATGCAAATTCTTGTGAATCTGTTATTACTGCTTGGTGCCATCAAGTTGATTCCACTCATAGTAATCCCATGCGACTGAGTAGAACTACCTCACAGGATTTTCTAGTCTCCAATCTTTATGGAGCCTATAGGACAGAGTAGAACTGCCTCATAGGGTTTCCAAGGTACACCTGGTGGATTGAAACTGCCATCCTTTGGTTACCAGCCAAACTCTTAACCACTACACCACCAGACTTCCCAGTCTTTATGGAAGCAGATCCCCAGGACTTCCTCCCACAGAGCTGCTGGGAAGTTTTGAACTGCCAACTTTTTGGTTAGCAGTCAAGTGCTTAACTGTTTGAGCCATCAGAACTCCTTTGTGAATCTATAGTTATTTCAAAATAAAAAGTTTTAAAAAATTTGTCTCCACTAGAAGGACCCTGAGGTTATGGCTCCCTGACCTTCTGTTAGACCAAGACTGGAACCATTTCCAAAGCCATCTCTTCAGCAAGGATTGGACTAGATCATAAGACAGAAAATGATATTGGTAAAGAGTGAGTTTCTTGGCTCAGGTAGACACATGACACTGTGTGGGCAGCTCCTGTCCAGCGGCAAGGGGAGAAGGCAGAGGGAGACAGGAGCTGGCTGAATGGACACGGAGAATACAGGGTAGAGAGGAGGAGTGTGCTGTCTAGTTACAAAGAAACTAGAAGTATATAGCAAGCTGTACATAAGTTTTTGTATGAGACCATTGCCACCGAGTCTATTCCGACTCATAGCGACCCTATAGGACTGACTTAATTTGTAAACTTTCACTTAAAGTGTAAAAACAAAAAGGTCTCTAGAAGATAACAATAACAAAAGTTACTAGGGACAAGAGAAACTATGCTTTTTGTATATTGTGAATAAGGAGAGACAATTAGAAAATAGTACATTAGGTAAAGGAAACAAGAAAATAATTAGTTGGATATTTTTAATTTAAATAGAAAAAATGCATTAAAATCATATCTCAACTCTTAAAATAAGAAAAATAATGAGTTTAACACACATTGTGCCATATTTTCTCAGTGCCTATACTACTTTTTGATTAGGATTTCTGGCTGTTCTCCAGTAGTGGGAAAGAGGAGTAAAAATATATATTGTTAATATCTTCTTTTTAGATATAAACTTGCATATATTAACACAATTCCTAATTATTATTGAGATAGCTTCTACAATTTCTTATAGAAACGACCATATTCAGAAAGATTCTACAGAATTTAGAGGAAAAATTCAGGTTAACTTGCATTCATTCCATGATTTTTATTCTGTTTTCCTCATAATATTTAAATTTTATATTATTTATAATTCATATATAAAAATATGTTCATAATTTATACATATTTATAATTTATATATATATATACACACATACATTATATATGTGCCCTAGCGGTACTGTGGTTAATAGCTCTGGCTGCTAACCAAGATGTCAGCCATTCAAATTCACTAGCTGCTTCTTGAAAACCCTGGGGCACAGTTCTACTCTGTCCTATAGTTTCGCTATGAGTTGGAATCGACTCGAAGGGCACAAGTTTTATATTTATATTTATATTTACATTTTTATCTATATCTAGATAGAGATTAGATATAGATATAGAAATATGGATATAGATATAGATATATACACACACATTCATTTGAACACTTGGAGTTGTAGGAAGATAATTCTAGCAGTTTTAAAGGAGCTGTTTTTTCATATTTTCCAGTGACTAAAATACCAGAATAAATAAATTTTGACTTGTGAGACATGGAAAGTCAAAGAATGATGTGGGTTTCAGGCATGGCTAAATCATGGCTTCAAACAATGCCATCAGATAAGTGTATTTCTCTATGTTTGTTAGCCTGTTTTCTCTTTTTGGCTTAATTCTCAGAAAGGCTCTTCTATAGAATGACAAAAATGATTACCAAGAGCTATTATTGGTTTACAGCATCCTTACAGTCACTAATCTCAATAAAAATAGAGTGCCTCTCTATAATTTTTGTGGTAAAATCCCAATAGTAACATTCATTGGCTTGACTTGAGTCATATACCATTCTTGAAACAACCGCTGAGCATAAATCAAAACCAAACCTGTTGTCATCAAGTTGATTCTGACTCATAGTGACCCTGTAGGACAGAGTAGAACTGCCCCATAGAGTTTCCAAGGAGTGACTGATGGATCTGAATTGCCGACCTTTGGTTAGCAGCTGAGCTCTTAACCACTGTGCCACCAGGGATCCTACTACTGAGCACAGGATAGAATACACCGATTTTTCAAGGTTGAGCTGTACGTCTAGTCTTAGAAAAGGGTAGGTTCAGCCCCACTTGAAACACATGATTTGAGGCCCCAGAGAATTAATCCAAAGAAAATAAAAAGTGAATGTTGCTAACAAGGTTAAAAAAAAAGAAAAAAAAGTATTTTTCTGCTGCTAAACCAAGCTTTTAAAAAAATGCTAAAAACTATAATTTACATGTCATGTTTGTTTTTATTTCTAGGTGGAAAATACAATACATTATAAAAGACTTAACATCGGTATCCCAGAGGCTTTCATAGCATAATATAATATACTATATTTTAATTTAATATTATGTATTAAAGATAATTTATGTTCATTGTATTTTACAAATACAGTTATTTGTCTATTTTACTTTGTGTCTCTAAGCTCTTTCAGGGTATGGTCTACATCATATTCAAGGTTGCATCATCAGCTTTTTAACAGTCACTGCTTCATAATATTTGCCCATGTATTGATTTTTCAGTCATGCAAAAATTTTTTATCATACACTCACTATGATACAAGCATAATTCTAAGCCCTAGACTACATCAAAAATAAATAAATCTCACATACTCATGGAGGTTACATTCCAATAAGAGAGAAGGGAATATTCAAATAAACAAAGATAAATATATATATATATATATATATAATTCTATACTATAATATTAGGTACAGGCATGAGCTAAGAAGAATCCTGCAATGGCTAATAGAGAGAATGCTCAGAAAAGCCCTCCACGAGAAGGTGAAACATGAGGTTATGCAATGTTTGAGTAAAGATCATTCCAGATGGAGGGAACATCAAATGCAATATCCAGAGACAAAGGGTGATAATCATGTCACTGGTATGTACTCACAACAGCAAAAAGACCAATGAATGCAGTGTGCCAGGAGAAAGGGAGGTAGGAAAGAAATGCCAGAATAAGTAGGATGTTATAAGCCATGGTAAGGAATTTGGGTTTGATTCTAAATATGATAGGAATGTAATGTAATTTTAAAATATTTTAATATTTTTCTCATTTTTGTTTCCCAGTGAGTTTTGACAAATGTATACATGGGAGAACACTATACTTCAATCAAGATTTCCAGAATCCCCCAAATTCTCTTTTGCCGTTTCTAGTTACTCTATAGATTATCACTACAACAATTTCTATCTATTCCTTCTCTACTGCAACTCAATGCTTGAATTTTTCCTTCAGTTCTTTCAGCTTGAGAAATGCCGATTGTGTTCTTCCCTTTTGGTTTTCTACCTCCAACTTTATGCACATGTCACTATAATACTTCACTTTGTCTTCTCGAGCTGCCCTTTGAAATCTGTTCAGTTCTTTTACTTCATCATTTCTTCCTTTTGCTTTAGCTGCTCTACGTTCAAGAGCAAGTTTCAGAGTCTCTTCTGACATCCATCCTGGTCTTTTCTTTCTTTCATGTCTTTTCAATGACCTCTTGCTTTCTTCATGGATGATATCATTGATGTCATTCCACAACTCTGTCTGGTCTTCGGTCATTTGTGTTCAATGGGTCAAATCTATTCTGGAGATGGTCTCTAAGTTCAGGTGGGATATACTTAAGATCATATTTTGGCTCTCATGGACTTGCTCTGATTTTCTTCAGTTTCAGCTTGAACTTGCTTATAAACAATTGACGGTCTGTTCCACAGTAGGCCACTGGCCTTGTTCTGACTGATGATATTGAGCTTCTCCTTTGTCTCTTTCCACAGAGGTAGTTGTTTGCTTCCTGTGTATTCTATCTGGTGATGTCCATGTGTATAGTCACCATTTATGTTGGTGAAAAAAGGTATTCTCGATGAAGAAGTCATTGTTCCCGCAAAATTCTATCATTCGATCTCTGGCATTGTTTTTATCACCAAGGCCATATTTTCCAACTACCAATCCTTCTTCTTTGTTGCCATCTTCCCATTCCAATCACCAGTAATTATCAATGCATCCTGATTGCATGTTTGATCAATTTCAGAGTGCAGAAAACCAAAACCAAACCCGTAGCCACTGAGTCTACTCCGACTTATTGTGACCCTATAGGACAGGGTAGAACTGCCCCATAGAGTTTCCAAGGAGCGCATAGTGGATCTGAACTGCTGACCTTTTGGTTAGCAGCTATTACACTTAACCACCATGCCACCAGACTGAAGAAACTGATAAAAATCTTCAATTTCTTCAACTTTGACCTTAGTGGTTGGTGGAGAAATTTGAATAGTAGTAGTATTAACTGGTCTTCCTTGTAGGTGTATGGATATTATCTTATGAATGACAGTGTTGTACTTCAGGATAGATCTTGAAATGTTCTTTTTGACGACGAATGCAACACAATTCCTCTTCAAGTTGTCATTCCCGGCATAGTAGGCTATATGATTGTCCGATTCAAAGTAGCCAATGCCAGTCCATTTCAGCTCACTAATGCCTAGGGTATCGATGACGTCTTGAGTTGCAATAGTGAAGGATTCTATGGGGAAAATATTAAATGACTCAGGAAGCATCAAAAGAAGATGGAAGGAATACACAGAGTCATTATACCAAAAAGAATTAGTCTACCTTCAACCATTTTAAGAGGGAGCAGAAGATCAGGAACTGATGGTACTGAGGGAGGAGGGAGGAAGTCCAAGCTGCACTGAAGGCATTGGCAAGGAACAAGTCTCCAGGAATTGACAGAACATCAACTTAGATGTTTCAACAAATGGGTGCAGTGCTGGAAGTGCTCACTTGTCTATCCCAAGAAATTTGGAAGACAGCTAACTGGCCCACTGGCTGGAAGAAAGAGATACATATTTTTGCCTATTCCCAAGAAAGGTGACCCAACTGAACATGGAAATTATTGAACCATGTCATTAATATCACACACAAGCAAAATTTTGCTGAAGATCATTCAAAAGTGTCCGCAGCAGTATACAGACAGGGAACTGTCAGAAATTCGGCCAGATTCAGAAGAGGATGTGGAACCAGGGTTATCATTGCTGATGTCAGATGGATCCTGGCTGAAAGAGAATACCAGAAGGATGTTGGTCTGTGTTTTATTGACTGTGCAAAGGCATTTGACTGTGTGCATCATGACAACTTATGGATAACATTGCGAAGAATGGGAATTCTGGAAAACTTAATTGTGCTCATGAGGAACCTGTATATAGATCAAGACACAGTTGTTCAGACAGAACAAGGGGATACTGAGCGTTTAAATGTCAGGAAAGGTGTGCATCAGGGTTGTATCCTTTCACCTTACCTATTCAGTCTGTATGCTGAGTAAATAATCAGTGAAGCTGGACTATATGAAGAGGAACGGGGCATCAGGATTGGAAGAAGACTCAATAACAACCTGTGTTATGCAGATGACACAACCTTGCTTGCTAAAGGTAAAGAGGACTTGAAGCACTTACTGAAGAAGATCAAAGACCACAGCCTTCAGTATGGACAACATCTCAACATAAAATAAATAGAAATCCTCACAAGAGGACCAATAAGCAACATCATGATAAATGGAGAAAAGATTGAAGTTGTCAAGGATTTCGTTTTACTTGGTTCCACAATCAACAGCCATGGAACCAGCAGTCAAGAAATCAAAAGGCTCATTAAATTGGGTAAATCTGCTGCAAAGGACCTGTTTAAAGGGTTGAAGAGCAAAGAGGTCACCTTGAAGACTAAGGTATGCCTGACCCAAGCCATGGTATTTTCAATCACATCATATACATGTGAAAGCTGGACAATGAATAATAAAAACTGAAGAAGAATTGATGCCTTTGAATTGTGGTGTTGGCGAAAAATATAGAAGACACCATGGACTGCCAAAGAAAGAACAAATATGTCTTGGAAGAAGTACAACCAGAATGCTCCTTAGAAGCAAGTATGGCGAGACTGTGTCTTATATACTTTGGACATGTTGTCAAGAGGGAACAGTCCCTGGAGAAGGACATCGTGCTTGATAAAGTACAGGGTCAGCCGAAAAGAGGAAGACCCTCAATGAGATGGGTTGACACCGTGGCTGCAACAATGGGCTTAAGCATAACAAGGATTGTAAGCATTGCACAGGATCGTGCAGTGTTTCGCTCTGTGGTACCTGGGGTCACTGAGTAGGAATTGACCCTAAGGTACCTAATAACAATAACAACAACATTTTCTATCTTCATAGAATAATTTAGCATTAAATATGATATTACCATTAGGTTTTTTATAGATGCCTTTATTAAATCCAGCGAATACCCTCCTATTCCTAGTGTGCAAAAATTTTTCATTATGAATCGTTGTTGAATTTTGTGAAGTACATATTCTGCATCTATCGTGTCTGTCAAAATTCTTTTTCTCCATTCTATTCTTATGGTGAACGACACTGGTTGATTTTTGAACATGGGAAGAAGTTTTCATGACTGAGATAAATTCCACCTGATCATGTTATTTCATCATGTTTATATATTCTTCAATTTGATTTGCTGATAATCTTTCAAAGGTTTTTTTTTTTTTTTGCATCTATGTTCATGAGTAATATCCATGCATAATTTTCTTTTCTTGTAATGTCTCTATGTGGTCTTTCTATCAGAATAATGCTGGACTCATTAAAACAAAAACAAAAACCTTTCCCATCATTGTCTTTCTGAAAGCATGTACTTGTATTATTCCTTGCTTAAAGTTTATTAAATTCTCCGGAAAAGCCAACTGGGCTTATAGATTTTTTTTTTTTCATGAAATGAGTTTAATCAAACTAAATTATAATTATATACTTGACTTCACCTTTAACTTGTTGCATATTTCTGGGTGTGTGAACATGTAACAATGGGGGTAGGAAGTGACTTATGGAAAGTTGACCAACTGTCAAAGTGGAATGATTTTCTTTAAAATGTATTTAATAGCAGAAGATATAGAAACCTTTCTGTTGAGAGACATCTATAAGAAGAGACATTATACCACACTCTCAGTTAATAGTGCCAGCCTACCAGGTTTCCAAAGTCCTCAAGGAGATACAGAGCTGTAAATAATGCCCTCATAGAATAAGTTTCTACCACATGTGAGAAATATCATTAGACAATCTCAGGGAATTTTGTACTCTCCTGACCATTTTTGGTTATGGTAGTCTTTTCTGAGGATCCCTTGGTGGCGTAGTGGTTAAGAGCTCGGCTGCTAACCAAAAGACTGGCAGTTCAAATTCACCAGCTGTACCTTGGAAACCCTATGAAGCAGTTCTACTCTGTCCTATAGGATCTCTATGAGTCTAAACCAACTCAACCGCACCTAACAACAACAACAACAATCTTTTCTGTAACACTGGCTACATGCCTGTCTGCTCACTAAGTGAAATAACTGATAGAAAACAACCCTAGCACCTTTTTGAGAGTTCATTACTCAACTGGGAGAATTCAAAGTCAGCTTCCCAGTAGTTCTGTTTCCTGTTCCTTGGCAGAATTGGCAATTTTATTAGCAGACAAAGTAGGTGACCACTTATGTAAAATGAGTATTGCCTTTTCAATAAATACCCAGCTTATTAAGTGACTACTAAACCCCTAGCACTCAGCTATGCACTGAATCTCAAGGGTTAGACAAAAGAAGCTTAGGACCTCCTCATTGTTCAAAAGGACTTGCTGTGTCTATTCCTCAACAACACACAACCTCTAAAATTGGTATAAAACCAGTCAAAGAAAACACAGGGCAGTTGGCCAGCATCTGTTTTAATGATCAGTTCAGATTGCTAGGCTATCAGCTTGTTGTGGCAATCAGTTCACTTCCACTGAGCTTAATGCAAATCAAAGGTATTTCTCCAATATGACATGCTTTATACATCTCTATATAAGCTCTAAACAGGACTTGAACTCATGCTCAGTTGAAGGAGTGACTTTTTGGCATTAGAGAATTTCTGACTGATAAAATCTAGAAGAAGCACTTTTTTTTTTCTGGTTAGTTTTTCCAAGGGGCTCACTTATTGTTTCTTTTCATTCCTACTCCCCCCCACGTCTCATCAGTGCCTCTTTGCACAGTTACAAGTTTGGCATTACAAGTATAGACTCTGTATAATGCTGGACTAGAACTTTTCCTTTATGTTAAACCAAGGTGCTATGTTTGAATATAATCCATCACTATGACCTAAGTTGTTCTCAGCTTCAAAGAAAAAAAAAAATCAAATCAACTCTTGTCATTAGACTAATAGAGTTGTTTCAGCTTCCTTCCATGAAGGTACTATTTAGCCACTGAACTTGTAACTCACTAAATAGAGCCAGAGTGGCTCAAAAGAATTGAGGCTGTTTTCCAACTTCAAGGCTCATTAAGAGAGGAGCTTCCAGATATATGTTCCCAGTTTACTCCTAGTTTAGAACTTGTCTTATATTGTTTGTTTGAATTAACAAAACTTCCTAAATATCTTTTAGGGCATTAGTAAAATACTTAAGAACTATAGCATTTTATAAAAATATATGAATTTGAGTGAGTTGTTCAAACCACTTGTGAAAATGTGAAGGATGAAAGGGAATAAAAGAGATTGTAGCTTTGTAAAGGAGGAAATAAATGAGAGCAATAAATTTAATTATGAATTAGTGAGTATATTTATTCACATAACAAGTTATTGAATTCCTATTATATGACAGACTTTATTCTAGGCATTTGAAGATACACCACTGAATAAAACATATGAAAATGCTGACCTTCATGTAGTTTATATATTAATTCAGGATATAGAATATAAAAAAAGTAAAAAAAAAAATATCAGATAATAATAAATTCTAGGGAGAAAATATAGAAGGAATAAGAGTGTAGAAGAATGTACAAGACAAAAAAAAAAAAAAAACCGTTGCCGTCAAGTCAGTTCTGGCTCATAGCCACCCTAAAGGACGGAGTAGAACTGCCCCACAGTGTTTCCAAGGAGTGTCTGGCAAATTTGAACTGCTGACCTTTTCGTTAGCAGCCATAGCTCTTAACCACCAGAACTCCAGGTTTCCCAGAAGAATGTGCACGAAGGGCAGATTATACATGGGGGAGTCAGGGGAGACATCACTGATAAGATGTCATTTGACACAAGTTAAAGATGGTCAGAGAGAACCGTGTAGATGTGGAATAAACAAGAAAGGCCCTACTTTATTGGCTGGCAAAGTAGGGAGCCACTTACATAAAAAGAGTAGTACCTTTTCAATAAGTATCTAGCTGTGTACTGTGTTTCAAGGGTGGGAGAAAAGAAGTTTAAGGTTCCGCACTGCTCAAAAGGTCAGATAATTGCTATAATAATTTAAAAACCATACAAAAGGTGATGATGAAGCATGACTATATATAAGACATTCTTTATTATGCAGTAAAATAGGATTTAATTTGTCTAGTAAAATTACAGAACTTTGCAGAAGGAAGGAACACATTCCAAGAAACGGGGAGGAACGAGGTTGGGAAGCAAAGGTAAAGGACCAAGGGTATAGAAATAAAAAAAAGATGAAAAAAATAGGTGGAAGGAAATAAGTGGAATAAATAAATTGGTCTAATTATAAAAGGAGTTATTTGGAGGAGGGTCGATGGATAATGTAATGCAGGGTTAGGAGGGCCTTGATTTTTGGAACAAAGTGTATGTGATTGTCGGAATAAGCAATGACTCACATTGTGAGTAGGTCTTGCTAGCCAAGAGACTCTTCCTGCTTGGTAAATTATGATGTCTGAATGTTCTACCATTTGTCATTATTTGGGTTTAAACATTGTTCCAGAAGTTTCCTGAAAACATGCAATACAGTAAAACCTGAGAGAGTCAGATCCTGTATAAGGCGAAAACCTGTCATTGAAGGAAAGCTCAAATATTTTCCATTAAAATTAGCAAAGTGGTAAGACCACATCCTGTCAATTGCAAAAAACTTTTGAGATCCGGGAAAACAAGGCAGTCCTTTTGAGTTCCAGCTTTCACGGATTTCGCTGTACGTAATATATAAGCGTGTGCAAACTTACTTGCTCTGAGTACTGCTCCCCCCACACCTGTTTTATTGAAATCCTCTCAAATGGAACTGACAATTCTCTTGTAACTCATAGTATTGTTATTAATAGTAGCAGGAATAGTCGTAGTAGCTTTTTGTAGCAATAGTATTAGTACTACTCCAGTATTCAAACTCTCTCACTTCCCTTTGGCAAACTTCTTTTCACCTAGTGAGATGGTTAAAGTTGTGTGTCAGCTTGGCTGGGCTATGATCCTTGGTGCTTTGACAGTTATGATGTAGTTTGGCACCTTTTTAATGATGTGATCACCTCCATAATGAGAAATGATATAATGTGATCACCTCCTTGATGAGATCTGTTATGAATAGCCAATCAGCTGAAAAGGAGTTTCCTTGGGGGTGTGGCCTCCATGCAATATAGGTGGCCTTTTTGGCAAGTCTGGCTGGCTTTTACTCCCTCTGGATCCTTCAGCTGGCTCCTATTCATTTGATCTCTGGTTTTTGGGACTTGAGCTTGCAGCTTACCTGCCTTCTTACCTGCCGATCTTGGGATTTGTCTGCCTCCACAGCCTGTGAGCCAGAGGTCTCCTATTTGACCGTCCAATCTTGAATTCGCCTGCACCTATGGCTATGTGAGTCAGGAGAAGCTTCCAGCCTGACCCATGAACTTGAGACTTTCCAGCCTCTACAACTGTGTGAGCGACTTCCTTTATATAAATCTGTTTCTCTATACTGGTTTTACTTCTTCAGAGAACCCAGCCTAAGGCACCTAGGTACACGTTCAAGTGTTTCCAATATTAAAAATTTCTTCATAGCACTGTCCCAATTTCTTTATTCTACCAAATGTAACATTCTTGAAAGGAGATCTCTGAGATCTCTGTCTCCTTTTCTCTCCTTCTACTTTCCTATAATCTGGCTTATGCTCCCTCTACTCCATTAAAAATCATCATAGGTGACATTTTAACTACAAAATTTAATAAACATACTTTAATCCTTATTTTTTCTTTTTTCTTTTGACCTCACTGATTCATCTGGTTCTGCTTTTCTGTCATCCCACAAGAAAGTCTCTTGCATTCCCTTCTCATGATTCTCTTCCTATTCCAGGAAACACTGTCTCAGGCTTTTCCACAGGTACTTCTACATATACCTACTTTTTACCCTAGGCATTATCATGGATGACCAGAATGTTACTTAATATAAATATGCTATAATTGCCCCAAATTTACCTCTAACTCAGACCTCAGTCAATAGTTTCTGGCTTATTGACATGCCCACTAGCTAAAAGATAATTCACATTTAAACCATTCCAAACCAGAGCCTATTTGCTTCTCTCCCTGTTTGCTTCTCCATACTGGAGTAATCATGCTAAAGACAAAAAGTTAGAGATCATTTTTGTCTTCTCATCACCAATTTTCAATTGAGCTTGTAATTCTAACTGCTTGATATATTTCATATTTGTTCTCTTAACTTTTATGACTACTTCTTAGTTCAGGTTTTTATCAAGTCCACCTTAATAATTCAGTGCTTTCCAAATTGCCCAACTATTCTCTCATTTTATTTCTCTTCAGTTCATTTTCTTCATGAAAGTTAGAACCATCTTTCTCAAAATGAATATGATCATCCTACTACTTTCCTTAAAAGGCTCTCATCTTCCCAGTCTATGGTAGAAACTCCTTTTAAGATTTAGTAACCCCTCTGTCCTTTTATTGCCATCTCCTCACCTCCATTTAGCAGCACTGAAAATACCAGTTGTTTCTTTTTTTTTTAAGTAATTTATTGTGCTTTAAGTGAGAGTTTACAAATCAAGTCAGTCTCTCACACAAAAACCCATATACACCTTGCTACACACTCCCAATTACTCTCTGCCTAATGAGACAGTCTGCTCTCTCCCTCCACTCTCTCTTTTCGTGTGCTTTTTGCCAGCTTCTAACCCCCTCCACCCTCTCATCTCCCCTCCAGGCAGGAGATGCCAACATAGTCTCAAGTGTCCACCTGATCCAAGAAGCTCACTCCTCACCAGCATCCCTCTCCAACCCATTGTCCAGTCCAATCCATGTCTGAAGAATTGGCTTTGGGAATGGCTCCTGCCCTGGGCCAACAGAAGGTCTGGGGGCCATGACCACCGGAGTCCTTCCAGTCTCAGTCAGGCCATTAAGTCTGGTCTTCTGTGAATTTGGGGTCTGCATCCCACTGCTCTCCTGCTCCCTCAGGGGTTCTCTGTTGTGTTCCCTCTCAGGCAAGTCATTGGTTGTAGCCAGACACCATCTAGTTCTTCTGGTCTCAGGATGATGTAGTCTCTGGTTCATGTGGCCCTTTCTGTGTCTTGGGCTCGTAATCACCTTGTGTCCTCGGTGTTCTTCATTCTTCTTTGATCCAGGTGGGCTGAGACCAATTGATGCATCTTAGATGGCTGCTTGCTAGCTTTTAAGACCCAAGATGCCACCCTTCAAAGTGGGATCAGAATGTTTTCTTGATAGGTTTTATTATGCTGATTGACTTAGATGTCCCCTGAAACCATGGTCCCCAGGCACCTGCCCCTGCTACGCTGGCCTTTGAAGCATTCAGTTTATTCAGGAAACTTCTTTGCTTTTGGTTTAGTCCAATTGTGCTGACCTCTCCCGTATTGTGTGCTGTCTTTCCCTTCACCTAAAGTAGTTCTTATCTGCTACCTAATTAGTAAATACCCTGCTCCCACTCTCCCTCCCTCCCCCCTCTCACAACCACAAAAGAATGTTTTCTTCTCAGTTCAAACTATTTCTTAAGTTCTTATAATAGTTGTCTTATACAATATTTGTCCTTTTGTAACTGACTAATTTCACTCAGCATAATGCCTTCCAGGTTCCTCCATGTTATGAAATGCTTCACAGATTCCTCACTGTTCTTTATCGATGTGTAGTATTCCATTGCGTGACTATACCATGATTTATTTATCCATTCATCCGTTGATGGGCACCTTGGTTGCTTCCATGTTTTTGCTATTGTAAACAGTGCTGCAATAAACATGGGTGTGCATATTATCAGTTCATGTAAAGGCTCTTTATTTCCCTAGGATATATTCCAAGGAGTGGGATTGCTGGATGGTATGGTAGTCCTATTTCTAACTTTTTAAGGAAGCACCAAATCGATTTCCAAAGTGGTTGTACCATTTTACATTCCCACCAGCAGTGTATAAGTGTTCCAATCTCTCCACAGCCTCTCCAACATTTATTATTCTGTGTTTTTTGGATTAATGCCAGCCTTGCTGGAGTGAGATGAAATCTCATTGTAGTTTTGATCTGCATTTCTCTAATGGCTAGTGATCGTGAACATTTCCTCTTATATCTGTTAGCTACCTGAATGTCTTCTTTAGTGAAGTGTCTATTCATATCTTTTGCCCATTTTTTAATTTGGTTTGTCTTTTTGCAGTTGAGTTTTTGCAGTATCGTGTAGATTTTAGAGATCAGGCGCTGATCAGAAATGTCATAGCTAAAAAATTTTCCCAGTCTGTAGGTAGTCTTTTTACTCTTTTGGTAGAGTCTTTGGATGAGCATAAGTGTTTGATTCTTAGGAGCTCCCAGCTGTCGAGTTTTTCTATGTTCTTTATAATGTTTTCTATACTGTTTATGCCATGTATTAGGGCTCCTAATGGAAACCCTGGTGGCATAGTAGTTAAGTGCTACAGTTGCTGACCTAAAGGGTCAGCAGTTCGAATCCGCCAGGCGATCCTTGGAGAAACTCTATGGGGCAGTTCTACTCTGTCCTATAGGGTCGCTAAGAGTCGGAATCAACTCGACGGCACTGGGTTGTTTTGGTTTTTTATGTTTTTTTTTTTAACCTTGTCCCTATTTTTCCTTCCACGATCTTTATCGTTTTAGATTTTACATTTAGGTCTTTGATCCATTTTGAGTTAGTTTTTGTGCATGGAGTGAGGTATGGGTCTTGTTTCAGTTTTTTGCAGATGGATATCCAGTTATGCCGGCACCATTTGTTAAAAAGACTGTCTTTTCCCCATTTAACTGTTTTTGGCCTTTGTCAAATATCACCTGCTCATATGTGGATGGATTTATGTCTGCATTCTCAATTCTGTTCCATTGGTCCATGTATCTGTTGTTGCACCAGTACCAGGCTGTTTTGACTAGTGTGGTGGTATAATAGGTTTTAAAATCAGGTAAAGTAAGGCCTCCCACTTTGTTCTTCTTTTTCAGCAATGCCTTATTTATCTGGGGCCTCTTTCCCTTCCATATGAAATTAGTGATTTGTTTCTCCATCTCATTAAAGAATGTCGTTGGGATTTGGATTGGAATTACATTAAATGTATAGATTGCTTTTGGTAGAACAGACATTTTTGTAATGTTAAGTCTTCCTATCCATGAGCAAGGTATGTTCTTCCACTTACGTAAGCCTTTTTTGGTTTCTTGCAGAAGTGTACTGTAGTTTTCTTTGTATAAGTCTTTTACATCTCTGGTAAGATTTATTCCTAAGTATTTTATCTTCCTGGGGGGTACTGTAAATGGCATTGATTCGGTGATTTCCCCTTCGATGTTCTTTTTGTTGGTGTAGAGGAATCCAACTGATTTTGTATTACTCTGCTGAACTCTTCTATTAGTTTCAGTAGTTTTCTGGAGGATTCCTTAGGGTTTTCTGTGTATAAGATCATGTCATCTGCAAATAGAGATACTTTGACTTCTTCCTTGCCAATCTGGATGCCCTTTATTTCTTTATCTAGCCTGATTGCTCTGGCTAGGACTTCCAGCACAATGTTGAATAAAAAATTAAGAGTGGTAATAAAGAGTATCCTTGTCTGGTTCCTGATCTCAATGGAAATGTTTTCAGGCTCTCTCTATTTAGGGTGATGTTGGCTGTTGGCTTTGTATGAATGCCCTTTATTATGTTGAGGAGTTTTCCTTCTATTCCTATTTTGCTGAGAGTTTTTATCATGAGTGAGTGTTGAGCTTTGTCAAATGCCTTTTCTGCATCAATTGATAAAATCATGTGATTCTTGTCTTTTGTTTTATTTATGTGGTGGATTACATTAATTGTTTTTCTAATGTTGAACCATCCCTGCATACCTGGTATGAATCTCACTTCGTCATGGTGAATTATTTTTTTGATATGTTGTTGAATTCTATTGGCTAGAATTTTGTTGAGGATTTTTGCATCTACATTCATGAGGGATATAGGTCTATAATTTTCTTTCCTTGTGGTGTCTTTACCTGGTTTTGGTATCAGGGATGTGGTGGCTTCATAGAATGAGTTTGGTAGTATTCCGTCCTTTTCTATGCTCTGAAATACCTTTAGTAGTAGTGGTGTCAACTCTTCTCTGAAAGTTTGGTAGAACTCTGCAGTGAAGCCGTCCGGACCAGGGCTTTTTTTCGTTGGGAGTTTTTTGATTACCTTTTCAATCTCTTCTTCTGTTATGGGTCTATTTAGTTGTTCTACCTCTGTTTGTGTTAGTTTAGGTAGATAGTGTGTTTCTAGGAATTCATCCATTTCTTCTAGGTTTTCACATTTGTTTGAGTATAGTTTTCACATTATTCTGATATAGTTCTTATTTCAGTTGGGTCTGTTGTAATATTGCCCATCTCATTTCTTATTATTGGAAACTCTATGGAGCAGTTCTACTCTGTCCTATAGTGTTGCTATGAGTCGGAACAGACTCAACGGCACTGGGTCCTTGGGTCATTTCTTATTCCGGTTATTTGCTTCCTCTCCTGTTTTTCTTTTGTCAGTTTGGCCAATGGTTTATTAATTTCGTTGAGTTTTTCAAAAAACCAGCGTTTGGTCTTGTTAATTCTTTCAATTGTTTTTCTGTTTTCTGTTTCATTTAGTTCAGCTCTATTTTTTATTATTTGTTTTCTTCTGGTGCCTGTGGATTTCTTTTGTTGCTCTCTTTCTATTTGTTCAAGTTGTAGGGATAGTTCTTTGATTTTGGCCCTTTCTTCTTATTGGATGTGTGCATTTATTGATATAAATTGGCCTCTGAGCACCGCTTTTGTTGTGTCCCAAAGATTTTGATAGGAAGTGTTTTCATTCTCATTGGATTCTATGAATTTCTTTATTCCATCCTTAATGTCTTCTATAATCCAGTCTTTTCTGAGCAGGGTATTGTTCAGTTTCCAAGTGTTTGATTTCTTTTTCCTGCTTTTCCTGTTATTGATTTCCACTTTTATGGCCTTATGGTCAGAGAAGATGGTTTGTAATATTTCAATGTTTTGGATTCTGCTAAGGCTTGCTTTATGACCTAATATGTGATCTATTCTAGAGAATGTTCTATGTGCACTAGAAAAGAAAATATAGTTGGTTGCTGTTGGGTGGAGTGTTCTGTATATGTCTATGAGGTCAAGTTGGTTTATTGTGGCATTTAGATCTTCCGTGTCTTTATTGAGCTTCTTTCTGGATGTCCTGTCCTTCACCGAAAGTGGTGTGTTGAAGTCTCCTACTGTTATTGTGGAGCTGTCTATCTCACTTTTCAATGCTGATAGAATTTGTTTTATGTATCTTGCAGCCCTGTCACTGGGTGCATAAATATTTAATATGGTTATATCTTCTTGGTGTATTGTCCCCTTAATCATTATATAGTGTCCTTCCTTATCCTTTCTGGTGGATTTAACTTTAAAGTCTATTTTGTCAGAAGTTAATATTGCCACTTCTGCTCTTTTTTGATTGTTGTTTGCTTGATATATTTTTTTTCCATCCTTTGAGTTTTAGTTTGTGTCTCTAAGTCTAAGGTGTGTCTCTTGTAGACAGCATATAGACGGATCTTGTTTTTTAATCCATTCTGCCACTCTCTGTCTCTTTATTGGTGCATGTAGTCCATTTACATTCAGGATAATTATGGATAGGTATGAATTTAGTGCTATCATTTTGAGGTCTCTCTTTTGTGTGTTGACAGCTTCTTTTTCCCACTTGATTTTATGTGCTGAGTAGATTTTCTTTATATATTGTCCTTTCCTCATATTTGTTGTTGTTGATTTTGTTTCTGCTGAGTCTGTATTTTTCCCCTGTATTTTAGTTTGATGAGTAGGGTAGTTTGTTTCCTTTGTGGTTACCTTACTATTCACCCCTACTTTTCTAAATTTATAACTAACTTTATTCCTTTATATCGCCGTATCTTGCTCTGCATATGGAAGCTATATGATTATATTTCTTAGTTCTTCTTTATTATTTTAATGTTGTCTTATATAATAACATTGCCGTTACCCTGTGTTAGGCTTTTTTTTTTTTTTTAATCTTGCTTAGTTTTTATTTTTGGATTTTCCTATCTGGGTTGACTTCTGGTTGATCTGCTCAGTGTTCTAGTCTTGGGTCAATATCTGATATTATTGATTTTCTAGCCAAAGAAATCCCTTTAGTATTTCTTGTAGTTTTGGTTTGGTTTTTATGAATTCCCTCAATTTGTGTTTATCTGGAAATGTCTTAATTTCACCTGCATATTTAAGAGACAGCTTTGATGGATATGTGATTCTTGGCTAGCAACTCTTTTCCTTCTATTTTTTAAATATGTCATGCCATTGCCTTCTTGCCTGCATGGTTTCTGCTGAGTAGTCCGAGCTTATTCTTATTGGCTCTCCCTTGTAGGTGACTTTTTTTTTCCATCCCTCACTGCTCTTATAATTGTCTCTTTATCTTTGGTTTTGGCAAGCTTGATTATAATATGTCTTAGTGACTTTCTTTTAAGATCTACCTTATGCGGAGTTCAATGAGCATCTTGGACAGATATCTTCTCATCTTTCTCAATATCAGGGAAGTTTTCTGCCAACAAATCCTCAACAATTTTCTCTGTATTTTCTGTTATTCCTCCCTGTTCTGGAACTCCAATCGCTCATAGGCTATTTCTCTTGATAGAGTCCCACATGATTCTTAAGGTTTCTTCGTTTTTTTTTAATTCTTTTATCTGATTTTTCTTCAAATATATTAGTGCCAAGTGATTTATCTTCGAGATCAGAAATTCTAGCTTCTACTTTCTCAGTTCTGCTCCTCTGACTTTCTATTAAGTTATCTAATTCTGTAATTTTATTGTTAAACTTCTGAATTTCTGATTGCTGTCTGTCTATGGATTTTTCCAGCTTATTAAACTTTTCATTATGTTCCTGAATAATCTCTCTGATTTATTCAGTTGCCTTATCTGTGTGTTCCTTGGCTCGTTCTGTGTATTGCCTCATTTCCTTCCTGATGTCTTGAAGGGTTGTGTATATTAAACTTTTGTATTCTGCATCTGGTAATTCCAGGAATGCACTTTCTTCTAAAAGATCCCTGCATTCTTTGTTTTGAGAGCCTGTTGAGGTGATCATGGCCTGTTTCTTTATATGACTTGATATTGACTGTTGTCTCTGAGCCATCTATAAGTTATTGTATTAGTTTATGCTTGCTTACTGTGTCATAGCTGCTTCCTTTGCTTTGTTTTGGTATACCCCTATGGGTTGTTTCAGTGAGCTAGCTTGATTATTTTTGCCTTTGGAGCTCTGGTGTCCTGTCCCCAGCTGGCTAGAGCTGTTATCAGGTATACCAGTCTAGGAGTCCATTCAGTTTTCTTGTATGAATTCAGCTCAGGTTTCTAGATAGCTGATATCAAGTGTGTGGTACAGGCTCTGCCCTACAGTTTTAGAGGGGCAAGGGTGATTGGCATATATACCTGTATCTGATTACAGCAGGGGGTCATGCTCTGAACAAGGCAGGGGGCTGAGAACTGACCCCCAAGTGTCTCTGAGGAAAAAGCTTCCCTGTTGCCTACAGCTTGCTGGTGGGTGGGCTTTGCAGAGGGAAAATGGGCACCCAAAGTTTTTGTTATAAGGACTGGAAGGTACCAGTTATCCCTGGACTGCTGTTGTGGGTGGCTGGGCAACCCAAGTGGAGCCACCAGTCCTTAGTTCCCTGTTGTGGGTAGGTGAGGACCTTGTTTAATAGGCAAAGCAATGTCAAACGTCAAACACCCACCTCTCCACCGCACCGCTGAAATGGTTGGAATTTGCCAACAAGGGCCTATTCTCCCAAAATCGGCCCACACAGGTCCATGCAGAAGTGAAAGGTGCTCAAGGTCCATGGACGGTTTATGCCTAGATAGGAGCCTCTTCTGTCCTGAGCTCCCCTGGTTAATGGAGCTAGCAAATTATCTTTTCCCCCTAGTTGCAAATTTTTTCCTTCCTCAAGGCCAGGAGGATGGCTCCAGGTGCTCACCAGGGTCTATCTCAGGCCTAGGGATTCAGCCACTGAAGCTGGCTTGGGAGTGGGGCGGGGGGGGGGGTAAAATATACGCAAGTACTTACCTTTTGCCTAGAGCGCCTTTCTCCTCAGGCTCTGGAGGTGTGAGTGGGTTGTGTGGCTGGCTGCTTCTCCCTGAGGAAACTGCGGCCAAATGCTAGGACCAGCCAGCCGCCACCACCACCACCGCCGCTCCAGGAATGGTGCCTGAGGGCTCCCGGTGATTCAGGTCCAGTAACTCTTCTCCACTTCTGAACTGTCTCTTCCTTCCCCTGCCCCTCAGTTTGTTGTTTAAGCTTGCCTTTGATGCTCAGGGCTCCCAGCTTGTCACAAATATACTCGTTTCACTTGTTTTTTCTGGCCTTTGTTGTAAAGAGGGCTCCAAGGAAGCATCTGTCTATTCTGCCATCTTGGCTCCACCTCTGCCAGTTGTTTCTTCTTGTGTCTTGCTGGGTACTATTTCACAAATACATATTTTTTTTCTCCATTTTATCTTCATTTCCTTGAAGGCTCCTTTGCCTCTGTTTTTCCAAAATCATCTGCAAAACTTAGTGAAAAATTTACTAACTTTAATGCTCAAAGGTTATTCTTTCTTTGTTGCAGATGAATTTCTTGCTCAAGCCTCTTTTCTGAAGCTCAGCACACTCTTCATTATTTTTGTTTATATTTTCCTCTTTATTGGAGAGTAGTCTTGGAACATAGAGGTCACATACTTTTCATCTTTGTATCACAAGCATCTACCACTATCTGAAAAACGGGATGAAGGGATAATTCTCAAGAATATTTGTTGCATAAATAATATTGTCCTTGAGGAACAAAGCATTCATATAAAAATTATAAGTGAATCACCACATGTTTTCTTGGAACTTTCCAGAAAGTCCAGAAGAAGATAAGAGATAAAGCAAGTAGGGCTTATTTTGTTAAGTTAGAGGACGTGATAAGACATCAGGGAAGGGATATTATGAGAAAAATTGTAAACCCAAGAACAGGTAAAAAGATGGTGGGGAAAACAGAACAAGTGTCATAATCAAATCCCAGTTGAGACAGATGAGAAAGGGAAAAAAAAATTTGACTCTCACTTTATAAGAGCATAGAGTATTGGAAAGGATAAGAACAAAAAAAAAAGAATAAACACCTGCAAATACTTTTAGAACTACCGACTTCAGTGAAAATAGCTGTTTGGATTAGGTCGTTGTTGTGTGCCGTCAAGTAGATTCCAACTCATAGTGACCATCTATGACAGAGTTGAACTGTTCCATAGGGTTTCCTAGGTTGAAATCTTTATGGGGGCAGATTGGCAGGTCTTTTCTCACTCAGAGCCATTGGTAAGTTCAAACTGCCTACCTTCTGGTTAGCAGCCACACATTTAACCATTGCACCATTGCTCCTTTTTTGGATTAGACAGGGGGTATCTAATGGTCATAAAGAATGGAGGAGAAAAGAAAAGAAAACATTTAATTTAAGAGGAGTTTATTACTTCAGCATCATTGAAACAAGTTCACACATAAAAACACAGGAATGAGGAAATATAGAAATAAGAGAGAAAAGCTAAATATGGTCTAATGTAAAGGGAAAATAAAAACAGGTGCAAAGAAAAAATTGGGGCATAAGGTGTAAGACAGTTCTTATCAAGCATGAATGAGAGAATAATTTCATTGCAGTTTTCAGCTTTCTACTAATAGAAGTTAGACTAACGACTCAGGCAGTTTTCAAGTCTGGCATTTTAGGACAAGATTTTCAAATCAATATTATTATGTTCTCGAACTAAGTTGGGGTAAATGTTTTATGTGTATGCTTTAGGATTTGTGTTAAATTAACAAAGACGGGCCTCCTGATGCCAAGAGGAGAAGTTTTTAAGGAGGAAGCACACATGTTCCAACAGCCTCAGGGCTCTTAGAAGGGTAGTTTCAGAGACAGAGAAGAGAAACAGAGCATTTCATGAAAAATAATTGATTGGGTGCAGATGTGCTGCCATCTACGTTTGCCTCTTGCCCTGGCCTGCTGGCTCTCTGAGATCAGATTCCAGCATACACTCCTTGGGCTCTTTCCCCAGAATCCTTCTAACCACTCCATACCTTTTCTATTTCTTCGTTTCCTTTCAAGTGATGGAGTTTCAAAAGCATTCCTTTGAGCTTTACTTAAACTTTCCCCTACTGTAGCTAATGTTTCCTTTTCCTTCTTTTAATGTGTGGACTTTATTGATCTATTTTGTTGATTCCATACAAAATCAAAACAGAAATTATATATATGTGTGTGTGTATATATATGCACACACAAGCACACGCACGCACATTCACGTGCTTCTAAATATATGCAATTATACAGTTTCTAAACATCCGTAAACAAATTATATCCAGACTAAACTTTGCATTCCCCCTCCGAAACATACAGAGCAAGCAACACAATACACACATTTCATACTTATCTTCCAGTACTTCTTTCTCAGCTTTTACACAAAACTTTCCATATGTGTGGTGGTGGTTTTATGTGCATCAGTTATCCCTGACAAAATTTCATCTGTCTGCTTTCTCAGATCTCCAATTCCTTACCTTTTAGTGTCAAAACTGTTGTCTGAATTGAGATTCATAGATTTTTTTAAATCAAAATAATAAGAGATGATAATTTCCTCTTTAAATTACACTAATTGTGAATCTTGATTAGAGCAGATGGTCTTCTATCTCTAGTTGCCATTCCTTAATGTGTCTAAGTTCTCATTAGTTTTATTCCTGCTTTTAATATTAATGCAGTATGCACTATCTTAAACAGGAATTCATTTCTTAATGAGATATACCATGGATTTCTATTGTACCCAGTTGTGATATTTATAACGCATATTAAGTGCAATGAATAATCTGCACTTTGGTTCAGAACAAATGGCAAAATAAATACATTTTATTTTATTCAACATTATGTGCCCAGCTCTGTCGAAGTGCTTTACACATACGAATTTAATTAATCTTTACAACAACCTCCTATGAAACACTTCTACCTAACATACAAAGAAACAGGGGCAAGCCAAGGGAAGTAACTTGCTCAAGATATTGCAGTTAATAGGTGGCAGAGTATGTATGAGAATCTTAGAGCAATTTGGGTCCAGAGTTCTTGCTTAAAAATTTGAAGATACATCATCTCTCCTTAAACTTGTCTGTCAAGAGTTAAATAATTATATTTTAAAATTTTCATCATATTTCTATTTTTGTAACTTTTTATTTTGAGATAGTTTCAGGTTTACAGAAAAGTTGCATATTAATTTAGGGAAAACTGATATTTCTGTGATATTGATACATCATATTCCACTAGACATTTGTGTCTTTCAAGATGCCATTTAAGTTTTCTTAAGATAACCAAAAAACCAAACCTGTGGCACTGTCAATTCTGACTCAGAGCAAACCTGCAGGAAAGAGTAGAACTGCCCCATAGGGTTTCCAAGGAGCTGGTGGATTTGAACTATCAACCTTTTGGTTAGCAGCCTGAGCTCTTAACCACTGCACCACCAGGGCTACATTTCTTAAATGACCCCCATTGGTTTTTAGAATCCCTGAAGATGCTATCTTCTTTTGCTGTTATTGTAAACAGGGTTTTCACTATTATCACCTATTACTTGCGTTTATCAATCTAATTATTTCTTTATGCCAATTTTATATGCCACTAACTGAAATATTTTATTGTTCTAATTACTTTCATCATTGATTTTCTAGGGTTTTCCAGATATTAGAGATTTATTTTGGGTACGTGCATTGGCTAATACCTCAATTGCTCTGTGAAATAGAACTGGAAACATTCTTGTGGTGTAGCTATTATTAAAAGATATGCCTCTAAAACCTCCAGTCTTTTCTGAATAATATCATATGCTAGCTTTAGGAAAACACACACACACACACACACACACATACATGTAAATAATTTGGGAGAGTATCCATGAACTCTTGTTTTCTTAATTTTTTTTTTAATCAAAATGGTTATTGAATTTTTTCAAAGCATTATTCAAAGTCTGTAGAGAAAGTAAGTTTTATTTTTCATAAGATCTGTTAACATGGTGTATTAATGATTTCCAAGATTGACTCAACCCTGCATTCCTGGAATAAATTTCATGTGGTCATAGTAAAATATTTTCTTAATGTGTTATTAGATTTGAAGGTATTTTAATTGTTTCAGGCTTATGGTCTAGAGATCTTTGAATATAAAGTAAAAGTCAGCTGAAAATAATCTAGATGTGGTACATTTGTTTATAGATTATTTCCTTAATAACTTTATCTATGTCTTCTATGGAAACTATGTTAACTTTCACAGACATGTTTGATAGAATGTTACTCACTTTCCACATGGATTTTTTTTTTTTAATGATTTTGTCATTGATTTTAGATTTACCATGTTGTGATCAGGGGAATATTTTTTCCTAATATTTCTACTTTATGAAACTTATTGGTGCATTAGGGAATTTTGTTGTAATATTTCTATTTAGTGAAATGAATTGATACTTTCTTTTTAACTGAATCAATTTCATTCTTGTTCCGGTTATGCTAGAGCTACAGAGGAAAGCGTTATCTCTATTAGTGAAAAAGTACTCTTAATAGAAGTGTAAGGTAGCTCTATAAATTCAACCATGTTTATTTTGTTCTTCTCTATCCTTATTTATATTTTCTCCACTTGATCACTCTTGTACTGAGAATGTTATGTTAAAGTCTTCTACTCTTAATGTATTTCTGTTAATATTTCCTTCCAGTTCCCATTGTTTCTGATTAATAAGTGTTTTCTTTGTTGTTTTGTTTCTAGATACTGATAACTATTTTATCATTATTGTAAAAAATGTGAATTTAGCAATAAAAAGTGTCCCTTAATTCATGGGGGTCTGAACTTTGGTGTCTGAATTTAAGCTCCTGTTTTCTTATTGTTTCCATTTGCCTGGTAGGACTTTGTTGAACACAGTTTTAGATGTGCTTCTTGTACACAGCATAGAGTTGGACAATGTTCTCTTAGACAAACTGAAGTCATATTTATTGGATAAGTCAAACCCTGAATTTCTGAAAAATTCTGCTCCATATTTGCTTTGATCATTATATGCTGCTTTTCAGAAATCCATTGCCAGTCTAATACTTGCTAAGTTATTTGATCTTTTTCCATGGAACCACTGATGAATTTTTTTTTTTTTTTTGTCATTGTTAGGTGCCATCCAGTTGGTTTCGACTCATAGTGACCCTATGTACAACAGAACGAAAAACTGCCTCGTCCTGCGCCCTCCTCAAATCTTGGTTATGCTCGAGCCCATTGTTGCAGCCACTATGTCAATCCATCTCGTTATGGGTCTTCCTCTTTTTAACTGACCCTCTTCTTTACCAAGCATCATGTCCTTCTCCAGGGACTGATCCCACTTTATAACATGTCCAAAGTATGTGAGACATTGTCTTATCATCCTTGCACTCTGATTGTACTTCTTCCATGACATATTTGTTCATTCTTTTGTCAGTCCTTGTTATATTCAATATTCTTCACCAATGCCAAATTCAAAGGTGTCAATTCTTCTTCAGTCTTCCTTATTCATTGTCCAGCTTTTGCATGGACCTTTATATTTAGATTCTAGTAAATTAATAGGCTATGTCTTGGAGTTGACCATTCTGGGCCAATTTCTTAAAGTTCCTGGTGGACCTTTGAAATATGTAGATTCAGGTCATCTTTTAAGTTTGGAAAGTTTTCTTGAATTAAAGAATTAACTATTAATTCTATTCCATTATTTAATTTGTTTCTTCTTCATAGCATCCAATTATATACATACTGGATATTTTTGCCTGTATTTCTTCTAAACAATTTTTCTCTCAGACACTTTTACCTTCTTTCTTTACATCATTTTTGTTCATGTGGTTCCTTTCCTGCTTTTCTTCAATGACCCTTTTAAACTCTTAGTTGAATCTATCATTTCTTGGTTACCTATTCCTTTAATTTTTTGTTATGTTTTTAATGTGCTTTTGTCTTAAAAAAAAAAAAAAATTTGTCTTAGAGGATCTTAATTTCCTATCCTTTTTCCCTTCTGCTTTACTCTTCAATTTCCATTGGGTTTCTTGCCCTTTTTTTTTTTTTTTAATATTCCTTTTCAAGAAGCATTGCCTTTCCAGGGTTGCCTTATGTAATTCTATGTTCCTTTTCAAAGTCCTTTTCCTGTAGTAAGTGGTCTGATCTAATAGGACACCTTTCAGTATTTTTATATTTAGAGTGGGCTTTCTCAGAGTGTTTGTAGCTCAATGTTACATCCTCCAGTTACCCTCTTCTTTTGCTTGCAGGTTTTTTTTTTTTTTTTCCCAAGATAATCTCTTTGTTCTCTACCATGCCTTGTGGCTGGAGTGTAACAAATAACTTTACTGAAAATCGATATCTATTTTACTACTAAAAGGTAATTTGGGATTTGTAGTGTTCTTTGTTTTCTAGTTAAAAATGAAAGGCATACTATGCATGTGGTTTCATTTGCTTTTCTTATATTTTTAGGGAAGATGTTGGGAGAGTTTTATTTAAGTCACTACCATTATTATAGTTAACCAGAATTTGTATTGGCCTTATTAATAACCAGTATTTTAATTTATTTAATCTTAATTTTATCAGATGATCCTTTATGGTCTCATAGCTCGCGATGTAGATAAATCATTGTGGTTCATTTACACTGAAAGATTAAAGAAATGACACATTTGTGACAATTTTCATCAATCAACTGATTTTAGAAACTTTTCCAGTGAATAATTGCTTAATCAAAATCTTTAATAGAAAACTATCTGGCTAATCCAACACTAAATGTGAGCTTTGGGAAGGATTATGATACATAAATATTTATTTTTCATAACTTATCATGGCCCTTAAAGTATAACAATAAACCCTTGTAGAACAGCAATTTTCTAGAGAAATTTAGTGATCTCTTCAGTTCCCACGATAGTCTGTTGCCAGCAGTGATACTTTAAAATCTGTTTTATCATATCTCTTTTCAACTCAAAGCTTTTTGATTTCCTTTCTCACTCTGAGTAAAAAGTCAGAGTCCTTTTCCATTGCCTATAAAATCCAACATGTTTTGGTCCCTGACTACCCTTTAAAAATTGTCTGTTTTCCATTTCACTCACTGTGTTCCAGTCACACTTTCCTTCTTTATGGTCTGTCACCACACCCAGTGTAACCTGTCCCAAAGCTTTCGTATGTAATATTCCATCTTCCTGGAAATCCTTTCCTATCATGTAGCTGTGGCTTGTTCCCATAGTTACTATAAGTTACTGCAGTCACTACAAACTGTTCATACATAACATTACCAGTGAGTCGTTCCAAGACCACATTATATATAGTAAAAACACTCCCCACTCTCTGCACTCATTTTATATATTTATACATTTAATTCTTTATTATATGCCTCCCCTCCTTAGAACATAACTCCTTTGAAGTCAGACGCTTTGTTTTGTATTCTCAGAAATTAGAACAGGAACAGATCCCAGCATAAAAAATTTCTCAGTAAATATTGGTTATATGAATAAAAGAAATTAATTTGTCTATATAGTCATATAATTCCTTGAGGGAAGAGAATGTGCAACTACCGTATTTTTACATAAATAATGTACATGTTATATGGTTTTCTTGTCAACCACCCAACCCCCTTGCCCATTATTTCCTAGGCAGGTTGTGTGTATTATATGTGTGGGAGTGTTATTTGCAAAAAATATGGTAATCTGTATTCTTGGTGATTCTTAGCAAGGTGTTGAACCCACACATAGTAAGTTCAAAATAAAGAATTACTACTGATGAATATTGAAGAGCCATTTATATTTCATATCATTCTCTTTTTTCATTCCAACAAATCTTTATAAAGTTCATATCCTATAACCATTTACTGTAATAGGTGAAAGTAATACCGAATTTAATAATACATGATATATAAGCTATGAAAAAAAACATTCATAATCATCATACACTGTAATATTTGAAAATTATAGATGTGTGGAAATCTATATCTACATTAGAATATTTTCTTCCAGATATTTAAAAAAGCACTGGGGAAAACATTATATATAAAACATGTGCATAACTCCTGATTTTATATGTCTATTGTATGTTTATCATACCATGCTAATAACCAGAAAATAATTATGTGATATGTGGCAAAAATTAGAACCCAGGCATACAGAGATAAATGATAAAACATTAACTTGAACTAAAGGATACTGGCTTTATAATTGTATGTCCACTTGTATCTTGCCCAGAGTACATTCATCTGCTATTGTTGTTTAAATGCCAATTTACTGAACATGCATATGGACAGGCATATATCAAGACCTCAAATTGCTGATGTCCTAAGAAAGAGAAGGAAGAAAAGAGCATTTCAAGATGCAAAACCTCTTAAAATGTACATAATAATAATTTTAATATTACCTAACAAAATTTTGGGTGTTACTATGTGACAAGCACTGTTCTACGTTCTTTCCATGAATTAACTTATTTTATATAACTTCACAGTTTGTATCAGATTTTTGTTAGGGACAGGAGTAAACTTTTTATTTCAAGTAACACAGTGAAGGGATAGCTGCATATATAAGGTAGAGAGAAGCATAAAAGGAAGCTTATTCAATAATAATTCTGTTGATAAAACTATCTAAAGAGGGAAGAGACTAAGAATCAGGATTGGTTAGAGTGGACAACTGAAGTGCTTTTTCTTCTTTAGCTTATTAGAGCTAGACCCCCATTCTTTCATTACGCAGCTAAGCTAATATATATACTGACAAGATATCAGAGGTTCTGGTAGGACTATGGCAAATTCACAACTTCCTGAAGAGAATCTTCTATGCTGGATGACTATTGTTTGCTTGGTTAGCCAGCAGGAAGGATTTGGCTGCTAAACAGCACTGGCTTCCCCACAACGCTATTCCTAAGGGACAATGATAATAATCCATAGCGCAAATGTATTAGTTTTATCTTTTAACAGAAAATGATATATAAAAAGAATATCAATGATAAATCATTGATCTCAAATAATAATCTTCCTATGAAGGCAAGACATTTCTTGAGGAATGTCCCAAAGAGAGAAAAGAGTTCTAAAAATGAGGCAAGAACCTGGCTATGATAAAGTGAGGAACACAGGACCCACCCACAGGAGTCCTTTTAAAAACATAATGCATTTATGAGAAGTAATTTGAACAAAAGTTATGCTCTTAATAGTTCAGAAGCATACCTTAGTGTTTTGGGTGATATTTGGTAATGGATAGGTAATATTTTCCTTCAATATCCAAGGTTTCTAGGTAGTAATTTCTTTCAATATGGTAACTGAACCTCTTCTATATCATGAACCACAGATAAATGACTCCCAACATCCCAGAGTGATGCACAAAGGATACCATTATTGTTGTTAGGTGTCATAGAGACCATTCCAACTCGTAATAAACCTATGTACAACAGGATGAAACACTGCCTGGTCTGTATCATCCTCACAATCATTATGTTTGAGCCCATCTCATTGAGGGTCTTCCACTTTTTCTCCTGACCTACTTTACTAAGCATGATGTCCTTCTACAGGGACTAATCCCTCCTAGAACCTGTCTAAAGTATGTAAGATGCAGTCTTGCAGTCCTTGATTCTAAGGAGCATTCTGGTTGCACTTCTTCCAAGGCAGATTTGTTCGTTCTTTGGCGGTCCATGGTATAGTCACTATTCTTCACCAGCACCACAATTGAAAGGCATCAATTCTTCTTTGGTCTTGCTTATTCATTGTCCAGCTTCTGCATGCATGTGATGTCATTAAAATACCATGGCTTGGGTCAGGCACACCTTAGTCTTCAAGGTGACGTCTTTGCTTTTTAACACTTTAAAGAGTTCCTTTGCAGCAGATTTGCCCAATGCAATGCATCTTTTGATTTCTTGACTGCTGCTTCCGTGAGTGTTGATTGTGGATCCAAGTAAAAAGAAATTCTTGACAACTTCAATCTTTTCTGTTTGTCATGATGTTGCTCATTGGTCCAGTTGTGAGGATTTTGGTTTTCTTTATGTTGAGGTGTAATCCCTACTGAACGCTGTGGTCTTTGATCTTCGTCAATAAGTGCTGCAAGTCCTCTTCCCTTTCAGCAAGCAAGGTTGTGTCATCTGTGTATCACAGGTTGTTAAGCAGTCTTCCTCCAATCCTGATGCCCTGTTCTTCTTCATATAGTCCAGCTTCACGGATTATTTGCTCAGCATACAGAATGAACAGGTATGGTGAAAGGACACAACCCTGACACATACCTTTCCTGACTTTAAACCAGGAAGTATCCCCTTGTTCTGTCTGAACAACTGCCTCTTGATCTGTGAACAGGTTCCTCATGAGCACAATTAAGTGTTCAAAATTCCTACTCTTAGTAATGCTGTCCATAATTTGTTATGATCCACACAGTTGAATGCCTTTGCATAGTCAATAAAACATAGGTAAACATCCTTCTGGTATTCTCTGCTTTCAGCCAGGATCCATCTGACATCAGCAATGATATCCCCGGTTCCACGCCCTCTTCTGAATCTGGCCTGAATTTCTGGCAGTCCCCTGTTGATATACTGCTGCAGCTGCTATTGAACGATCTTCAGCAAAATTTTGCTTGCCTGTGATATTAATGACATTGTTTGATAATTTCCACATTCAGTTGGATCACCTTTCCTGGAAATAGGCATAAATATGTATCTCTTCCAATCGGTTGTCCAGATAGCTGTCTTCCAAATTTCCTGGCATGGACAACTGATCACTTGCAGTGCTACTTCCATTTGTTGAAACATCTCAATTGATATTCCGTCAATTCCTGGAGCCTTGTTTTTTGCCAGTGCCTTCAGTGCAGCTTGGACTTCTTTCTTTAGTATCATTGGTTCCTGATCATATGCTACCTCTTGAGATGGTTGAATGTCAACCAATTCTTTTTGGTATAATGACACTGTGTATTCCTTCCATCTTCTTTGATGGTTCCTGATTCATTTAATATTTTCAGCATAGAATCCTTCGCTGTTGCAACTCAGTGCTTGAATTTTTTCTTCAGTTCTTTCAGCTTGACAAATGCCGAGTGTGTTCTTCCCTTTTGGTTTTCTATCTCCAGCTCTTTGCGCATGTCACAATATTTTACTTTTTCTTCACAAGCCACGTTTGAAATCTTCTGATGATTTCTTTTACCTCATCATTTCTTCCTTTTGCTTTAGCTACTCAACACTCAAGAGCAAGTTTTAGAGTCTCTTCTGACATCCGTTTTAGTCTTTTCTTTCTTTTTAATGGCCTCTTGCTTTCTTCACGTATGATGTCCTTGATGTCATTCCACAACGTGTCTGGTCTTTGGTCATTAGTGTTCAATGCCTCATATCTATTCTTGAGATGGTCTCTAGATTCAGGTGGAATATACTCAAGGTCGTACTTTGGCTTGCATGAAATTATTCTAATTTTTCTCAGTTTAACCTTGAAGTTGCATATGAGCAATTAATGGTCTCTTTCTGAGTCAGCCCCCGGCCTTGTTCCAACTGATGTTATTGAGCTTTTCCATCATCTCTTTGCACAGATGTAATCAGTTTGATTCCTGTGTATTCCCTCTGGTGAAGTCCATGTTTATAGTCTCTATTTATGTTGGTGAAAAAAGGTATTTGCAATGAAGGAGCCTTTGGTCTTGTAACATTCAATCATATGATCTTCAGTATCATTTCTATCACCAAGGCCATATTTTCCAACTACCAGTTCTTCTTCTTTGATTCCAACTTTCATATTCCAATCACCAGTAATTATTGATGTATCCTGATTGCATGTTCTATCAATTTCAGACTGCAGCAGCTGGTGAAAATCTTTAATTTCTTCAACTTTGGCCTTAGTGGTTGGTGTGTAAATTTGAATAGTAGTTGTATTAACTGGTCTTCCTTGTAGGCATATGAATATTATCCTATCACTGACAGTGTTGTACTTCAGGATACATCTTGAAATGTTCTTTTTGACGATGAATGCAACACCATTCCTCTTCGAGTTGTCATTCCCACCATAATAGACCATATGCTTGTCTCTTTCAAGATGGCCAATACCAGTTCATTTTAGCTCAGTAATGCCTAGGATATTGATCTTTATGCATTCTATTTCATTTTGACAATTAAAATTTTCCTAGATTCATACTTCATACACTTCAGGTTCAGATTATTAATGGATATTTGCAGCTATTTCTTCTCATTTTGAGTCATGCCACATCACAAATGAAGGTCCCGAAAGCTTGACTCCATCCATGTCATTAAGATCAACTCTGCTTTGAGGAGGCAGCTCTTCCCTAGTCATTTTTTTGAGTTCCTTTTAACCTGGGGGACTCATCTTTTGGCACTATACCAGACAATGTTCTACTGCTTTTCATAAGGTTTTCACTGGCTAATTCTTTTCAGAAGTAGACTGCCAGTTCCTTCTTCCTAGTCTGTCTTAGTCTGGAAGCTCAGCTGAAACATGTCCTCCATGGGTGACCCTGCTGGTATCTGAATACCAGTGGCATTGATCCAGCATCACAGCAAATCTCAAGCCCCCACAGTAGGACAAAGTGTAGATGTCTGTCAGTGGGGTAGGCTACAGTTGGTTAAAAAAAGTATAACATGTTATTTGCATAAAAATGCAGTGTGTGTATATGCCTAAGGAAAGAAATATTAAGACTTTGTTAGCCAGGTTTGCTTATAAGCTCTAAAGCTGAGGATCCTAGAAAGCTGCCTCAAGTTTTATGAGGCATCACCAATTTTTAAGCTAATTATCTCAAAGCAGAGTCATATAGACTCTATTTGCCATTCCTGTACTGCCTCCCTCCACAGCACACACACACACACACACACACACACAAGCACATGACAACTAAAACCAAAATCGTTGCCGTTGAGTTAATTGCGTTAAAAAGTTAACTTCGTACCTAGGTTTTCATCAATTTTAATAATAAAATAATGTCTAAGTCATCCTTTCTTCATAAAGGCAAGAAGAATTGCTGTCACAAGGGTGAAAGCTACAGAAACGAGCTCTGGCTTGGTAGCACCATGGTCCTCGCCAGAGAAATGAATATTGCTGCCTGATTGCTGTAGGGAATGAGGGCAAAAGGACCATGCTGGAATAAGCAAGCCTTCTCTCACTCATGGTAGTAGGGTATCCTTTACCAGATACAAAAATCTCAAAAACCAAACCTGTTGCTGTCAAGCCTATTCCAACTCATAATGACCCTATAATACCAGGTAAGCAGAAAGAATTAAGAAAAGTGCATTGTCACAAACTAACCTCTTAACCCATAGTGATTTTATATTCCAGCAAACATGGCTCAAGCAGTAACGTTGAATCATACAGATTACTTTCAAAATTAACGACTTATATGACCTTGAAAGTACCTGAGTGGTGAAAACAGTTAACAAGAGCAGCTGCTAACCAAAAGTTTGGAGGTTCGAGTCAACTCAGAGATGCCTTGGAAGAAAGGCTAGGTAATCTACTTCTGAAACATCAGCGATTGAAAATCCTACTGTGACATACCTGGGCTTGCTGTGAATCACCATCAACTGGAAATGACTTTGGGCAAGTTACTTAATTTATCTGTCCTCAGTTTCTGCATTTTTCAGTGGGTATATAGGCCTATCTCATAGAGAATAATTAGGATTGAATGAGTATCTTTAAAGCAATGAAAATTGAATCTGTTACAAGAGAAGTGCTGTATAACTGAGTTAAAAAAATCAACTTACATACTTTGGCATCAGACATCTGAGTTCAGATGTTGGATTTACTTTAATAAAGCTTGTATTTGAAAAGAAACCTAAGATAATTATATGTAAAGTTATTTGAACGATATATAAATGAGTTTTTCAAGGCAAGGAGTTTTAAGGAAAATAATTTTACATGCCATTTGCCATTTTTCTATTATGATGTAAAAGAGTAAAAATGCTTTGATACTCAAGCATGATTTCCAATTTTTATATAAAAATACCAGATCATGGATTGAAAATAAATTGTCTAACTTTGTTTCTCTCCTTCTATTTCTTTTTTATTTTGTGTGTTGTTATGGAAACTTAAGCCAGTTTTCTAAAAAAAATACAGAAAGTGTTTTTCCTTGTGTGGTGAGAGAATTCTGAATGGTCTCTACATGGCCATACTGACACAGAACAAATATCTTGAGGGAAGTTATAACATTATAATTTTGCTGAATTAAAAGAAAATGAATCTAGATTTAGTTGAGAAACACTTAAAGGTATGGTTCCCTTAAAAATTATTTTTTCTTTTTTTTTGAAATTGCAATTCTAATAAAGGGAGTGTAAAAAAATTTTTTTTTTTTTTTTAATACTAGCAGCTTTAGAGAATCCTTGAGTCAAAAGACAGGAGCGCCACTGAGTGAAGCCTCATGTCCAGCCTGAGTGTCTTCACCTAAATTGAAAATTTTGGAATGAAGCAAAAGCATCATATTTTTTTATGTTCTTCCAAGTAGCAGATATGCTTATCATTCTGAGAAATGAGATAATAGTTGACTGAATCCTGAGATAACAAAGACAGGAAGCTGTTTTTGTTATGTTGTTAGGTGCCAACTAGTCGATTCTGACTCATAGAGATTCTATGTAGAATAGAATGAAACACTACCTGGTCCTGCACCATCCTCACAGTCTTTATTATGCTCAAGCCCATTGCTGCAGCCACTGTCTCAATCCATCTCATTGATAGTCTTCCTCTTTTTCGCCGACCCTCTACTTTACCAAGCGTGATGTCCTTCTTCAGGGACTGATCCCTCCTGACAACATGTCCAAAGTATGTGAAATGTAGTCTCACCATCCTTGCTTCTAAGGAGCATTCTGGTTTTACCTCTTCCAAGACAGATTTGTTTGTTCTCTTGGCAGTCCATGGTATATTTAATATCCGTCACCAACACCACAACTCAAAGGTGTCAATTCTTTTTCGATCTTCTTTATTCAACATCCAGCTTTTGCATGCATAGAAGGCGATTGAAAACGCCATGGCTTGGGTCAGGTGCACCTTAGTCTTCAAGATGACATTCTTGCTTTTGAACACTTTAAAAGAGGTTTTTTGCAGATTTGCCCAATGGAATGCATCATTTGATTTCTTGACTGCTGCTTCCATGGAAGTCGATTGTGGATCCAAGTAAAATGGAATCCTTGATAACTTCAATGTTTTCCCTGTTTATCATGATGTTGCTTATTGGTCCACTTGTGAGGATTTTCGTTTTCTTTATGTTGAAGAATGTGGCCTTTGATTTTCATTAGTAAGTGCTTCAAGTCCTCTTCACTTTCAGCAAGCAAGGTTGTGTCATCTGCATAAAGCAGGTTGTTAATGAGTCTTCCTACATCCTGATGCCCTGTTCTTCTAGATATAGTCCAGTTCTCAGATTATTTGCTCAGCATGCAGATTGAATAGGTATGGTGAAAGAATACAAACATGACACACATCTTTCCTGACTTTAAACCATGCATCCTCTTGTTGTGTCTGAACAACTGCCTCTTGACCTATGTACAGGTTCCTCACAAGCACAATTAAGTGTTCTGGAATTCCCATTCTTCACAATGCTATCCATAATTAGTTCTGATCCACGTAGTCAAATGCCTTTGCGTAGTCAATAAAACACGGGTAAACATCTTTGTGGTATTCTCTGCTTTCAGCCAGGATCCATTTGACATCAGCAATGATATCCCTGGTTCCACATCCTCTTCTGAATCTGGCTTGAGTTTCTGGCAGTTCCCTGTTGATATACTGCTGCAGCTGCTTTTTAATGATCTTCAGCAAAATTTTGCTTGCATGTGACATTAATGATATTGTTCGATAATTTCCACATATGGTAGGATCACTGTTCTTGGGAATAGGCATAAATACAGATCTCTTTCAGTTGATTGGCCAAGTAGCTGTCTTCCAAATTTCTTGGCATAGATGAGTATTTCCAGCTCTGCATTCTTTTCATCGAAGCATCTCAGTTGGTATTCCATCAATTCCTAGAGCTTTGTTTCTTGCCAATGTCTTCAGTTCAGCTTGGCTTCTTCCTTCAGTACCATTGGTTCCTGCTCATTTGCTACCTCTTGAAATTGTTGAATGTCAACCAATTCTTTTTGGCATAGTGACTCTGTGTATTCCTTCTATCTTCTTTTATTGCTTCATGAGTTTTATTGCTTATTTTCCCTATAGGATCCTTCACTATTGCAACTCAAGGCTTGAATTTTTTCTTCTGTTCTTTCAGCTTGAGAAATGCTCAGCATATTGTTCCCTTTTGGTTTTCCATCTCCAGGTCTTTGCACATGTTATTATAATACTTTGTCTTCCCATGTGCCTTTTTGAGATCTTCTGTTCAGTTCTTTTACTTCACCATTGTTTTCTTTCTCTTTAGCTACATGAAGTTCAAGAGCAAGTTTCAGCATCTCTTATGCCATCCATTTTGGCCTTTCTTTTCTTTCCTGTCTTTTTAGTGACCTCTTGCTTTCTTCATGTATGATGCCCTTGATGACTTTCCACAACTCACCTTGTCTTTGGCCATTAGTGTTCAATGCGTCAAATCGATTCTTGAGATGGTCTCTAAATTCAGGTGGGATATACTCAGGGACGCACATTGGCTTTCATGGGCTTGTGCTAATTTTCTTCAGTTTCAACTTGAACTTGTATATGAGCAATTGATGGTATATTCAGCAATCGGCCCTGGCCTTGTTCTGACTGATAATACTAAATTTTTTCCATTGTGTCTTCCCACAGTTGTAGTCGATTTGATTCCTGTATATACCATCTGGCGAGGTCCACGTGTATAGTCACCATCTATGTTCGTGAAGAAAGATATTTATAATGAAGAAATTGTTGGCCTTGAAAAATTTTATCATGGAATTTCTGGCATCATTTCTATCACCAAGGCCATATTTTCCAACTACTGATCCTTCTTTGTTTCCAAGTTTCACATTCCAATCTTCAGTAATTATCAATGCATCCTGATTGAATGTTCAATCAATTTCAGACTACAGAAGTTGGTAAAAATCTTCAAATTTCTTCATCTTTGGTCTTAGTGGTTGTTGCCTAAATTTGAATAATAGTCATATTAACAGTCCTTCCTTGTAGACGTATGGATATTATCCTATCACTGACAGCATTGTACTTCAGGATAGATCTTGAAATGTTCTTTTTGATGATGAATGAAATGCCATTCCTCTTCAAGTTGTTCCCAGCATAGTAAACCATATGATTGCTTGATTCAAAATGACCAATACCAATCCATTTCACCTCACTAACGCCTATTATTATCGCAGACTAAATAAAATCTTAAAACTTTTAAAATGACATCATTTCATTTTACTAATAAAAAAGATGAAAATCAGAGAAGTGAATTGATTTGCCCAAAGATTCATTGTAAAGGATTTCTGAGTCCCATTCTAATATTCTTTCTTGTGTATGTGGAGCACTAGGCATCATTTTTGACATTTCTCCACCAATGATTTTCCTTGGTTTTCTTATTTTTATTTTCTGCACTTGTAGAGTTGGTAACAACCAGCTTAAATTTAAAAAATGACAAGAATAATAATCTAGAAACTTGTAAAACAACAACATAAATGATTAGCACTGAAAAAATTAGTTCTACCTGTTTTGCTGTTTTACTTTAGGCGATGCTAACAATAAAATTTTTGATAGGCAACTAGAAAAGCAGAGGTAGGCTTTTCATTCTGGGTAAGCTTACCAGATAAAATACAGAGCACCCAATTAAATATTCAATTTGAATTTTAGGTACAAGAAATAATCTTTTAGTGTAAGTATGACCAAAATTTTGCATGGGGCATCCAAAACAAAAAAACCCAGTGCAGTTGAGTCGATTCCAACTCATAGCGACCCTATAGGCCAGAGTTTACAGAGTAGAACTGCCCCATAGAGTTTTGGGCATACTTGTACTAAAATATATATAACCTGTTTCGTTGAGTCAATCCCTACTCATAGCAACACCATAGGACAGAGTGGAACTGCCCCATAGAATTTCCAGGTTGTAGCTGGTGGATTAGAATTCCAAGACTTTTAGTTAGCAGCCCAACATGTAACCACTGCACCACCAGGGCTCTCTAGATCTGGGGAACCTAATGCTCAGCTTTAGGACTAAGTTTGAATTTACTCTAATACAGGCAATTTGGGCCAGTTACCAAAATTATTTCAGATCTAGTTTGTCTAAAATAGGTTCCTGAGCAGCACAAATAGTTTGTGCTTGACTCCCAACTTAAAAGTGGTGGTTTGAATCCACCTAGCCAAGCAATATAGGCCTGGCAATCTACTTCCTTTAAGATTACAGCCAAGAAAAGCCCTGTGGAGCAGTTCTATTTTGTAACACGTGAAGTCACCATGAGTAAGAATTGACTCCACGGGAATTTTTTTTTTTAAATTTAAAATAGGCCCATGTTCTGATTCAGTGAGGTATACATAGAATGCTCTTGAATATTTCCATATTTACAGAAGCATTAATCCCTTGTATTTCAGAATTAGTATTTATCCCAGGTTTTGTTCCACCCCTCTCAGGCCACTGTAGAAACTACCAGATTCTATAGACAGAGTAATTATGATACCTTGACAAGAATGGATTTTACATTTGGTGAAGGGACTTCAGTGCGTCATGAATAATTTCTAACGATAACAGCATTGGAGAATAACTATAGTTGCTCTGAAGGATCAGTTTTTAGCATAAGCATTCCAACATATGCATTTTTTTCCCACCAGGAACATATTTTTTTTTTTTTAGTTATTTCTTTCCCCCTTCCTTGTCTTATAAGAAAAAAAAAAAGTAACAAAAACATTTTTTGGCCTTTGTTCCTTAACAGACGACATGTTTATTAAGATCTCCACCCCAGTAGATGTTTAATTTAGAACCCAGTGAGACAATCCTGCCTGTGCTAGATGTCTTGTTCTTAGCATTCACAGGCATTTGTTGCTTCCCAGCCAGAACAGAGGCAGTTAATGATGTCCATAAGGCTCCATCAACATGACTTAAATTCAAAGATGTTTGCATGTGTAATAACCACACTGGAAAAAAAAACAAGTGATAATTAAGAGTCTGAAATACAGAAGGGTAATGCACTGTCCTCCTCCCCAGTAGGGAAGTTCATTAGCAGTGGAATCATGTCATTTGCCCATCTGTTCATAATTGCATTCACCCCAGGAACTAAGTGAAGGAAGTGACATCACATGGTCCTTATATACACAAGTCTGTAAATCACATGTATGTTCATACTGCATGGATGACTGAAAGAAAAAAAAAAAAAAAGGCAAAACAACAACAAAACCCCCAGCAGAAACAATTACAACTAATTGAGCCTTTTCCAAGCTTAGGGTAGGCAGAGATAACCTCATTAATTTTGTAATCTCGACAAGACGTTCCATCTCTAGGAAATCTCACAGAAAAAGAAGACGCTGCTGCTCGTGTGTGCTGTCAACACCATATTGTAGGGACAATTATCTTTCAACTGGTTGAAGACACACCTCTTGTTTGTATGTCCTAAACATCGGGTGCTTAGCAGCTGCTGTAATATCAAGGGGCAAATGAAGCAGGCCCTCATTAGATTAGCACTGAGCTTATTGCTGGTGCCAGTCTCATTATTACTGGTAACTAAACTGGCAGATTGTCAGGATGCCTCATGGCCAGATGAGCTTTTGCAGCTCTTTGTTTGTAGTTATAAACAAGGAACTGAAAGCAATCCTTTGGGCATAGCCATGTCTCAGAGGATTTTTCGTGAGCAGCAATCAACTAGCAGAGGCAGCATTTGTAAACAACTTCTTATTTTTAAGGAATGATAAAAATTACAACGTGGTGTGTGCTTTGGACCGGGAACTTGTTAATTATTTACTGTCACCTGCTCTGATCAGGCCCACCAGTTGAAAGTGTTATGGTTTTGCCTTAACTATTCTCTGCCTGTCATGAACACCAATGGAAATATAGGCTTTCAAGTGGTGGAAACCTGTTTTTCATTTTAAATAATCTGCAAAATATGAGACATTACATCATAGTCTTAAATGCAAAGCAGATTTTCTTACTTTTCTTGGAAAACAGTATTGCATCCAAGGTCTGTACTCTGATGCATTTCAAGGTATTTTGAATTGGTTAGGTCACCAGAATGGGGTTCTTAACCTATTTAAAAAATGATTCACAAGCGTTTGGCAAACACTGCCGAGTGAATATTTGAAAAATGAAGACTAGAATTGGTATTGTAGTATCCACCTGAGTAACTGAAGAAATTAGTCTAACCAAATGAAATCAGGCTTAAAACAATATCTATAATATTCAAAGAAATATGATCGTGCGAGCAATGCCTCACCTTACTTTCACCAGGGCAATATACACACAAAGGAGGAAGACTAATAGCTTTAACCAAGCTCTAGAAAATAAAAACACATTTTCTCTATTTAAACACTCTTAGGCTTTCTGGGTTTAAGGAATAGGAATCAAGACCCCAAATTCTAATATCTACATGGCAAAAGAGATTTTTGGAGCCTAAGCCACTCAGTTGGTTTATTGCTGTTTGCTAAGTGCAAGTTAAACTCCAGAAGGCTGAATATTTTCCCAGCAAGCTATCAATAAATAGCTCCAGGGCCAAATCTGATCCTCTACTGTTGGTTTGTGAGGATTTACTGTGAATTTCTGTGTTCCAGTAAAGTATACCTTTTTGAGGATAACATCTCCTTGGTAAAAAGAAGCCATCCAAAAAAATAAGACTGAGATTTCAATCATTTCCCTAGAGAGTAGTAATGAATGCAATACAGATTTTCATTTCAGCAATTTGGCTTTGCCCTTTAAGTAATATAGGTAGTCAGCAGTTCAAATTATGAATCCACAGAACTTTGATAATTCTGGAATCTTCATGCATTTTCTCCATATTCTCTCTGTCTTCAGCAAACACATCTAAACTCATTGAAATTCTGCCATTACTATATATCTTAGAATCATCTTTGCAAACTCTCAGGAGCTTAACTGTTGAAGTAGTTGTTGTTAGTTGCCCTCTAGTTGATTCTGACTCATGGTGACCCCAAGTGTGCAGAGAAGAACTGTTCCATAGGGTTTACAAGGCTGTGACTTTTTGGAAGCAGATCACCAGGTCACCTCTTGGTGGGTTCCAACTGTCAACCTTTCAGCTAGTACTTGAGCATTTGACTGGTCCATCTGAGACTCCTCAGAAGCTCACCTACAACAAGCTAATTCTTCAAGACTACCTACTTCCTCTCAAGTAAATAAACTCTGTGTCTTTCAGGAATTGTTCCATTGCAGGGGGATTTGAGTGAGATACAAAGCTAAGTCTTCCTTTTTGTGAGGCATATGATATTTACTTTACCTATGACATCAACATAGGAACTCAACTTCTATTTAAATTTTTCACTAAAAATTCTGTAAAATAACAAAGCACCTTAAATAATTCTCCTCCCCAAATTCATTTAAATGTTTTCTCTTAATAGGAATAATCATTTTAAGGCATACACCCTACAGTGGTATCAGCTTTTTCTTAGCTACTTTTGTATATATATATATATATAAATCAATGCTTTTTTTCAGGGGTCGACAAAATATTTTTTTAAGAAAAGAATTGCATGACTCAAACATCAAAGCATTAGATTTTGCTTTAAATTGGTCTGAGTTGAGACAAAAAAAAAAAAAGGCCACTTCAGAAATTTTTAAACACTTAAAAAATATGTTAATATGCAAATCATGTTGTTCTTTTTATATAACAGATGCCTGGTGTCATGGATTGAATTATGTCCCCCCCAAAATGTGTGTATCAATTTAGCTGGGCCGTGATTCCTGGTATTGTGTGACTGTCCACCATTTTGTCATCTGATATGATTTTCCCATACATTGTAAATCTTGCCCCTATGATGTTAATGAGGGGGAATGGGCAGTTGTGTTAGTGAGTCAGCACTCAACCTACAAGATTAGATTGTGTTTTGAGGCAATCTCTTTTGCAATATTAAAGAGAGAAGCTGCAGAGACACAGTGGGATCTCATACCACCAAGACAGCAGTGCTGGGAGAAGAGCGTGTCTTTTGGACCCAGGGTTCCTACACAGAGAAGCTCCTAGTCCAGGGAAGGAGTGATAAGAAGGCCAACAGAGAGAGAAAGGCTTCTCCTGGAGCTGATGCCCTGAATTTGGACTTTTAGCCTCCTTTACCGTGAGGAAAAAAACTTCTCTTTGCTAAAGCCATTCACTTGTGATATTTCTGTTACAGCAGCACTAGATAACTTAAGACATTTAGTATCCTTTAAACATATTAATTTTTGTTGCACTTCATGTTTAGATACATAGATAAATGCATATGTACACACGTAAACTATAATTTTCAAGAGCAGTCTCTTGAAAAATACCATTAAGAATATTTGAACACAATGGCTTTTACTAAATGCTATGGAATACTGAAATGTAGAGATGTTCAAACATTTGTATAACACTCTTTCTCCAACAAAAAATGGCACACTTGCATGGGTCTAAACACACTCTCTTCTATTGCTAGTGGGATCATAAAATACTGCATCCACTGTGAAAACAGTTTCACAATACCTCAAAAGGATAAACACAGAGCTACCTTACCAAGCAACTCCTTTTCTAGTTATGTGTCCAAAATAAAAGGAACCAGGGACTAAAATAGATACTTGTACATGAATTTTCATTTCAATATTATTCACAATAAACGAAAGGTAGAAATAACCTCATGTGTCCATCATTAGATGAATGGATAAACAAAATATGGTGTATACATACTGGCCTAGTTACCTACTGCTGCTATAACAGAAATACCACAAGTGGGTGGCTTTAACAAACAGAAATTTATTTCCTCACAGTTTAGGGGCTAGAAGTCCGCATTCAGAGTGCCAGCTCCAGGTGAAGGTGTCCCTTTCTCTGTTGGCTCTGGGGTCCTTGACTCTTTCCATCTTCTTTTTCTCAGTTATTTGAAGATCTCATGTGGTATGGCATCTCTCTTTCCCCATCTGTGCTTTGTTTGCCTAGTTGTTTGCTCAATCTGCTCTTATTTATCTTAATATAAATTTAAGACATAGCCTACACTGACACCACCTCATTAACATCACAAAGAAAACACATTCTCAGATGGGATTATAACCACAGGAATAGGGGTTAGGACTTACAGCACATTTTTTTAGGGGACACAATTCAATCTATTACATACATGTTGTTGTTGTTGTTAGGTGCCATTGAGTCCGTTCCTACTCACAGCGATCCTATGCACAGCAGAACGAAACCCTGCCCGGCCCTGCGCCATCCCTACAATCGTTGTTATGCTTGAGCTCATTGTTGCAGCCACTGTGCTGCTATAACAGAAATACAAATGGGTGGCTTTAACAAACAGAAATTTATTTTCTCACGGTTTAGGAGGCACATAGTGGAATATTACTCAGCTATAAAGAGAAATAAAGTTCTGTTACATGTTATGGCATGGATGAATCTGAAAACATTATGCTGAGTGAAATAAATCAGACACAAAAGGACAAATATTGCATAATCCCACTTATATGAAATATTCAGAATAAGCAAATGCATAGTGGCCAAGGTTTATTAGTGGTTACCAGGAGTGGGTGGGAGGGGAAAATCAGGAATATTCCTTAAGGGCTATAGGTTTTTTAAGGGTGATGAAAAGATTTGGAAACAAATAATTGTGATCTGTGGGCTGAAATTCTTCTAGACCAAACCCCATCCAGTTCCTAAACCAGTGCAAATCAAACCTAGAAATATAGTATGGTTCAAGTCTCTGATCAGGAGCTATCTAGAGCAGGGGTCAACGAACTTATTATTGAGAGTATCATATGGTAAATATCTTCAATTTTATTGGCCATCTGAACTCTGCCACAACTATTCAACACTGCAGTTGTAGTATGAAAACAATCAAAGCTAATATGTAAACAAACAAATATGATGGCATGTCAATAAATCATTTTTTTGTGGACACTGAAATTTGAATTTTATATGATTTTGAAAAGTCATCAAATAATATTCATTTCTTTTTTAAAAACAATTAAAAAACATAAAAAACTGTTCTTTGCTCACAGGTCATAAAAAATAGGTGGTGGGTTAGATTAGATCCGAAGATCATAGTATGTCAACTGTACAGTAGAGTCAGTCCCTAGTGTGCCTGGTGCCTGTGTGTATGTGTGTGTGGGGGCATGGGGAGAGGATGTTTCTGAGCCTCAGGAGTCCTTAAGTACACACCAGTTGCTTCAGAGTCCATTCCAACTCGTGGCGCCGCCACGTGTGTCAGAGTAGAACTGTGCTCCATAGGGTTTTCAATGGCTGCTTTGTCAGAAGTAGATCACCAGGCCTTTTTTATGAGGCACCTCTGGGTAGACTCGAACTTCAAACTTGTCAGTTAGCAGCCAGGAACATTAACCATGTGCACCACCCAGGGACTCCATACAAAAAAAAAAACCCATTGTTGTCGAGTTGATTGTGACTCATAGCGACGCTATAGCCTGCAGGAATTTCCAAAATGGGTCATTAGCATATACGATTGCCAGACTAGCACTTGCCAACCTGCATTCCTTGGTAGAGTGTCGGGGGAAGCATATCCTGCTTCTACATCCTTAATCAACTGGTTGAGCTTCAGTTCCCAGACAGGCCCATCTTCTCCGACCTAAGATGCTGGCTTAGAAAACAACTGCTCAGTAGCCATGGCGGCCTTACCTGTTGTACAATGAGTGTAGTGCATTACTTGGATTACTTTTATGCGTCATCACAGATTACATGGGCTTTTTGTGGTTTCTTGACTGCCCAACAAGTTGATGACAGAGAGATGTTAATCTTCCACTGTCACCAACTTTATTTGCCCTAATTTAAATCTGTTAAATCCACCATCTTCTTAGCCTGATGATATAGAAGCATAAATTGTTAGAGAGAACATTAGACTAAAAATTATGGGAAACTTTTACCAAGCAATGTCTCAGATGACAATGATCTCTTCACCAATTTGTCTCCAAGGGGCTGATCAAGGAATTGGTTATGAACTCTGGCAAGTCTGGTTCAAATATCACTTCTAGGATACATAGTAATTGGCTATATAGCTATACTTAAATTTTCTAATTACTCTTTCCTCAAGAGTACTGTGGATATATTAATGTATCTACTTTTTGAGTGTTATTAAATGTGATAATATATATGTCTGGGTTAGGAGTCCCTTGGTGGCTTAAATGCTTAATGCTCTCAGATGCACCTGGTGATCCACTTCCAAAAATCAGTCACTGAAAATCTTATGGAGCACAGTTCTATTATGACACCTATGGAGTCACCTTGACTCGTAATCCACTGGACAGAAACTGGTATATATATTCCTGTAAAAAATATAGTGGCTTAAACAACACACTCTTACTGTCTAAGGGTTTCTGCAGGTCAAAAAGTTCCTGTGCAGTTAAATTGGATTCTCTACCTCAGAGTCTCTTCAGACTGCAATCCAGGTGTTAACTGTGACCTCGTAGGGCTTGTTTGGGGAAAGAGCCTCTTTGAACACCCATCAGTCTGTTGTCATAATTAATTTCCTTGTGACTGCAGGGCTGAAGGCTTCAGTTCCTTAGTGGAGGCCACTCTTTGCTCATAGAACCTGCCAACAGTTCTTTGTTATGTGAGCTTCTTCAACATGGTTGCTTGCCACATGGTAGCCGGCTTCTTCAAAGCAGCAAAGGAGAGTTTCTGATTCAAAGATGGTCAGTCTGTCTTGTAAAGGCTATCACCTGACCATTTGCTCCAAATATTTGCATGTAGAAGAATCCTTCCATAGCTTATGAAAAATGCAGACTTATACCCTACTTCCAATTATTCTCATTCAGTAAGTCTGGGTTGGAGACTGGGGTTCTACCTTTTAATAAACCCTTTAGGTTATCCTCGTACAAGTTGTTGAAAAAAATTTTTTTTAAAAATCATGTATCTGTTAGATAAAATAAGACTGCTTGATTTGTATCCAGAAGCTTGGTTATTTTTGTTATCAACAAAAATGTGTGACATTAACTTTGTGTCCTTAATATATATGGAATAATGGAGAAAAAAAAAAACCAACAGTAACAAGAAATGGAAACGCTTTGCTTATGCTAAAGGTTATATTTCTCATTCGTAAAACAGTCCGTGTCAATCCATGAAAAAGCCAATTATGCAATCTATCTAAAAAGATTAATTAAGGGAAATGCTACCCCACAACACAAATGAGAAAAGATATAAACCAATACTGAAAAAGAGAAGCTGGGGATGTATTCAGCAGAACATAATTGAAAATGTATTTTCTGTCCTGTGTAAACTATTAATAAATTGCCTACAGTCTTACTGAAAAAGAGCTTAATATTTAATCAAAGGAAATTAGAGTATATTTAAAACCACTAACAAGAAACCAAGCAAAGAAATGAATAGTAAGGAAACTATTAGCACTAAATTAAAGATGTGTAAACATATTAACTAAATATAGAAACACATTGTGCAGAGACATATTCAAAGTCATTTATTATATGCCCTGTGATCTCAGTGATATAAATGGTCAAATAATCCAATTAGATTCAATTTTATAATTTGGAAAGCTGTCTGATATATTTTAAAAAGGCCAGACTTTGGAAAAATAGAGACGCAAGTTAAAATTAAATTTATTCCTTGTTACCGATGTGAGATGTAATGAGATACTTAATATCTTCTTCAAGATACTCATATATGAAGTGGTGGTAATATTTATTGTGGATTTTGTGAGAAACAAATGGATATATGACTCCTGGTAAGCATAAAATATTGACCTCTTAACTCATTTTCTACTTTCTGGAGTATTCCATATGGAGAAGAAGACCACCCTGTAAGATGTTCAATATGATTTTATTATTGAAAATAGAAATTTTCTAAAGTTTTTTTTTTTTTTTCCTAATTCGTTTTATTATTTAGTTACCTTGTAAAATGCAGACTTCTCTCATGGATATTTCAATTTACGTGAGCAATGTGAACCTTACAAGTATGACAGGTGAAATAATTTGAAATATTGACATTCTTAGTGTCTAGGCTGATAGAGCAGATTCCATGCAAGGCCAAGGCCTACGTGAGCATCTCGACATAGTTGCGTGGTTGATAGAGCATGGGGACACCTGGATGGCCTATGCACATACTGGACAGGCCAGTCACTTGCCTTTGCAATGTTTATGCTTCACAGTAGTTCCAATTAAATTTTAGTTATAAATTCAGTGTTGACTTGAATTCTAAGAATTGCCTCTCTTCCTAGTCAGAGGAAATATAATGAGACGGGGGTCGTTGAGTCATGCGCTACACATTCATTAATTTATAGCTAGCTCCACTCTGATCTCTAGTCCCCAGTTCTTTGGTAGTTGTGCCATCACCAAAATGCCTAGGTCTGAGTTTCTGCCTCGTACTTTAGATTGCCTGAAATAGACTGTATCTGTCCTGTGCACTTCTTCAGTTTCCTGATGTCTTATTCTGTATTCTTGTTTTGTCCATGCCAGAATTTCTGACTTTACCCGCACTTTCCAGATGCCCTATCTTGTCCCTGAAGTCCAGTTTCTAATCCCTACTGTTAGACTTCTCTAATGCTACCAGTCCTCTCGCAAACCCCTCTCATTCTGAGATACGAAGGTAAACCTTGGTTTGAAACATTTCCTTATCATACTTGATTCCAGCAACTTTAATCACAGGGGAATATCTCTGTTTTATACTTTGCTTTAGATTCTTTTATCTGTATGAATGATCCTTGATTGTGATGAATTTTTAGAGGTCTATAAATTCTCTTCTCGGCTTTATTAAACAGGCTTGACCTATTTTATCCCGATGTGACTGAAGCTACCGTTTTGAAAGACAAATACATTATACCAGCTAGAGGGCTGTATCTCTGTTCTGTAAAATTCTTGGGGGAGGGAAAAGTATCTGCAAACAGAAAATACTGAAAAATGTAAGACTAGACTCAGTTGCAAAACAAAACAAAATAAAAACATAATGCACATATGCACACTTTTTTATTTTTCCAATAATTACACAATATTTCACACTCTTAAACAGGAAAGTTATGTGAAATGTAACATATTGCTAGGAGAAATAAATATGCAAAACACATCTATAATGATCACATTAAACTCTGCAACTGATATCATTGGGAATTTTTATATGTGAACGTGCTAAGTGTGTAGTTCCTTGTAATACTATCTCTTGCCTTTATTCATTTAGTCTCACATGGTGACAATGTAAACTTCTCTTTGTCATTTTTGTTTTATTCACCCTGAATATGTCATTATTTATGAGGCTACATTATGGCACTTCATGACATATTCATTTGATGCCGTTTCTTGCACTTCGAAATTTAGTTTAAACTGTAATACTGATATATTTTGCATGCTGTATTTAATAACTGGCAGCCTAGGAGCTGTGACAAGTTAATCTCTTTCAGAAGTCAAGAATAACCATGGTTCAAATGATGTCCTTTCCTTCCTAGCAGAACCATGACCTGACTAAAATTTTCAAATTATAAGGTATATTTGGTAATTCATTTTTAGTGTCTGGATGAATATGTATATTGAAGTTTTCTTTTTTTTTTTTTGGAGTTAGACAGACGAGTTTGAATAACTTATAACTTGTTTATAAATTAAATGCCTTTGAGTAACACATTTGAGACTTAATTTTCTCATTGATAAAATACAGATACAAAAATTAACTCATACAGTTATTGTGAGAACAAAGTGTAATAATGTGTAAAGTACATAATTTTTAGTAAATATTCAATGTGTTTTAAATGACTAATATTCTTAATATAGAGATGTGTTTTTTAATTAAAACAGTATATAGAACTTTCTAACTTTATTCTAATATACTGTTAAGTATATGTGCAAATAAAATATACCTAGAAATACAAAATATTTGTCTCACATACTTTGGACATGTTACCGGGAGGGATCAGTCCCTGGAAAGGGACATCATGCTTGGTCAGTGAAAAAGAGGAAACTCTCAGTGACATGCATTGACACAGTGGCTACAACAATGGGCCCAAGTGTAGCAACGATTGTGAGGATGGGACAGAACCTGGCAGTGTTTCATTGTGTTGTACATAAGGTCGCTATGAGTCAGAACCAACTTGATGGCAACAACAAAAACAGAAATATACAATATTAAAACAAAAACAAAACCTTCAACTTTCGGCTTACTCTGGTATTTTTTTTTTCCCCTAACCCTCCAAAGTACTCTTCGCAATAATTTCATGTTGCCAAATCCAATAAGGTTGTGTCTGCCCTTACTTCAACAGATCTCTTGGAGGCATTTGGTCCTTGATGACTGCTCCTTCCCCAAATACTGAGGTTCTTTACGTGTTGGTCTTAAGCCCCTTCTTATCATTCTATATATTCTCCTATTTGGGAATATCACTAAAAGTGATCACCCACCTCAGCTGAATATGATCAAGCATTTTAGGAATAAATCTAGCTCTTAATTCACAGTGGAAACAGAAGTATTTCCTGAGATGAGAATTCCTTATATTTCATAAATCTACATGATCAGGAACTGATGGTACTGAAGGAAGAAGTCCAAGCTGCTCTGAAGGCATTCGTGAAAAACAAGGCTCCAGGAATTGATGGAATATCAGTTGAGATGTTTCAACAAACACATGCAGCACTGGAGGTGCTCACTCGTCTATGCCAAGAAATATGGAAGACAGCTTCCGGGCCACCTGACTAGAGGAGATCCATATTTATGCGTATTCCCAAGAAAGGTGATCCAACCAAACGCAGAAATAATTGAACAATATCATAATATCACACACAAGCAAAATTTGGCTGAAGATCATTCAAAAGCAGCTGCAGCAGTATATCCACAGGGTCCTGCCAGAAACTCAGGCTGGATTCAGAAGAGGAAGTGGAGCTGGGGACATCATTGCTGATGTCAAATGGATCCTGGCTGAAAGCAGAACAATACCAGAAGGATGTATACCAGTGTTCTATTGACTATGCAAAGGCATTGGACTGTGTGGATCGTAACAAATTATGGATAACATTGCAAAGAATGGGAATTCCAGAACACTTAATTGTGCTCATGAGGAACCTGTACATAGATCAAGAGGCAGTTGTTCAGACAGAACAAGGGGATACTGAGTGGTTTATAGTCAGGAAAGGTGTGCATTAGGGTTGTATCCTTTCACCATAGCTATTCAATCTTGTATGCTGAGCAAATAATCCGTGAAGCTGGACTATATGAAGAAGAACAGGGCATCAGGACTGGAGGAGGACTTATTAACAACCTGCGTTATGCAGATGACACAACCTTGCTTGCTGAAAGTGAAGAGGACTTGAAGCACTTACTAATAAAGACCAAAGACCACAGCCTTCAGTATGGATTACACTTCAACATAAAGAAAACAAAAATCCTCACAACTGGACCAGTGAGCAACATCATGGTAAACGGAGAAAAGACTGAAGTTGTCAAGGATTTCATTTTACTTGGATCCACAATCACCAGCCGTGGAAGCAGCAGTCAAGAAATCAACAGATGCATTTCATTGGACAAATCTTCTGCAAAGGACCTCTTTAAAGTGTTGAAAAGCAAAGATGTCACTTTGAAGACTAAGGTGTGCCTGACCCAAGCCATGGTATTTTCAATCGCATCATATGCATGTGAAAACTGGACAATGAATAAGGAAGACAGAAGAAGAATTGACGCCTTTGAATTGTGGTGTTGGCGAAGATTATTGAATATATCATGGACTGCCAAAAGAAAGAACAAATCTGTCTTGGAAGAAGTACAACCAGAATGCTCCTTAGAAGCAAGGATGGTGAGACTGCGTCTTACATACTTTAGACATGTTGTCAGGAGGAATCAGTCCCTGGAGAAGGATATCATACTTGGCAGAGTACAGGGTCAGTTGAAAAGAGGAAGACCCTCAACAAAGTGGATTGATACAGTGACTGCAACAATGGGCTCAAGCATAACAACAATTGTAAGAATGGTGCAGGACCGGGCAGTGTTTCGTTCTGTTGAGCATAGGGTCGCTATGGGTCGGAACCAACTGGATGGCACCTAACAACAACAACACATGCTCACATGATTGTGCTTTTCTTCTTTCCTCCTGTTACTATGGAGGGGCTTTCTGCTGCTTATCAATTATCAAATCTTTTAACTATATTTTGAATATCTTAAAAAAATTGAATATCTTGCCTCCTACATTTTCAGGACACTTTAATGCTATCAAATGCATTACTTTTCTATCATCAACTATACCCTCATTATTGCATTTTTTAAATAACTTTTTGTTTTTTTGTGCTCTAGGTGCAGGTTTACAGAGCAAATTAGTTTCTCGTTAAATACACAAACTGTTTTGTAACATTGGCTGTGAACCCTGTGATATGTCAACACTCTCTCCTTCTCCATCCAGGTTTCTCTGTTTCCATTCGTTCAGTTTTCCTGTCCCTTCCTGTCTTCTCATCTTTGATTTTGGGCTGGCATGCCCATAGGTCTTGTATACATGATTGAACTACCAGGCACATTCCTCACGTGCATTATCGTTACCCTTACAGACCTGTCTAATCTTTGGCTTAAGGGTGAGCTTCAGGAGTGACTTCAGTACTGAGTTTAAATGGTGTCTGGGGGCATGCTCTCTGGGTTTCTCCAGTCTCTGTCAGACCAGCAAGCCTGGTCTTTGTGTGTGTGTGTGAGTTTGAATTGTGTCCTATATTTTTCTTCTGCTCTTTCCAGGACCCCCTATTGTGATCCCTGCCAGAGCAGTCAGTGGTGGTAACTAAGCACCATCTAGTTGCTCTGGGCTCATTCTGGTGAAGGTTGTGGTAGTTGTGATCCATTAGACCGTTGGACTAATCTTTTACTTGTATCTTTGTTTTGTTCTGTTTTTCATTCTCCTTTGCTTTAGCTGGGAAGGAACAGGTAGACGTATCTTAGATGGCTGCTCACAGGCTTTTAAGAACCCTGGACACTACTCACCACAGTCTGATGCAGAACATTTTCTTTATAGACTATGTTATGCCATTTGAGCTAGCTCTCCCCTGAGGCCATGGTCTTCTTTCCTCCGCCCAGGAGCTCAGTCCCTTAGGCATTCAAATGTGTCTGTGAAGCCTCTGTGACTTTGCCCTGAATCATTATTTTATACTTTATTGCAAAACAAAACACGATAAACATGTTGTAGACTCCTGTTTTATGTAATACAGAAAAACAATAATAATAAATAATAAAAATTGTATTCCTCCCCAGCTATTGATTTATTTCTCCTTTCTGTTACAGCAGGAGGCAATGGTGGCTCGGTGGTAGAATTCTCGCCTTCCGTGCGAGAGTCCTGGGTTCAAATCCTGGCTAAATGTACCTCATGCACAGCCACCACCTATCTGTCAGTCGAGACTTGCATAGTTTCTATGATGCTGAACAGGTTTCAGCTTAGCTCTCAAACAAGAAAGGTCTGGCAATCTACTTTTAAATATCAACCAATGAAAACCCTATGGATCACAAAGGTCTGGGGCTGCCGTGAATTGGGGGCTGAGTAGATGGCAGGTAATAACACCAGAAATATGTAACCACTACATTTTTAAAACAAGTTATATTAAATATTTGCTAACGTAGTTTCCTTACCCAGATTTGTCTTGCCTAACAAAACCACTAAAGCCATTCTTTATAAGGATTTTATGTTCTCCAGGTGGCTACAGTCAATTAAAAAATTAAATAATTTTGTCCCCAGTTGACCACTCCCTTTACCCTTCACTTCCATGACACCAAATACCCTTGGTTTCCCTCTTATCTCTCTGGGTGTTCTCTCTCAAGGAGTCCCTGGGTTAGTCAAATGGTTAAACACCTCTTAGTCAAAAGTTTGGTGGTTCGAACATACCAAGAAACTTCAGAAGACAAGCCTGGTGATTCGCCTTTGAAAGACCGTAACCTTGAAAACCCTGTGGTTAGTATAGTTGTACGAGTTACAATTGACTCGAGGTAAACTACCAACAGCATTCTTTCTCAATACTCTGCTGATTCCTTTTCCTCTAGTTATCTGAGTTCTACTGAATTTGGTTTTGGACAGCTTTTTTTTTTTTATATATTAACACTGAAAAGTATATTTTCCAAGCCTGTACTCTCATATGAAATTGACGTTCACAAGTCCAGCCATCTAACTGTTATCTCCTCTAGTTGGATTTGTGAAAGACTGCTTAAATTCAGTATGCGTGAAAGTAATCATCTACTTCCTTTAGCCTAGTAATTCCTCTCCACTAATATTTTTCTCTCAAAATTGTTATCAACTAATTACTCATTTGTCTCACTTCCACATCTAATTATTAAACCCAATAAAGGCATTGCCTATTTCTTTCTAGAAATTTTCCGCTTGCTTCAAGATCTTTCTCACTGATATCCTAATCTAAGCTACCATCTCTCAGTCTCTGATCAGTTCTCCGTACGCATACCTTTTTCTTTTTTTTAACTGATGATTTTTATTATATTCAGAGAGTTGTGCGATCATCACACAATCAATGTTAGGACATACTCATCACCCCCTAAAAGAAACTCTGTGCCCTTAGCAGTCATATTCCATATTCACCATTACCCCAGTTCTAGACAACAATTACTCTACATTCTTTCTGTAAAGATTTGCCTATTCTGGACATTTATATAATTGAAATCATACTATATGGTCTTTTGTGACTGGCTTCTTTTACTTGATGTAATAGTTTCAAAGTTCATCTATGATGTAGCATATATCAGTATGCCATTCTTTTTTATAAATGAGTAGTTGTCAGTTTTTAGTTGACATCTAGTCATTTACAACTCATAGCGACCCCATGTGTGCGGAGTAGAACTGCTCATAGTGTTTTCAAGGCTGTAAGCTTTCTGAAGCAGATGCCAGACTTGTCTTCTGAAGCACCTGTGGTGGATTTGATGAGCCAATTGTTGCAGCCACTGTGTCAATCCATCTCATTGAGGGTCTCCCTCTTTTGCCAATGATGATGTCTTTCTTTAGAAATTGGTCCCTTCTGATGACATGTCCAAAGTAAGTGAGATGAAGTCTCACCATCCTTGCTTCTAAGGAGCATTCTGACTGTTCTTCCTCCAAGATACATTTGTTTCTTCTTATGTCAGCTTATGGTATATTCAATATTCTTCACTAACACCACAATTCTAATGCATCAATTCTTCTTCAGTCTTCCATTTTCCTCGTCCAGCTTTCACATTTATATGAGGCAATTGTAAATACCATGGCTTGGGTTAGGTGGTTCTTAGTCATTAAAATGACATCTTTGGTTCTTAACACTTAATTTTTTTTGGCAGCAGAATTTGCCCAATTCAATATGATGTTTGAGTTCTTGGCTGCTGCTTCCAATAGCATTGATTGCTGATCCAAGAAAAATGAATTCTTTTACAACTTCAATCTCTTTTCCATTTATCATAATGTTGTTTCATATTATGTACTGGTGAATGGTTAAACACTTTCCTTATGAAGTCAGAAGCAGACAAGGGTGTCTGCTCTCTGTATTTATTTTGAAAATTTTAGTGAAGTTCCTATCCATTTTAATAAGGCAAGAAAAAGTAATAAAAAATAACCTCATTAGAAAAGAAAAAATATATGTATCTTTATTTGCAGATAACATTATTATCTAAGCAGTAAATTCAAAGAAATCCACAAAAAGTTACTAGAACTAATAATTTGGGCAAGGATGCATGGCATTTGATCAATATAAAAGTATCTATTATATATTTTTGGAAATATCCCCAAAACCAATGCCGTTGAGTCGATTCTGACTCATAGCAACCCTATAGGCCAGAGTAGAACTGCCCCATAGAAAATATTTCAATTTATATTTTGAAATATATATGATATAATTACAAAAGTAGATTATTTAAAGCATTGATAAATTTTTTGAAGTTCAGGTCTGTTGGTTATGAATTGCTCTCCATGGTTTCCGGGCTTTGTACACATAGTTCGCTCTGCTCAGAACACACTCTTCCTTCCACTTCTTGACCTAGATGGCTCCTACGTGTTCTATAGGCCTCAACTTAAATATCGTTTCCTTTGGAAAGTCTTCCCTGATGCCCAATAGCACAGCATCCTTTGGTTAGTTCTGTCTTAGAATTTGTCAGGTTATATTGTAATTTTATGTCTACTTATTTACCTCCCCCACTAGACTACAAGCTCTTTGATGGCTTATTGACTAGGTCTTAAAGTAGATGATAAATACTTGTTGTAGAGGTAAATAAAGGGAGGCATCTCTTGGATGCACTCAAAATCAATTTGTGTTAAAACTGCTTGAAACAGACGATAATATAAATATTAATTTACTTCTATTTTTTGTTAAAGAGAGTAGGCAAACAAGTGATTTATTAAAAAATTCCTGATAGACATTTGCATTTAAAAAATGTTTGCTTTTATGGCTTCAAAAGGAGGCAAGAATGATTTCCCACCTAAACCAAAAACCCACTGCCTGTTGAGTTGCTTCTAACTCATAGAGACCCTACAGGATAGAGTACAACTCTCCCATAGGGTTTCCAAAGCTGTAAATCTTTAGGAAGCATACTGCCATGTCTTCCTCCCTCTGAGTAGCTGGTGAGTTCCAACAGCCAACCTTTGGCTAGCAGCCAAGTGTTTTAACCACTGCACCACCAGGACTCCTTTTCCCATCTAGGTAGGGCGATATTAATTTTGTTTAGCTCACACCAGAGCTAAAACTTTTATGAGTTTTTGTTTTTTAATTTTTGTTGTGCTTTAAATGAAAGTTTACATATCAAGTCAGTCTCTAATATAAATATTTATATACACTTGCTATATACTCCTAATTGCTCTTCCCCTAATAAGACAGTACAGTCCTTTCCACTCTCTATTTTTGTGTCCATTTGGCTAGCTTCTGACCCCCTCTGCCCTCTCATTTCCCATCCCGACAGGAGCTGCCCGCATAGTCTCATGTATCTACTTGATCCAAGAAGCTCACTTCTCACCAATATCATGGTTCCTAAACCCCTACCTCTGCTACACTGGCCTTCGAAGCATTCAGTTTATTCAGGAAACTTCTTTGCTTTTGGTTTAGTCCACTTGTGCTGACCTCTCCTGTGTTGTGTGTTGTCTTTCCCTTCATCTAAAATAGTTCTTGTCTACTATCTACCCATCTCCCTCCCTCCCTCCCCACTCTCATAATCAAAGAATATTTTCTTCTCTGTTTAAACTATTTCTCAAGCTTTTATAATAATGGTCTCATACAATATTTGTGCTCTTGCAACTGAATAATTTCAATCAGCATAATGCCTTCCAGTTTCCTCCATGTTACGAAATGTTTCACGGATTCATCGTTGTTCTATATCAATGCATAGTATTCTATTGTGTGAATATACCATAATTTCTTTATCCACTCATCTGTTGATGCGCACCTTGATTGCTTTCATCTATTATATTTTTATTTACTAACGTTGAACAAACAGAAAAAAAATTCTGAAATACCGTTTTAAATAACAATATCAGACGTTTAGAGAGACTGACAAAATACATGAGAGACATGTATATTGAAAACTAAGAAATATTGAGACAAATTATAGAAGTAAATTGGAAATACAGAGATTAAGAAAACATAATATTGTAAATGTATCAATTGATATATATATAAATTACATGTGATCACTATTAGAAACTCATTCTGAATAGTGTATGAAATAGTGAATATAGCTTGATCAAAATAAAACAAAGCCAGAGAGCTACCAAAAAAAAAAAAAAAAAAAACCAAAACCCACTTCCGTCGAGTCGATTCCGACTCATAGCGACCCTATAGGGCAGAGTAGAACTGTCCCATAGAGTTTCCAAGGAGCAACTGGCGGATTTGAACTGCTGACCTTTTGGTTAATAGCCGTAGCACTTAACCACTACACCACCAGGGTTTCTGCCAGAGAGCTAGAACTGCCTAAATTAAAGACAGTATAAATCTACGCTAATCAAGGCAATTTCAGCAAAATGTTAGATAGGTCAACAGAAGAGAATAGAGAATTGAGGAATAGACACATACGTATACAAATAACTGTTCTTTGACTAAGGTGTGAAGATAATTTAATAAAGTGAGGATAGTCTTTCCAACAAACTCTGTTGGAACAATTGGATACCCATAAAAGAAAGAGAGAAAGAGAGAGAGAGGAAGGGAGGAAGGGTAGAAGGAATAACGGAGGAAGGGAAGAAGGGAGGAAGAAAGAAACTTGGATTCATACCTTGCACCATGAACAAATATTAACACAAAATGTATAACATGCCTAAATATAAAGTAAAAAACTACAAGGAACTACAAAATAAAATACAGGAGAAAATGAGACCTTGAGTGAGGCAATAATTCCTTAAATACGACATCAAAAGCACAAGCCTTAAAAGAACTTACCAATGAATTGGACTTCAAACTAGGAAATTCTGCTCTCAAAAGACTCTTGAAAAGTTGTAAAGACAAGTCAAAATTTGGAGATTATATTTGCAAAGAATATATCTGAGAAAGACTTTTTATTCAGAACATATTTTTAAGAAACCTCCCAAAATTCAGTAATAAGAAAAAGAAACAACCCAGTCAAAAAAAAAATTGACCAAAAATTTGATCAGAAACTTTACCAAAGACAATAAAATGAATGACAAATAAACACATAATAAGGTGCTTAACATCATTAGTCATGAAGGAAATGCAAAATAAAACCACAATAAGGTATAACTATGGAAATATGTGGAGGAACTGGAACTTCTATATACTGTCACCGTGAATGTAAAATGGTACAGCTACTGTGGAAAACAGGTTAGCAGTTTCTTAAAAAGATTAACAGACATCTACCGTAAGAGTCAGCCATTTCTCTTTTAGAGTTTAACTAGGAAAAATAATAGCATATGTCCATACATTTGTACATGAATATTCATAGCAGCTTTGTTTATAAAAGCCCCAAATTGAAAACAATCTAAAATACTCATCAACAGATGAATGAATTTAAATCAAAACAAAATTGTGGTATATCCTTTAAAATGGGTTACTACTATTCAGCAATAAAATGAAATGAACTTGATATAGGCTACAACAGAGGTGAATTTCAAAATGATAATGTTCTTGGGTTTAAGAAGTCAGACCAAAAAGAATACCTATTGTGTGGTTCCATTTATTGAAAATTCTAGAAAATAAATACTAAGCCCTAGTGACAGAAAGCAGGATACAGGCTGTCTATAGAAGAGGCAGGAGGAAGACAGGAAGGGATGCAATGAGGAATTACAAAGTGGCAAAGGAATCTTTGGCACTGATGGATATGCTTATTGTCTTGATTGTTCTGACAGTTTTGTGGGTATATACGAATGTCAAAATTTATTAAATTGTACACTTTTTACATAGGTCATATATTATATGTCATTTATAGTTCAAGAAAGCTGTTAAGTTGATATGGGAAGTTTTTTTTTTTTTTTCTCTTTTTTTATTCTCTGAAGCATCTTGCATGAAATATAAATTATCTATTTCTTAAAGTTTTGTTAAAACTCACTTGGAAATCTATCTTGTCCAGGAGCCTTTGGGAGAGGGCATATTAGGAAGGGGATGTTTTGATTGCTAATTCATTTATTTTTAGGATTATTGGTTTATTATTCTACCCCAGCAGTGGCTCAATTTTACACATAATATTTTTGTAGAAAAGTCCTAATTTCATTTGTTAAAATTATTGTCTTACATTTTACAATCAGTTGGTCTAATAGTTTTGAAATGATATTTTTGAAAAACATATGATTTATAGCAAAAAAAAAAATTTTTTTTTTTTTTTTTAATCTCTAGAAGACAGTTTAGGATTCTGAACCCTTCTGTGCTGAAACCACAGATACTTCTATTTTCTTCCTTTTCTTTTGGAGTTATGAGTCAAAAAGAAAGATAATACACACATAAATCGGTAGAATGGTAAATATAAACAAAAAATCTCTTCTTGGTTTGAAGAAGTAAGTCTAGAGAATTTCAGATCTTAGTTTTAGTAAGTACTGCACTGGGTTTTTGGGTCATGGGTAGAAGTAACATTATAAGGCAGGCAGCAGTAGAACAGTTAAATATGTGTTCTTTAAGGAAAAGAAATCTCTAGGGTCATGATTTTTATGTTGAACAAGTATTCCAGAAAGTTTCAAGAGCTGAATTGATTTATAATTGATTTTCCTCTATTTTCTACATTCCTCTTTCCCTGGGTAAAAATTTAATGAATAAAATCCATGATATAATGTGGGTGGAGAGAGCTTAAGAAGTTTGTGAGAAAAACTGCATTCCAGTGAATCAGGAGACAAAATATTATAAATGGTATCTTTCTAGCCCTACATCTGTAATATAACTTATTTGGGTTTGTGATACATTAAAACTGTAGACATACATACACACATACACACAGTTATATTATCTTTTTTTTTTTTTTTCATTGAGCATTTAGAAAGCACACATTTTGCTTAGCACTTTCTGAATATATTTAGTTTACCCTTTGGTATTTGGAGCCCTGGTGGTGCAGTTGTTGAGAGATACAGCTGTTAACCAAAAGGTCTACCGTTCCAATCTACCAGGCACTCCTAGGAAACCCTATGGGGAAGTTCTACTCTGTCCTATAGGGTTGCTATGAGTCGAATCTGAGGTATACCTGACCCAAACCATGATGTTTTCAATTGCCTCATATGCAGGTGAAAGCTGGACAATGAATAAGGAAGACAAGAACTGATGAATTTGAACAATGGCGTTGACAAAGAATATTGAATACGCCTACTGTGGGACTGCCAGAACAGACAAATCTGTTTTGGAAGAAGTGCAGCCAGAAAGATCACTAGAAGCGAGGATAGTGAGAATTTATCTCACATACTTTGAACATGTTATCAGGAGAGACCTGTCCCTGGAGATCGACATCATGCTTTGGTAAAGCAGAGCATCAGCAAGAAGGAGGAAGACCCTCAACAAGATGGACTGACACAGTGGCTGCAACAATGGGATCAAGCATAACAACAATTGTAAGGATGGTGCAGGACTGAGCAGTGTTTCGTTCTGTTGTACATAGGGTCACTATGAGTCAGAACCAACTTGACAGGACCTAACAACAACCATATGAGTGGGAATCAACTAGGTGGCAATGGGATAGGTTTTATTTTGGTTATTGGTACTTGACATTAAAGCCACTCCAAAGCATGATCCTAACCTACAATTCTAACTTTATTTCCTATTCTTTTCAGATGAATACTCTAGCCAAATTCTAAATATTCTACAAACATATGTTTTCCTATTTCTATACTTTCACTTACCATATTCTTTACTTTAGTGTCTTTTCACATATTAACACACTGAAATCTTGTTGTTTTTAGATGCCATTGAAATGATTCTGACTCATAATAACCCTGTTTTGGTTTTTCTTAGGTGTCATCTAGTCAGTTCCAATTTATAGCAGCCCTATGTACAACAAAACGAAAAACTGCCAAGTCCTGTGCCATTCTCATAATCATTGTTATGCTTGAGCCCATTGTTGCAGCCACTGTGTCAGTTCATCTCACTGAGCATCTTCCTCTTTGTCGCTAATCCTCTACTAAGCATATCGTCCTTCTCCAGGGACTGATTTCTCCGAATAACAAGTCCAAAGTATGTGAGACATAGCCTTGTCATCCTTGCTTCCAAGGAGCACTTCTGACTGTACTTCTTCCAAGACAAATGTATTCGTTCTTTTAGCAGTCCAGGATATATTCAACATTCTTTATCAACATCACAATTCAAAGGCATCAATCCTTAGGTCTTCCTTGTTCATCATCCAGCTTCAGCGTGCATGAGGTGACTGAAAACACCCTGGTTTTGGTGAGGCATACCTTAGTCTTCAAGGTGACATCTTTGCTTTTCAACACTTTCAAGAGGTCTTTTGCAACAGATTTGCCCAACATCGTTTCATTTATTGCCTGCTGCTTCCATGAGTGTTGATTGCTAGATACAAGGAAAATGAAATCCTTGACAATTTAAATCTTTACTCTGTTTATCATGAGGTTGCTTATTGGTCCAATTGTAAGGATTTTTATTTTCTTTATATTGAGGTGTAATCCATATTGAAAGCTGTAGTGTTTGATCTTCATCAGTAAGTGCTTCAAGTTCTCTCCATTTTCAGCAAGCAAGGTTTTGTCATCTACGTAACACAGGTTGCTAATGAGACTTCCTCCAATCCTTATGCCCCATTCTTCTCCATATAGTCAAGTTTCTAGGATTATTTGCTCAGCATACAGTTTGAATAAGTGCGGTGAAAGGATACAACCCTCACACACACTTTTCCTAATTTTAAGCTACACAGTAACCCCTTGTTTTGTTCGAAGGACTGCCTCTTGATCATGAACACAATTAAGAGTTCAGAAATTTCCATTCTCTGCAATGTTATTCATAATTTGTTATGATCCACACAGTCGAATGCCTTTGCATAGTGAATAAAACACAAATAAACATATTTCTGGCATTCTCCGCTTTCAGCCAGGATCCATCTGACATCAAAAATGATATCCTTAGTTCCGTGTCCTCTTCTGAATCCAGCTTAAATTTCTGACAGTTCCCTGTTGATATACTACTGCAGGCACTTTTGAATGATCTGCAGCAAAATTTTGCTTGCATTTCATATTAATGATATTGTTTGATTATTTCCACATTTGATTGGATCTCCTTTCTTGGGAATAGGCATAAATATTGATCTCTTCCAGTCAGTTGCCCGTGTAGCTGTCTTCAAATTTCTTGGCATAAGACTAGTGAGCAATTCCAGCACTGCATCTCTTTGTTGAAACACATCAATTGGTTCCGTCAATTCCTGGAGGCTTGTTTTGTGCCAATGCCTTCAGTGCAGCTTGAACTTCTTCCTTCAGTACCATCGGTTCCTGATCATATGCCACCTCTTGAAATGGTTGAACACCGACCAACTGTTTTTGGTATAATGACTCTGAGTATTCCTTCCATCTTCTTTTGATGCTTCCTGCATAATTTAATATTTTCCCTTCAATATTGCAGTTCTTTCAGCTTGAGAAATGCCTAGCATGTTCTTCCCTTTTGTCTTTCTATCTACAGATCTTTGTACATGTCATTAGAATACTTTGTCTTCTTGAGCAGCCCTTTGAAATCTTCTGTTCAGTTCTTTTACTTCATCATTTCTTCCCTTCTCTTTAGCTACAAGACTTTCAAGAGAAAGTTTCAGAGTCTTTTCTGACATCCACTTTGGTCTTTTTTTTCTTTCCTGCCTTCTTAATGACATTTTGCTTTCTTCAGGTATGATGTTCCTGATGTCATTCCACAACTCATCTGGTTTTCGGTCATTAGTGTTCTATGTGTTGAATCTGTTCCTGAGATGGTCTTTAAATTTACGTGGGATAAACTCAAGGTCATACTTTAGCTCTCACAATCTTGCTCTAATTTTCTTCAGAACAACTTAAACTTGCATACGAGCAATTGATGGTCTGTTCCACAGTAGCTCCTGGCCTTGTTCTGACTGATTTTATTGAGCTTTTCCATCGTCTCTTTCCACAAATGTAGTCAGTTTGACTCCTATGTATTCCTTCTGGTGAGGTCAACATGTATAGTCATCATTTATCTTGTTGACAAAAAGTATTTGCAATGAAGAAGTCACTGGTCTTGCAACATTTTATCATGTGATCTTCTCATCATTTCTATCACCAAGGCCATATTTTCCAACTATTGGTCCTTCCTCTTTGTTTCCAACTTTCCCATTCCAATCACCAGTAATTTTCAATGCACCCTAATTGTATTTTCCATCAAATTCAGACTGCAGATGTTGGTAAAAATCTTCAGTTTCTTCATATTTGGCCTTAATGGTTGGTGTGTAAATTTGAATAATAGTCTTATTAACTGGTCTTCCTTGTAAAAAAAATCAAATTCAGACTGCAGATGTTGGTAAAAATCTTCAGTTTCTTCATCTTTGGCCTTAATAGTTGGTGCATAAACTTGAATAATAGTCTTATTAACTGGTCTTCCTTGTAAGTGTATAGATATTATCCCATCGCTGTCAGCTTTGTGCTTCAGGATAGGTCTTGAAATGTTCTTTTTGATGATAAATGCAACACCATTCCTCCTCAAATTGTAATTTCCAGCATAGTAGACCATATGATTTTCTGATTCAAAATGGCCAATACCAGTCCATGTTAGCTCACTAATGTCTAGGATATCAATGATAATGCATTCCATTTCATTTTGGGAGATTTCCAATTTTTCTTAGATTCATACTTTGTACATTCCACCTTCTGATTATTAATGGATGTTTATAGCTGTTTTTTCTTATTTTGAGTCTTGCCACATCAGCAATTGAAGGTCCATAAAGCTTGTCTCCATCCACATCATTAAGAGTGACTCTACTTTGAAGAGGCAGCTCTTCCCCAGTGCCTTCTAACCTAAGGGGCTCATCTTCCAGTACTACAGCAATGTTCCTCTACTACTCATAAGGTTTTCACTGGCTAATTCTTTTCAAACGTAAACTGCCAGGTCCTTTTTCCTAGTCTGCCTTAATCTGGAAGCTCAGCTGAAACCTGACCACCATGCGTGACCATGTTGGTATTTGAATACTAGTGACACAGCTTCCAGCATCACAGCAACACTCAAGCACCCATAATATGACAAACTGACAGATGCAGGGGGGTGTAACAACCCTATGTACAACAAAATGAAACATTGCCCTGTCCTGCTCCATCCTCACAGTTGTTGCTATGTTTGAGCCCTTTGTTGCAGCCACAGTGTCAATCCATCTCGTTGAGGGCCTTCCTCTTTTTCACTAACCCTCTACTAAGCATGATGTCCTTCTCCAGGGACTGATTCTTGTGGATAACATGTGCAATGTAAATGAGACAAAATCTCTCCATTCTCTTTGCTAAGGTGTATTCTGGCTATACTCCTTCTTAGACAGATTTGCTTGTTTTTCTGGCAGTCCATGGTATATTCGGCATTCTTCACCAATACCATAATTCAAATGCATCAATTCTTCTTAGGTCTTCCTTATTCATTGTCCACTTTTCACATGCATAGGAAGTGATTGAAAACACCACAGTTCAGTCAGGAACACCTTAGTCATTAAGGTGACATCTTTGCATTTTAATTCTTTAAAGAAATCCTTTGCAGCAGTTTTGTTGAATGCAATATGTCCTTTGATTTCTTGGTTGCTGCTTCCATGGATATTGATTGTGGATTCAAATAAAACAAAATCCTTGACAACTTCAAACTTTTCTCCAGTTATCATAACGTTGCATTTTGGTCAAGTTTGAGAATTATTGTTTTGTTTATACTGAGGTGTCATCCATACTGAAGACTGTAGTCTTTGATCTTCATCAGTAAGTGCTTCACTTTCAGCAAGCAAATTGTGTCATCTGCGTATCACAGGTTCTTAATGAGTCTTTCTCCAATCCTGATGCCATGTTCTTCTTAATATAGCCCAGCTTCCCAGTTTTTTTGCTCAGCATAGAGACTGAATAAGTATGGTGAAATGATACAACCCTGACACTCAACTTTTATGATTTTAAAACACATGGTACCCCCTTGTTCTGTTGGAATGGCTGCCTCTTGGTCAATGTACAGGTTTCTCATGTGTTCTGAAATTCATATTCTTCATAATGCTATCTATAATTTTTTATGATCCACACAGTCGAATGTATTTTCATAGTCAATAAAATAGTAAATATGTTTATGGCATTGTCTGCTTTCAGCCAAGATCTCTCTGACTTCAGCAGTGATATTCCTTGTTCCATGTCCTCTTCTGAATTCTAGCAGCTCCTAAAAATTTCTTTAGAAAAAAAAAAAAAATTGGCCAGTGAAATCATTATGGGTAGCAGCAGAACATTTTTTGATATAATGTTGGAAGCTGAGTCCCTCAGGTTGGGTGACACTCAAAATATCACTGCGGAAGAGCTGCTTCCCCAAAGTATAGTCAATCCTAATGCAGTAAAGCTTTTGAGACCTTCATTTGTTGATGTGGCATGGCTCAAAATAAGAACAGCTCTAAACATCCATTTATAATTGGAATGTGGAATATCTGAAGTAAGAATCCAGGAAAATTGAAATTTGTCAAAACGGAATGTTTTAAGATCAATATCCTAGATATTAGTGAGCTGAACTGGACTGGTATTGACCGTTTTGAATTGGACATTCAATCATATGGTCTACTATGCCAGGAATGCTGAAGAGGAACAGTGTCTCATTCATTGTCAAAAAAGAACATTTCAAGATCTATTCCAAAATGCAACTGAAAACTTTTAGTTCTGTAAAGATCCAGATCAGATAACATCTGCTTTAATTTATCACTTTGTACTTGAGAAATTCATTATTTTGTTTCCATAGCGCTTTCATATTCTTCTTAACGTTATAATTACTATTTACTAGATTTATGCCCCAACTAGAAATAAGCTGTTTGTGGCAAGGTCTTTAAATGTTATTTTTTGTACACGTAGAACTAGAAAATACAATAGATAATATAATTAACCAGCATTTTCTTTAAACCTTAACCAGAATAAATAAGGGAATTAGAGAGAAAACTATCTTCACTCTAGTCATAATGTATGAAAACACCTAATATTTTCTCAGAAAAAATTGAAATTTTTTCAAGTTCACTATATACATATAAGTATGTGGAATTTCCTCTAATGCATAAAAAATGCACAGTTATAGATAATAATTAAATGCAAATAAAGCGATTATGTGTGTGTGAGGGATACAGGGATATAAATATATAGATACATACGAATATTCTAGAGGAATATGAATTTAACTCATATGTATTCTAATATATAATGATTTATTCAATATATTTATTTTAATATTTAGTTTCCTTAAATATTCATGTTCTCCATCATTTTAACATATGTTTTAACTTCATTATCTTATTTATGTTATTTGATAATAATATCTGTGACCACTGTCTATGATACTATTATGGAGTTACAGGTGGCACAAATGGTTAAGTGTTCAATTACTAACCAAAACGCTGGCTGTTTGAACACACCCAGAGGTGTCTCAGAAGACAGGTCTGGCGATCTGCGTCTAAAAGGTCACCACTTTGAAAATCTATGGAGCAGTTGGCCTGCACACTTATGGAGTTGCCATGAGTCAGAATCAATTCAACAGCAACTAACAACAACAACAACATATCAATATTTAGATATTTAACACAATAGCTTGCTGAATAAAATTAACTTACGGTTTTATTTGTGTCTGTCCTTGAGTTTCTTTATGGGATTTTAATTATGGTAAATATTTTAAGTGCTTTCATTTACAGGAACAGAATAATTGCACAATCACTGGAAAATAACAATAAAATTCTGGGGGACCACAATCTGAAATGCTTAACTAAGTACTGAGCATTTCACACAGTTTAAGCTTCCAGATAGTTGAAATGTTACCATCTAAAACTGAAAAAAAAAAAAAAATTCTACAGATGTTTAAATGGCTTCTATTAGTTTTCTATTGTTGCCGTAATAGATTATCACAAATAAAATGGTTTAAAACAATTTAAATTTGTTATTCCACAGTTTTGTAGGTCAGCAGTTCAGTTGGGCTCTGGTAATTCCTCTACTATGGTTTTTGCAAGGTTGAGATCAATGTGTTAACTGGCCCGGACTCTTATCTGAAGACTATGGGAGAGAATTTGCTTCCAAGCTCATTTAGATGCTAGCAGAATTTAGTTTTCTGTGATTGTAAGGTTGCAGTCTCAGTAACCTCAGGTGACATGCACTCTGTGTCAGGTCTCTGCCTCTGTCTTCAAATCAGTGATGGCAGATGGTGTCTTTCCTAAGCTTTGAAAATCTTTGACTTTTTCTGCTACATCACTCTCATTTTGGCCAGGGAAAATTCTCCGCTTTTAAGGCCTAATGTGATCGGATTATGCTCATAGCATCATCCAGGGTAACATTTTTATTTTAAGGTCCATAATCTTAATTTTGTATGCCAATCCCTTTTGCCATGTAACCTAATATAATCACAGATTCTGGAGATTAGGGTGTGGTATCTTTGGGGAACTATTCTGCCTATATGTGGATTTTGTTAAATATCCTTCAAAATATAGGGAAGCTTGCATATGTTTATGATTTTCTTAAACGATGTCCCATGAAACTTTTTTTAAATGTATATTTGATATTGACAGTTTAATGTACATGACATGAACCTTAAAACTAAAAACTAAACTCTGCCGATGAGCCAATTCCCACTCAGAGTGACCCCATGTGTTACAGATTAGAACTGTTCCATAGGATTTTCTTGGCTGTAATCTTTATGGTAACAGATTTCCAGGCCTTTCTCCCATGGTGCCACTGGATAGGTTAGTAGCCTTTAGGTTAGTAGCCGAGACCAAACTATGCCGTCCAGAGACATATTCAATGGACTATATAGCATGTAGTAATATATTTTGTCTCATATAATTTTGATGATGCTTATTATTAAAAGGTAATGTTTCAATTACTATTTATTATATTGAATCAGAGTTTTATTAATGGAAGTGTCTATATAAATTTAGCTTTAATTACAAATGTTACTGTATATTTGTGTGAATTATATCTCATCATAAAGAAAACAAAAGTCCTCTCATCTGGACCAATAAGCAACACCATAGTAAATGAGGAAAAGTTTGACCTTATAAAGGATTTCATTTTATTTGGATCCATAGTCAATGCCCATGGAAGCAGCAGGCAGGAAATCAAAGGACATACTGCATTGGTGAAATCTGCTGCAAAGGATTTCTTTAAAGTGTTAAAAAACAAAGATATCACTTTGATGCCTAAGGTGTGCCTGGCCCAATCCATGATATTTTCAGTCATCTAATATGCATATGAAAGCTGGACCATGAATAAGGAAGACTAAAGAAGAATTGATGCCTTTGAATTATGGATTTAGGATTATACAAAACACTTTAGATAAGACATCTTAACACAGTTTCATTAAATTTGATTCTAAAAACATAATTCATAAGCATTTCTCTAAATTATGGTATTGTCAGAAAATATTGAATATACCATGGACTGCCAGAAGAATGAACAAACCTGTCTTGAAAGAAATATAGCCAGAATGCTCCTTAGAAGCAAGGATGGTGAGACTTCATCTCGTATACTTTGGACATGTTATGGGTGGGGCCAGTCCCTAGAGAAGGACATCATGCTTGGTAAAGTAGAGGATCAGCAAAAAAGAGGAAGACTCCCAACAAGATAGATTGACAATGTGGCTGCAATAATGGGTTTATGCATAGCAACAATTCTGAGGATAGTGCAAAACTGGTCAGTATTTTGTTCTATTTCACAAAGGCTTACTATGAGTAGGAACTGATTCAGGGGCACCTAACAACAACATTCTATATTTGTATTTCTGTACCAGAGTTTTTCTTTTGTTCTTTCTCATAATTCGTATATCCTTGTCGGTTATCATTCCTCACTGCTTTCTGCTTTTAGAGTCCATTCTGTGGATTCTAGCAAAAAATTTAGCTAATCCTGGATTTCTAAGTTGTTTCTTCTACTGCGTTTATAAGCCGAGTGAAAACGACAACAAAATATTTGATGTTGATGTTTTAAATGTGGTCAGTAGAATTCATAAAAGAAACCAAGGTCATTTCTGAAAGTCATGGTCTCTATTCCAGCCTTTTCAGTTCTGAATTCATCAGAGTGTTAAAAAGTTGAGGCTCTTGTTGTATTTTTTATTTGGGGAAGTTTTTCAGTGTTATTTTCACTAAAATTTCAGCAAAGAAATGAATGCTACACTCATTTTCATTTTATAGTTCTCTGTTACTTCATCAGCTGAATATCAACATTACTGCATGATGAAAAATATTGTCTATTTCTCATAATTTTTAGCATTACTCAAAAATCCTGATAGGTTCTATGAGCCAAATATTCTGTTTTCAGTTAATATTTTGGCAGCAGCACCAAGTTTGACACCAGAACATTTAAACTTGGAATAGTAATTGTGTTTATGTATTCGTGGGCTTAAAATTATGCAAAATAATTTAGATAAAACATATCTTACCACAGTTTCATTAAATTTGGTTCTAAAAACATAATTCATATCATTTTTTCTAAATTACTAGCACAGAGTCTCTTTCTCTGAATATTTCTTTTTTTATAGATAAAAACTTTTTTATGAACCTATCCTCAATTACTTTTTTAATCTTTTCTGAATGAAAATTATATAAAAGTATGAGAACATGTGCCTTCCTTCCAAAAAGCTGCAGGCAGTATCTGAAAAAGTCTGGATTCACTGAATTTAGCAAAAGAGAGAGAAAAAATTGAAGTAAGTCCAACAATTACGTCCATGATGCCAAATTACTGTTTATACCAGATTTTTAATGTTATGTGAATATCAAATGAACCTTATTTCCTTTAAATAAAATTAGAAGAAAGAAAATGAATATACAAATTGCTTGAAAAAAACAATAAAATATTTAGAGAATGCAAATAAAGAACCATGACTTAGTGGGACAAACGTAATTTTAAGTACACAGGCATAATTCTAGGTACACATACTCAAATTCAGGTACGTAAGAAATGATACATTATATTTCAAAAATAATATTACGTATTAATTTAAGACCCTATTTTTCCATTAGTACTGCAGGAAAGTCAATTTTACCATTCTGAGATTCTTCCCACATTTCCCCTGTGTTGCATAAAGTTGCCAGGCTGGGGTACAGAGTGGAGAGGGTTTCAACTCAAAACAGGGCATTCAGGGAAGCTTCACCTTTGGTCCACATGGCTAACCACTGATATACCTGTCATTCCAACCCAGCGAGCCCCTTGATGGCAGGAAGGGCTGAGGCACCCGTTCAAGGCTTACCAGTTGCTGTTGAGTTCATTCTGACTCATGGCTACCTGTGTGTGTCACAGCAGAACTCTGTGCTCCATAGGGTGTTCAATGGGTAGTCTTACAAAAGCAGATGACCAGGCCTTTATTCTGAGGTGCGTCTTGGTGGCCTTGTACTTCCAATATTTCAGTTAGCAGCTAAGTGTGTTAATACTTTGCACCAAGCAGAGACTCCATTCAATTCTTAGACTTTGTAAAATTTTCTCAGTCTGGAAGTTTTGTGTCTTAGTTGTCTAGTGCTACCACAACAGAAGTACTGCAAGTGGATGGTTTCAACAACGAGAAATTTATTCTCTCACAGTCCAGGAGGTTAGAAGTCTGAATTCAGGGCCCAAGTCCCATATATCTCTGCTTGCTTCTCTCTTTTATATCTTGAAAGAGATTGATTTAAGACACTACCTAGTTTTGTAAATTGAGTTCTGCCTTATTAACATAACTACTGCTAATCTCACCTCATTAATATCATAGACATAGGATTTACAACATGTAGGACAATTGCATTGGATGACAAAATGGTGGACAATCACACTTTACTGGGAATCCTGGACTAGTCAAGTAGACACACATTTTTGGGGGCGGGGGAACACAATTCAATCCACAACACTTTGGTACCCAAGGGTTATTGTCCTAGTTGACTTTGCAATCATTCACCTCAGATTTTCAGACCAATCTCAGGATTCAGGCAGGAGGTGGGGTGGGAATCCCTGTCACTCAATAACTGCAAACCAAAATTCCTTGCTGAGCTTGTAGGAATCTGTACTGTTATTTCAACTTCAAAACCTGTAACACCCAAGTCATTCACCTATTTTTATCTCTTCAGCCTAGTAAAAATTTCTCCATAAATCCCAGCTTTCTCAAGTGTCAGAAGGGAGGTTGTACTCAGACAACTATTAACAATTTTAGAAAACCAAACACAAATTATTGTTGCTGTTGATGAGTCCCGTGGAGTAGATTCCAACTCAGATCGAGCCCTTGTAATAGCTTAGAATTGCCTCGTGGGGTCATCCCAGCTATAATCCCTATGGGAATTTGTTAAAATTGTCAAAGAAGCAGTAGTCAAGAAGTCAAACGATGTATCGCACAGGGCAAATTTACTGCAAAAGACCTCCTTAAATTGTTGAAAAGCAAAGATGTCATTTTGAGGACTAAAGTGCACCTGACCCAAGTCATGGCATTTTCAATCACTTCATATGCATATGAAAGCTGCACAATGACTAAGGAAGACCAAAGAAGAATTGATGCCTTTGAATTATGGTATTGGCAAAGAATATTGACTATTTCATAGACTACCAGAAGAACAAACAAGTCTGTCTTGAAGAAGTATAGCCAGAGTGCTCCTTGGAAGTGAAGATGATGAGGTTTCATCTCACATACTCTGGATCTATTATCAGGAGGGACAAGTCCCTGGAGAAGGCTGTCATACTAGGTAAGGTAGAGGGTCAGTAAAAGAAGAGGAAGCCTCTCAATGACATGGATTGACAAAGTGGCTGCAACAAAGGGCTCAAACTACAGCAAGGATTATGAGGATGGCACAGGACCAGGCAGTGTTTTATTGTGCTGTAAATAAGGTCACTATGAGTTGGAATGGACTCAACAACATCTAAAAATAACAACAACTTTTATGGGAGCAGATTGCTAGGTCTTTCTCCCTCATTGCTGCTGGTGAGTTCTAAATGCCAACATTTTGTTTAGCAGCCAGGTGCTAACCATTGCACTACCAGGCTCCTGAAAAACAAATTAATAGCTTGGAATATTATCCCAACACATTATTTTGATCTGGATATTCAAATCAATCTTATAAAAATTTAATTTCTACCATTTATGCATTTATATTTCAAACTTTTCTAAAAGAAACCAGAAAGCATCCATTCTTTCCAAAAAATTTTTCTCAACTAAGACATAGTTTGTCGCACTGCCAGTTTGTTGTACTGGGCGGCGGGGGGGCTTGCATGTTGCTGTGATGCTGGAAGCTATGCCACCAGTATTCAGATACCAGCAGGGTCATCCATGGAGAACAGGTTTCAGCTAAGCTTCCAGACTAAGACAGACTAGGAAGAAGGATCCGGCAGTCTAATTCTGAAAAGCATTAGCCAGTGAAAACCTTATGAATAGCAGCAGAACATTGTCTGGTATGGTGCCGGAAGAGGAGGCCCCCAGGTTGGAAGGCACTCAAAAGATGACTGGGGAAGAGCCGCCTCAAAGAAGAGTCGACCTTAACGATGTGGATGGAGTAAATCTTTCGGGACCTTCATTGCTGATGTGTCATGACTCAAAATGAGAAGAAACAGCTGCATATATCCATTAATAATTGGAACATGGAATGTACGAAGTATGAATCTAGGAAAATTGGAAATCGTCAAAAATGAAATAGAACACATAAACATCGATATCCTAGGCATTAGTGAGCTGAAATGGACTGGTATTGGCCATTCTGAATCAGACAATCATGTAGTCTACTACGCCAGGAATGACAACTTGAAGAAGGATGGTGTCGCATTCATCGTCAAAAAGAACATTTAAAGATCTATCCTGCAGTACAGTGCTGTCAGTAATAGGGTAATATCCACATACCTACGAGGAAAACAAGTTAATATGACTATTACTCAAATTTACACATCAACCACTCAGGCCAAAGATGAAGATATTGAAGATTTTTATCAGCTTCTGCAGTCTGAAATTGATCAAACATGCAATCAGGATGCATGGTGATTGGAATGCAAAAGGTGGAAACAAAGAAGAAGGATCAGTAGTTGGAAAATATGGCCCTGGTGATAGAAACAATTCTGGAGATTGAATGATAGAATTTTGCAAGACCAATGACTTCTTCATTGCAAATACCTTCTTTCACCAACATAAATGGCAACTATACACATGGGCCTCGCCAGATGGAATACACAGAAATCAAATGGACTACATCTGTGGAAAGAGACGATGGAAAAGCACGATATCATCGGTCAGAACAAGGCCTGGGGCCTACTGTGGAACAGACCATCAATTGCTCATATGCAAGTTCAGGCTGAAACTGAAGAAAATCAGAGCAAGTCCATGGGAGCCAAAATACAACCCTAAGCATATCCCATCTGAATTTAGAGAACATCTCAAGAATAGATTTGATACATTGAAAACTAATGACCAAAGACCGGACAAGCTGTGGAATGACATCAAGGGCATCATACATAAAGAAAGGAAGAGGTCATCGAAAAGACACAAAAGAAAAAAAAAAAAAGAAGAATGTCAGAAGAGACTCTGAAACTTGCTCATAAACATCGAGCAGCTAAAGCAAAAGAAGAAATGATGAAGTAAAAGAACTGAACAGAAGATTTGAAAGGGCGGCTCAAAAAGATTAAGTAAACTATTATTATGACATGTGAAAAGAGCTGGTGATAGAAAACCAAAAGGGAAGAACATGCTAGGCTGTTCTCAAGCTGAAAGAACTGAAGAAAAAAATTCAAGCCTAGAGTAGCAATAGCGAAGGATTCTATGGGAAAAATATTAAACTACACAGGAAGCTTCAAAAGAAGATGGAAGGAATACACAGAGTCATGATATCAAAAAGAGTTGTTTGACATTCAATCATTTCAAGAGGTAGCATATGATCAGGAACAGACAGTACCGAAGGAAGAAGTCCAAGCTGCACTGAAGGCATTGGCGCAAAACAAGGCTCCAGGAATTGACTGAATATCTGTTGAGATGTTTCAACAAAGGAATGTAGTGCTGACGTGCTCACTCGTCTATTTCAAGAAATATGGAGGACAGCTTCCTAGCCAACTGACTGGAAGAGATTCATATTTATGCCTATTCTCAAGAAAGGTGATCCAACCAAATGCAGAAATCATAGAACGATATCATTAATATCATATGCAAGGAAATTTTGCTGAAGATCATTCAAAAACGGCTGCAGCTGTGTATTGGCAGGAAACTGCCAGAAATTCAGGCTGGTTTCAGAAGAGGACATGAAACCAGGGATATCATTGCTGATGTTAGACAGATCCTGGCGAAAGCAGTGAATACCAGAAGGATGTTTAGTTGTGTTTTATTGACTATGCAAAGGTATCGGACTGTGTGGATCAAAACAAATTATGGATAACGTTGTGAAGAATGGGAATTCCAGAACACTTATTGTGCTCATGATGAACCTTTACATAGATCAAGAGGCAGTTGTTAAAGACAGAACAAGGGAATACTGCATGGTTTAAAGTCAGCAAAAGTGTCCATCAGGGTTGTATCCTTTCGCCATACGTATTCAATCTGTATGCTGAGCAAAGAATTCGAGAAGCTGGACTATATGAAGAACAGGACATCAGCATTGGAGGAAGACTCATTAACGGCCTGCGTTATGCAAATGACACAACCTTGCTTGCTGAATGTGAAAAGGACTTGAAACACTGATGAAGATCAAAGACCACAGCCTTCAGTATGGATTGCACCTCAACATAAAGAAAGCGAAAATCTTCACAACTGGACTGGTAAGCAAGATCATGATAAAAGGAGAAAAGACTGAAGTTGTCAAGGATTTCATTTTACTTGGATCCACAATCAACAGCCATGGAAGCAGCAGTCAAGAGATCAAAAGACGCATTGCATTGGGCAAATCTGCTGCAAAGGACCTTTTTAAAGTGTTGAAAACCAAAGATATCACTGTGAAGACTAAGGTGCGCCTGACCCAAGCCATGATGGTATTTTCACTTGGATCATATGCATGTGAAAGCTGGACATTGAGTAAGGAAGGCTAAAGAAGAATTGAGGCCTTTGAATTGTAGTGTTGATGAAGAATACTGAATATAACATGGATCGCCAGAAGAACAAACAAATCTGCCTTGGAAAAAGTACAACCAGAATGCTCCTTAGAAGCAAGGATGGCAAGATTGCATCTTAGATACTTTGGACATGTCAGGAGGGATCAGTCCCTGGAGAAGGACATAATGCTTGTCAAAGTATAAGGTCGGCAGAAAAGAGGAAGATCCTCAGAGAGGTGTATTGACACAGTGGCTGCAACAATGACCTCAAGCATAACAACAATTGTGAGGATGGCACAGGACCGGGCAGTGTTTTGTTCTGTTGCGCAAAGAGTCGCTATGATTCAGAGCCAACTCGAAGGCACCTAACAACAACAACAAGGCATAGTCTAGAAAGTTATCACATTTTCAAATATGAATGTTTATGAAGAAACACCCAGGGGAATGTAAATTTATGGAGTGAAACTGCAGTTGCAAATTGGGTCCCAATCAAAAACTTTGTTATATTGCATTCTTTGCATGCTAAAATAATTGGAATGGAGGCTTTACAAAAAGAGTTTACAACTGAGAACATAGAGATAAATGTCATAAGGGAAGTAACCTCATTGTGTCCTTGCCTGCTTATTTTATAACAAGAAGCCAAATAGAAGTTTTGAACAAATGTTTTCCATAATCTTATTCGAATTACCTTACCCACTTTTTAGTGATCTTTTATGAAGGATATGTTTGCTCTGTGTCACATTTACCTTTTCTCAGCTTCAAATTATAAAAGTATTTTTTAGAATGAGTAATTCCTATTTCATTATCACAGAGGTCTGAAGGGCTAGTTGTTCCTTTCTTATTGGCAGTAGTAGATAAGAACTCTAAATATATTTATTTGTTCCATTAAAAATGATAAGCAGAATTTGATCTAAAGTTTTTTGTAAATTTTTCATTCCAATTATTGTTTCTATTTTAGTATAGGAATAATGTAATGAAACATGACTGTATTTAATATTGTAGCTTCAGTTTCACACCAATAAATTTAAATCACCCTGAGTGCTTTTTAAATAAGATTTTTAATGGTTTGGTACAAAATAACTTGCTTCATTCTTTATGATATTTTTTATTTAAATTGTACAGGATTTCCTACTTACAGGCATATCTAATACTCTTGTATAGTTTTAACAATAATGGTAAAATAAACACCTGTGTACTCACCATTGAGCTTGAGAAATACAACTTTGAAGAGCCCTTGTGTTCCTTTTGCCAATAGTATCCATATGCCTTGCTGTGAGGGGGTAACTATTGCCCTGAGTTTTGCATTTATCATTCTTTTGCCTTAGTTTTCTTTTATAAGTTGTGAAAAAGAAAACATACATTAAAGCATAAATGTATGTTTAAAAAAAGTTGTACAGAAAGCATCCATGTAACTACTAAGACCACTGTCTGTTCCTTCCTAATCATGTTGTCCTTCCCTAGCCCCTGGAAGTAACCATTAAAAAGACTTTTGTGGTTGCCTCATGGCAGGAGGAGAGGACAGGATCAACCCACTACTCAAAATTTGGCTCAGTATCCAGACTGATGATAACACACAGCACCAAGAGAGTAGAAACAGATTTATTACACACAAAATGCAGCTATTTGGGGAGAGTAGAGCAGTCTCCCAAGCAGATCTGTAAATGCCTTGAGAGAGAAAAGATAGGTGACAATTTGTAATGATAAAATTTTGAATTTATAAGGAAGATACATAGATCTATTTACTCATAATAATATAATCAAAATATATAAAGCAAAAGCTGAAAGTATTGAGAACAAATTGAAAAATAAGCAGACAAAAATAAATGATTATAGAATACTCCAAAAAATTTTTTTTAAAACAATCATACAGCCTTGACTTGTTCCAATTAATAAATCATTGAGGTAGAAAATAAGGCAAATATGCATTTTATAATTATGTCTGTTCAGCATTGTACTGAGAGTCCTTGCCATTGTAATATATAAAAAGAAAAAACAGACAAACCTGTTGCCATGGAGTCAATTCTGACTCATAGCAACCCTACAGGACAGAGTAAAACTGTCCCATAGGATTTCCAAAGAGTGGCTGGTGGATTCAAACTGCTGACCTTTTGTTAGCAGCCAAGCTCTTAACCATTGTACTACAAGGGTAACATAGCAAAATATACACTTATATCCATAATTACATAAATAAATATAAAGAATAAGCAAGAGGAGCTAAATAAGTGGAGGGGTATATTATGTCCATTTTTACAAGACCTAACTACGTGTGTGTGTTTGTGTAATTTTTTTTTCTGAAATCGATTTGTAAATTCAGTATAAAACAAATCAAAATTTCAACAGCAACTGTGTATGTCTCTGTGTGTGTGTTGTCATTTTAATGCTGATTGGAAAGCTTAAAGAAATGCAAATGTCAAGAATTACTACCATAATCAAAGAAAAAGATGGTTGACAAAAGTACTCTATTGAATGCTAATACTTATTGAAAATATTCCGCAATTAAGACAGTCTTCGTAGTGCAAGGATAGAGAAATACATCAAATAGAAAAAAAAGAGGGAGAGAGAGAGAGAAATACCAGAGAAAAAGTTGTGACTGCTTATCTATGAGGAGATGGACAATATTTCCTGTAAACTCAGATGAGAAGAACTAGTTATCCTTAAAATTGCGCATTAGAATCATTATGGCTAAAAGTGAAACTTAATATTATCTTATTTGTTACTGCAAGATTCTATCTCTTTTTTTTTGTTTGTTTTATAAATCAGCCATAAACTTGTAAAAGAATCTCCTTTTTCACAGCATCCTTAAACATTTTGTGTAATTCGTATCAGGAAGTACGGAAGGCCATAATGTATATACTGCTTGCTCTTTATTCCAGAGAAATTTGAAAAAGAAAAATGACAAAACGTGGACCTTTAATGAATACCAAATGACAACAAAGTCAACTTTTCTTTTATCCTCTAAGATAAATTTATCACCCCTTAAGCATTCCCTGCCTTTGTGAGACACTTAATAAAGAATTCCATATACAATCAATAGAATTTTCTGTGAAGAAGATTCTATAAGCTGTACTGTGCTATTCAGTAGACAATGGCCACTTAATTTATGGGACACTTGAAGTGTGGCTAGTGTGGCTAAGGAACTGAATTTTTAACTTTATTCAGTTTCATAAACCTTAATTTAAATTTCAAAAGCCACTCTGCCAAGTGGCCACCATAAAGGACGGCACAGCCTAACATAAAAAAAAAAAAAGTCTTCATTATTTCTTTTTTGTTTGCTTGCTTATATGTATGTTTTCTGTTTCTCACCTTTAAAATTGATGTTTGATGAAAACATAGGCTTTTCTTTTTTTTGTTCACTATTGTATCCGAGTGCTTAGAAAAGTGGCTGACACAGAATTATTTTTGCATCTTCTAATACTTTGAAAATAATATAAATTCGAAAGTTTTTTATTTAAATAAACTAAGTACTGTACATACTAAGTTTAAAAAAAAAAGAGATACTTGTTAAGCCAGATTATCATAATATAAAATTAAAGTTATCTATCTTTTTTTTTTTATCCAAAATGTATCAGGGATGGTCCATACTTCACTCCCAGTGAATCTAAAATCTAGGGTACAGTTATATGTAGGCAAGTCAGCCTCTGGAATATGTAGGAAAATATAAAACAAAACACAATTTTGTTTAAATACTGAATCAAGAATTAAGCAGATATTCCAAACAAAATATCCATTGAAAGAGATCAGCCAAGCAGTAAAAACCACAAGTGAGGCAGTTGAAGGAACACAAAAATAGAACAAATTGTTTCCAAGTGTGGACAGAAAACAGTTAATAGATTCCCCAAGTTGCTGAAGAATAGAGGCAGAAACTATTTTACCTCTATTGGTTAGTTAACTCTTGCTGTGTAATACATTACACCAAAATTTAGTGCCATAAACGGCAATCAGTTTGCTATTTTCACAAATTTTAGGGTCAGGAATTTGAGCAAGGCACAGCAAAGATGGTTCATTCTGCTCTATAAAAACTGTGACTACCTGGTATGGCTTGAAGGACCGAAAATAACAGGAAGAGCTGGGGAGTAATCAGGGATCTCTCTTCATCTTACTCCACGTGGCCTCAACATGAGCTTGGACTTCCTCACAGTATGGATTGATGACTCATGTCCATCAGACTTTCACATGCTGGCTCAATGCAAAGAAAGGAAAGAAGCTGCCAGTCCTCTTAAAATCTAGGGCCAAACCTAGTACGGCATAGTTTTTACTATACTATATTAGTCAACCATCATCCATCTGTAGCTTGTTGTATTGTGGTGGCTTGTGTATAGATATGTTGCTAGAAGCTATGCCACTGATATTTCAGCTAATTAGCAGGGTCACCCATGGTGGGAAGGTTTCAGCAGTGCTTCCAGACTGACTAGGAAGGAAGGTCTTGTGATCTACTTCTGAAAGTTAACCAATGTAAACCTTATGAACAAAACAGAATATTGTCTGATATAGCGCTGGCAGATGAGCTCCCTAGGTTTGAAGGCACTACCCAGTAGCCACAACAATGGACTCAAACATATCAACGATCATGAAGATGGCACAGGATTGGGCAACATTTCACTCTGCTTTATATATGAGGTTTGAGCCTTGGTGGCGAAGTGGTTAAAGAACTTGGCTGGTAGCCAAAAGGTCAGCAGTGTGAATCCACCAGCGCTCCTTGGAAATCCTATGGAAGCAGTTCTACTCTGTCCTATAGGGTCACTCTGAGTTGGAATCGACTGAATGGCAATGGGTTGTATATAAAGTTGTCATGATTTGGAGGTGATTCTATGGCAAATAAAAACAAAGCAAGAACATACAGGCCCCACTTTTCATAGGAGTGTGAAAATATTTGTGGCCAGTTTATTCCATCACTGATTAAAGCAGACTTTCCTTATGGATGGACAAAAACCTAACTGTGCAGGACACAGGATAATTTTTATGTAAACTTTACATGGAAGTTTTGATTTTCACATTTTGGAAATATCCTTGGTGGTATTCTAGAAATTGGTTATTGGTTTGAAAAGACTTATGAGTTTAGAAGGACTTCATCTTGCATTGTTGCCTGTTTGGCCACCACCCTCTGTCTATACTGTCACATGAAGGCAACCTCCTACTCCGCTCAATTACAAGGCAACCCACCAAGCGGTCTCCAAGGAATGACTCACTGGAGACTTCAAACTTTGGGAATATGTGTTGTTGACTTCATTAGGAGAATATCACAGAATCTTTAAGGCAGAGAACTGATAAGTGATATTGAGTCCCTGAAATGTTCAAAAAATTCAGTTCAGAAAGTATATTATTTTGAACTCACCTGTTTTACACTTTTACTTAGGCTCACAATCAACAGTTGGAGAGACTAACTGAAGTTAATAAGGGTGGTCATTAATTCATGTATATTGATTGTCTTCTCTTCCTATTCCGGGTTACCACCAAATATTATCATAAATGTTCATTCCCCTCTTCCTTTATCTTAACAGGAGCCCTGGTGGGATAGTGGTTAAGAGCTCAGCTGCTAACCAGAAAGTTGCCAGTTCAGATCCATCAGCCACTCCTTGGAAACCCTGTGGGGCAGTTCTACTCCGGTGTATGTTAACAGTAGGAAAATGGTATAAATTCATGGAGGAACGAAGAGCTTGCATTTAAGTGCATCCTCACAGTTGTCTTGCTCCTCACATCCTTGACTCTTCCCAGCTCAAAACTTAGAACTCCTTAAAAAAAAAAAAAAAAAAGCACTTTACTAACCCTTTGTTACTGGATTGACTGTGGTAGGCAAAACAACAGCCCTCCAAAGATTTCAATGCCCTAATCCCCAGAACCTGTGAATATGTTACCTAACATGACAAGAGGGATTTTGCAGATGGGATTAAGTTAAAGACTTTGAGATGGGGAGATTATTTTGTATTATTCACGTGTACCCCACGTAAAGAAAAAAAAAATTTTTTTTTTCTTTACCCCACGTAATCACAAGAATCCTTCCAAGAAGGAGGCAGCAGGAAAGTCAGTCAAAAAAGGAGATATGATGACAGAAGCAGAGGTCAGAGTGATGTCATTGCTGGAATGGTGCCATAAGCCAAAAGAAGCTTTGAAAAAACAAGGCAATGGATTCTTCTCCTGAGGCTCCACAGATAACACAACTTTGCTGATGTCTTGATTTTTGACCAATGAAAGTGATTTTAGATCTCTATTCTATAGAATGGAAACCCTGGGGGCTAGGTGGTTAAGTGCTACAGCTAGCAACCAGAGGGTCAGCAGTCCGAATCCACCAGGCGCTCCTTGGAAACTCCATGGGGCAGTTCTACTCTGTCCTATAGGGTCGCTGTGAGTCAGAATCGACTCGACGGCACTGGGTTTGTTTTTTTGTTTTTTATTCTATAGAAGAATAACAAAAACCAAATTTGTACTTGTCTTAGTTATCTAGTGCTGCTATAACAGAAACACAACAAGTGGATGGCTTTAACAAAGAAAAGTTTATTTTCTCACAATAAAATAGGCTAAAAGTCCAAATTCAGGGGAAGCCTTTCTCTCACTGTCAGCCTTCTCATCAATCTTCCTCCAGACTAGGAGCATCTTCTTCACAGGCACTCTGGGTGCGAAGGACATGCTCTACTCCTGGCACTGCTTCTTGGTTGTATGAGGTCCCCCTCTCTCTCTGCTCACTTCTTTCTTTTATATCTCAAGAGATTGCCTCAAGACACAATCCAATCTTGTAGATTGAGTCCGGCCTCACTAACTCAACTGCCGTCCATCCTTCCTCATTAATATCATAGAAGCAGAATTTACAACACATAGGAGAATCACACAATACCGGGAATTATGGCTCAGCCAAACTGATACACACATTTTTGGGGTACATAATTCAGTCCATGATGGTATTGTTTGAAGTCACTAATGGAATCGTTACAACATTAATAGAATACCTTTGTGGATTATTGGGTTAACTCTCTTGATAATTTTCTTTCATATACATAGTACTGAATAGCCTGATATGAACTGAGATCAAATGCAATGTTTATGTGAGTATAGAAACTTTCCTGGAAGGGTAAAGGTTAAAAGTGATCAACTTTGCTAGGGGATTATTCTCCCTGAAAGCTATCTCTTAGGAAATTGATCATGAAAAATTAACTCCAATTTGATTACCTCCAATGAGATTACTACACTAAGGCCAAACAAAATCCTATAATATCACCAAAGCGCTCTATCCCAGTCTAATCCTTGCAGAAACATCACGAAAATTCCAACTGGGGGACATTCTACAAAATACCCGAGCAGTAATTCTCCTCCAAGTGGCCAAGGGCATCAAAAACAAGAAATGTTTGAGAAATTGTCACAAACAGAAGTAATCTTCTACTCCTAAATTTAATGTGACATCCTGATATGGATCCTGGAACAGAAAAAGGTAAAAACTAAGGAAATATGAGTAAACTGTGAGATTTAGTTAATGTAACAATATTAGTTTGTTAATTATAACAAATGTGCCATACTAGCGTAAGATGTTAATAATAAGATAAACTGAGTGTGGAGTATTCCTCATAAAAATTCTGTAACTTTAAATCTATTTAAAAGTAAAAAAAAAAAAAAAAAGTCTATAGGAAATTCTACTTAAAGGATTTCAAGATGGTCAACATATATACCATATGTCCTAATGCATTCGAACCTACATTAAATTTTAGACAAGTTGCTTATATGTATATACATAGATACATACATATATATAGAGAGAGAGTTCTTATTATTAGATGCTGTCGAGTATATAAATTTGGGCATGTCTGCTAAAACATGAACTCCAAAAAATGCAAAGGTAAAGCACTATGCTTGGGTGATTTGTATCCATAATTTTTTTTTATTCTGCTAGTCCAATAGTTTTTTCAATCCCTATTACCTATAATCAGTATTATATCTCTTGTTTAAGAGATGATAGCATTGATCACGATAACTTTTATTTTCTCTTCTAACTCTAACTTACTGTGACTTTATGACAAACTCAAAATGTTTGAAGACCCAAATTTGAAGAAGTATTTCTACATATGCAGAAAAGTGCTTGATTTTCTATAAAAATATGCATGAACAGAGCATATGTACACCTGATATTTAGTTTCTTAAACAATTTTGACTTTGTAAATTGGGAGATGCACTCTCTAGCCTCTAGGAGGAGCTCGATGCCAGTCATCTCCCTACAGGAGATACACTCATTCATTCTCTCCAAGACCCCACTCAGAAGCATACAGTCACAGAACTAATATGAGTCAGACTATGGAAACAAACCATCTGCTTACTATGAGCAAGAACTTCTAGTGAGAGAGTAGACATGGGCTTGGACAGCAGCTCTCTCTACTTTTGTCTTTAGATGTGTCTTCTTTTCCATAAGAATTTGCCAAGTTTTGGATGTGGAACAAATGTCCAAACCAAGCCTATTGCCATTGAATTGATTCCAGCTTATGGCGACTCCATGTGTTACAGAGTAGAACAACTCTTTAGGGTTTTCGTGGTATTATTTATAGAAGCAAATCACCATGCCTTTCTTTCACTGAGCAAACCTTTTGAGCCTCCTGGGGAATTTGTAGAACAAGGACTATTGTAGTTGTTAGTTGCCTCCGAGTCAATTCTGAGGTTAAAAAAAAAAAAAAAAAAAACCTTGTTGCTGGCGAGTAGATTCTGACTCATAGCTACCCTACAGGACAGAGTAGAACTGCCCCAGAGGGTTTCCAAGGAGCAGCTGGAAGTTTTGATGACCATAGATAGCTTATCAAATATTGAGTGGCTTAGCCATCTCTTTTTCTTTCCATAACAACCAAGACTAACATCTTCTTCTTTGAGCAGTTTGAATACAGACTATGTCTTTAAATTAACCAATTCAAGATACTAATATAGGCATAAAAACATAAAACCATTATATATAAAATTTGATTTTGTAAGATTTCATTTTAATAAAATTTTTCATAATCACATTCAATATCTATCTGTTGCATATAGTCTTATCATGTATGAATGGTTTAATATTGTTTTAAAAATTGTTATTTAAATATATATATTATCTTTACAAGTAATGGTTTCTTATTATTTTTCAAATACATTAATAAATGTTTTAAATTTTCTCATGTTAATATCTAATACTATAAATATTCAGAGACATAACCCACAGAAACAAAAGAGCTCTGGGTCCTGAACAATTTTTAAGATATAAAGGATCCTAAACAAAATACTCAAGAATCACTGCTTTCAAAATATAGGATTAAGGTTATCTGGAAAACTGGGGAATAGCGTATAGAGTCTCAGAGTAAGAGTCTGAATATTGTAACCCTAAAGAATGCTCTTCACAGATCTGTGGGTTACTGAACACCTAAGAGAAGGATTTACATTGGTCCACATGAATGGTGCTCAGTCTTGGTATGCTCCCATGAATTTGGGGAGGAGCTGGATATGTGAATGAAGTCTTTTCCATTATCAAGAAATTTCAGGCCTTATGGTTGATTGGAAATCCTGGTGGCATAGCAGTGAAGAGCTACGGCTGTTAACCAAAATGTGGGCAGTTTGAAACCACCAGGCGCTCCTTAGAAACCCCATGTGGCAGTTCTACTCTGTACTATAAGGTCTCTGTGAGTCAGAATTGACTTGACAGCAATGGGTTTTATTATTGATTAAAAACAATCGTAGGCTGTAAAAAAATTGTGTTTGGAGTTATTGGCTGTTCTGTTTTATACATACATGCATGTGTATGCAAGTGTGTGTGCACTCAATATTTGTACAGAAGATTCTGAAGAAAAGAACAGAAGTATATACACTAGGTTTTTAGCACAGATTGCATTGGGGTAAAGGAGAAAGAAAAAAGAACTCCCAATGAAAAAAAGCAAGTTATGTAAAATATTTGCCTATGTGGATGTGTATTTATAGTAAATTGCTTTTAAAAATGGTTAAATCTTTCCCTTCTAATTTATGTGAGTTTATTTTTTATTGAAAAAGCTATGAAGTACTATGTACAGTATGTAATTCTACTTTAATAGCAAAGAAAATAATGGATCTCCTATGAAAATAATGGCTCTTCTATACCTGGATAAGTTTGTATAAATATGAGCACAAAGTTTCTTAGCTTTAATGGGCTTGCAAATTATTTCCAAAGCAATTTTTTTTTTTAATCAGGGACATTTCGTTTCTCCTAACATTTCACTATTAATTTTAAACTGATCTCCTTTCTCTCTGAAAAAAAAAAAAAATTAAGTTTTCTTAACCTTAGATACGCTTGCATTGTATTTGAACTAGTGCATAAATGTTGTTGTTGCTGTATGAGTTGAAAATCCAGTTCCTTCTAAAAACCACGAAGGTGTTATGAGGTATTCTTTTATTATAAAAAGAGAAGACCTTATAAACATTAATAGAGATTGGAACTATTGATCTCTTGCTACACTTTTTATGACATTTAAAGGCAACTAGCAATGAACATATTTGTTGCTGTTAGGTGTCATAGAGTTTGTTCCAACTCATAGCAACCTATGTACAACAGACCCTATGAGCGAAAGGAACATATTTAGAAAATAAAACACTGATCAGTATATATTAACATGATTTTATTTGTGGATACTTGCGTATAAAATATGTACAATGTAATGCATAAATATTCTGATTCCTCTATTTCAGTAAATGAAAATACATATTAAAAGAATTGATAATTCATGGTAAACATTATAATTTCATATGCTTATTTATAGACTCCCATCTATACAGTAATCTACCAGATAGTCCAATTGGTCCTGTGTTTTCTGACATCATTTCCTACTCAATCTTGCTTAGAGAAAATGAAATACTTCTTACTCATTTTAAAATTGAATCTCAGCCAAAAGTACTTTTTATTGACTATTAAAAAGGTTTCTGTTGAGCGGAAAAATGTTTGGAGCCAGTGTAAGTCTAATGGAAATTTTTATTATGGTTTTGCTTAGTAAAACATATAACCAGATGATTTCTTAAATGTAATCTCATAATCCGAGAAAATGTTGAAGTATATTACAAATGCTCTGCTTTCTGTTAGAGAAGAAGTAGAATGGCGGTGGGTCTGCATAATCTATTTTTCCCTGAAGATTGATTCCAAAGAAGGCAAAGTGTTACTACTATATTAACTATTATAATAGCTATTTGTTTCTTACTGATTATTTTTCAACTTTTATTAATAACTTAGTTTTAATGCCTTAGTAATGCCTTAGTTGTTAGTTCCCTAAAATATATGATATAGTTTATCTACGTCTGATGTGGTGAATTCGTCTAAATTTTGTTTTCTGTAATTGTTCTGCCCTTTCCTCAGCTCAGAGGGCATGTTTTCTGCAAGAGAGGGAATGATGTCATTTTATGCAGAGAATAACTTACCACCTGCTGGAAGGAGGAGGCATATTGCGGCAGCTGCATAACTGATTTGAAAAAGCAGGAAAATGTAAATGTATAGATGACTATGTCAGTGTAATGGGTGGGGGAGTGGAACACGCCTTCCTCAACAACAGCTGGAAAATTACACCAAGCCTAAAATAGTATCCTTTGGCTTCAAACCAAATGTTTCTGTCATTAGTACTACACAGAGCAGAAACACTACACACAAACGAATTCCATATTCTGTTTACAGACACGGCATTTTCACTGCAAGGCGTATTAGATATTAAAGGAGAGAAAAGGTGGGGAAGAGAGACGAACAGATATGCATTATGGCCTCGTTCATTTTTAAGTGGGACCTGGAGTCTTCCGACAAACAAGAGAGAAATAATAACAACTCCTGAATCCTTACTGTTTCCTTTTAAAGATTGACCTTGCATACAAAAATATAGATTTTTTTTTTTTTTTTAAAGAAACGTCCTTTGGAGCTTTGTAAAATGCTAGTAATAATTTCAGAAATAATCTGTCTGTAAATAACATATTCAGTCAATTACAAATGAAAAGGAAGCTCAATGTGTTCATAAAGCATTTAATAAACAAATGAGTTTGCACAGCAAATAAAATCAAATTATATGAACCTGTAAACAATTTTCTCATACAGTTAGTAAGCTAAGGCTAGGGTAGAAACTGTCACCTAGAAATAATTCTAAGCCCTCGAGTCAGTTCTGACTCATAGCAACCCTATAGGACAGAGTAGAACTGCCTCATAGGGTTTTCAAGGAGCACCGGGTGGATTTGAACTGCTGACCTTTTGGTTAGCAGCCGTAGCTCTTCACCACTAAGCCACCAGGGTTTTCTGTTTTATATATATAAATGATGTATATATTCATATACATATATATATACACTAAGAATGGTGGAAATAATGGCATCTAATTTTTTTTAAGGGAAAGCTACTCCCTTTGGCAACACACGGGGAAACACATGTCCCCCCACCTTCTTTTGTGGCAGCCGCAAAAAACCCAGTGCTTTTGTGCCAGTAGACACTTTATATTCACCCTTAATTATTTAATCGATGACTTTCTAAATGTCACATTTAGAAAATTAATGCCTGTTGAATTTTAATTTAAAATATAATATTTTCTTCCATCGTTTTTCATTGCCCTTAGACATAAAAACTTTTCATAATTACTACTACAACTTAAGACATTTTCATGGGAAGAATTTGATTTTCTTTTTTTTTTATTAGCAGTCTGTTGGTTGTTGAAGAAATAATTAAACTTTGTTTAAAGCTGACTCCATACAGCAAGATAATATTATGGTTAAGTGCTATGGCTGGTAACCAAAAGGTCGGCAGTTCGAATCTACCAGGCAGTCCTTGGAAACTCTATGGACACTTTGACCCTGTCCCACAGAGTCTCTATGAGTAGAAATCAACTCGGTGGCAATAAGTTAACACATATAGTGAAATTGTAATGGTCTCTAATTTCCAGTAGAAGATCAGTTTTTTTTTCTGTTGATTTAAAAATTATTATTCCATGTTTTTTCATTAATATCGTAACCTATACTTATGCTTATTCTTCCTATTGATGTTTAAAACTTAACAAAATCTGTACTTTATTCCCAGACAAACATCACAAAATCTCAAATTCTCAAATGCCAGTTCATATCTCCTAGTTCCCTTCCATTCCAACATTTATTGATGTAATCTGGGGTTTTAATTCCAAACTATGTGTCCGTCAGTTGAGAATAGTAATAGTCCTTGTCTCATAGAATTGTTGTGAGGTTTAAATAATATAAGACATGTGAAAGCCCTCCACCTTTGGAGATAATGGACACTCCATAAATGCTAGCAATAAATATAATTATGTCTTACTTATTTTTTATGTATATGAAAAATCACTCTACTTCAATGCTTTTTTTGCTGATCAGTCACTTATACAGTCTTTCAAAAAGGGTCAAAGTATGATAATATCATTCAGAATATCTTTATTTTACGTTTAAATGTTATTTTTTCTGGATATAAAGTATATAAATTTTTTCATGTAATATCAAATATATAAATTATCTCATGTCTTCTTTTCCATATTGTAATAAGAATCCTGATTTTATTCAGTCAGAACAATCAAATATATCTCTTTGAAGACTTTTTTTCTCTCTAAAAAGCCTAGAAATGTATCCTTGCCTTTGATGTTCTGAAATTTCACTATGCTGTCTATTTCTGTTGCTCTCCACCCATCTTCTCTATTTAACTTTTCACGGTCCCTAACAATCTAAGGTTAGATACACATTTTCAATTTTTAGAAATTCTCAGTCATTAGTTCTTCAAATATTTCCTTCTATTTAATCTTCTCTATTTACTTGAAGTTTCTGTATATATTTCTGTTTCATTAAAACTCAGCAGCAATCACAGCAAATCTATAAACTTAGGTCAACAGAAGGTTTTTCACAGTGTTGTGTTTTATCATGGACACTGTTTATAATTGGCAATGCATAGTGTTAATAAAAAGCAGATCTACTTTTAATCAGTTCCATAACAGTTTTTCAATTTTCTTTCTAAAATGCACTTCTCTATTTCCTGCAAACAGGGCAGAACTGCTCCCATCCGTTCACACATGGTGTGTCATTGATTAGGACAATTCATTCCTATTATGTTTTAGGCTGACCCATATGTAGTTTATCAACTTTCTTCATTATACTTTATTGCATAATAAAATTTAGTAAATAAGTTTCACCACAACATTTAAATTTAAAATAAATGAGAAATTAGGATTGCTTAAGAATAAAGAATGTCATTTTCCTTTTTTTATCACAATTTCAGGAATTTTTAAAGTTAAAAAAATCCCCTTGTTAAAAAGGAGAAAGTTCATATTATAAATGCGTGTTATTTTTAATAACCAAAAGCTCATTGAAATGAATGAGACCTTTGCACCATTTTACCCAAAGCAATTTTGTGTTAATAAGAGAAATTCCTTTGAGGTAGTCTGTTATGGAATTTAACTTCAGCTCAGTAAATTGTTTCTCTTTTTCCTCTGAAATGAAAATTTAGCAAAGGTGAATACAAATGAAGGCATAATAAGTAAGAAATGTGCAACTGTTGTTAACAATGAATCATGTTTAAGGTGTAAGAAAAATGTAGTTATATGTTCACATCAAAACCATCTGCAAAAAAAAAAAAAACAGTGTCAAACTCTCTATGATTAAATTATTTGAAAACTATAGCCAATGGTCTATTTATCTTGAGCAATAACAATTCTCAAAATTAATAGAGAAAACTCATCCTGATTGAAGGGAGCACAATCTATCCTCCAGCTTCATCTCTTTTCACTGTTATTCCTAATCCTGCCCCTACACTTATGTTCCAGCCAACCCAGACTCCTCAGTATTCCCTAAAGATGCCACAATTCTCATATCTCTGAGTCGTGGTTCATTTTCTTACCTGAGATATGCTCCTCACCTCCATTATATAAAAAACAACAAATCAAACCTCTTGCCGTCAAGTCAATTCCAACTCATAGCAACCCTATAGGTCAGAGTAGAACTGCCCCATAGGGTTTCCAAGGAGCAGCTGGTGGATTCCAACTGCTGACCTTTTGATTAGCAGCCAAACACTTAACCACTACGCCACTAGGACTCGTCCTCCATTATATTTGTTGTTGTTGTTGTTGTTGTTGTTAAGTGCCATCGAGTCGGTTCCGACTCATAGTGACCCTATGCACAACAGAACGAAACACTGCCTGGTCCTGTGCCATCCTTACAATCGTTATGCTTGAGCTCATTGTTGCACCCACAGTGTCAATCCACCACATTGAGGGTCTTCCTCTTTTCCACTGACCCTGTACTCTACCAAGCATGATGTCCTTCTCCAGGGACTGATCCCTCCTGACATGTCCAAAGTATATAAGATGCAGTCTCGCAGTCCTTGCCTCTAAGGAGCATTATGGCTGTACTTCCTCTAAGACAGATTTGTTCATTCTTTGGCAGTCCATGGTATATTCAATATTCTTCGCCAGCACCACAATTCAAAGGTATCAATTCTTCTGTGGTCTTCCTTATTCATTGTCCAGCTTTCACATGCATATGAGGCAATTGAAAATACCATGGCTTGGGTCAGGCGCACCTTAGTCTTCAAGCTGATATCTTTGCTCTTCAACACTTTCAAGAGGTCTTTTGCAGCAGATTTACCCAATGTAATATATCTTTTGATTTCCTGACTGCTGCTTCTATGGCTGTTGATTATGGATCCAAGTAAAATGAAATCCTTGACAACTTCAATCTTTTCTCCGTTTATCATGATGTTGCTCATTGGTCCAGTTGTGAGGATTTTTGTCTTCCTTATGTTGAGGTGCAATCCATACTGAAGGCTGTTGTCTTTGATCTTCATTGGTAAGTGCTTCAAGTCCTCTTCACTTTCAGCAAGCAAGGTTGTGTCATCTGCGTAACACAGGTTGTTAATGAGTCTTCTCCAATCCTGAAGCCCCATTCTCCTTCATATAGTCCAGCTTCTGATATTATTTGCTCAGCATACAGATTGAATAGGTATGCTGAAAGAATACAACCCTGAAGCACACCTTTTCTGACTTTAAAGCAATCAGCATCGCCTTGTTCTGTCTGAACAACCACCTCTTGATCTATGTAAAGGTTCCTCATGAGCACAATTAAGTGTTTCGGAATTCCCATTCTTCGCAATGTTATCCATAATTTGTTATGATCCACACAGTCGAAGGCCTTTGCATAGTCAATAAAACACAGGTAAATGTCCTTCTGGTATTCTCTGCTTTCAGCCAGGATCCATCTGACATCAACAATGATATCCCTGGTTTCACATTGTCTACTGAAACTGGCCTGAATTTCTAGCAGTTCCCTGTCAATATACTGCTGCAGACATTTTTGCAGGATCTTCAGCAAAATTTTGCTTGTGTGTTATATTAATGATATTGTTCTATAATTTCCACATTTGGTTGGATCACTTTTCTTGGGAATAGGCATAAATGTGGATCTCTTCCAGTCAGTTGGCCAGGAAGCTGTCTTCCATATTTTTTGGCATAGAGAAGTGAGCACCTCCAGAGCTGCATCTGTTTGTTGAAACATCTCAATTGATATTCCATCAATTCCTGGAGCCTTGTTTTTCTCCAATGCCTTCAGAGCAGCTCGGACTTCTTCCTTCAGTACCATCGGTTCCTGATCATATGCCACCTCTTGAAATGGTTGAATATCGACTAATTATTTTTGGTATAATGACTCTATGTATTCCTTCCATCTTCTTTTGATGCTTCCTGCATCATTTAATATTTTCCCCATGGAATCCTTCACTATTGCAACTCGAGGCTTGAATTTTTTCTTCAGTTCTTTCAGCATGAGAAATGCCAAGCATGTTCTTCCCTTTTGGTTTTCCATCTCCAGCTCTTTGTACATGTCATTATAATACTTTATTTTGTCTTCTCGAGAGGCCCTTTGAAATCTGTTCAGTTCTTTTACTTCACCAGTTCTTCCTTTGGCTTTAACTGCTTGATGTTTGAGAGCAAGTTTCAGAGTCTCCTCTGACATCTGTCTTGGTCTTTCTTTCTTGTCTTTTCAATGACTTGCTTTCTTCATGTATGATGTCCTTGATATCATTCCACAACTTGTCTGGTCTTCGGTCACTAGTGTTCCACGCGTCAAATCTGTTCCTCAGATGGTCTCTAAATTCAAGTAGGATATGCTCAAAGTCATATTTTGGCTCTCGTGGGCTTTCTCTGATTTTTTTCAGTTTCAACTTGAACATGCATATGAGCAATTGTTGGTCTGTTCCACAGTTGGCCCTGGCCTTATTCTGACTGATGTTATTAAACTCTTCCATCATCTCTTTCCACAGATGTAGTGAACTTGATTTCTGTGTGTTCTATCTGGCGAGGTCCATGTGCACAGTTGCCGTTTTTGTTGGTGAAAGAAGGTATTTGCAATGAAGAAGTCATTGGCCTTGCAAAATTCTATCATTCAATCTCTGGCATTGTTTCTATCGCCAAGGCCATATTTTCCGACTACTGATCCTTTTTCTTTGGTTCAAACTTTCAACTTCCAATCACCAGTAATTTTCAATGCATCTTGATTGGATGTTCAATCAATTTCAGACTGCAGAAGCTGATAAAAATCTTCTATTTCTTCATTTTTGGCGCTAGTGTTTGGTGTGTAAATTTGAATAGTTGTCATATTAACTGGTCTTCCTTGTAGGCTTATGGAGATTATCCTATCACTGATAGCGTTGTGCTTCAGTACAGATCTTGAAACGTTCTTTTTGACCATGAATGCAACACCATTCCTCTTCAAGTTGCCATTCCCAGCACAGTAGACTATCTGATTGTCTGATTTGAAATGGTCAATATCAGTCCATTTCAGCTCACTAATGCCTGGGATATCGATGTTTATGCGTTCCATTTCATTTTTGACGATTTCCAATTTTCCTAGATTCATACTTCATACATTCCAGGTTCCGATTATTAATGGACGTTTGCCACTGTTTTTTCTTCTTTTGAGTCACGCCACATCAGTGAATGAAGCTCCCGAAAGCTTTAGTCCATCCACATTATTAAGGTCGACTCTAATTTGAGGAGGCAGCTCTTCCCTAGTCATCTTTTGAGTGCCTTCCAACCTGGAGGACTCATCTTCCAGCACTATATCAGACAATGTTCTGCTGCTATTCATAAGGTTTTCACTGGCTAGTGCTTTTCAGAGGTAGACTGCTGGGTCCTTCTTCCTAGTCCATTATATAGGTAGTTAAATTTCTACCCTACTTTCAAAACCTAGATGAAATCTCTGAAAATCCTGTCAGGTAGAGTTAATTATTCTCTCATGTGTAGTAGAAAGAACATTATTGTTCCTTACTTTTATAACATTGAATTTTATTGGTAGTATATGGAGTGGTCGGCAGTTCAAAACTACCAGTAACTCCACAGGAGAAAGATGCAGCAGTCTCCTTTTATTGAGATTACAGCCCTGGAAACTCAATGGGGTCATTATGAGTCAGAATTGACTCATGACAATGTTTTATTTTTTCTTTTTTTGGGGGGAGGGGAGTTTGTATATGACTGAACAGCTTGAAATTAAAGATAGTCATCAATGTAAAATATTTTCAGGTGTGTAAGTCTTAAACATGCACACATGTGTGGCTTTCTAATGAGTCCACAACAGGACAAAGGACACAATCTTAAAGCATCAAAGGTCACCCACAAATAGCTGCTGCTGTGCATGATGATGTAAAGTTCCCTATACTGGCTGGGATAACAGAGCTAATTTTGATGGGAGTTGAAATGCAATTTCTTTTTCAAATCATATGTTTAGAGTGTGACGTATAATTTATCAATGTCCTTGGAAAATGTGTGCGTGTGTATGTGTGTAGTTATTGTTATTGTTGCTGTGTTTGATCCAAGTGCTGCTTATTAGCCAACCAGCAATAATGAGTAGATTTATCTCCTCAGTTCTGTCAGGGAGTACTGAAAGGAGTCAGCACTTGGAGTAGCAAAGTATTCCTTTGCATATGCTGTCTTCTTATTTTAAAGATGACAGAGATGAACTTTTTATACAAGAAGATCAGTTGTTTCAGAGAGTCCATGTAATGAAGTGAAGTAATATGTTTTTTCATTCAACAAAGTTGTGGGATAAGATAAAGAAAAATTGAGATGTGGACAACTTAAGAAAACAGATGATAAAATGTCCCTTCTCCAAATACATTAGGGGAAAGTGACTCAACTTTGGACGTATATAAAATCTAATTCTTAGAATAAATAAAGATGAATGGGCATGGTTTAGTTGTTGTCAGGTGCCATCATGATGTTTTTATCTACATATTTTACTCTCCTGAAAATCCTACAATTATTTCGATGGAAAATACCATTTAAATCACATACATTTACTACATATAGCCTGGAAATAACAGATTTATATATTTTTCTTGTCAGTAAGTGAATTATATCCTGCAGCCTTGGTGTTGCAGTGGTTAAGAGTTTGCTTTTAACCAAAAAGTTGGCCGGTCAAATCCATCAGTTGCTCCTTGGAAACCCTATGGCGCAGTACTACTCTGTCCTGTAGGCCTCTATGAGTTGGAATCAAGTCAATGACAATGGATTTGGTGTGGTGTTTGGTGTATACGTGTGCTTCTCGTGAAGTAAGACGTTTGACTGAATTTAGAGGAACTGCAATAATCCCTCCACTCCCATACTTCTCCCTCCCTTTAAACAGTAGTTTGTTTGCGTCTCAATTTAATCATTTGAAGAAAACAAATCGTTATATTTTGGGAAGAAAAATTATTCACATTTAAATTTACTTACATAAATACAGTTAGGGCCTGAAAAACTGTCTCACCACTAACAGATTTAGAAACGTGTGAACCCAGGACTGGTGGGGGAGAAAACTCAGGGAGTTGGTAACATACACAGATAATTTTGTAAACGTGCTTGAAAACATGTAAGGCTTTGGACACAGATGTTGTATGCAGAACTTTTCAATCCCTTTTGCAAAGTTGTTGTTTTTGTTTCTTTAAAAGCAGTGTGTATTTTTGTTAAAGTTTATATTTGATAGGATACAAGAGACTGTAAACATCAATTTACTATTACTATAAAGATAACGTGTTTGGATTTCTAGTTTTGATTGTACAATATCAATAGTTAATTTAAATTGCTCAGTGTGTTCTATAAGTGAAGAAAAAGAGAAATAAGCCTATGTTTTAATTTAATCTACTTTAATATTAAAAAAAAAATGTCACATTGAAGACTAAGGTGTGCCTGACCCAAGCCATACTTTTTTCAATCGCCTCATATGCATGCAAAACCTGGACAATAAATAAGGAATACCAAAGAAGAATTGACACTTTTGAATTACAGTGTTAGCAAAGAGTAGTGACTATACCATGGACTGCCAAAAGAATGAACAAATCTGTCTTGGAAGAAGTATAGCCAGAATGCTCCATAGAAGCAAGGATGGTGAGACTATGTCTCACATGCATTGGACAAGTTATCAGGAGGGAACCACCCCTGGAGAAGGACATCATGCTTAGTAAAGTAGAGGAAAAAAAAAAAAAAAAAGAGGGTCCGCAAAAAGGAAGACACTCAATGAGACGGAGTGACACGGTGGCTGCAACAATGAGCTCAAGCATAACAACAATTGTGAGGATGGCGTAGGACCAGGCAGTGTTTTGTTCTGTTGTACATAGGGTCCCTATGAGTCAGAACTGACTTGGAGGCACCTAACAAGAACAAATTTAATATAATGTAGAAAAATGAGCATTTCCCCTATTCATTTCTGAAATATCAGTTTCACATTCAATAGCTCTTAAATTCTTAATAACCAGAGCACACATGCAACTAATTGAACCACTGAGTTTCCCACAGAGAAGAATTCTATGATGAGAAATAAGGTTAGCAACAGAATACTTATTACATAGAAAATGGCCAGTGTAGTCACTTTTTACATACTTTACATAATAAACATGCATAATCTGATAACTTAATGCAATCTCTCATAATTAGAAAGTATATATTCTTAACCTAAAGACTTTTCTAATTGCATTCTTCTAAATGTACATATTTTCATCAACTACTAAACAAAATCTTTAAGAAAATAATTGAAATGCCTCATTCCTATCAAGCCATTCTCTAATAATTAAAAAAAACAAAGAACTTAAACTCTTAAAAGTATCATCTTAATTTAACCTTTTTGCTGATTTAATGTTGTGAATTTTATACAGAACATTTCACCTGTAAAAAAGACAGCCAAATCTCATCTCATTGTTGGCCATATACTGTGTAATTCAGATGTTAATTAAAGTCAGTTAACATCACGTAAAAATAATTGCCAACTAGAAAGTTGGATTTAAACATTCTATCATTAAACAAAAACAATTGAGTCCAATTAACGTTTTTGTTTACATAAGCTACATCTCTTAACACTATAATTTTTATTGAATTGTGTTAAGAAAGAATGCTATTACTTCCCACTTTGTAGCTTAAATGTTTTGTTGGACTCCAAATAATAAAAATGAGCGTCATGAATATTTTGTTCTGAGACTTCACAGGCTTCTATTATATTTAATATTATTTTGTTGTGTATGTGTGTTTTAACTATGCCACCAACATCTAATATAGAACGACTTAAGAGGTATGAAATAAAACATTTTTAAAATTTAGATCATTTCTTTGTAATTGTAAAGTTTCATCAGTGATTTTTAAAAATTCTTTGTTAAATTTGTATAATTATTGGAGAAATAATTCTTTACATTTTCTGGTACATTGATGATCGCCGGTGGAACTGACTAGTTTTTATTTTAGGCTCTGAGAATTGATTTGTTGACCAAATTTATTGGTGTGTAGATTCACCTGATTTTTGTTGTTGTTTTGTTTTTTATTGTTTGTTCCTGTGTTTTGTTCTTAAGTACACATTTTACTTGAAAGGCCTTACACAAAAGAGAATATTTTAAGTTTATATACTTTAAATAAGACTCATTTTCCTACCCATTCACCTGGGAATAGAACATTGCCAACCCACTGTGGCTCACCTCAGTTATATCCCCCTGCATCCCACCAGAGATGACCATTATCCTGAACTGTATCTCAGTCTTTCTCTTGATTTTCCTGTTGGTTTTATCTCATAGGTGTGTATCCCTAAACAATATATATTGCTCAGTGTTACTTCCTTTGAACTTTATATAAATTGTCTCATGCTATATGCATTCTTCTGAAACATTTCATGCTCAAAATTGTTTATATATATTAATATCTGTACCTGTGGTTTATTTATTGTCATTGCTTTTCAGTTTTGTACTGCATGGTTCCATCAAAATTGATTTATCAATTTTATTCTTGATATTCATTTGAGTTTTTTTTTTTAAGTTTTTTTAATTTGTATTTTGCCATAAACATTATTGTAGTTTCTCTAAGAAAATACATCAAGTGGGATTGCTAGGTTGTACGGTGGTGACTAATATTTTCTAATGTGGCAATAAATTCATAGTCCTACCTGTAGTGTTTGTGAAGTTTTTCTTTTCCACAGTGCATGATATTGTCAGACTTTTTACTTTTTTATACTTTTTTAATTTACAGGTCTTTGGGTACTGGAGCCCTGGTGGTGTAGTGGTTCAGAGATCAGCTCTCAGCTGCTAACAAAAAGGTCAGCAGTTCAAATCCATCAGCTGCTCCTTGGAAACCCTACTGTGTCCTGTAGGGTAGCTGTGAGTTGTGATCAACTGAATGGCAGTGGGTTTAATTTGTTTTTTGGGGGGTACTAATAAGAATAGTATCTTTTCATTTGCTTATATACTACTAATGTTTCCTGTATTTCTCTTATTATTTCATTTTAATGTATTCATAAAATTTATATTAATACATTTCCTATACTAATTTCTTATTAGACATACAACAAGAAAATAATTTTCTTCGTGACTGTAATTTCTTCTTTCACTCTCTTCATGATATCTTTTAATAAAGAAAAACTCCAAATTTTAATATCACAGAAACCCAGTGCCGTCGAGTCGATTCCGACTCATAGAGACCCTATAGGACACAGTAGAACTGCCCCATAGAGTTTCAAAGGAGCACCTGGCAGATTCAAACTGCCAACCCTTTGGTTAGCAGCTGTAGCACTTAACCACTACGCCACCAGGGTTTCACCGAATTTTAATATAGTGACATTTTGTTTGTGATTTTTCTTTTTTTGTATCTTAAGATACAATTCTTTACCGCAGGCAATAAATATCTTTTTCTGTTTATTTTTTCTTAAATAGTATAGAGTTTTGTATTTTCCATTTAAGTCCTTATTCACCCTGTAATTGGTTTTTGAATATGGTGAGAAATAGAAAAAAAATTACATTTATTAAATGAACATTTTCGATATTACTTATTGATTAGTCCATCATTTACCACTTTTGATTAGCAGTAACAGTTTTTACTAAATCATATTTTGTGAGATGTGTGTGTCAATCTCATAAATAGGATAGGTTTATAAGGAAGTGTCTTTTATTAAGCAAAATTTTTGTTCCTGACACAGACTCAATGTTTTCTTTAGTGTTTTGCATTTATGTTCATAAGCAAGATAGGCCTTAACTTTCCATTCTCGTAGTGTGCTCACACGAAATTGGAAGCAAGAGACTTTTTTCCGTGTAGTTTGGACATATTAAAAGTAGGGACCAGTCTCTGGAAAAGGAGATCATGTTTGGTAAGGTAGAGGGTCAGCAAAAAAGAGGAAAACCATTGAGGAGATGGATTGACACAGTGACTACAACAATTGGCCCAAACATAGCAAAGACTGTGAGTTTGGTGCAGGACTGGCCAGTGTTTTGTTCTGTTGTACATAGGTTTGCTACAAGCCAGAACTGACTCAATGGCACCTAACAACAAAAATTCTGCCCACGTTCCTTTGGTCAGAACTCAGTTCCGTGGCACCAGCTACCTGAAGTGGGGCGGAGACTACGAAATACAGTCTAACATTGTGCCAAGAAGAAAGAAAGCACAAACATTGTAGAGGAACTAGCTAGTCTCTGCTCCTAGTACAAGCAACTTAGATTATTAGTAAGAATATATTGAATTTGGTACTGTTGGACACTGCTGATTGAAACTTGGAATAAATGTTATGTAAAGAACTGTATGTACCTATGCTTATGTTAATAGACACAAAAGCTAAGGGTTACCTTTTAGAAATAGTGGCTTTTTGCTGTATGTTATCTATTGCTGCTACAAATCATCCCAAGATGTAGATGGCTTTAAACAACAAACATTTATTATCTCACAGTTTCTGTTGTTCAAGAACTCAGGAGTGGCTAAGCTCAGGAGTGGTGAATATAATTTAGGGTTTCTCACAAGTCTACCATCAAGTCCTTGCCTAGGGCAGCATCTAGCTCAGTGCTAGGCTGGAGGAGAAGTCAGTTCCATGTTTCCATGTGTGACTGTTAGCAGGTCTCAAAAGGAGCATGCACTAATGAGGGGCTATCCATAGGGATGACTCAGTTCTCTGCATGGGAGTCTTACCCTCAGAGTCCACTGTTCTTTAAACAACCTCTCCAACAGAATGGTACGGACTTCATTCCTTAGTGGACAGGCTCCAACAGAGAGAGGAAACCAGAAAGTGAGAAAGAGGATACCAGAGAAAGAGAGAGAAAAATAAAGACAAAGACACAGAGAGAGAATGAGAAAATATACCCAACATGGAATCTGTAGTCTTTATTTTATTTTTTAATATGCTTTATTTTTTAGATCAGTCTAATACTTGCAGAAAAATTGCACAGAAAGTACAGAGAGTTTCCATTTACCCCTCACTCCTCCACACAGTTTCTCTGATTATTAACATCTTGGATTAGTATGGTGCAATTGAAGACCAATACTGATACTTTATTATTAACTAAAGTACATGGTTTAAATGAAGGTTTACTCTTTGAAGTTCTATGGATTTTTACAAATGCATCATGTCATATATCCACCATTACAGTAACATACAGAATAGCCTTACCGCCCTTAAAGTTGTCCTGTGCTTCACCTATTCATGCTTACCCAGTGCCTCTGAACCCCTGACAACCACTGATTTTTTACTGTTTCTATAGTTTTTCCTTTTCTGGAATGTCATAACATTGGAATCATACAGTACATAGTTTTGTTTTTTTTTTTTTTTTCTTCAGACTGGCTTTTTTAGCCATGCAATATGCAGGCCAGTTTCCTGTATGTCTTTTCATAGTTTCATAGATTTTTTTTTTTTTTTTTAGCTGAATAATTCCCATGGTATTGGTTTGTTTATCCATTCACCTACTGAAGGACATCTTGTTTGCTTCAAATTTTTGGCAATTATGAATAAAGCTACTATGACATTCATGTACAGGTTTTTTGTGTAGACATAGTTTTCAAACAAGTCTTTTCATTACCTAATTTCAAAAGTTTTATCCCATCATTTTTCCATATTCTTACCTAACAGAAGCAAAACAGTAAGTCTAGTCCATATTCAAAGTGCTCAAAAGGAGAATGGTATACAAAGGCTTATATGAATAAGAGGCAGGGGACAATTAGGAGCAATCTTAGAAGCATTTGACTTTCTGTATTATGCTGGACACAGAGAAAAATCTTTCTCTTAAGACATTCAGTAAATTTCAAAATGTTTACTTGCAAGGTGAGCAAGCAATGCCGCATCTCTAGAAAAAATGAACACATATTTTATAAAGTCACATGCATAACTCAAGTATTCTTTCATATGGCTAGAGCTCACCAATTAGGTCTCATTGAATTATAAAAATCCATATCTTATGGCATAGAGAAGATAGATTAACAGGAGCAGTGAGGGAGGAGGCTGCCAATGTGAACTTGGCCCTCAGTGAGGAGATGTTAGTTACCACGTGTCTCATCTTATAATTTATATTCTTAAGAGCTTTTGCCCGAAGACCAGACAAGCTGTGGAATGACGTCAAGGACATCATACATGAAGAAAGCAAGAGGTCATCGAAAAGACAGAAAAGAAAGAAAAGACCAAGATGGATGTCAGAGGAGACTCTGAAACTTGCTCTCAAATGTCGAGCAGTTAAAGCAAAAGGAGGAATTGATAAAGTAAAAGAACTAAACAGAAGATTTCAAGGGTGTCTCGAGAAGACAAAGTAAAGTATTATAATGACATGTGTAAAGAGCTGGAAATGGAAAACCAAAAGGGAAGAACATGCTCGGCGTTTCTCAAGATGAAAGAACTGAAGAAAAAATTCAAGCCTCGAGTTGCAATAGTGAAGGATTCTATGTGGAAAATATTAAACGACTTAAGAAGCATCAAAAGAAGATGGAAGGAGTACATAGAGTCATTATACCAAAAATAATTAGTCGATATTCATCCGTTTAAGAGGTGGCATGTGATCAGGAACCGATGGTACTGAAGGAAGAAGTCCAAGCTGCTCTAAAGGCATTGGCAAAAAACAAGGCTCCAGGAATTGTTGGAATATCAATCGGGATGTTTCAACAAACAGATGCAGCGCTGGAGGTACTCACTCGTCTATGCCAAGAAATATGAAAGACAGCTTCCTGGCCAACTGACTGGAAGAGATCCACATTTATGCCTATTCCCAAGAAAGGTGATCCAACCGAATGTGGAAATTTTAGAACAATATCATTAATACAACACGCAAGCAAAATTTTACTGAAGATAATTCAAAAACGGCTGCAGCAGTATATTGACAGGGAACTGCCAGAAATTCAGGCCAGTTACAGAAGAGGACATGGAACCAGGGATATCATTGCTGATGTCAGATGGATCCTGGCCGAAAGCAGAGACTACCGGAAGGATGTTTACCTGTGTTTTATTGACTATGCAAAGGCATTCGACTGTATGGATCATAACAAATTATGGATAACATTGTGAAGAATGGGAATTCCGAAACACTTAATTGTGCTCATGAGGAACCTTTACATAGATCAAGAGGCAGTTGTTCAGGCAGAACAAGGGGATACTGATTGGTTTAAAGTCAGGAAAGGTGTGTGTCAGGGTTGTATTCTTTCACCATACCTATTCAATCTGTATGCTGAGCAAATAATATGAGAAACTGGACTATATGAAGAACAGGGCTTCAGGATTGGAGGAAGACTCATCAACAACCTACGTTATGCAGACGACACAACCTTGCTTGCTGAAAGTGAAGAGGACTTGAAGCACTTACTGATGAGGATCAAAGACCACAGCCTTCAGTATGGATTGTACCTCAACATAAAGAAAACAAAAATCTTCACAACTGGACCAATGAACAACATCATTATAAATGGACAAAAGTTTGAAGTCGTCAAGAATTTCATTTTACTTGGATCCACAATCAACCGCGATGGAAGCAGCAGCCAAGAAATCAAAAGACGCATTGCATTGATTGGGTAAATGTGCTGCAGAGGACCTCTTTAAAGTGTTGAAAAGCAAAGATGTCACCTTGAAGACTAAGGTGTGCCTGACCCAAGCCATGGTATTTTCAATTGCCTCATATGCATGTGAAAGCTGGACAATGAGTAAGGAAGACCAAAGAAGAGCTGACGCCTTTGAATTGTGGTGTTGGCAAAGAATATTGAATATCCCATGGACTGCTAAAAGAAGGAACAAATCTGTCTTGGAAGAAGTACAACCAGAATGTTCCTTAGAAGCAAGGATGATGAGACTGCAACTTACATATTTTGGACATGTTGTCAGAGGGATCAGTCCCTGGAGAAGGACATTATGCTTGGCAGAGTACAAGGTCAGCGGAAAAGAGGAAGACCCTCAATGAGGTGGATTGGCACAGTGGCTGCAACAATGAGCTCAAGCATAACAACAATCATAAGGATGGCTCAGGACCGGGCAGTGTTTTGTTCTGTTGTGCATAGGATCTCCAGGAGTCGGAATCGACTCGATGGCACCTAACAATAACAACAACATATATCAGACACAGTTTTGCTTCAAGATTATGTGGCAATATGTATTATAGCTATTTAATAATTATACACATTCTTATAATTTAAAGTGATATAGGAACCTTGTTGGTAAAATTAAAGTGTACATTTTTCTTCAAAATTATTTCCCTGTGGTGTTGCACCTTATTATGTACTGAGAGGAATGTTATGTGGCAGAATAATATATTCCCAACAGTAAATCACACTTTGTTCCTAGCAATAGTTATTGATTGGAAGGTTTTTTGTAGTAGACTTATCTATGTCTTTAACATGTTATCTCTAGGTGGTAAAAAATCAGCTAACACTTTGAATCAGTACTAGGCTCTTTAATATTTAAAATTACTTTACAACTTAGGTCTCTATTTAGTTTCTGTATTTGAATTTGCAATTCAGGTTAATTTATTTTCATATATTTTATGCCTTTTCAACTATCTGGGCTCCTGTGATTGGTTGCTAAATGGTAGGTCTTTTTTTTTTTTTTAATTTTACTTTAGATGAAAGTTTACAGAACAAACTAGTTTCTTATCAAACCGTTAGTATACATATTGTTTTATAACATTGGTTTACAACCCCACAATATGTCAACACTCTCCCTTCTCAGTAAATGGTAGGTTTTTGTTGACTTGCTATCAGCCATTCTCAACAACTATCCAAAACATCAAGACAGGGAATATATTACAGCAAACCTAATTCTATTGCTATTATACTGTCTCTTGTTTGACACTTGTATGTTGAAAGTTCCCCACTGTCTTTATATTAATCTTTATTATAATCTTGGGTCAGGTAACATTTTGATTCAAGTTACCACATGTATGTCGTGAGAGAAAATAAAGCATGGCCTGTGGAATGACACTGCTTAGTTATAAATCCAAACTTTTATCCCAGGGTATGGGGAATCAAAGTAGGCATGAACCAGACAGACAAATGACATTAAAGGTTGCTCCTAAACCAACAAGACATGGGTCAGAAGTAGATCAGTGATATGTGTATCATTTAGAAAGAGTTTCAAAAGAGCATATGAATGGAGAGGGGGTACTAATATATTGAGACTGAAAGCCCATTCAGAACCAGGAGCACTATTCTGAAGCATCTTTATACTGTTCAGTGTTCTGTAAATGCAATCTTCCATCTCCAAAGCCTCAGTTTCTCTGCAATTGGCAGCATTTTCTTTTTAGAATTCAGGGTTTTTTTTTTTTTTTTTTTTTAAAGAATACTTTATTCAGTGAAAGCTATATTCCACTTTATGCAACGTTGTTGTTGTCCTTAGGTGCTGTTGAGTTGGTTTGAAACACTGCCAGGTCCTGGACCTCCCTCACAATCATTGTTATGCTTGAGCCCATTGTTGCAGCTACTGTGTCAATTCCTCTCATTTAGGGTCTTCTTCTTTTTCTCTGACCCTCTACTTTACCTAGCATGGTGTCTTTCTCCAGGGACTCGTCCCTCCTCATAACATGTCCAAAGCATGTGAGGTGAGGTCTCACCATTCTTGCTTCTAAGGAGCACCCTGGCAGTGTTTCGTTCTGTTGTGCATAGGGTCGCCATAAGTCAGAACCAACTTGACGGCACCTAACAACAACAACAACAACAACAACAAGGAGCATTCTGTCTGTACTTTTTCCAAGATAGATTTGTTTGTTATTATGGCAGTCCATGTTATATTCAATATTCTTTGCCAGAACCATAATTCAAAGGCGTAAATTCTTTTTTGATCTTCTGTATTCATTGTCCATTTTTCACATGCATATGAAATGATCGAAAAACCCTGGCTTGGGTCAGGTGTACCTTAGTCCTTAAAGTGATATTTTTGCTTTTTAACACCTTACAGAGGTCTTTTGCAGCAGATTTGCCCAATGCAATGCATCCTTTGATTTCTTGACTGCTGCTTTGTTTATTGTGGATCCAAGTACCATGAAACGTTAATCCGTAATTTGTTATGATACATAGAGTTGAATGCCTTTGCAGTCAATAAAACACAGGTGTACATCTTTCTGGTATTCTCTGCTTTCACCCAGGATCCATCTGACATCAGCAATGGTATCCCTTGTTCCACATCCTCTTCTGAATCCGGTTTGAATTTCTGGCAGTTTCCTGTGGATGTACTGCTGCACCCATATTTGAATGATTTTTCAGAAAATTTTACTTGCTGGTGATATTAATGATATTGTTTGATAATTTCTGCATTTTGTTGGTCATATTTCTTTGAAATAGGCATAAATATGGATCTCTTGCAGTCAGTTGGCCAGGTAGCTGTCTTCTATATTTCTTGGCATAGATGAATGAGTACTTCTAACACTGCATTCATGTCCTGAGGCATCTCAATTGGTGTTACATCAATTCCTGGAGCCTTGTTTTTTGCCAATGTCTTCAATGTAGCTTGGACTTCTTTCTTCAGTAACATTGATTCTTGGTCATATGCTACCTCCTGAAATGACTGAAAGTCTACCAATTCTTTCTGGTATAGTGTCTCTGTATTCTTTGCATCTTCTTTTGACACTTACTGATTCATTCAGTATTTTGCCCATAAAACCCTTCAGTATTGCAACTCGAGTTTTAAATTTTTTTCTTCAGTTTTTTCAGCTTGAGAAGTGCTGAGTACATTCTTCCCTTTTAGTTTTCTAACTCCAGGTCTTTTCACATTTCATTATAATTCTTTACTCAAGCCACCCTTTGAAATCTTCTGTTCAACTCTTTTCCTTCCTTTTGCTTTGGCTACTTGACATTTAAGGACAAGTTTCAGAGTCTCTTTTGACATCCATTTTGGTCTTTTCTTTGTTTTCTGTCTTTTTAATGGCCTGTTGCTTTCTTCATGTATGACTTTCTTGATGTTCTTCCACAACTGGTCTGGTTTTCAGTCATTAGTGTTCAAGGTATCAAATTTATTCTTGAGATGGTCTCTAACTTCAGGTGTGATATACTCATAGTAGTGATTTGACTCTCATGGACTTGTTCTAACTTTCTTCAGCTTCAACTTGAAATTGCATATGAGCAATTATGCTATGTCCTTGATGGTTTCTTCAAGTTTCTGTGACATATATTTTCTGGTCTTCCTCTTGGACATAAAATTATGAAGGAGTATCCATTTTCTTAGGACAATGTGATGTTTGAGTTGGCACCTTGCCTCATTAGGTGATTGTCCTGTGGGTGTCATATCTCTTCTGTGTAAACGAGTAACCAGTTACCTTTGAGTAAATTCTGATTCATAGTGATCCCATGTGTATCAGAGTAGGTTTATTTTCCATCGGGCTTGTAATGGCTGTTTTTTTCAGAAATAGTTTGTCAGTTCTTTCTTGCAAAGTGCCTCTGGGCTTCTGGGTGGATTTCAACCTCAACCTTTTGGATAGAGAACACGAGCATTAACCATTTGCACTAATCAGGGACTCCCTTCTTTGTAAAAAACAAAACAAAACAAAAAACAAAAAAAAACCCACTTCCATTATAGCGACCCTATAGAACATTGTAGAACTGCCCCGTAGGATTTCCAAGAACAGCTGTGGATTTGAACTCTTGACCATTTGGTTAGCACCAGAGCTCTTAACTACTGCACCCTTAGGACTAAAGGTAGGGTTAAATTTAAGACACACATTTTTTTGAATACAAAGTTATGGAAAGGTTGAACTACATGAATCTCTAATCTAGAAATTGGCAAACAATTTCTGTAAGTAGACCCATGAAACCCACTGCAGTCAAGCTGATTTTGACTCATAGTGACTGTCATGGATTGAATTGTGTCCCTGGAAAATATGTGTCAACTTGGCTAGGCCATGATCTCAGTATTGTGTGATTGCCCACCATTTTGTCATCTGAAGTGATTTTCCTGTGTTGTAAATCCTACCTCTATGAAGTTAATAAGGCAAGTTTAGAGGCAGTTATGTTAATGAGGCATGACTCAATCTACAAGATTAGGTTGTGTTTTAAGTCATTCTCTTTTGAGACATAAAAGACAGAAGCAAGCAAAGAGACACGGGAGCCTCAAATCACCAAAAAAGCAGCTCTGGGAGCACAGCGCATCCTGTGGACTTGGGGTTCCTATAGAGAAAAGCTCCTAGATCAGGGGAAGGTAGATGACATAGACCTCCCTCCAGAGCCCACAGAGAGAGAAAGCCTTCCCCTGGAGCTGGCATCCTGCATTCAGACTGCTAGCCTCCTAGACTTGAGAGAAAAAATTTCTTTCTTTTAAAGCCCTCCACTTGCAGTATTTCAGTTGTAATAACACTAGATCTATAAGACAGTGACCTTACAGAACAGAGTAGAACTGTCCCCTAGGGTTTCCAAGTCTACAAATCTTTACAAAAGCAAACTGCTACACCTTCCTCCCAGGAGCAATGGGTTCCAACTTACAACCTTTCAGTTAGCCACCAAGTGATTTAAACACTGTGTCACAAGAGCTCCTTGTAAAAAGGCAGATAGTAAATATTTTAGGTTTTGAAGACCATGCTTAATTATGATACTGTAGCATGAAAACAACCATAGACAATAAGTAAATGAATAGGCACTGGTGTATTCAAAAAATTTATCTATGAAAAAAGTGGTGGAATTGGGCCATTCCATAGACAATAAGTAAATGAATAGGCACTGGTGTATTCAAAAAATTTATCTATGAAAAAAATGGTGGAATTGGGCCATAGTTTGCAAATTCCTACTCTTAGCTACTACTAGAGTCAGTCTTCATTACTACTGTTTCTTATGTATAAACCTTATGAAGATATTTCAATAAATATTATTGTTGTTTTTTAATAATTTTATTTTTATGGTTGTTGAGAATATACACAACAAAAAAATATATACACCAATTCAAGATTCTACATGTACAACTCAGTGCCATTGATTCCATTCTTTGAGATGTACAATCATTCTAACTCTCCTTTTCTGAATTGTCCCTCCCCCATTAATATAAACTCACTGCCACCTGACATGTCTGTCTAATCTTTTGAGTTACTGTTGTCAGTTTGGTCCCATACAGATAAATCTTAATAAAGCATTATGTTCAAGCAAGACATTATTTACTAGTTAAGCCATTCAAGTCACCAAAATTATCCCTATTTGCCTGGAGTAACAGAGGAAGAAGAGGAGTCAGAATAGGAGGAGGAAATGAAATGGATAGCTAATTGCCTCCATGAACAAAGATAAATGCCTCCTTTGACATGGGACCAGAGGAATTGGATGGTGCCCAGCTACTGATACTGAACAATTTGATCAAAGATTCTATAGAAGAATCCTGAAAAAAAGGTGAAAATGCAGAACAGAATTTCAAATTCACAAGGAATATGGAGCCGTAAAGGCTGGATGAACCTCCAAAACCATTGCCTTAAAATAATTCTTAAACCTTAAACCAAAAATATTATTGTATTTTATTTCCATGTGGAAACAAATATAAATGGTGGCCATACACATGGATCTCACCAGATGGAATATACAGGAATCAAATCAACTACATCTGTGGAAAGAGATGATGGAAAAACTCGGTATCATCAGTCAGAACAAGTCCAGGGGCTGACTTTAGAACAGACCATCAATTGCTCATATGCAAGTTCAAGTTGAAACTAAAGAAAATTAGAACAAGTCTATGAGATCCAAAGTACCACCTTGAGTATATGTCACCTGAATTTAGAGACCATCACAAGAATAGATTTGACACACTTAATACTAATGACCAAAGACCAGAAGAGTTGTGGAATGACATCAAGTACATCATACATGAAGAAAGCAAGAGGTCATTAAAGAGCCAGGAAAGAAAGAAAAGTCCAAAATGGATGGCAGAAGAGGCTCTGAAACTTGCTCTTGAATGTTGTGTAGCTAGAGCAAAAGGACGAAATGGTGAAGTAAAAGAGTTGAACAGAAGATTTCAAAGGGCAGCTCGAGAAGACAAAGTAAAGTATTATAATGACATGTGCAAAGACCTGGAGATAGAAAACCAAAAGAGAAGAACATGATCTGCATTTCTCAAACTGAAAGAACTGAAGAAAAAATTCCAGCACTGAAGGATTCTACAGGGAGAATATTAAATGACTCAGGAAGCATCAAAAGAGATGGAAGGAACAAACAGTCAATATGCCAAAAAGAATTGGTCGATGTTCAACCATTTCAGGATCAGGAACCAATGGCACTGGAGGAAGAAGTCCAAGCTGCACTGAAGGCATTGGCAAAAAACAAGGCTCTGGGAATTGACAGAATACCAATTGAGATGTTTCAACAAACAAATGTAGCTCTGGAAGTGCTCACTAATCTATGACAAGAAATTTGGATGACAGCTACCTGGCCAACTGACTGGAAGAGATCCATAAAAAATGCTTATTCCCAGGAAAGATGATCCAGCGAATGTGGAAATTATCAAACAATATCATTAATATCACAGGCAAGTAGAATTTTGCTGAAGATCATTCAAAAGCAGCTGCAGCAGTATATCAACAGGGAGCTGTCAGAAATTCAAGTGAGATTCAGAAGACGACGTGGATCCAGGGATACCATTGCTGATCTCAGAGGGATCCTGGTTGAAAGCATAGAATACCAGAAAGATGCTTACCTATGGTTTCTTGACAACGCAAAGGCATTCGACTGTGTGGATCGTAACAAACTATGGATAACACTGTGAAAAATGGGAATTTCAGAATACTTAATGAAGATCCTGTACAATGATCAAGAGACAGTCTTTTGAGCAGAACAAGGGGATCTTGCATGGTTTAAAGTCAGGAAAGGTGTGTGTAAGGATTGTATCCTTTCACTATACTTATTCAATCTGTATGCTGAGAAAAATATTCCAAGAACCTAGACTATATGAAGAAGAACTGGCATCAGGATTGGAGGAAGACTCATTAACAACCTGTGTTATGAAGATAACACATCCTTGCTTGCTGAAAATGAAGAGGACTTGAAGCACTTACTGATGAAGATCAAAGACCACAGCCTTCATTATGGATTACATCTCAAAATAAAGAAAAAAAATCCTCACGACTGTACCAATAAGCAACAACACAATAAGCTGAGAAAAGATTGAAGTTGTCAAGGATTTCAATTTACTTGCATCCAAAATCCACACTCATGGAAGCAGCAGTCAGGAAATTAAAAGACGAATTGCATTGGGCAAATCTGCTGCAAAAGACCTCTTTAAAGTGTTGAAAAGCAAAGAAGTCACCTTGAAGACTAAGGTGCTCCTCACCCAAGCCATGGTGTTTTCTATCACCTTCTATGCATGTGAAAGCTGAACAATGAATAATAAGACCAAAAAAGAATTGACACCTTTGAATTGTTGTGCTGGAGAAACATATTGAACATACCATGGGCTGTCAAAAAGAAAGAAACAAACAAATAAATCTATCTCGGAAGAAATGCAACCAGAATGCTCCTTGAAGCAAGGATGGTAAGACTACATCTCACACAACTTTGGCCATGTTGTCAGGAGAGGTCAGTCCCTGGAAAAGGACTTCATGCTTGGTAAAGTAGAGGGTCAGCAAAAAAGAGAGAGCCTCAACAAGATGGATTGACACAGTGGCTGCAACAATGGGCTTAAGCATAGCAATGACTATGAGGATGGTGCAAGATTGGGCAGGTTTCGTTCAGTTGTACATAGGATCGCTATGAGTCAGAATCCATTCGATAGCACATAACAACAACATGGAAACAAATAGTGGAATCTGAGATGATATTGGAGTCATAGTAAAATTTAGGATGATACAGGAATTTAACTTACTACATCCTTTTGAGTTTGCTTTAGAATAGTTTATTCTATAGATTAGGTTCTGTCTTCTACCAGAATAATTTTATAACTTATCTATGTTAGTATAGGAGTCCCTGGGTAGTGCAAAGGGTTAACATGCTAGAGGCATGGTTTGGGTCGACCCAGACACACACCAGAAGAAAGGTCTGGCAATCTACTTCCATTAAATCAGCCATTGAAAATCCTATAGAGTACAGTCCTACTCTGACATGCATGGGGTCACCATGAGTTGGGCAATTTTTTTTTTTTTAATGTTAATAGCTATTCACATATATGGAAAGTTATATATGTAGAAAGCATGGAATAAAAAAAGCTGGATGAAAAATATTTGAACATTGGGTTGGAGAAATGAACTTCATTAGTTAATGTCAAGTCTGCTGAGATGAGTTAATAAATTTATCCAATTTATAGTGGGTTTCAGATGGTAAAGGAAACCCTGGTGGTGTAGTGGTTAAGTGCTATGGCTGCTAACCAAAAGGTCGGCAGTTCAAATACACCAGGCACTCCTTGGAAACTCTATGGGGCAGTTCTACCCTGTCCTATAGGGTCGACATGAGTCGGAATCGACTCGACAGCACTTGGTTTGGGTTTTTTGGGGTTAGATGGTAAAACATATAGGTTTTTGCTTACGGATCTATCACCAATGAATCATTAACAAATATATGGTGAAATGTGGATTTCTGGATTGGAAAAATGGCTCTTCGGATAATGAATATAATTTGATGGCCTTCGTAGCAGAAGATATGACTAGAATATTATCTTTGTATAGAAAATATTTCTTGAAGAAATAGACAAATGATGGTATAAATACTGTCCAAAATGCTCTCCTCACTGATCTCAGGTGTACCTTCTTCTCATTATTTAGCCCAAACTCATTGCCATCTACTCAATTTCAACACACCTCTATCCTATAGGACAGAGTAGAACTATCCCATAGGGTTTCCAAGGCTATACTCTTTACAGAAGCAGGCCGCCACATCTTTCTCCCATGGAGCAGCTGGTGGGATCAAACCACTGACCTTTTGGTTAGCAGGGGCTCCTTCTTTATTTAGACCAACTCAAATATCAACTCCTAAAAGAAATTTTTCTATTCCTAGCTGCAGCTGCTTTCCGTTTCTTCAAGTCACTCTAACACATTACTCTATTTATATTTTTCATAGTACATGGTGCCTGTAATAACTAACTGTTTTATTCATTAATTTTCAATCTCCTGCCATTACGATATAAGGTCCTTGAGGGCAAGTTTATTCTGTGCGTTCTTCACCCCTATATTTCCAGGACCCGGAGCAGTGCTCATATACCATTGGCACTTAGTATGTTTGGGTGACAGTGGTAGAGCTCTGATCTCTGCATTCAGTTCAGAAGAGCATACATCCTGTGAATTTAGAATGCCATACTGATCCAGAGTGTCTGCATTGTTCTCTCCTATGGGTTATTCATCTATGAGAATCCAATTTTTACTTATTTGCCAATTTGCTTTTGTCTCGAGATGAGCTCGGTCTTCACCTGAGGTTCTGACCAGTACGATATGGCAAACCTTAATTATAATTACTATGCATTTTTGCTTGAAAAACACTGCTTTCTAAAAAAAAAAAACTCTGTGAGGCTATTTCTCTAAAACTCTGAAATGTAACTAATGCCATTTTTCTAGTTTACCATGCAAAGTTTTCAAGACTTCTAACCTATAATTTTCATCTTTGATGACTCAAACCTTGTATGTATAACAACTACTCACCAAGGAAACCAATGCTGATTATTTGCAATTATACCTCAATTTACATTCTCACTTCAAAGGAGCTAAGGCCATCATTTTTGATTCAGAAATTCAATAAAACTCAAATCTACCTCATTTTCACAATCTTATTTTTTTTAAATCATTATTGATGGTAAACAATTTTTAGCTGTCATTTATATCAAACATCTACTATGAGCTGATAGCTTTAGCCAAAATATTTATTTTGATTGATTTTGTCAATCTTGTGGCTGTCAACACATATGGTTGTGTTTAAATAAGCTGTTTTGTGGGCAGATGTCTAAAAAAAAAAGTCTACACAGTATTAAAATACAAATTGTTTTTGATTGTCTCAACTTATGGGTTCTAAGGTAATTTGAAGCAATGTCGTATGTGTACAAGATTACTACATTTTTACTACAGTTTCAGTAACACTGACTAAGAGTGCATGTGGTACAATGAGAAGCTTTCTATAGAGTCTTTCCTCTGAAATATCCCTGCCATACCAAGGATATGCAATTCTATCAGTAAATGTTTGTTTTTTGAAGCCAAGCATTTTTTGTTTGTTTTTTTTTTTACTTCCAGGGTAATGTTGTTATTGTTAGCATCATCTTCAACATAGTTTTGTTATTTAAATGTCTGGTCTGGGTAAGAGAGTAAAGGATTTCAAAACAAACTTTATCGTTGATGAAATTTGTTGTTGTTGTTCTTAGGTGCCGTCGAGTCAGTTCCAACTCATACCGACCCTATGCACAACAGAACGAAACACCATCCAGCCCCTTGTTATCCCCACAATCGCTGCTATGCATGACCCCATTGTTGCAGCCACCGTGCCAATCTGCTTCATTGAGGGTCTTCCTCTTTTCCACTGACCCTGTCCTTTACCAAGTATGATGTCCTTCTCCAGGAACTGATCCATCCTGACAACATATCCAAAGCATGTAAGGCCCAATTTTGCCATCTTTGCTTCTAACGAGCATTCTGGCCTCACTTCTTCCAAGACAAATTTATTTTCTTTTTTGGCCGTCCATGGCATATTCAATATTCTTCGCCAACACCGCAATTCAAAGGCATCAATTCTTCTTTGGCCTTCCTTATTCATTGTCCAGCTTTCACATGCATATGAGGCAATTGAAAATACCATGGCTTGGGTCAGGCTCACCTTAGCCTTCAAGGTGGCAACTTTGCTTTTCAACACTTTAAAGGGGTCCTTTGCAGCAGATTTACCCAATGCAATGCATCTTTTGATTTCTTGGCTGCTGCTTCCATGGCTGTTGATTGTGGATCCAAGTAAAACAAAATCCTTAGCAACTTCAACCTTTTCTCTGTTTATCATTATGTTGCTCATTGGTTCATTCGTGAGGATTTTTCTTTTCTTTACGTTGAGGTGCAATCCATACCGAAGGCTGTGGTCTTTGACCTTCATCAGTAAGTTCTTCAAGTCCTTTTCATTTTCAACAAGCAAGGTTGTGTCATCTGCATAAAGCAGGTTGTTAATGAGCCTTTCTGCAATCCTGATTCCCCATTCTTCTTCATATAGTCCAGCTTCTCATATTATTTGCTCAGCATACAGATTGAATAGATATGCTGAAATGATACTACCCTGATGTACACCTTTCCTGACACTAAACCACTCAGTATCCCCGTGCTCTGTCCAAATGACTGCCTCTTGATCTATGTAAAGTTTCCTCAAGAGCACAATTAAGTGTTCTGGAATTCCCATTCTTCACAATGTTATCCATAATTTGTTATGATGCACACAATTAAAAGCCTTTGCATAGTCAATAAAACACAGGTAAACATCTTTCTGGTATTCTCTGCTTTCTGCCAGAATCCATCTGACACCAGCAATAATATTCCTGGTTTCCCGTCCTCTTCTGAAACCAGCCTGAATTTCTGGCAGTTCCCTGTTGATATACTGCTTCATCCATTTTCAAATGATCTTCAGGAAAATTTTGCTTGCGTGTGATATTAATGATATTGTTCTATAATTTCTGCATTCAGTTGGATTACCTTTCTTTGGAATATGCATAAATATGGATCTCTTCCATTCATTTGGCAAGAAAGCTCTCTTCCATATTTCTTGGCATAGACAAGTGAACACCTCCAGTGCTGCTTCCATTTGTTGAAAAGTCTCAATTGATATTCTGTCAATTCCTAGAGCCTTGTTTTTCGCCAATGCCTTCAAAGCAGCTTGGATGTCTTCCTTCAGTACCTTCAATTACTGATCATATGCTACCTCTTGAAATGGTTGAACATCAACTAATTCTTTTTGGTATAATGACTCTGTGTATTCCTTCCACATTTTTTTGAGGCTGCCTGTGTCGTTTAATATTTTTTCCATAGAATCTTTCCCTATTACAACTCAAGACTTGAATTTTTCTTCAGTTCTTTCAACTTGAGAAATGCCAAGAGTGTTTTCGACTTTTGGTTTTCTATCTTCATCTAGCTTTTTGCACATGATATTATAATACTTTTCTTTGTCTTCTCAAGCCGCACTTTGAAATCTTCTGTTCAGTTCTTTTACTTCATCATTTCTTCCTTTTGCTTTAGATGGTCGACATCTTGAACAAGTTTCAGACTAAGACAGACTAGTAAAAAGGATCTGGCAGTCTACTTCTGAAAAGCATTAGCCACTGAAAACCTTATGAATAGCGGAGGAACTTTGTCCGATATAGTGGTGAAAGACAAGCCCCCTGAGTTAGAAGGCACTCAAAAGATGACTGGGGAAGAACTGCCTCCTCATTACGGTTGACTGTAATGATGTAGGTGGAGTAAAGCTTTTGGGACCTTCACTTGTGATGTGGCATGACTCAAAATGAGAAGACACAGCTGCAAACATCCATAAATAATAGAAACATAGAATGTATGAAGTATGAATCTAGGAAAATTGGAAATCTTCAAAAATGAAATGGAACAAATAAACATCAGTATCCTAGGCATTAGTGAGCTGAAATGGACTGGTACTGGCCATTTTGAATCAGGCAATCATATAGTCTACTATGCTGGGAATGACCACTTGGAAAAGAATGATGTTGCATTCATCATCGGAAAGAATATTTCAAGATCTATCCTGAACTATAATGCTGTCAGTGATAGGATAATATCCATACACCTACAAGGCAGACCAGTTAATACAGCTATTTTTCAAATTTACGCACCAACCACTAAGGCCAAAGGTGAAGGAACAGAAGATTTTTATCAGCTGCTGCAGTCTGAAATTGATGGAATATGCAATCAGGGTGCATTGATAATTACTGGTGATTGGAATGCGAAAGGTGGAAACAAAGAAGGATCGGTAGTTGGAAATTACGGCATTGATGATAGAAACAATGCTGGAGATCAAATGACAGAACTTTGCAAGACCAACAACTTCTTCATTGCAAATACCTTCTTTCACCAACATAAACAGCGACTATACACATGGACCTCGCCAGATGGAACTCACAGGAATCAAACTGACTACATCTGTGGGAAGAGACAATGGAAAACCTCAATATCATCAGTTAGAACAAGGCCAGGGGCCGACTATGGAACAGACCATCTATTGCTTGTATGGAAGTTCAAGCTGAACCTGAAGAAAATCAGAACAAGCCCTTGAGAGCCAAAATATGACCTTGAGTATATCGCACCTGAATTTAGAGACCACCTCAAGAATAGATTTGATGCATTGAACACTAGTGACCAAATACTAGACAAGTTGTGCAATGACATCAAGGACATTATACATGAAGAAAGCAAGAAGTCATTGAAAAGACAAGAAAGAGAGAAAAGACCAAGATGATGAAATTTAACCTAGAGTTATTACTCCAAAAAAGTAGTTACAGCCCTTTACACAGAAACATTTTGTGGATTGTGCAGTGTTTTTATTGCATTGCATACCTGCAAATCCTCTCCAACTGTTGATAACTAAGGTGAAAACATATGTGATCATAAGGCTTTTATTTTAAAAGGCACTACATACAAAATACAGGACACAGTGTTTTTGTCACAGAGGTTTTTAATAATGAGGGAGACAGTAAATCCCTTTTGAATGTATTTATATCCTTAATTTCTCTGTTTTGGATAAAACGTATATTGTATACAGAAATACAATATGTAGCGTTGCAGAATAAGCATTATTTCATTTATTTTCCCTTTGTCTTTTATATTCAAAATCTTTTAGGCTGTGACTTAGATTCAGACTCAGTGGCACTAATCACCAAAATTTAACAGGAAAAATTAAAACGTGAAATATGATAATATGTTATATCTCTGAGTAGTCTTCCATTGAGGATTATTTGTTTTTAATTCCCCTCACTATATAATGGCACTCACAGGAGACATTCAACAACAGTTATTAAATAAAGATAAGTTAGTTGAATTAAAAACAACAAACTTGGAAATAGGAATTTCATATCCAAGAATTCAAGTCCAATATTTTATTTTCCAAAATATAAGCTTTGGTTTTTAAATGAAATAAGAATTTTCAAAGGTATACTAGATATAGATTACTCCTCTAGTATGCCTAATTAAAAATTTAAAATTGGTAATTTAAGTAAAACAAAGTTTAACTTTGTGCATAATGGACTTGTTCACTTAAATATTCATTTTAAGACATGGCTTTAAGTAACCAAATTATTTCCTAGAATAAATTTAACAGTATAAAGTATAATAGTTGGACCTTTGATAACTTCTACTGTACCAGAGTTCATTAAGCTCAATATGATTGCTTCAGATATCTCAAGGATAAGTACAGAATTCCATAACTATTTCATGTACCCACCTGAAAATAATAAATGGAATGATTAGAAACAAGTTCTATAAACTTACATAGATAATTTCGTTACAGATTTCACAAAAGAAAAGTTTACATATTCCTGATGAATTTTGGATTAATAGACATATTATTACATATAACTGCAATTGAAATGCTATGACTGCTTATATCATCTGATTTGTCTTTTTATACATCAAATAAAATAAAAAAGGAAAATTAATCTCAATGATTTCTCTAGTTGGTAGATTTTCTAAAAAGAATTGACAGTCTTCCAGTTTGAACTCAGAAATATGGAGAGTTGGAAGAAGCACCATTTTTATCCTTGTCGTTGTTAGTTGGCGTCTAGTCACTTCTGACTCTGTTCAACAGAAAGAAACATTGTCAAGTCCTGAACCATCCTCACAATCATTGCTATGCTTGAGCTCACTGTTGCAGCCACTGCGTCAACTCGTCTTATTGAGGGCCTTCCTCTCTTTCACTAACCTTCTGCTTTACCAAGTGTAATGTCCTTCTCCAAGGACTGGCCCCTCCTGATAACATGTCAAAATAAGTGAGACAAAATCTTACCATCCTTGCTTCTAAGAAGGATTCTGGCTGTACTTCTTCTAAGCAGATTTATTTATTCTTCTGGAAGTCCATTCAATATTCTTCGCCAACACCATAATTCAAAGTCATCAATTCTTCTTCAGCCTTCCTTATTTATTATCCAGCTTTCCTGTGCATATGAGGCAATTGAAAATATTGTGGCTTAGGTCAGGTGCACCTTAGTCCTCAAAGTGACATCTTTGCTTTTTAACATTTAAAAGAGATCTTTTGCAGCAGATTTACCCAATGCAATGCGTCGTTTGGTATCTTCACTCCTGCTTCCATGAGTGTTGATTTCTAACCTTACAACAATGAAAACGCAGGAAAAACCTCAAAGAATTGCTTTATTGAATCTATCAGAAAACAAATTTTGCACAACAGCCAAATAACCTGAAGCTAGGGGGGAAACAAGTCTGCAAGGAGAAAAAAGGAACCAAGAATTTGTTTACCTACAGCAAACAATGTTGAATACCATACAAGCTATAAGATGATATAACAAAAGTTTTTAAATAAATTGCTAAAAGTGAGAGTGGGTGTATTATATTTCTCTTACCGTTGTAAAAATTTACAACAAACCTAGTGGATTAAAACAACACGGTATATTATCTTACAGTTCTGGAGATCAGAAATCCAAAATGGGTCTTGTGGTCTAAAATCAAGGTAGAGATGCGTTGTTTCTGGATGCTGTATGGAAGAATATGTTTGCTTGCCTTTTCTAGCTTCTAGAAGCTGCCTGCGTTCCTTGACTCATGAACCCTTCCTCCATTATCCAAGCACATCAATCTTACCTCCACTTCTATCATCACATCTTTTACTGTTGACTTTGACTCTGCCCTCTCTGTTATAAGGACCCTGTGATTACATTGGGACCAGCTAGATAAACTAGGATAATTTTCCCATTTTGAGCTCCTTAACTTAATCATATTAGCAAAGTGTCTTTTGCCAGGTAAGGTAACACATGCACAGGTATTGAGCAACAGGGCATAGACATCTTGGGGAAGTATTATTGAGCCTACCATGATGGACTAGTGTGAATGAATGCCTTTGGCATCACATATATAAGTGGTTTTGCATCCTCTTGCAAGACATTCCACTTTTAATCATGCCAGGCTCTCACAGGGAAGATCAAGAAGAATCTTGAGAAATCTATTCTTGTGGTGCTGGCTAGTGGAGGAGAAAAGCAGCCACTAGAGGAACTCTGTCCAACCCCATCTCCTTTGTCTCACCTACAAAGGATACATCAATCTACAGGGGAAAGAGCAACAAAACTGCTATGATTAAACACAGGTAGAAGAGATTATTACCCCTGTGTATAGGCAGCAATACACGTGAGTCTCAACGCTATGGTTGGAAGGGTGGCACGTGAACTTGTGAAGGCCACGCCTTGGAGACTCAGGGACATAACACATGCCTAAAATTAATACTTAGTAAGAATGTTAGATAACGGCCCTCCAAAATCTTGCTTCCCACATCCAGACTCCCAAATTTTGAGTAAAAATTGCAGTAAAAAACATATATGAGAAGTTCAAGAGACAGGTCCCCTCTGGAATATGACCTAAGAAAAGACTCAAAACCAAGGACTAAAGTTATCGAAAAGGTAAACCTCAGAAAACTAGTCCACAGAATGAATGTAGATATAATTAGAAAAATTTGAAGTGGGAGGTGCATTCAGGGTAACCACAGCAACAAAAATCTTAATACTTTTAAATACAGTTTGGCAGTTTCTTATAAAATTAAACATTCACTTACCATAAATGAAAACCCATTGCTGTGAAGTTGCTGCTGCTGACTCATGGCAACCTCATATGTGTCAAAGCAGAACTGTACTCCACCTAGTTTTTAATACCTGTGTTTTCAGAAATAGATCAGTAGGCCTTTTTTGTGAGGTGCCTCTGGATGGATTCAAAGCACCATTTTGGTTAATAGCTAAGCGTGTTAACCATTTGCACCATGCAGGGACTGTAAGATCAAGCAACCCTACTCCTAAAATATTTAACCAAGCAAATTGAAAACTTACGTTTACCCAAAATTCTCTATGTAAATGTTTATAACAGTTGTATTCATCATCAGAGGAAAAAAAAAAAACTGTAAACAATGCAAACACCTTTCAAAAGATTATTGATAAACACACTTAGTTACATCCAACAGTGGAATATTTAATTCAAAATAAAAGATAAAGAACTATGGATTAATGTAACAACATGGGTAAAATTTTAATGCATTTTACCAAGTGCAAGGAGCATGACACACAGGCTATGTATTGTATGATCTCAATTATATGACATTCTGGAAAAGGCAAAGCTATACGGACAGAAAACAGGTCAGTGATTGCCAAAAACTGGGTAACAGAAAGAGATGAATACAAAGGAAAACACAAGGAAATTTTGGGGATGATGGAACTGTCTTGGAATTTACCATGATGGTGGATGCCTGTGTTTACGCAATTGTCAAACCCTGTAAGACCGTACACCATAAACAGTGAATTTTACTTTATGTAAATTTTTCAAAAAAATCAACCAAATTGACAGAGAGAGTGGGGAGACCCACTATGAAATGAGGATTGTGGATAATGTATCTAACTGTATTACTGATGTGTGGCATAACTGCTCTGAAGCAAGTAGGTAAGGAAAGAACTACCTTAAGTAACCTGTAAGACAATATTTTGACTAGATATTGTAAGACTGAAGACTAAAATAATTATAGACAAACATGGGAACTTAGTAGCAATTCTTGCAAAGGTATTGGTTAGCATACTTGAGATTACATTATATTAATTTTTGAATATTCAAATCTATTTTAGACAATACAAGCCAATTCTCATTGTAAGAGAACCCAAGAAAGAAGTAGTAAATAAGCAGAGGATGAATTATTTATGTAGTGTTGGCTAGAACTTTGAGAATTCAGAACGAATACATATTTTTAATATGTTGTTGTTGTTAGGTGCCATCAAGTTAGTCCCAACTCATAGTGACCCTATGTATAACAAAACGAAACACTGCCTGATCCTGTACCTTCCTTACAATCGTTGTTATGCTTGAGCCCATTGTTTCAATCCAGAAAGTTGAAGGTCTTCCTCTTCTTTGTTGGTCCCCTACATTACTGTGCATGATGTTCTTCTCCAGGGACTGATCCCTCCTGATAACCTGTCCAAAGTATGTGAGACCTTAATCTTCAAGGTGACATCTTTGCTTTTTAACATTTTAAAGAGGTCTTTTGCAGCAGATTTGCCCAATGCAATGAATCTTTTAGTTTCTTGACTGTTCCTTCCATGCATATTGATTGTGGATCCAAGTAAAATGAAATCCTTGACAACTTCAATCTTTTCTCCATTTATCATGATGTTGCTTCTTGGTCCAATTTTGAGGATTGTTGTTTTCTTCTTGCTGAGGTGTAAACCACTACTGAAGGTCTTGGTCTTTGATCTTCATTAGTAAGTGCTTCAAGTCTTCACTTTCACTGAGCAAGATTGTGTCATCAGCATAACGTAGGTTTTTATTGAGTCTCCCTCCAATCCTGAAGCCACATTCTTCTTCATATAGTCCAGTTTCTCCAATTATTTGTTCATCATACAGATTGAATGAGTGTGGTGAAAGGATACAACTATGATGCACACCTTTCCTGGCTTTAAACCATGCAGTATCCCCTTGTTCTGTTTGAACCACTGCCTCTTGATCTATGTACAGGTTCCTCATGAGCACAATCAAGTGTTCTGGAATTCCCATTCTTCACAATGTTATCCAAAATTCGTTATGATCCACACAGTTGAATGCCTTTGCACAGTCAATAAAACATAGGTAAACGTCTTTCTGGTATTCTCTGCTTTCAGCCAGGATCCATCTTACATCAGCAAAGATATCCCTGGTTTCACGTCCTCTTCTGAAACCAGCCTGAATTTTTGGCAGTTTCCTGTTGATATACTGCTGCAGCTGCTTTTGAATGATCTTCAGCAAAATATTACTTGCATGTAATATTAATGATACGGCTCGATAATTTCCACATTCATTGGATCACCTTTCCTGGGATAGGCATAGATATGGATCTCTTCCAGTTGGTTGGCCTGGTAGGTATCTTCAAAATTTCTTGGCATAGATGAGTGAGCACTTCCAGTGCTACATCCGTTTGTTGAAACATCTTAACTGGCATTGCAACCGTTCCTGGAGCCTTATTTTTCACCAATGCCTCAGCGAAACTTGGGCTTCCACCTTCAGTACCATTGGTTCCGGATCCTATGCTACCTCCTAGAATTGTTGAACGTTGACCAATTATTTTTGGTATAGTGACTTTGTGCATTCCTTCCATCTTCTTTTAATGCTTCCTGCATTAATATTTTCCCTATAGATTCCTTCAATATTGCAACTTGAGGCTTGATTTTTTTGTATTTTAATATACATACAGATTAACAGATAAGTAAATATATATGTGTGTACGTGCATATATATGTGTGTGTGTGTATATATATAAAAAAAAATTCTCTAGCCCTATGTGCTGAAATATCCTAGAATTAGTGACACTCCAGCAACAAATAAAACACTTAGCACTCATATCTTGGCTTCTGAACACCATTCTCCAATTAAGGGAACCAGGACTTCTTAAAGAAATGGCTGATGCTAGGACTGTGGCAAAGGAGCCCTAGTTGTATTAACAGTTAAATGCTCAGCTGCTTATTGTAAGATTTGTGATTGGAACTCACTGAGTGGCTCCAAGAGAAAAAAGATTTAACAATTTGCCCCTGTAAAGACTCCAAACCACCAAACCGAACCCGTTGCCTTCAAGTTGATTCCAGCTCATAGTGACCCTCTAGGACAGAGTAGAATTGCCCCATTGGGCTTCCAAAGAGCGGCTGGTGGTTTCGAACTGCTGACCTTTTGGTTAGCAGCTGAGCTCTTAACCACTGCACTCCCAGGATTTCACCCAAAAGAAAATTTCCGGAAGTATTCCATAGGAAAGGTTACATATATTATCACAGAAGAAATGCTTTAGACATGCATAGTTTTAATACATAAAATGAAGTGTTTATTACAGCTGGATGCAGACTGATACAAGATATTTACTACTTTTATATGTTTTTGCATTTCATTTGTCATTTCCAGAAAACTGATTACAATAAGTAAATTATACAAGCAGGAAATATGTAATAAGAAAAAACATCACATTCAAAAATTGTTCATTTTCACAATTTAATTTTTGAAACAGATCTTATAACAGTATGCAAGAAATATGCAATTAAACAAAGTTGCTTATTGTGCTTGGAAACGAGTAAAGAAATTTATTAGCCTGGTTTCTCAATACATGACAACTGCCTATGTGAGTTCTAGAATATTAAGCAGGATTAACGCACAGCGCTTTTTCCACAAATGTTCAGTTTCCCTGCGGTGTGGAGAAAAAGATGTAGCTGTCTGTCCTAAAAATAGCTCATTGCAAAGCTGTTAATGCAAGTATCTGCAGTTCTTGTTTGCTTGGTATGTAGAGTACGAAAGGTAAGGCAAATCATGAATATATTTCTCTTGGTTGTGTGTCAATTTCTGTAGAAGTAGTGATATATCAGGCCTCTCCTTTTAAAACAGTGTTAAGTAATACATGTAGACAGTGGCATACGTATAGTATACCTATATTTTAAAGTTTAGGAAAAGATTTAACTTTATCCAGCTTTAGCGTTCATTATATTCACGCTCCACAAGTAATCAGATAACAAAGATTTAATGGGTACAAAGTATGTTGTCACCTTTAACTTCATGATGGGCCTAAACTAATTAAATGGTTTCTGTAAAATGATATTTGTGTCTTTTCATTTTAAATTTGATATTCAGAATTTTATCACAAGAGAGAATTTTCCAGTAAATTGCATAATTAAAAAATGTTTATTTAATTGAAGTTTTGTTTTTGAAGATCTTTTTTTAAATGCTCTTTATTTGGTCCTTTCTTTCATTCACTCAATAAAAAAAATTACTCAGGTTTTTCGTAGCTGTAAGAAAGACTAATATCACTGGATTGAAGTCAAGTTGAAGACATGTTGCAATATGAGCTTCGTTGGGAAAAGTTCATGCTTTTGAAATACATAGAAGAGGAGAGACTACCTAGTGGAAATGGTATCTCAGGTGAAAACAATTTTTAGAGAATACCTATAAGGAAGTTGGAGCCCTGGTGGTGCAGTGGTTAAAAGCTCAGCTGCCAACCAAAAGTCAACAGTTCAAATTCACCAGCCGCTCCCTGAAGACCTTACGGGGCAGTCGTGCTGTATCCGATAGGGTTGATGTGAGTCGGAATCCACTCGACAGCAATGGTTATTTATTGGTTATTATTATTTTTGGTTTATGAAGAAGTGTTTTATGAACTTCAATGTGAACGCAAGTCACTTTGAGATCCTATTAAAAAGCAGATTGTGGCTTAGCAGGTCTGATCTGATGTGGGTCTGAGCTCTGGCTTCCAGCAATATGATGCCAATCCTTGTGATCTAGATGTGATAGTGAATACAAGATTATAGCATACCTGTGCTTATAAATGCCCCCAAATCAGCGCCAAAAGATTGACAGAATGATATTACAGATTCTTACACAAAGAGAACAGAAATGCAGATGAAGGGTAGGACAAGCCCCATTCCCCACTATAGTATGTGTGTTGCTGCATAAGGGCAGGGGTTTTTATTCATGTTGTTTCTGCTGTAATTCCAGTGTTCATAACAATGTCTACCACAAGATACATGTTCAATAATTATATCAGACAAATATGAAAGTCAGATATTAAATAGAGTGAATAGGAATCTAAAGGAAAAGACAACCTTTTGACAATATATAAACACAAATTAATAAGCAAACGAAACAAATATTCTAAATTTATAAAGTTTTCAAATATAGGTAACCTAATTAAACTCAACCAGGGAAAAAAAAGCAAACAATTTATGGAGATTAACTGATCCTATTCAGAATAGAAAAACTTGAAATTATTCTTTTTGTTTACTTGTACTTGAGGGAGAACCTGTGCATGCTTCTGTATGAGACTTTTTTTTTTAATTTCTTGTTCCAGATAAGGCACTTTTTAAAGGTTGTTTACATCACCATGACATTATAAAGTTCAAATGAAATAATTTATTTATAACAATAAGTACATGTAACAACTGTTCAGTAAATTATCCTTATCATTAGTATTTATATATAAATAAATAGTGGATATATATAATTAAATAACACACTCTGCATGTCTCAAGATGAGAGAACTGAAGAAAAAATTCAAGCCTTGAGTTGCAATACTGAAGCATTCTATGGGGAAAATATTAACCAATACAGGAGGCATCAAAAAAAGACGGAAGGCATCCACAGAGTCACTATACTAAAAAGAACTGGTCGACATTCACTCATTTCAGGAGGTAACATATGATCAGGAACCAATGGTGCTGCAGTAAGAAGCCCAAGCTGGGCTGAAGGCATTGGCAAAAAACAAGGCTTCAGGAACTGATGAAATACCCAGTTGAGATGTTTCAACAAACGAATGCAGCACTGGAAGTGCTCACTCATCTATACCAAGAAATTTGGAAGGCAGCTACCTGACCAACTGACTGGAAGTGATCCATATTTACACCTATTCCCAAGAAATGATATCAACTGAATATGGAAATTATCAAACAATATCATTAATGCCATGTGCAAGCAAACATTTGCTGAAGATCATTCAAAAGTGACTGCAGCAGTATATTGACAGGGAACTGCCAGGAATTCAAGCCAGATTTAGAGGAGGATGTAGAACAAGGGATATCATTGCTGATGTCAGATGGATCCTGGCTGAAAGCAGAGAATACCAGAAAGATGTTTACCTGTGTTTTGTTGACGATGCTAAGGCAGTCAACTGTGTGGATCATAACAAATTGCAGAGAATGGGAATTCCAGAACACTTACCTGTGGTCCTGAGAAATCTGTACGTGCATCAAGAGACAGCCATTAGAACAGAACAAGGGGACACTGCATGATTTAAAGTCAGGAAAGGTGTGCATTAGAGCTGTATCCTTTCACTGTACCTACTCAATCTGTATGCTGAACAAATTGAGAAATTGGACAATGTGAAGAAGAATGTGGTTTCAGGATTGGAGGAAGACTCATTAACAACCTACGTTATGCTGGTGACACAACTTTGCTTGCTGAAAGTGAAGAGGACTTGAAGCACTTACTGATGAAGATCAAAGACCAAATCCTTCAGTATGGATTAGACCGCCACAAAAAGAAAACAAAAACCCTCACAACTGGACCAATAAGCAACGTCAAGATAAACAGAGAGGAGATTGAGGTTGTCACAGATCTCATTTTACTTGGATCCACAATCAATATGCAAGGAAGCAGCAGTCAAGAAATCAAAAGATGCATTGCATTGGGCAAAGCGGTTGCAAAAGACCTCTTTAAAGTGTTGAAAAGGAAGGATGTTCCTTTGAGGACTAAGGTGCGCCTGACCCAAGCCATGGTGTTTTCAATTGCCTCATATGCATGTGAAAGCTGGACAATGAATAATGAAGTAGAATTGATCCCTTTGGATTGTGATGTTGGAGAAGAATATTGAATATACCATGGACTGCCAAAAGAATGAATAAATCTGTCTTGGAAGAAGTACAACCAGAATGTCCCTTAGAAGCCAAGATGGTGAGACTTCGTCTCACATACTTTGGACAGGTTATCAGGAGGGATCAGTCCCTGGAGAGTGACATCGTGCTTGGTAAAGTAGAGGGTCAGCAAAAAAGAGGAAGACCCTCGACAAGATAGATTGACACAGTGGCTGCAACATTGGGTTCGAGAATAGCAACAATTGTGAGGAAGTCTCAGGACCGAACGATGTTTCCTTGGGTTGTGCATAGAGTTGTTATGAGTTGAAATCAAGTCATTGGCACCTAACAACAACAACACAATTAAATAAAATAATAATTTGGTACATAAGTAACTATGTAGCTATGAAGAATGATGGATTTGAGAAAACATATTATTTTGTGTCTTGTCTTCTTTGCTAACGAATTGCACAACTTTGAACAACCCCACAGGTTGATCCTGTTAGTAAATTAAATAAGAATGAAAAAGGTTTGCAAAGCTCTGCAGTGCTAAACAAACATTAGTTTGTAAAGGCCTTGAAAAATAGAGGAAGAAGTTTTCTTAATCTTTTAAATTCCATTACATTCATGTCAATCTATGAAGATTTACTGAAAACCATATGGAACCCAAATTATATTATGCTAACTACTCTTGTGTTCAGGCTTAGCAGGCCCAGGATCTCACCCTCAAACAGTCTTAAAGCTTGAAAAAGCCTAAAGAAAATTTACTAATGAGCGTCAACCTGCACAGAGGGCACAGGAAGGAGTGTAGCTGGCAATTGTATGTGTGGTTTTATTAAGGTCTAAGTCTTCCGTTATTTTGCCAGCTAAAGGACAGATGCCTGCCTAAAATGGAATCTGGATGCAGCATCCACATAATGAATGACATTATATTCAACAACAGCTGTGCTTAGCATATCCTTCATTTGAATTCTAGTCCAGGAGAAAGACAAAAAATCATAGCCTGTCTATTATCACCAGGCACTCGGGTCCAAATAATACAAACAGAAGGATTTTCTAAGGAACTAAAATTTAAGGGGAGCATAGCCATAATTGCTAGAAAATCCAAGGTCAGGAAAATAACCGATCCTGGACCTGTGGAATCGCCTTTGTTAAATTTGCTCCCGAACTTATAATTCAAGGCCAAGGAAACATAAGAAAAGAGATGCAAGTTGAATAGATGAAAGAAAGCACTAGAATAAGGTTAGTATACAAAGGGAAAGCATTTGCTTTGTGTGAAATTTTCAAATCTTTTTTCTTTTATTTTATGAAACCCAGTTGCTGTTTCTGGGAACGAAAGTAAAGTTCCTAAACTAATAATACTGAAACTTGTGTAGCTGTAAATTTTTATAGCTCTAAACTTTGTTTTCTGGAATTACTCTGTGTTGCGTTGTAGGCAACTTGCTGAGTGAGGCCTCTGACCAGTGCTACATATGTACCCTGCTGCCACTGACCAAGCTGTGTGAATTTAGGCCAGTTCCTTTACCTCCCAAATCCTGTTTGTTACTTGTAAATGGTGCATAATAATAATGGTAAGTAACCGAAAACCTTGTTGACAGACATGTATGTTGAATAATAAACAGATCTCATGAAATAAATTTTCACTTAAGAGACAGTGGACGACATTTCTTTAGATGGCAGCACCTGTACCATCCTGCAATTTTATCCTCATTATAAGGATAAATATCGTTTAAAAAAATGTTCTTTATGCTGGTGTTTTGCCCAGTTTCTTATGAGTAAGTTCTGCTAACATTAATGTCTCCATTATTCTGTATAGAATGAGGCATGAGAATGACAGAAGTATATTTTCAAAGCAGTTACATTTCAGTCAAAAAAGGGTCATGTGCAAATGGGCTTATGATCCATAATTAAATGATGTTACCCAATAAACATGGAAAAAGTGAAGAGGTTCAGAATGTTTTAAATTCAGTTCATAATTATGCTTTAAATATAATACCAGTCATTATGTGTCAAATAAGCCTTTTTAAATATTCAACTACTATTTAGGTTTAAAATTGTAGTAGAAATTTTGGAAACTTAAAAGAAATTTCAGTCAATCAGAGGCATATTTAAAGATCTTATGTTTAGTGTGAGAATTTTTTCTTATTCCCAGGTGATTGGTCCCCCATGATATAAATCTTAGCATAATCTCATTCCTTATTATACGGAATTCGATTTAATCTACTGACAAATTGGTTTAGTCTGTAATTGTTGTTGCTGGTGCCCTCCAGTCAGCTCTGACTCAGAGACGCTATGTACAACGGAAGGAAACACTGCCTGGTTCTGCACCATCCTCACAATCATTGTTATGCTTGAGACCATTGTTGTAGCCACTGTGTCAATCCACCTCATTGAGGGTCTTCCTCTTTTTTGCTGACCCTCTATTTTACCAAACATGATATCCTTCTCCAGGACTGATCCCTCCTGTTAACATATCCAAACTATGTGAGACGTAGTGTTGCCATCCTTGCTTCCAAGGAGCATTCTGCTTGTACTTCTTCCAGGACAGATTTGTTCTTTCTTTTGGCATTCCATGGTATATTTGTTATTCTTTGCCAACATTACAATTCAAAGGCATCAATTCTTCTTCGGTCTTCTTTATTCATCATCCAGGTTTAGCACATGTACAAGGCGACTGAAAACGCCATGGCTTGGGTCAAGCTCACCTTAGTCTTCAAGGTGACATCTTTGTTTTTCAACACTTTAAAGAGATCCTTAGCAGAAGATATAAAATAGCAATAATCAAAACAAAATTCTCTTAATTCAATGGTAGAAGGGAGGAAAAAAAAAAAGCCAAAGTAAGACGAAGATAAAAAAAAGTAACAAAACAAGGTGCCAAAGAATTGTGGTCTGCATTCTAGGTGTGATAAAAAAAAGTTTCTAGCCTCAAGAGCGTATCTTCAAGTAAATCTGGCCTTTGAATTTACTTAATTCACTCTTTACCAGGGACTTCTGTCAATAAACTGAATTTTTAAGAAATCCACATTTAAACAAATCCTAGTATAACTGAAGAACTCATGAAGATACAATAAAAATTTGAATAGGAACAGAAAAATTAGAAAGCTTTTGTCCCCTGCCCTCCAAATTTTATTATAGTTCAAATCAACAGTAATAACCAGGAATGTGAAGTAATATTTTAAACATGATAACACAAAGAGATCTGTCAACATATAACTTTATAATCATCAATGAAATAATTTAAGATTATAGACAAAACAAATACATCTGTAGGCAAACACAGAGATTTATTACTAAAAGATCCTTATGTAGGTCTTCCAAAGAATATACTTTGGATGAAGGAAACTGAAACCAGAAGCAAAGACCAAGATGTAACAGTGGTCATGAGCAACAGCAAAAACAAAAGCAAAACTGTAAACACGTGGAGAAGAATAAACAAAGCTTGACTAAATAAAACAATAATCAAAAATTTGGTGTATTTTGTGGTTAAAACATCAAGGAGAACTAAAATATTGGCTTCCAAAGCCTGGAAGTTGCAAGAGAGTTTATTGGTGTTAAAATATTCTAATGTTCTCATTGCTTGGTAAAATACAGGGTCAGCAGAAAAGAGGAATACCCTTAACAAGATAGATTGACATATGGGCTGCAACAATAGGCTCAAGTGTAACAACGATTGTGAGCAGGGTGCAGGACCAGGCAGTGTTTCCTTCTATTCGATGGCACCTAGAAACAACAACAATGTTCTCATATTGTTCAAGCTAAACATATAGAGCTATATTAACTACAAGTAGTTCCCGACTTATGAAGGGATTCCATTCCAATGACTGTCAAAAGTCACTTCTGACCTAAATCGAATACCACTTTTTTTTTTGTTTTAGTTTTCATTATTGTCTTTTATTATTAGCATCTTAATAATTCTGATCTTTATTTGTCTTTCGGGGTTGGAAGCATTAAATACAATCTTACAGATACATTTTATTGCATACATACATACATGAAAAAATACAAAAATCATGAGAAAAACTGTCGTAAGTGGAGTTGATCATAGTAGTATCTTGTAATCCAAATACATCATAAGTCTGGTACTACCTGTATAACCTTTGCTGCTGTTGTTGGTAGGTGCCCTCAAGTTGGTTCTGACTCAAGGTGACCCTTCATACAACAGAATGAAATGCTGCCTCCTCCTATGCCATCCTCATAATCGTTGTTAGATTTAAGACCAATGTTACAGCTACTGTGTCAGTCAATCTTGCTGAGGGTCTGCCTCTTTTTCTCTAAGCTTCTACTTTACCAAGCAAGATGTCCTTCTCCAGAGACTGGTCTCTCCTAATAACATGTCCAAGTACATGAGCCAAAGTCTTGCCATCCTTGCTTCTAAGGAAATTTCTCTAGCTATACTTCTTCCAAGTCAGATTTGTTCGTTCTTCTGGTAGTCCGTGGTATATTCAATATTCTTTGCAAACACTACAATTCAGAGGCATCAATTCTTCTTCAGTCTCCCTTATTCATTGTCCAGCTTTCACATGCATATGAGGCAATTGAAAACACCATTGCTTAGATCAGGCACATTTTTATCCTTAAAATGACATCTTTTTTTTTTTTTAAATACTTTATAGAAATCTTTTGCAACAGATTTTTCCAGTGCAATTCCTGGTTTGATTTCTTGACTGCTGCTGCTTCCATGCACATTGATTGTGAATCCAAGTAAAATTAAAGCGTTCACAACTTCATTATTTTCTCCATTTATCATGATGTTTCCTATTCATCCAGTTGTGAGGGTTTTTATTTTATGTTGAGGTATAATCCTTACTGAAAGCTGTAGTCTTTGGTCTTCATCAGTAGGTGCTTCAATCCTCTTTGCTTTCAGCAAACAAGATTGTGTCAACTTCATATTGCAGGTTTTAATAAGTCTTCCTCCAATCCTGATGTCTTGTTCTTCTTCACATAGTCCAGCTTCTTGGGTTATGTACTCAGCATACAAATTGAATAGATACGGTGAAAGGATACAAGCCTGACACATAGCTTTTCTGACTTTAAACCATGCAGTATTCCCCTGATCTGTTTGAACGAATGCTTCTTGGCCTATGTACAGTTTCCTCATGAGCACAACTAAATGTTTTGGAATTCCCATTCTTCCCAATGTTATCCATAATTTGTTATAATCCACACAGTCAAATGCTTTTGCATAGTCAATAGAACACAGGTAAACATCTCTCTGGTGTTCTCTGGTTTCAGCCAGGGTCCATCTGACATCATCAATGACATCCTTTGCTCCATGTCTCCTTCTGAATCAGGGTTGAATTTCTGGCAGTTCCATGTTTATGTTCTGCTGTAATCATTTTTGGATAATTTTTCACAAAATTTTACTTGTGTGTTATATTAATGATATTGTTCGATAGTTCCTACATTAAGTTGGATCACCTTTCTTTGGAATGGATACAAATATGGATCTCTTCCAGTCAGTTAGCAGGGAACTGTCTTCCCAGTTTCTTGGCATAAATGAGTGAGCACCTCCAGCACTGTATCCATTTGTTGAAACATCTCAATTAGTATTTTCATCAATTTCTGGAGCCAAGCTTTTCGCCAATGACTTCAACACTGTAAGTTCTTGATCTTGTGGTGCTTCCTGAAATGGCTGAATGTCCACAAATTCTTCTTGCTACAGTGCCTTGGTAAATTCATTCCATCTTCTTTTGATAACTCTTGTGCCATTCAATATTTGACCCATAGAACCCTTCAAAATTGCAAGTATAAGCGTGAATTTTTTCTTCAGTTCCTTCAGCTTCAGAAATGCCCAGCGGGTTCTTCGCTTTTGTTTTTCTAGCTCCAGGTCTTTGCACATTTCATTATAATACTTTACTTTGTCTTCTCAAGCTGTCCTTTGAAATCTTATGTTTAGGTCTTCTACTTCATCATTTCTCCCATTCTCTTTAGCTGTTCTTTGTTTCAGAGAAAGTTTCAGAGTCTCTTCTGACATCTATCTTGGTTGTTTCTTCCTTTCCTGTATTTTCAATGACCTTTTACTTTCTTTACATATGATGTACTTGTTAGCATCTCACAAATCGTCTGGTTATAAAAAAATTCAGTGAGTCAAATCTATTCTTGAGATATTCTCCAAACTGAGATGGGATATACTCAAGGTTATATTTTGGTTCTCATGTATTTATTTTAATTTTCTTCAGCTTCATCTAAAACTTTCATTTGAGCAATTGATAATCTGTTCTGCAGTTGGCCCCTGGCCTTGTTCTGACTAACGATATTGAACTTTCCATCATCTCTTTCCACAGACGTAGTCGATTTGATTCCAATGTATTCCTTCTGGCAAGGTCCAAGTGTATGGTCACTATTTAGGCTGGTGAAAAAAGGTTTTTGCCTTGAAGAAGTCGTTGGTCTTGTGAAATTCTACCATGGGATCTCCAGAATCATTTCTGTCATCAAGACCGTATTTTCCAACCACCTATCCTTCTTCTTTGTTTCCAACTTTTGCATTCCAATCACTATTATCAGTGCATCTTGATTGCATGTTTGATCATTTCAGACTGCATAAGTTGCTAAAAATTTTTAATTTCTTCACCTTTGGCATTTGCATTAGGCACGTAAAATTGAATAACAGTCATATTAACTGGTCTTCCTTGTAAGCTTATGGATATTATCCTGTCACTGACAGACTCGTACTTCAGGACAGATCTTAAAATCTTTTTTTTTTTTTTTTTTTTTGATGATGCCATTCTTCTTGTTTTTATTCCTGTCAGAGTAAACCATATGCTTGTCGGATTCAAAATGACCAATACCAGTCCACTTTAGCTCATTAATGCCTAGGATATCGATCTCTATGCATTCCATTTCATTTGAAGACTTTTGATTTTCCTAAATTCATGCTTCACACACTACACTTTCCAATTATTATTGGCTGTCTGCAGCTATTTCTTCTATTTTGAGTCATGCCATATCAGCAGATGAAAGTCCCAAAAGCTTGACTTCATCAACATCATTAAGGTCAACTCTACTTTCAGGAGGCAGCTCTTTCCCAGTCCTATTTTGAGTATCTTCCAACCTGAGGTGCTCATTTTATCAGACAATATTCAACTTCAGTCACAAGGTTTTCACTGGCCAATTTTTCAGAAGTAGATCACCATATCTCCCTTCCTATTCTGTCTCACCCTGGAAGCTCTGCTGTCACCTGTCTACCATAAGTCACCTGGCTGGTATTTGAAACACTGTTGCCATAGTTTCTAGCATCACAGCAACAGGCAAGCCACCACAGTGAGAAAGACTGATAGATGTATGGGGGGTTGATTGTGGAACCACGTAAAATGAAATCCTTAACGATTTCAAACTTTTCTCCATTTGTCATGATGTTGCTTATTAATTAAGTTCTGTGGATTTTTGTTTTCTTTTTGTTAAGGTATAGTCTATACTGAAGGCTGTGGTCTTTGATCTTCATCAGTAAGTGCTTCAAGTCCTCTTCACTGTCAGCAAAAAAGGTTATGTCATCTGTGTAATCCAGGTTCTTAATGAGTCTTCTTCCAATCCTGATGCCATTCTTCTTCATTAGGCCATCTTCTTGGATAATTTGCTCAGCATACAGATTGAATAAGTATGGTGAAAGGATACAACTCTGACCCTCATATTTCCTGATTTTAAATCATACAGTTTCCCCTTTTTTCTGTTCAAATGATTACCTTTTAGTGTATGTACATGTTCCACATGAGCACAATTAAGAGTTCTGGAATTCCCATCCTTTCAATGTTATCCTTTTTTTTTTTTTTTTTAATGATACTCACAATAGAATGCCTTTGCGTAGTCAATAAAATACAGGTAAATTTTTTCGTGGTATTCTCTGCTTTCAGCCAGGAGCCATGTGACATCAGCAATGATATCCTTTGTTCCATATCCTCTTCCGAATATGGCTTGAATTTCCAGCAGTTCCCTGGCAATGTACTCTTGCAGCCATTTTTGAATGATCTTCAGCAAAATTTTACTTGTATATGATATTAATAATATTGTTAGAAAATTTCCCCATTCTGTTGGATCACCTTTCTTAGAAATGGGTAAAAATGTTGATCTCTTCCAGTAGGTTCTCTAGGTAGCTATTTAACAAATTCCTTGGCATAGAAGAGTAAATGTTTTCACCATTGCATCAGTTTGTATAAATATCTCAATTGTTATTCCATCAATTCCTGGCACCTTGTTTTTCACCAATGCCTTCAGTGCAGCTTGAACTTCTTCCTTCAATACAATTGGTTCTTGATCACATGCTACTTCCTGAAATGTCTGAACATGGAACAACTGTTTTTTTTAGAGTGACTGCGTATTCCTTCCATCTTCTCTTGGTGCTTCCTCCATCTTTCAATATTTTGCCCATAGAATTCCTCAATGAAACTTGAGGCTTGAATTTTTTCTTCGGTTCTTTCAGGTTGAGAAATATTGAGCATGCTCCTCCCTTTTGGTTTTCTAATTCCAGGTTTTTGAACATTTTTTATACTACTTTACTTTGTCTGGTCTAACCCCCTTTGAAAACATCTTTTCACCTCTTTCATCATTTCTTCTATTTGCTTTAGCTGCTGTATGTTCAAGAGCAATTTTCAGAGTCTCTTCTGATGTCCATTTTGGTCTTTTCTTTCTTCTATCTCTCTTTAATGACCTTTTGCTTTCTTCATGTTTGATGTTCTTGATCCTACAGCTCATTTGGTCTTCAGTCCTTAGTGCTCAATGCATCAGATATATTCTTGAGATGGTCTCTAAATTCAGGTGGGATATGTTCAAGTTCATGTTTTGGCTCTTGTGGACTTGATTCAGTTTTATTCTACTTCAACTTAGATTTACATGTGAGCAAATGATACTCTGCTCTGCAATTGGCCCCTGGCCTTGTTCTGACCAATGGTATTGAACTTCTTCATCATCTCTTTCCAAAGATGTGGTTGATTTGATTCCTGTGTATTACATCTGTCAAGGTCTATGTCTATAGTCACGATTTATGTTTCTGAAAAAAAAGGTATCTCCAATGACTAGGCCAATGGTGTTCCAAAATTTTATCACGTCATCTCTGGCATCATTTTTTTTTGTGTATGTCATAGTGGTTTTTTTTTTCTTCTTTATTATACTTTAGATAATGCTTTATAGAACAAACTGGTTTCTCATTAAACAATTAGTACACATATTGTTTTATGACACTGGTTAACAACACCACAGCATGTCAACACTCTCCCTTCTCAAACTTGGATTCCCTATTACCAGCTTTCCTGTCCCCCCTCCTGCCTTCTTGTTCTTGCCCCTGGGCTGGTGTGCCCCTTTAGTCTCATTTTGTTTTATCAGCCTGTCTAACCTTTGGCTGAAGGGTAAACATCAGAAGTAACTTCATTACTGAACTAAAAGAGCGTCTGGGGGCCATACTCTCAGGGTTTCTCCAGTTTCTGTCAGGCCAGAAAGCCTGGTCTTTTTTGTGTGAATTAGAATTTTGTTCTACATTTTTCTCCAGCTCTGTCTGGGACCCTCCATTGTGATCCTTGTCAGAGCAGTCAGTGATGGTAGCCAGGCACCATCTACTTGCAATGGACTCAGTCTGGTGGAGGCCATGGTAGATGTGGCCAGTTAGTCCTTTGGACTAATCTTGCTCTTGTACCTTTAGTTTTCTTCGTTCTTCCTTGCTCCCAAAGGGGTCAGACCAGTAAAATATCTTAGGTGGCCACTTACAGGTTTTTAAGCCCCCAGGTGTTACTCACCAAAGTAGAATGTAGAACATTTTCTTTATTCACTATGTTATGTCAATTGAGCTAGATGTTCCCGAGACCACGGTTCTCAGAGTCTGGCATTATTTTTTTCCATGTTTTCCAACTACTGATTCTTCTTCTTTGTATCCAACTAATATAATCTAAACTAGACTGATCTAGGCAATAGACAATGGTGTTTTGAACCAGTTTGTTTGTAGTATAAGTAGTGAAAAGGGGTAGGATTCTGATCTGAATATATTCTGAAGGTAGACCTGTCTAGATATCTTCTTGGATTATATATAGGATTTAAGAGATTTAAAAAAAAATGTGTTTTAATTGTAAATAAATGGAATACTGAAGGTATAATTCACTAAAGGAAAACTAAGCGAGGAAGAGGTTTAACAAGGAAAAGAAAAGCACTGGATTATTAACATATTATGTTTGATATGCCCCTGAGATATTCAAATGGAAACATTGACGACAAAGTTATATATGCAAGTCTGGAGTTCAAGGGAGAGTAGGAAATACGAATTTAGGAATTGTTAGTCTATAAAAAATATTTAAATTCATTAGACTGGTTGGTTGATGAGTTAAAATTAATAATAATAAAACATATATATATATATATATATATATATATCTCATAGAAAGTGAACCAGAACCTATTCTGAACCTTTTTCTAAAATGTTTTAATCCTCTTGGTCCACACTATTTCATGGGATTAGTGTTAGCATCACAATATGGCATAGGGAAAACCAAGGCAAAAAAAGGCCAGAAACTTGGCCTGGGATCCTACAGAGATTATCAAGAGAGTATATATAAATAGAACAGAGAAGTGTTCTGAATAATGAGTACTGGAGTACATGAAAGTTAAAAGGTTAGAAGTGTAGCGGGAAAAAAATAAGTGCTGTGTCCTGGAATTTTTTTTCAGTGAGAAAGGGATGGTAAATAAATAAATAAATAAAATGAGGGTACAGAGAATTGTTGAAGTGATGTTTGTAAGTAAATGACAGAGATAAAACTCATTAAATTACCTTTGAGTGTTGTAAAAGGCAAATACAAATTCAGTGTATTAGATTATTCAAGCAGGTCACATTTGTGACATGCATATATACAATTCTCATAAACTGGATAGTTGGATGTGTTTATTAAAATTGTATAAATTTAGTAAATTTTAAAATATCACAAATATGTTTAAAACTAAATCATATTATTTTATACATTTTAATTTAAAGTCTCTTGCCTTAAATCGGTTATGATTACAAATGGAAAGAACATCACACAGAATCAGAATATTTAATATTCCTGATTTTTAAGAAAATGTTGGAAATATTTAAAATATTAGAACTCACATTTATCCATTGGATACACAATACGTTCCTAAACATAACATGATATAATTAATACTACGGAATGGGTGTATATATATATATAACATACATTTATGTAATATCTACTTTATATTTTCTAGATTGTAGAGTCACACAAAATCAAGATAAGTAAAAGTCAAAAACTGTCATGGATATGATGACTAACAAAAAATTAAGCTGGATGCTAAATACTTGTGGCATTATTCTTCTTAAGACATGGCTGAACATGTAGCACTGCTTCTTGAACTTCAGCTTTGTCTGCTATATTCATGTTGGATCATAATCCCAAGCCTTGTATTTACTTTAAAATCAATATCCTATATCCCATGGGTGTATTTCAAGTTTTAACCTTAACCAATTATTTTATAATCTCTTACATCTTTCAGTGTTTTATCTGGATAAATGATATTCTGTACTCTAACAGTTTGCAAGTAATTTCCGTTACCTCTTGATTTCATTCAATTTATTACTGATCATTTGCTTTCTAAAGTCTTTTCTACTTTTCTTCTATGTCTGTCTCTTCTCAACAATTTTAGAGCCATTTACTTGAATGAGGACACACTTTTTTTTTTCAGATTGAAGAATATAAAGGAAAAAAAGTGAGTTACCAGTAAGGCAAGAAGAAAGAATAGAAAAATAATAGAACAGGTACAGTTTATTTTTAACTTTGATAATTATAGAGACATAGTATTCAATTGTATCTCATGAGTTTTAAGGTAAGTATTAGTAAAATTTAAATTGTAGCTTCTACATTACAGACAAAAATTTTAAGCCTCGCAAAAATATCTTTAAGAAGCAACTAATAAATTTTAAAATACCCTAAAAAGGTAAATATGAACAAATACTTTGAAATATACAAATTATGATAGACAATAATTTTAAAATCCATTAGAATTAATTCTGAAAATTAGAGTTCATAAGGCTGTAAGGCTGGGTTTAAAAATAAAAGTCCAAATGACCAATTAGATAAACGGATAAATAATCCAACAGATAAATGGATAAATAAAATGTGGCATATACATACAATGGGATATCATTCAGCTATAGAGCAAAATGAAGTTCTGACATATGCCACCACAGTGATGATCTTTGAAAACATTATGCTAAGTGAAGTTAGACAAAAAGATAAATATTGTACCATGCCACTTATATGAAATATCTAGTATAGATAAATCCGTCAAGACAAAAGAAGATTAGTGGTTATGAGGGAAGGGAATTTATTATTTTTTAAAAGTAATTGAGAGACAAATCAATTGACCACATTATAAAAAAATCAAAGTTCAACAATATCCTTCCTATAGAAATATGCAAAAAATAGAAAAAGAGCTAATAATGAAAGAATGGGCTAAGATAAATTAAGATAAAGACAAAGAAAAAACAAAGGCAGTCTTTTAATAGTTTAAGCAGAGAAGAAATATTTTTTGATAGTTACAGGAGTGGGGAGGGAGGGAGGGAGAGGGGTTTTCACTAATTAGATAGTAGGTAAGAACTATTTTAGGTGAAGGGAGAAGTCAGCACAACTCACTAAACCAAAAGGAAAGAAGTTTCCTGAGTAAACTGAATGCTTCGAAGGCCAGCATAGCAGGAGTAGCGGTTTGGGAACCATGGATTCAGGGGACATCCAAGTCAATTGGCATAATAAAATCTATTAAGAAAATATTCTGCATTCCACTTTGGAGAGTGGTGTCTTGGGTCTAAAGTGCTAGCAAATGGCCATCTAAGATGCAAAAATGGGTCTCAACCCACCTGGAGCAAAGGAGAATGAAGAACACCAAAGACACAAGGTAATTATGAGCCAAAAAAATAGAAAGGGCCACATAAACTGGAGACTACATCAGCCCGAGACCAGAAGAACTAGATGGTGCCTGGTTACAACCAATGACTGCCCTGACAGGGAACACAAAGGGAACCCCTGAGGGAGCAGGAGAGCAGTGGGATGCAAACCTCAACTTCTCATAAAAAGACCAGACTTAATGGTCTGACTGAGGCTAGAAGAACCCCAGAGGTCATGGTCCCCAGACCTTCTGTTAGCTCAAGACAGGAATTGTTCCCAAAGCCAACTCTTCAGACAGGGATTGGACTGGACTAAGGGATAGAAAATTATACTGGTGAAGAGTGGGCTACTTGGGTCAAGTAGACACATGAGACTATGTGGGCAGCTCCTGTCTGGATGGTAGATGAGAGGGCAGAGAGGGTCAGTAGCTGGTGGAATGGACATGAAAATAGAGAATGGAGAGAAGGAGTGTGCTGTCTCATTAGAGGAAGAACAACTGGGCATATATAGCAAGGGGTATATAAGTTTTGTATGAGAGACTGACTTGGTTTGCAAACTTTTGATAAAGCACAATAAAAATTTAAAAAAAATTAAATTTTAAGAAAGCACTTTCTTCTATGAAAGGAACAATTCATGGTAAACTATAATAGTTATGAATTTTGATGCCCTTGGTTAAAATAGCACCAAATATACAAACCAAAATCTGTTCAAATGTATAGAGAATGTGACAGGCATACAATTTTTAAATGTTTTAGTATTTTATACTGATTAAAAAAAAAAAAAGCCAAACCCATTGCTGTCGAATCAACACTGACTCATAGCAACACCATAGGATGTAGTAGAACTGCCCCCATAGAGTTCCCAAGGAGCACATGGTGGATTTGAACTGCCAAACTTTTGCTTAGCAGCCATAGCTCTTAACCATTATGCCCCCAGTGTTTCCTTTTCACTGATTAGGCAAAGGAAATACATTGCTTAAAATACGATTAATAAGGCTGAATATAAAATATGTATTAATTCTAAAAATATTTATTGAGAATTTGCTACACACCAAATAATCTTCTCTGTTCGAGGCTTATAACAATCATCAAAATGGAAAAATCCATACCCCCAAAGAGCTTCTGTTCCAGTCCTTGGTCAGGCAGATAGCCGTCTTCCAAATTTCTTTGCATAGAGGAGTGAGCACTTCCAGCACTGCATCTATTTGTTGAAACATCTCTATTGGTATTCCATCACTTCCTGGAGCCTTGTTTTTTTGCCAATACCTTCAGTGCAGCTTGAACTTCTTCCTTCAGTAACATTGGTCCTTGATCATATGCTATCTCCTAAAATGATTGAACTTCAACCAATTTATTTTGGTACAGTGATTCTGTTTTCCTTCCATCTTCTTTCGATGCTTCCTGCATCATTCAGTATTTTGCGCATAGAATTCTTCACTTCCAGTGATTGACTTAAGGTTGCTATGAGTCCAAACCAACTCAAGGGCACCTAACAACACCTGTCTCAATGAAGGAGTCCCTGGGTGGCACAAATGGGTAAGTGTCAATGACTAGCTGAAAGATTGGTGCTTCCAACTTTCCCCAGATGTACCTCAGAAGGCAGGCCTGGCAATCTGCTTCTGAAAGTTCAAAGTCCTGAAAATCCTATAGAGCAGTTTTACTCTGCACACATTGATTTGTCTTGAAACAACATGCCTTACTGAAAAAATTAGAACATTCAAGCGGGGCAAAGATGTATGGTCTGAGTTGGGGCCAAGATGGCAGAATAGACAGATGGTTCCTGTGATCCCTCTTACAACAAAGACTCGAAAAAAACAAGTGAAATGATTGTATTTATGACAACTTTTTTTTAGGAGCCCTGAACATCAAAAGCAAAGTTAGAAAATGGACTGCTCGGCAGGAGAAGGGAGAGATGGTTCAGAAGCGGAGAGGAGGTACCAGACCTGAATCACCAGGGTCCCTCAGGCACCATTCCCAGGAGTGGTTGTGACAGGCTGGTGGTAGTGTTTGGTTGCAGTTTCCTCAGGGAGAAACAGCCAGTCTCATAGCCTACTCACACCTCTGGAACCAGAGAAGAACGGGGCTCTTGGCAAAAGCTAAATACTTGCACGTATTTTACTGTGAACCTAGGCCCCAAGCCAGCTTCGGTGGATGTTGATTTCCTTGGGCTTGAGACAGGCCTTGCTCAGTGCCTAGAATCATTCTCCCAGCCATGGAGTAGGAGTAAATTCACAACTGGGAGAAAAGATAATTTGCCAGCTCCACTAACTGGGGGAGCTCAGGACAGAAGCAGCTCCTGTCCAGGCATAAAATGTCTGTGGACTTTGAATGCTTTTTCCCCCTGCATGGACCTGTGTGGGGCTATTTCAGGAGAATAGACCCTTGTTGGCAGACTCCAACCATTTCAGCTGTGCAGTGAAGAGGTGGGTGTTTGAGAGTTGACCCTGCTTTGCCTACTAAATAGGGTCCTCATCTACCCACATCAGGGGCATAAGGACTGGTGGCTCTACTCAGGTCATGACAGGGGTCCAAGGATAACTGGAACCTCCCAGTCCTTACAAACAAAAGCATTGGGGTGCCCATGGTCCATCTGCAGAACCCACCCACCAGTACACTCTAGAGAACAGGGATGTGCTTTCCTCACAGACATTCAGGGGAAGGTTCTCAGCCCCCTGCCTTGTTCAGAGCATGACCTCCTGCTACAACCAGATACTGGTACCTACACCAATCACCCCTACCCCTCTAAGACTGTAGGACAGAGCCTGTACCACACACTTGATGATCAGCTACCTGGACACCTGAGCAGAATTCATACAAGAAAAGTAAATGGACTCCTGGACTGATATACCTGGTAACAGCTCTAGCCTTTTGGTGACAGGATGTCAGAGCTTCAAAGGTGAAAATAATCAGGATAGCTCACTCAAGTAACCCATTTGGGCATATCAAAACAAAACAAAGCAAGAAGCTAGGATACAGTTAAACCCAGTGGAAAAAAAACTTTTTTTAACCCCCACACTGGGTTTAACTGTATTCTAGCTTCTTGCTTTGTTATGTTAGTTAGCAAACATAAACTAACACAATAACTTATAGATGGCTCGGAGACAACAGTCAATATCAAGTCACATAAAAAAAAAACAGACCATGATCGCCTCAACAAGCTCTCAAAACAAAGCATCAGTGGATCTTCTGGATGAAGGTACCTTCCTGGAATTACTGGATGCAGAATGCAAAAGATTAATATACAGAACTCTTCAAGACATCAGGAATGAAATTAGGAAGGAGATCAGTCAATATGAAGAACAAGCTAAGGAACACACAGATAAAGTAGAGGAAGGAATTAAAAAGGTTATTCAAGAACATAATGAAAAATTTAACAAGCTGCAAGAATCCATAGAGAGATTACAATCAGAAATTCAGAAGATTAACAATAAAATTACAGAAGTAGACAACTCAATAGAAAGTCAGAGGAGCGGAGTTCAGCAAGTGGAAGCCAGAATTGGTGAGCTTGAAGATAAAGCACGTGGCACCAATATATTTGAAGAAAAATCAGATAAAAGAATTAGATAAAATGAAGAAGCCTTAAGAATCATGTAGGACTCTATCAAGAGAAATAACCTACAAGTGATTGGAGTACCAAAACAGGGAGGGACAACAGAAAATACAGAGAGAATTGTTGAAGATTTGTCGGCAGAAAACTTCCCTGATATGGTGAAAGTTGAGAAGATATCTATCCAAGATGCTCATTGAACTCCACAAAAGGTAGATGTTAAAAGAAAGTCACCAGGACGTACTATAATTAAACTGGCCAAAACCAAACTTAAGAGCAGCGAGGGATAAACGAAAAGTCACCTACAAAGGACAGTCAATAAGGATAACCTTGGACTGCCTGGCAGAAACCATGCAGGCAAGAAGGCAATGGGATGACTTATATAAAGCATTGAAAGAAAAAAATTGCCAGCCGAGAATCACATATCCAGCAAAACTGCCTCTCAAATATGAAGGCAAAATTAGGACATTTCCCAATAAACAGAAGTTTAGGGAATTTGTGAAAACCAAACCAAAACTACAAGAAATACTAAAAGGGGTTCTTTGGTTAGAATATCAATAATATCAGGTATCAACCCAAGACTAGAACACTGGACAGAGCAATCAGATGTCAACCCAGACAAAGAACTCACAAAAGTAAATCAAAATAATAAAAAAAAAGCTCACAGGAGGGAAACAGTGATCTTATTATGTAAAAGAAGACAACATCAAAACAATAAAAAGGGACTAAGAATGTATTCATAGATCTTTCATAAGGAGAGGAAGACAAGGTGACATAAAGAAATAAAAGCTAGTTTTAAACTTAGAAAAATAGGGGTAAATATTAAGGTACCCACAAAGGAGACTAACTATCCTACTCATCAAAATAAAAGAAAAAAACAGAGACTGAGCAGAAACAAAATCGAAAACAACAATCAAGAGGAAAAGACAATATACAAACCTAAACTACTTGGCACAAAAAAATTAAGTGGGAAAAAGAAACTGTCAACAACACACAGAAAAAGACATCAAAATGACAGCACCAAACTCATAAACAAAAAACAAAACCCAGTGCTGCCGAGTTGATTCCAACTCATAGCAACCCTATAGGACAGAGTAGAATTGCCCCGTAGAGTTTCCAAGGAGCACCTGGTGAATTCAAACTGCCTACCCTTTGGTTAGCAGCCATAGCACTTAACCACTATGCCACAAGGGTTTCCACTAAACTCATGCCTATCTATAATTATGCTGAATGTAAATGGACTAAATGCACTAATAAAGAGACAGAAAGTGGCAGAATGGATTAAAAAAACAATGATCCATCTATATGCTGCCTACAAAAGACACACCTCATGCTTAGAGACACAAACAAACTAAAACTCCAAGGATGGAAAAAAATATATCAAGCAGACAACAATCAAAAAAGAGCAGGAGTTAATACTACTTTCTGACAAAATAGACTTTAAAGTTAAATCCACCTAAAAGATAAGGTAGGACACTACATAATGATTAAAGGGGCAATATACTAGGAGGATATAACCATATTAAATATTTATGCTCCCAATGACAGGGCCGCAAGATACATAAAACAAACTCTAACAGCATTGAAAAGTGAGACAGACAGCTCCACAGTTATAGTAGGAGACTTCAACACACCACTTTCAGTGAAGGACAGGACATCCAGAAAGAAGCTCAGTAAAGATGCGGAAGATCTAAATGCCACAATCAACCAACTTGACCTCATAGACATATACAGAACACCCCATCCAACAGCAACCAAATATACTTTATTTTCTAGTGCACATGGAACATCCTCTAGAATAGGCAACATATTAGGTCATAAAGCAAGCCTTAGCAGAATCTAAAACATTGAAATATTACAAAGTATCTTCTCTGACCATAAGGCCATAAAAGTGGAAATCAATAACGGAAAAAAAACAGGGAAAAGAAATCAAACACTTGGAAACTGAACAATACCCTGCTCAAAAGAGACTGGATTATAGAAGACATTAAGGATGGAGTAAAGAAATTCATAGAACCCAATGAGATTGAAAACACTTCCTATCAGAACCTTTGAGACACAGCAAAAGCAGTGCTCAGAGGACAATTTATACTAATAAATGCACACATCCAAAATGAAGGGCCAAAATCAAAGAATTATCCCTACAACTTGAACAAGTAGAAAGATAGCAACAAACGAAACCCTCAGACATCAGAGGAAAGCAAATAATAAAAATTAAAGCAGAACTAAATGAAATAGAAAACAGAGAAAAACACTTGAAAGAGTTAACAAGACCAAAAGCTAGTTCTTTGAAAAAATTAACAAAATTGTTAACCCAGTGGCCAAACTGACAAAAGAAAAACAGGTGAGGAAGCAAATACCCCGAATAAGAAATGAGATGGGTAATATTACAACAGAACAACTGGATTTAAAAGAATCATATCAGATTACTACCAAAAATTGTACTCTAACAAATTTGAAAACCTAGAAGAAATGGATGAATTCTTAGAAACACACTACTACTAAAGGTATTTCAGAGCACAGAAAAGGACAAAATATCCCCAAACTCATTCTATGAAGCCAGCATATCTGTGATACCAAAACCAGGTAAAGACTCCACAAAGAAAGAAAATTACAGACCTATATCCCTCATGAACATAGATGCAAAAATCCTCAACAAAATTCTAGCCAATAGAATTTATCAACATCAAAAAAATAATTCACCATGACCAAGTGGGATTCATTCCAGGTATGCAGGGATGGTTCAACATTAGAAAAACCATTAATGTAATCCATCAAATAAATAAAACAAAAGACAAGAATCACATGATTTTATCAATTGATGCAGAAAAGGCATTTGACAAAGTTCAACACCCATTCATGACAAAAACTCTCAGCAAGATAGGAATAGAAGGAAAACTCCTCAACATAATAAAGGGCATTCATACAAAGCCAACAGCCAACATCACCTTAAATGGAGAGAGCCTGAAAACATTGCCACTGAGATCAGGAGCCAGTCAAGGATGCCCTTTATCACCACTCTTATTTAACACTGGGTTGGAGGTCCTAGCCAAAGCAATTAGGCTAGATAAAGAAATAAAGTGCATCCGGATTGGTAAGAAAGAAGTAAAATATCTGCATTTGCAGAAGACATGATCTTATACACAGAAAACCCTAAAAAATCCTCAAGAAAACTAATAGAAGAGTTCAGCAGAGTATCAGGATACAAGATAAACATACAAAAATCAGTGAGATTCCTCTACACCAACAAAAAGAACATTGAAAAGTAAATTACCAAATCAATGCCATTTAGAGTAGCCCCACCAAGAAGACAAAATACTTAGAAATAAATCTTACCAGAGATGTAAAAGACCTACACCTAGAAAACTACACGACAGTACTGCAACAAACCAAAAGAGACCTGCATAAGTGGAAAAACATACCTCGCTCATGCATAGGAAGACTTAACGTTGTAAAAATGTCTATTCTACCAAAAGCGATGTATAGATACAATGCAATTCCGATTCAAATTCCAATGACATTTTTTAATGAGATGGGGAAACAAATCACCAACTTCATATGGAAGGGAAAGAGACCCTAGATAAATAAGGCATTATTGAAAAAGAAGAACAAAGTGGGAGGCATCACTCTACCTGATTTTAGAACCTATTATGCTGCTACAGTAGTCAAAACAGGCTGTTACTGGTAGAACAACAGATACATACAGCAATGGAACAGAATTGAGAATCCACACATAAATCCATCCATATATGAGCAGCTGATATTTGAGAAAGGCCCAAAGTCAGTTAAATGGGGAAAAGACAGTCTGTTTAACAAATGGTGCTGGCATAACTCGATATCCATCTGCAAAAAAATGAAACAAGACCCATACCTCACACCATGCACAAAAACAAACTCAAAATCTATCAAAGACCCAAATATAAAATCTAAAATGATAAAGATCATGGAAGAAAAAATAGGGACAATGCTAGGATCCCTAATACATGGCATAAACAGTATATAAAACATTACTAACAATGCAGAAGAGCATCTAGATAACTGGGAACTCCTAAAAATCAAGCACCTATGCTCATCTGAAGACTTCACCAAAAGAGTAAAAATTTTACCTACAGACTGGGAAAAAGATTTTAGCTATGATATTTCTGATCAGCACCTGAGCTCTAAAATCTACATGATACTGCAAAAACTCAACTGGAAAAAGACAAACAACCCAATTAAAAATTGTGCAAAGGATATGAACAGGCACTTCACAAAAGAAGACATTCAGGTAGTTAACAGATACATGAGGAAATGCTCAAGATCATTAACCATTAGAGAAATGCAAATCAAAACTACAATGAGATTCCATCTCACTCCAACAAGGTTGCCATTAATCCAAAAAACACAAAATAATAAATGTTGGAGAAGTTGTGGAGTGACTGGAACACTTACACACTGCTGGTGGGAATGTAAAATGTTACAACCACTTTGGAAATCAATTTGGCACTCCCTTAAAAAAACTAGAAATAGAATTATCATAGGATCCAACAATCCCGCTCCTTGGAATATATCCTAGAGAATTAAGAGCCTTTAATCAAATAGATATATGCACACCCATGTTCATTGCAGCACTGTTTACAATAACAGAAAGATGACCACAAAGAAGGTACCCATCAACAGATGAATGGATAAATAAATTATGGTATATTCACACAGTGGAATATTACGCATCAATAAAGAACATAGAGGAAGCTGTAAGGCATTATGCTGAGTGGAATTAGTCAGTTGCAAAAGTACAAATGTAGTATAAGATCACTAGTAAAATAACTGGAGAAATAGTTTAAACAGAGAAGAAAATATTCTTTGATGGTTATGAAAGGGGGTGGGAGGGAGAGAGACGAGTTTTCACTAATTAGAAAGTAGATAGGAATCATTTTAGTTGAAGGGAAAGACAACACAATACAGGTGAGGTCAGCAGAACTGGACTAAACTAAAAGCAGTTTCCTGAATAAACTGAAACTTCAAAGGTCAGCATAGCAGGGGTGGGTGTTTGGGGACCATTGTTTCAGGGGGACAGCTTAGTCAATTGGCATAATAAAATCTATTAAGAAAACATTCTGTATCTCACTTTGGAGAGTAGTGCCTGGGGTCTTAAATGCTCGCAAGTGGCCATCTAAGATGCATCAAAGGGTCTTAACCCACCTGGAGCAAAGGAGAATGAAGAACATCAAAGACACAAGGTAATTGTGAACCCAAAAGGCAGAAAAGACCACATAAACAGGAGGCTACATCAGCCTGAGACCAGAAGAACTAGATGGTGCCCGGCTACAACCAATGACTGCCCAGACAAGGAACACAGCAGAGAGCCTCTGAGGGAGCAGGAGAGCAGTAGGATGCGGGCCCCAAAATCTCATAAAAAGACCAGACTTAATGATCTGACTGAGACTATAAGGACTCCAGAGTCATGGTCCCCAGAGCTTCTGTTAGCCCAAAACAGAAACCATTCCCAAAGCCAATGTTATGGGACTATGGGATAGAAAATGACACTGGTAAAGAGTGAGCTTCTTAGATCAAGTAGGCACACGAGACTATGTTGTTGTTTCTAGTCTGGAGGGGAGCTGAGAGGGCAGAGGGGGTCAGAAGCTGGCCAGATGGACACGAAAATAGACAGTGGAGGGAAGGAATGTGCTGTCTCATTTTGGGCTGAGCAATTGGGAGTATATAGCAAGGTGTATGTAAGTTTTTGTATGAGAGACTGACTCGATTTGTGAACTTTCACTTAAAGCACAACAAAAATTAAAAAAAAAAATGATATACGGCCTGAGTGAATTTATTCCCCCTCATTAAGAGTAATTACCTACTCAATTATTTTGGGAATACAGACTGGTATTCATCTATAAGTAGGTGAATATTTGAACAATAGAAAAGAGAATATCAATCAATTTATGATAACACAAAATAAAAATAAATAAATATACATGTTCTAGTGGCTATTTGAATGCAGTGCACATACCAGGCACTGTTCTAATTGTTAGGAACAATTTATAAGTAAAGGATATGAGATACAAATGGATAAATTATCTAGCATGATATAAACTCTATAGCAAGTGCCCAAGCTGATATTTAAATGCAGCCACTATGATTCAGGGTCTATGTGCTCAAAGACTCTAACGTAAGACCCTCATGCAATAGAGCAACCTGACAAATTAGGAAAAAAGCCAAACAAATTTACAAGAATAAGCAGGCTTAAACTGTACCTTGAGATTCCCATTTCCCATTAGAGTTATGTTTTATCTATTTCCCAAGTCCCATAATTTGTTCTTAAAAGTGCCTTCTAGACTCTAGAACAGTGACAGTGACCATATGATTACTGATGTGAGTTACAAAAAAACATTTAGTAATTTGCTAATTTGAAAAACTTTAGAATATTTGAAACTTTTTAGAAAACCTTACAATATATTTAAATAATATTTATTGTGCTTTTGTTGACAGTTTACACAGCAAATTAAGTTCCTATTTGATGATTTCTACACAAATTGTTCAGTGACATTGGTTACATTTTTCACAATGTGGCAACATTTTCTTTAATTGCATTCTGGTTGTACTGTTTCCAGTATTCCAGTTACTCTGTATCTTGAAAATCTTACAATATTTTTGTTGAACAATTCTTTTAAGTACTTTGACTCTTGATAAACAGAGAGTCGCTTATAAATATTTAAGTGACTAGTCTCCTTAAATTTTATTATACAGTATTCTAACGATACTATAGTATATGGAGAACATTTTTATGAAATTAACCACACTGATAAAATCGTGTAGCACTTTGTGCACTGATGACTGAATTTTCATGGTAATAGGTTCTGTGTAAAAGACACTGTGAAAAAAATCTTCATTTAGTTCTGTTTTGCTACCATTACTTTAAAAAAAAAAAATTAACCCAGGTAGACATTCCAACAGGGATTATACTTACAATTTTTTGCCCTAATATATATAACATATATTGAGAATATATATATTTTTATACATCCATATCTTATTGCTTAGCAAAGAAATTATTTTCTTTTGTATTTAATAATTGAAAGAAACTAGTAACTATTAGAAAACATACTATTTTATCATTATTGTCGTTGATGTTGTTAGGTGCTGTTGCATTTTTTCTGACTCGTAGCAACTCTATGTACAACAGAACCAAACACTGCCTGGTCCAAACTATCCTCACAATCATTGCTATGCTTGAGCCCATTGTTACAGCCACTCTGTTAATCCATCTCCTCAAAGGTCTTCCCCTTTTTCGTTGACCCTCTATCTTACCAAGCATAATATGCTTCTCCAGGGACTGGTCCCTCCTGATAACATGTCCAAAGGACGTGAGACAAAGTCTTGCCATTCTTGCTTCTAAGGAGCCCACTGGCTATATTTTTTCCAAGACAGACTTGTTCTTTTCTTCTGGCAGTCCATGGAATAGTCAATATTTTTTGCCAACATCAAATTCAAAGGCATCAATTCTTCTTTGGTCTTCCTTATTCATTGTTCAGTGTTCCCATGTATATGAGGCAATTGAAAATAATATGGTTTGCAGAGACTACATCAGCCAGAGAACGGAAGAACTAGATGGTGCCTGGCTACCGTAGATGGCTGCCCTGACAGGGAACACAACAGAGAATCCCTGATGGAGCAGAAGAACAGTGATATGCAGACCTCAAATTCTCATAAAAAGACCGGACTTAATGGTCTGACTGAGACTAGAGGGACCCTGGAAGTCATGGTCCCCAGACCCTCTGTTAGGCCAAGATTGGAACTATTCCCGAAGCCAACTCTTCAGACAGGGATTGGACTGGACTATAAGACAGAAAATGATACTGGTGAGGAGTGAGCTTCTTGGCTCCAGTAGACACGTGAGACTATGTGGGCAGCTTCTGTCTGGAGGCTGGAAGGCAAAGGCAGAGGGGAACAGGAGATGGATGAATGGACACAGAGAATACAGGGTGGAGAGGAGGAATGTGCTCTCTTATTAAGGGGAGGGAAACTAGGAGTACATAGCAAGGTGTGTCTAAGTTTTTGTAGAAGAGTCTGACTTGATTTGTAAACTTTCACTTAAAGCGCAATAAAAAAAAAAATACCACAGATTGGGTCAGGCGCAGCTTAGTCGTCAAAGTGACATCTTTGCTTTTTAACACTTTGAAATGTCTGTAGCAGATTTACCCAATGCAATATGTCATTTGACTTCTTGACTGCTACTTCTATGGGCATTGATTGTGGATCCAAGTGAAATTAAATCCTTAGTAACTTCAGTTTTTTCTCCATTCATCATGATGTTCAGTTGTGAGGATTTTTGTTTTCTTTATGTTGAGGTAGGAAACCCTGGTGGCATAGTGGTTAAGTGCTACGGCTGCTAACCAAAAGGTTGGCAGCTCGAATCCACCAGGCACTCCTTGGAAACCCTATGGGGCAGTTTCACTCTGTCCTATAGGGTCGCTATGAGTTGGAATCAACTCGACTGCAACAGATTTTTTGCGGTTTTATATTGAGGTGTAACTCATATTGAAGGTTGTAGTCTTTGATCTTCATTAATAAGTACTTCGTCTTCTTCACTTTCATCAAGCAAGGTTGTGTCATCTGTGTTTCACAGGTTGTTAATAAGTCTTCCTCTAATCCTGATTGTTGATTTTTATCATAATGTATAGCAAATGCTCAAGTTGTATAATTTATACTGCTATCTTTTATAAGGCTTCAAAATTGCTTTCTATGTATTTTTCAGTACTATTTCCTGCCAAGGGAATGCATTTCTATTTGTGGCCAAATTGTTTACTGTGTATTATAACAACCATTTTTATTATGACAAGTGAAAGACGTCTTTTCCCAATGGCATATGTATTTTTGTGTACGATTATTTGGAAAAATGAAAAAAATCTCAAAAGAGATCTTTAAACACTTACCATTAAATTTATAACACTTTTCAAACTATCACATTGCCATTAAATAACAGGTGAGGAAAGGCTGAGGATGTAAAAGAATAATCTATAACAAAAAATTCCTAAGCACATAGAAAAATGTCAAACTCAAGTCATAAGTGAAGGGATGTGTTTCAGTAGGTAGACTGCTTCTTATGTAACACTAAAAAAAAAAAAATTTTTTTTTTTTTAGAAGAGATAAAATCTACAGACGTACAAGGAGAATAATTGGCAGGTCTGATTGTACACAAATCATTGTTAATCACTTGTTGGTATTATTAAACACTTCCTTTCACCATTTATATTACTAATGTATATGCATTTTACTTTTTCCTTCATTTATATACTTATTAGTCAATTATTTATTGGTTCATCAATTTATTTATTAAGGAAACTTTTCCTAAGTACTTGGTATGTTTCAATCATGGTGCTCTCTAATGGGGATTTAAAAACCATGCCAGTTACGGTCTCTGAATTTACGAAGAGGCCAAACTAACTGGAAAGAAGCTTCTTGTGGTTGTTGCTGTTAGGTGCCGTGGGTTCTGACTCACAGCAGCCCTATAGCACAGAGTGGAACTGCTTTGTTAATATTCTGCCTTAAGACTTTTTTAAAAAAGAAAAATCAGATGTAGAAGCACCACTTAATATACCTCAAAGATAAAAAAGAGATTAGGTGATTATTCCTGGTTTAAAAAAATACATATAATTACTTCCAAACTTTGACAGTTGTTCAAGAATTTGCCTTTCTTTACATAGACTAAAAATTTTAAGAAAACTGAGACTGAGAGCAAAAGATAGATTAGTTAATATTTTAAGTTACTTTTATTATGTTGGACCATTAAAAATTATAATTGCAGATTAATAAATATGGAGGAACAATTCTTTAAGCGTATTAAGACAAAATGTTTAAAAATATAAGCATTCTTTCATAGGAAACCCTGGTGGTATAGTGGTTAAGTGCTATGGCTCCTAACCAAAAGTTTGGCAGTTTGAATCCACCAGGCACTTCTTGGAAACCCTATGGGGAACTTCTACTCAGTCCTACAGGGTCGCTATGAGTTGGAATTGACACGATGGCAACTTTTTTTTTTTAATTCTTTCATAAAAATATTAATTTTTTGAACAAAATAATGCAAAAATACAGCTAGGAAATTACTATAGTGATATGTTGTTTGCATGTTTTTAGGAGATAAAAATAAAATAAATGTGCAAACCAGGAACTAGTGCTAGCAACGATCCCAACAGGAAAGAATGTGATATACAGAAAAACATAATAGGGATGTGACTCACTGTAATGTTAAAATTGAAAATTAAATCATATCAAAATTATTAAAGTCAAAAGTTATGGTCCTTTAGTACCATTAAGTTCTGTTATCCATATATATTATTTTCTTTCCCTGTTTGGTTTATTTTAGCTCAGATCTTCAGTTATTAATGCGATATGAATGAAAATCATACCACTCTATTGTTCAAAGATTGCTTTTTTGCTTCATTAAAAAATGAGATTATAAAACTATCCGTTCATCATTCAGATTCTAAAACTGTATATAATAACACCATTTTGATGGCATTTATTTCCAATAAGTGCCTCAGTTTTTACTTACATTTTATATGCACGAAATTCCAAAATTCTAGAAATCATAGGTGAGAGACGCTAGTGCCTAAAATAAAATGGGCTTGATCATCCTTTCCACGTTAGGAAAGATACTAAAATTGCTTCACTTGGGCATTTTAACAAACAAAGAGGCATGAAAAAAAAGAAAAAAAAATCAGCTTTATTTCATTGCTTTCCCCGGACTCCTTCCCATACTTCTTTCCTTCTCCTCCTTCTTTTACTTTACTTAGGGAAGAGAATAATGTTAATATCTCAATAAATAGTTGTTTGCTTCCGTGGATACTAGAATGTTATGGGGAAAAAAATGTAATTTTTACATTGCTAACTAAAGAAAGGAAACCCTGGTGGTTTCCTAGAGGTACTGCTGCTAACCAAAAGGTTGGCCGTTTGAATCCACCAGGCGCTCCTTGGAAACTCTATGGGGCGGTTCCACTCTGTCCTGTAGGGTCCCTATGAGTCAGAATCCACTCGACAGCAATGGGTTTCTTTTTTCCTTTAACTAAAGAAAATAATCCAGTTTCTACTTAAGTATTGCTGTGGCAGTTTATGAACAAGCTATGGCATTTTATAAACAAGCAAGTGGTCACCTTTACACCCCACCCTGCCTTCCTCAGGCCTGTGCTTCTCATGATTCCCCAACACCGTGTGTGCTTCATGCAGCAACAATTGGTTGGAGCTGATAATAGTTCGTCTTATTTTTCCCATTTGCTATAAATTGGGTACTAAAGCCTCCTATATCTCAGTCTTCTGAAGCAACAGGAGAAGGGGAGAATGGAGCTAGAGATTCTGTGAAGAGAACCCAGGAAGCAAAAAGGAGAAATTAGCAAAGAAAAAGAGAAAGAGGATAGTGACCATCCTATTAGGGCTCCTAGTTCACTCAGTTCCCCTCCTTCTATGCTTGGACATCAGTAACACAGGCAGTGTCTAGGTCAGATTATAATTATCTGATGATGTGATCAGTTCCAGCAAGCATTAAATTCTACAGGAGAAAGGAAAAACCTTAGAAGATTTTGAATGAATCAGATATTTGCTTGATCAGTTAATTAATTAAAGCTGGTCCATTCACTAGTCCAGTGGCATGATAATCCGTTGCTGGCCCACTCAGCTCCTACTTATGGTGACCCCATGTGTGCAGAGTATAACTGCAGTCAATAGGTTTTCGTGGCTGTGACTTTTCAGAAACAGACTTCCAGTTCTTTCTTCCAAGACGCCTCTGGGTAGGCTCACACCATGACCTTTTAGTTAGTAGTCCAGCACTTAACTGTTTGTGCCATCAGAAGGCTGTTTGTACCACCAGAGGTAAAGTTTAATCATTGGAAGAACTGTTTTTTGTCAAATAGCTATTGACTGTTCGTTTTTGCTGCGCTGTCTTACCAGAAGCACACTGCCTTCTGGGGGCGTTCAGTCTTTCTTAAGCTTGAATGGCCTCCCCTGCTAATCCTATCTCGAGAGCCCATTCAATAGTCCAATGCCATGATAATCACACAAATAGTGGGATAATTTTTTTTTTAAAAAAGCAATTGCCCTGTTATTTTATATTTATTATGACAATTATTCAACTTGAAGTTTGTTTTGCTCCTCCTTTCCCTGAAAAATTGGCCAGACCTGATTGGTTATTTTTTGTAAAAAGTAGACACAAAAAGTAAAATAATAATAAGTGCATTGTGGAGTCTATATTGACCCATGGCAACCCATGTGTGTCAGAACAGAAGTACACTCCATAGGGTTTTCAATGGCTGCAATCTTATGGAAGTAGATTGCCAGGTCTTTCGTTCATGGTGCCACTGGTGGATTTGAACCACCAAGTTTTTGATTAGTAGCCAAGTGCAAACCATTTGTATTCATCTTTCAGGTACCTAAAAGATAGACAAAGCCTTTGTCAAATCTGCTTCAGGCTCAAGTTTCAGATATTAGTGAGTTATTCCAGACTTATTCATTAAGCACTCATAGAATGCTAAGACAAGGAGCTTAAGATTTTAGTAAAGATGATTGTTGAATGAGTTAGACATGGTAATTTTCCTTACTCACAATTCCAAAGGAGGACACAAGACAATTGCATATAAATAATTACCAAGAACAGTGCAAGGAAAAAAAATCATAGCAGAAGAGAAATTTACTTAAAATGTTACTGGTCTTGTAGTCAGTCTTGTAGCCAGTTAGATGCAAGAATTTTATCTAAAATAGTCCAGAAAGATGATGATTCAGTGTATTCTTAGATATTTGTAAACCAATACTTTAAGAGAAAGAAAGTAGGTGAGAATGTAAATATTTTAGAAATGAAAAAATCTATAATTTATAAAGTTCCTTGACCTTGTGATGTGAACAACACCCAGCCCACAATACAAAATACACGCGGTATTTTAATTTTTCCAATAAAAAAAAAACCGGGTGATGTTAAAAATACACACGTCTCTATAGAAATAATTATTTTAATTAATAACTGATAATTTTACTAAATTGGGAATCTGCTTTTATACTAATTGGGTCTTGTAAATTTGGTCATTCAATTAGTTAATTGCTAGTAGAATTGCTTTTTAAATAGCTGTTGGGTGATGCATTTTTGTTGCCTTTGTCTGGTTACCAGGAACAACCTGCATCATGGGGTTGTTCAGTCTTTCTTAAGCTTGAAAGTTCTCCACTGTTTATCCTATCTCAAGGTCTCAGTTCTGTTCAAAATATGTGACGGCAGTGACTATATTTTCTGTTTGTTCACTCTTGTATTATATGTAGTATCTTATCTACAGCATAGAATATATGCAATGATTCTCACAGGGAGCAAAGGTATACCTAGTGGGTATTTGGAAACTTATATAGACATTTTTGGTTGTAAAAATATTTTAAGGACTACAATACATATTTTGCTGGTGAGTGCCTAGGATTCTAGATGTCCAACAATGCATGGGGTTATGATAAAATGAAGACATGTCCCACTCACTACAAGATTTTTTTTTTAATTGTACTTTAGATGAAGGTTTACAGAACAAACTAGCTTCTCATTCAACATTTACTACATATATGTTTTATGACAGTGGTTAACAACCCCATGACATGTCAACACTCTCCCTTCTTGACTTTTAGTTCCATATCACCAGCTTTCCTGTCCCCTCCTGCCTTCTAGTCTTTGTCCCTGGGCTCTTGTGCCTCTTAAGTCTTATTTTGTTTTGTGGGCCTGTCTAATCTTTGGCTGAAGGGCGAACCTCAGAAATGACTTCATTACTGAGCTAAAAGAGCGTCCAGGGGCCATACTCTCAGGGTTTCTCCAGTCTCTAGTAAATAAGTCTGTTCTTTTTCTTTTTTGTGTGTGTGAGTTACAATTTTATTGCACATTTTTCTTCAGCTCTGTCCAGGACCCTCTATTATGATCCCTGTCCCAGCCATCTGTGGTGGTAGCCAGGCATCATCTACTTTTACTGGGTTGAGACTGGTAGAGGCCACGGTATTTGTTGTCCATTAGTCCTTGGGACTAATCTTTCCCATCCCTACAAGATTTTAAATGTCCTAAGAGTCATTCTTACAAGGAGGGGAAGACTGTTAATACTATTTGAGTCTAGAACCAACCTATTTTTTATATATAAAACCAAAACCAAACCAGTTGCTATCCAGTCACTTTCAACTCATGGCTGGTGACCCCATGTGTTTCAAAATAGAAATGTACTACATAGGATTTGCATTGACTGTGATTTTTCAGAAGTAGATTCCCAGGCCTTTTTTCTGAAACATCTCTGGGTAAATCCAACCAGCAACCCTTTGTTTAGTAGCCGAATGCTTAACCATGAACCATCCAGGGACTCCTATTTTGTATATAAAATTTTGTATATAGACAGGAATATTTTTGCAGTGTTTTAATTTACACTGGATTTTCCAAGAAGCAACAAGAGGTAAACTGAGGGAAGGTTATACCTTGTTTGGATATTTACCAGAAAAAAAAAAATCACATTATGAACAGCAGTGGTATTCCAATATTTGAGGCAAAAATATCACACTGTATTGATCTGTACTTGCAGTTTTCAGATACATATTCTTATTGTTATTATGATCTTCTGACCACTCCATTATATGTCATATATTTCAGTGCGTTTTAAACCTGTAAATGTGTCAATTAAAAAAAATGTATACGGAACATTCAAAGAGGAAAACCTGCATTTATTTATTTCTATGTTAGTATTTAGAGCTATTTGTGAAAATTATTCCTGAAAGTAACTAGCATAAGTATTAATAAAATTAGATAATGAGCACTTTATACATCTCTCTGCATATATTGACTAAATAATGCCCGAGAAACCAATATTTCAAGAAATGTGAAGAGCAATTCAGACAAAGGAATCATTGCCATGATAGTTTCATTTTTTCATTAGCAGAACAACATTCATTAACAATTCAAGTAACTTCAAGAATCAACGAGCCTTGATGCAGATGAATTAGACACTAGTTTATGAAACTTGAATCAACCATTCTAGTTTTTAATTTAGTACTTTACCACCAGCCAATTAGGATCTTTGATCCCTTTGAAATCCCATGTAAAAAAAGCTGCACTTGAATTAAATTAACTTTCCCTCTTTGAAAATAACAAAAAGAAGAGTGTAGTGTTCAAATAAAAGTGACTCCATGAAAATCTCATAAGGTTTATCAGGAAACATTTTAGCCACTTTCAACAGTATTCACCTGTCCCTCTTACAGGTCCTTTAATTAATATATGCATAAAGAATTGATACCAAATCATTTATTTCAAGCCAGCCAGAAAAACAAATCAATAAATCATGAACTTTTTTTTCTTCTTCTTTCTATTTTAACAAAACAACTATTCCAACAACTAAGCCAGCAGCCAATGTTGTGATAAAGCTCTTTCTCAGGTCAGAATGTTCTGAGATTGACACAGACCCCAGAGCTCATTTATTTATCCCCAAGTACTAAGGGAGAAAATATTATAATTACTATACTTGCACTCTTTCCTAACACTAAAAAACAGGGAACACTGCATTTTTCTATCAAGAAACACTGTGATCATTATAAGGGAAAAATAAGATATTAGAATTATTCATTTCTTCTTTCAGAGAGATTGTATTAGTAATAGAAATCTTATTAGCTGTATAATCTATAGTCTAGATGTTAATACAATTGAATAGTCAATCAAAATTATATCCATATTTCATGCATCTGATAGAAGGAAATTGGATTCCCCCCTGCAATAGTGTAATACAAATAAATGTGCGATAACTTGTTTTCAACAAATGCTTAACCATACAAAAAAAAAAAAAAAAAAGCCAACTCATTTCTCAGAAACTTACTTTCCCTAAATTTAAAACATGGTGTTTGCTTAAATCATCTTCAAATTTCTCCTCCCTTTAATAAACTACAGGCCTCTGTGCAGACAGAAGTTCTTGTTTTTTAGTTGATTGATCTAAAGCTGTAGATTAAATAAATTGATATTAAGTCTGTCCATCTTTTGGAGGAAGGAATAAAAATGATGACTTTTGCATATACGAGAGACACAAAACTTTGATAGACGATCTTCTTTTGATGCTTACTGTGTCGTTTAATATTTCCCTCATAAACTCCTTCAGCATTGCAACTGGAGCCTTGAATTTTTTCTTCAGTTCTTTCAGCTTGAGAAATGCTGAGTGTATTCTTCCATTTTGGTTTTCTCTGTCCAGGTCTTTGCACATGTCATCATAGTACTCTACTTTGTCTTCTAGAGCCACTCTTTGAAATCTTCAGTTCAGCTTTTTTCTTTATCATGTTTTCCTTTTGCTTTAGCTGCTCGATGTTCAAGAGCAAATTTCAGAGTCTATTCTGACATCTAGTTAGGTTTTTCTCTTCTGTCTTTTTAATGACCTCTTGCTTTCTTCATGTATGATGTCCTTGATGTCATTCCACAACTTGCCTGGTCTTTGGTCATTAGCGTTCAATGCATCAAATACATTTTTTGAGATGGTCTCTAAATTCAAGTGGAATATACTCAAGGCTGTACTTTGGCTCTCCTCAACTTGTTTTAATTTTCTTCAGTTTGAACCTGAACTTGTGTATAAGTAATTGATGTTCTGATGTGAAGTTAGTCCCTGGCCTTGTTCTGACTGATGATATTAAGATTTTCCATCAACTCTTTCCACAGATGTAGTCAATTTGATTCCGGTGTATTCCATTTGGAGAGGTCCATGTGTTTATGTTGGTGAAAACAGATATTTGCAATGAAAAAGCCATTGGTCTTGCAAAATTCTGTCATGCAATCTCCAGCATTGTTTCTATCACCAAGGCCATAGCTTCCAACTACTGATCCCACTTCTTTGTTTCCAACTTTCACATTTCAATCACCAGTTATCAAAGCATCTCAATTGCATGTTTGATCAACTTAAGACTGCAGAAGTTGGTAAAAATCTTCAATTTCCTCATCTTTGGCCTTAGTGGTTGGTGCATAAATTTGAATAATAGTCATATTAACAGGTCTTCCTTGTAGGTGTATAGATATTATCCTATCATTTACAGTGCTGTACTTCAGGATAGATCTTCAAATGTTCTTTTTGATGATGAATGCAACACCATTCCCTTCAAGCTGTCATTCCTGGCATAGTAGACCATATGATTATCTGATTCAAAATAGCCAATCCCAGTCCATTTCAGCTCACTAATGCCTAGGATATCGATGTTTATGCATTCCATTTCATTTTTGACGATTTCCATTTTTCCTAGATTAGTACTTCATATGTTCAGCGTTCTGATTATTAATGGATATTTGCAGCTGTATCTTGTCGCTTCAAGTCATGCCACTTCAGCAAATAAAGGTCCGGAAAGTTTGACTCCATCTATGTCATTAAGGTTCACTCTACTTTGAGGAGCAGCTCTTCCTTACTCATATTTTGACTGTCTTCCAAGCTGAGGGGCTCATCTTCTGGTGCTAAAACAGACAATGTTCCCCTGTTATTCACAAGGATTTTCTGGCACTTAATTGTACTCATACAGAACCTGTACATAGAGTAAGAGGCAGTTGTTTGAACAGAACAACCATGTACTGCATGATTTAAAATTAGGAAAAGTGTGCATCAGGGTCGTATCCTTTCACCATACTTATATGATTTGAGAAGCTGGGCTATATGAAGAAGAACAGGGCATCATTAACAAACTGCAATATGCAGATGACACCACCTTGCTTGCTGAAAGCAAAGAGGACTTCAAGCACTTACTGATGAAGATCGTAGATTAAGGCCTTCAATATGGATTACACCAAGAAAACAAAAATCCTCACAACTGGACTAATAAGCAACACCATGATAAACAGAAAATGTTGAAGTTGTCAAGAATGTCATTTTGCTTGAATCCACAATCAACATCCTTGAGAGCAGCAGACGAGAAATCAAATCACATATTGCATTGGGAAAATCTGCTGAAAAAGGCCTGTTTAAAGTATTAAAAAACAAAGATGTCACTCTGAGCAGTAACATGTGCCTGACCCAAGCCATGGCATTTTCAATTGTCTCATATGCATAGAAAACTCGACAGTGAATAAGAATGAAGAAGAATGGATGTCTTTGAATAGTGGTGTTTGTGAAGAATGTTGAATGTACTATTGACTGTTGGAAAAATGAACAAAGTTGTCCTGGAAGAAGTACAGCCTGAAAGCTCCTTAGAAGTGAGGATGGCAAGACTTTGTCTCACATACCTCGTACATGTAATCAGGAGAGAGCAGTCCGTGGAGAAAGTCATCATGCTTGGTAAAGTAGAGGGTCAGTGAAAGAAAGACCCTCAATGATAGAGATTGACACAATGACTGCTATGATGGGCTCAAGCATGGCAAGGATTGTATGGGCTGTGCGGGACTGGGCAGCATTTGTTCTGTTGTACGTAGGGTCATCATGAGTCAGAACTGACTCAATGGTACCTAACAATAACAACATATGAAGAAGAACACAGCATCAGGATTGGAAAAAGACTCATTAACGACCTGTAATATGCAGATGATATAACACTGCTTGCCCTAAATGAAGAAAATCTAAAACTCTTACTGATAAAGGCCAAGGACTATAGACTTCAGTATAGATTATACCTGAAATTGAAATAAAAATCTCCATTGCTGGACCAATAAACCACAACATGATATATGGAGAAATAATTGAAGTTGTAAATGATTTCAGTCTACTTGGATCAACAATAGATGTCCATGGAAACAGCAGTCAAGAAATCAAATGATGTATTACATTGAATCTGCTGCAAAACATCTTTTTAAATTGTTAAAAATCAAAGACATCATTTTTTGACTAAGGTGTGCCTGATGCAAGCCTTGGTCTTTTCAATCACCTCATATTCATTGAAAAACTGGACAAAGAAAAAGGAAGACAGGAGAATTTAAGCAATCAAACTGTAGTGGTGGCAAAGAATATTGAATATATCATGGACTGCCAGTAGAAAGAACATATAATTCATAGAAGAAATATAACTAGAATGTTTTTGAGAAGCAAGAATGGTGCACCTTTGGCTTGCTTCCTTGGGACATGTCATCAGGAAACATCAATCTCTAGAAAAGGATATAATGTTTGGTAAAGTAGAGGGTCAGCAACAACAAGAGAAAACCGTGAGATGGATTGACACATATTCACAGTGAACTCAAATATACCAATGTTCAAGAAGATGGCCTAGAACTAGGCAACATTTCACTCTATTATACATAAATTCTCCCTGAGTTTGAGCTGACTTGATTGCTACTAACAGCTAACAACAACATCATATCCCCTTTATTCATTCCATCGAACATATTGAACTGAAATAAGTATGCTTCTCTCACTCATTTGTCTTAAGTATCATTCTTCTTGTTTCCTGGTATAGGGAGTTGAGAAAAAACAATTAGGGAGGAAATAAAGGATGATCTCCAAACCTAGATATGTTTCTGGTATTTTCCTGACTTAATATAGTAACCCCAGTCTCCTAATGGATAATATTTAGAATATTATACTTATATAATGTTTCCTTTTTTTTTTTTTCATTTTAGCATTGGAATTTGAGAGGAAATTTATTTCTCTGCTTCTACTTGAATTTTTTGTGGTAAAAATATGATATTTTTTAAAATTTATGTTTCCATTTGTAAGAAACAGGTCATATATATGCATGTGTGACCTATTTATGATAGGAAGTGCTCTCTTACTGTTCAGCCTCACTTGTAACCACTGGCATAATAAAACAAGTCCTTGCAAGAAATATTGTGATGCTTCCCTATCTTTAATTATCTATCAAATAACAGTTTTGATATGGCAGTTATATCTTCTTAAAAACCTATTTCGACAAAAAAAAAAAAAATGCAAGCCATTTTTTTTGTGTGTATGTGTGGGTTCGCTTTTGTTTATTGATGATTTACTCAGGGAACTGGCGTAGGTATTCTTTCCCTATTTTAATTTTCTTGCTAACTGCACATTAAACAAATAAATTAGTTAAGTGCAAAGTAATATTATTAGAGAAACTGTTCCAAGAACGTCTGTGAAATTGCATTTCAATACTCATTAGACATGGTTCTTTTTCTCTATAAACTTCTATCCACCATTGAATGTGCAATCCTGCAGCATTAAACAAAAGGCATGTTAGACATAAAGCTTGATTTTCAAGCACTAAGTGACATCTACCTCAAATAAACACAAGAACCCAATTAAAGGGAAGAAAACTCTTGTCTGACCCACTGACCATTTCAATACCTTCTTTCACATTTTAAAAACTTCAATAGGGAACACATGACTTGAATTGGATCTGATTTGGGGAGTCTGGATGAAAGTGGCTGACCAGAAGATTGTAGAGATTTGGGGAGAAGGGTTGAATCCTGGGAGATGAATAGCTAGAAAGGCAAGTTGCTGTGAAAAACTTTCCCCTATTTTTTTTTTTTTTCAGTGTCTACATGTGAGGAGCAAAAATAAAAATGGATAATGCTACCTTGCTGTGGAAGGTAGCTAGGCACAGAGTTGCCACGCCAACAACCTTATAGAGAGGTGCCTTTCCTCAGATCTTGGCATGGGCTCAGCTCCAGGGAGGCACTGTTAACTAACAACAACTCTGATGCTGACAAAGAAACTTGAATTTCAGGAAGTAGAATTGCCCCCAAAGTAACCCCAGGAAGAAGCAAGTGCATGGATTCTTTTATCAGTTTTGTTGGAATCTATATACACGGAAGAAGATGATATAACCCCATTGCAATACACGAGGAAAACAAGCCTATGAACATATCAGAGTTATCTCCAAGAAATAGTTTATCATTACCTGCTATCTTGGCTGTATATGCAGGCTACATGTCATTATGGGGGAGTAAGGGAGGTAACCAGCAGTATTCAGTAATGGTTAACATCCACACTTACTCACTAGGGACGATATTCCCATGGCACAGTTCTCTCTGCTCCAGTAGGGCACCATTGTTATGACTGCCAAACAGCCACCTGAATTGAGCAATGTGAACTAAACTCAGACAAAATTTGTCAAAAGTATATTCCTAGTGGCACAGGGACTTTATAGGAGAGATATGTTTTATATAGCACAGAGAGACAGAAACTTATTCAGTTTAGTATGAACTGGCTACAACTCATAACATCCCAGAGTTCTTTGAAAAGTGTCAAAGAAGAAGTCAGCACTGACAAAAACCAGCTTTCTTAAAGCAAAACTGAGGGAAGTTGTACTTTCTCTAAAGTTACCTCTATGGCTTAACCTTGCTGGGAAATGAAAATATTTTATTCACGTGCCCAGTTTCCTGTATGAAACACCCCCAAATAATTGATAGATTCTCTTGGAAAGACGATTATAAAATATTTAATACTCGTAGTAGATATGATGTAGTGCCAACAATGACAGGTGTTTTCAGAAGTTGAGGTATCCGTCTGTTTTAGGCTGGCTTATCTAGAGAAGCAAAATCAGTGAAGCTTATATATAAATAAATAGAGAGAGATTTACTTCAAAAAAATGTCTCACACAATTATGGGGGCTAGCAAGTCCCAAATCTGTAGGTCAGGCAGCAGGCTGCTGGCTCACAAGGTTGCAGGAGCTGGCAAATCCAATATCTGCAGGTCAGGTGGCAGGCTGCAGGCTTCCCACATCACAAGAACTGAAGTTCAGACGGATGATGGAGAAAGAGAGAGAGAGAGCTGGTCCATAACATTCATTTATATATTGGATGTAGACAGCACTCCAAGAAAAATTCCATACTCACATCAGATAATGAATTGGAGGATGAAATACAGGGTCTGCCAAACCACTGAGGATCATGGTATAGCCAAGCTTACAGGTAATATTGACCATTACACCATCTAAGAAAGATTTTCAATTGGGTTTGAACAAAACTAAAGGATTATTTTAAGAACACCCCATCTCTGTGAGAAGGGTTAAGAGAACACTGAAAGGAAATTGCCCTGAAAGGTTGTTTAAGGCTTGTACCAATGTCCCATTGAGTGGGTACATGCTTACAAGTGATTTATCAAGCATTTGGTAACATGGCCTGTATATTAAGTTACTGAATACCCAACACAAAAAAGAAGAAACACCCAAGAAGTGCATTTTCCTATTGGAAACACTGAGACAGAGAGTAGGAGAGAGAAGTACACTATCACCCAGCAACTGGTTTATGAGACATTTGTGATTCAGTGATAGAATTCTTGCCCTCCATGTGCGATAACCAAGTCTGGTTCCTAGCAAATGCAAGGCTTGCTTCAGCCACCATCCACCTGAGAGTGGAGGCTTGTGTGTTGCTCTAATGCTGAACATGTTTCAGTGGAGCTTCCAGACTATGAGGGACTCAGAAGAAAGGCCTAGTGATCTACTTTTGAAAATCAGCCAGTGAAAACCCTATGGGTCACAATGGTCTAATCCACATTCAGTCATGAGAATGGTACAGAATGGGGGAATACCAGACAGTGTGTCATTCATTCCATTGCTCTTGGAGTCCCCATGAGTCTAGGGCTGACTCGATGGCAACTAACATAAATAACAACTGAAGTTCTTGACTTCTATTGCATATATACAGTATAAAGTTTATCAAATGGTGTGTCATGTACATCTCTTCCCAACTCGGCATTCACTGTTGACTCCTATAGGCTTAGCATGCACAAGTATGATGCAAAAGTTATCAAAGGTCAGATATTTACCAAATATTTTACTATTGTATGATATGGGTTTCCATCTTTCCATCTATCATATCTGTTTCCTGGTAATCTTCACCCCAACCCTTAGGTTAATACTGTAGTTTAAGTTTATGTAGTGACTATGCCACACTCTTATTGACTTCCATAGTAGTCAGGGTAACACCAGCTACAGTAACGTGTACCCTCAAAATATCAGTGACTTAATGCAATAGAACTTCAGTTCTGGTTCACATAAATCCTAACTTGTGTGTTGCTAAACAACAAGCTGCTTTCCTCCAAATGACTCCTTTCGTCTTCAGGCTCAAACATCTTTGACACTTGGAAACAGTATACACACAACAAGGGTCATTTTCCATTGTACGCAGCCAGAGTGGAAAAAAGAAAAGGGAACCACAGCGGCAATATGTAGACCACCAGATTGACCAGGAGTTGGCAAATGGCATGTTTACTATCTTTTCATTGACTATAACTAATATATGCCATATCTAATTTCAAAAGAGCCTGCGAAATACAGGCTATCCCTGTACATAGGTAGAAGAGAAAACAATTTTGGTGAACAGCAAGCAGGTCACTGCACAACCCGAGATGTGAAAATACAGGCTCCCAGGTGCTTAGTCTGTTAGTTTTACATTTTAAACCATTATCTCATCCCATACTCTCCAAGTAAATTCAAAGAGTCAAGGCATGAGTAATTACCATCCTTATTTTATACTGAGGAAATTGAGCCCAGAAGGAAGTGATTTGCCACAATCATAGCTTAATTGTAGAACAAATGACAGAAGTGCCTTGGTCGTGCTGGTAAATATATTTGGTTGAAGTGTCATCTATCCTGCCTCAGCTCCCCACTTTCGTCCCCATCCAAAGATGCCAGGGTAATCTAGGCATATCCCTGGACTTTGGAAACTACTTGGAATAATGGCTAATCTGTATTATCTCTGGTTAAAATTCTCCATCCTGGCTCAGGACTGCTCAAAACTTCGCTTCCAGCAGAACAAACACTCTAAACCTAAGGCAGGGTAGGGAGTAATCAGTTATTAGAATTAGAATCAGAATTATTAGAGATTATTTAGTTTAACCTCTTATAGTATCCTACACCAATCAGTTTCCACATGAAATCTTCTGGATGATTTCACTAATGATAAAAATAATATTCTTATATTAAGCTAAATTTGCCTTTGTTTAATTCCTATAAATTATTTCTAACTCTGGACCCTAGAGATGACCAATGTGAGTGTAATTCTTCTTCCAAGTGACAAAGTTTACAAAATTTGAAAATGGTTATCACTGTCCATCCTTCTAAATTTTATGCTAACCCCTTAAATGTTCTTATATGACATCAGTTCTAGAGCCTTCAGCCTCCTCAATACATTCTTACAATATGGTACTGAGAAGTTAATTTAAATTTTCAGTTGTGCTCTGAACAATAAATTAAGAATTCTCCCCATGATGGGATATACACCCTTCTTTATTTCTCCTCCTCCTATTCTGACTCCCTTGTGAAAAGCTATTGTTCTTTTTCTTTATATGGTTATTATTACTATTTTAATATTAAACCTCTTTTCCCATTACATATTTGCCACTAATACTATCTCCTTCTTGGAATCATCTCTATACTATCACTCAGATTAATGCAGAGGTTTATTCTCACTCACATAGTTAAATCAACTCCTGCGGTCTCTAGCTTTGTATTTTCATCACTGATTTTGCTATCTTAAATACTCCAAGTAAGTAATTTCATTTGCCCACAGTAATCAACATGCATTTAATATTTCACGGGTTTTGCCACTGTCAGTTGGCCATGGCGATAACTAACCAGTACTCACACACTAACAAAGTGTATGAACATAATTTTTTTTTTGTAACCTTTAGTAACATCAACATCAGCATATTTGATTATGAATAACAACAATATATTTAAAGATAGAGATGACTTCCTGATTTAATGCTTGATTCAATTTCCTCTCTAGACCCAGGAGGGAGTTATTTAAGAGATCCCAATTAGGAATGATTTGAATTAATTGGAGCAACATAATGCACACACTGCACTGCATTCCCAATTAAGTTAGAAAGAGATAGAAGGCATTCTGCTGACAGCACATCTTTATCAGGCTCGTAGTCATTATTTACGTATCATCAATTCTTTATCTAACATCAAGTAGTTTCTTTCTTCTGAACACAAATACACATCATTAAGAAACAGAAATACCAATGAAAAATAGATTGGTTTGTAAACAGAAATAAGATTGGAACATACACAGAATAAATTGATGAGCCCTCGAGTATCCAAAGGTTCACTTCTGTATGTATGTATGAGTTAGATGTCAACATCATGTATAAATTGGATAACTCCCTGAAACCCATTCTGACTCAAGATAAGAACCCCGTGTACTGAGCTTCAGTTGATCTCTGCTTGATATTGAAGTATAAATGTATTATGGATCATATAGAGATTTTTACTGTGCTTAGATTGTTCATAAAATTAAATTACTTTCAGGAGAAAAAAAGCTTTAGTTCTGATATTTTAGTATGGTGAGTATTCTCTAGTAATATAATCACCAGTTCTAAATCTTAAAATATTAGCTTCAAACTGTTATAATATTTTTACTTTTTTTTTTTTTTTTTATTGTGCTTAGGGTAAAGTTTTGTTACTTAATTCTTCCCCCCATTTTTTTTTTTTTTTTTTTTGTAGTAGAAACAAGCATTTGATTTGAATTCACAACATCATTGTTTTGAATCCCAGATTTGCTAATTATTCCTGTGTGACACCCTATAGGCTGTCTAGCCTGTGTGAATCTCAAGTTACTCACGGGTGAAGTTACTGTGACAACCTCTATCTCATCAAGTGTTAGTTGCTGGGAGACTGTGTGTGTGTGTGTGTGTGTGTATGTGGTGTGGTGTAGTGTGGTCTGGTGTGAGAGAGAGAGAAAAATATTGTTATTTTGTTTTGGATCAAAATAAATTATCCTTTGGGAAGTTCTTTGCACAAAGGCAAATCTCCACTTGTAAATAGTAGAAAGTTTTAATAAGATATTTTGATTGTAGAGGAGAAGTTTAACCAAACAATTCAATTGCTAGTATGTGCACACTCCATGTGTATAGAATTAGACTAATCCTCCGTCCACATGGAAACCCTGGTGGCGTAGTGGTTAAGTGCTACACTGCTAACCAAAAGGTCGGCAGCTTGAATCTGCCAGGCGCTCCTTGGAAACTCTATAGGGCAGTTCTACTCTGTCCTATAGGGTCGCTATGAGTCGGAATCCACTCGATGGCAGCGGGTTTGGTTTTGGGTTTTTCCTCCATGTGGCTATCTGATTCAAGTCAGTCCCAAATTCTAGCTAATAACTGCAAAATACAAGTTCATTGAATTGAATAGCTAATTTTGAAAGAAATCAATTAATGTTTTTTCAAGAACATATCTAGAGAGTCAAATTCTCAGACTGACTTTTCCCCATCAATTCGCCATTTGACCAGGCTTAATTGAAGCTGAATACAAAGCCTTATTTCTGAAGGCAGAAGAAGCCTTCCTATCTCCCAGAAGCTATTACAGTTTCATTACAAGTAGTTTTGTGAGGCAAGCACCCAGACTAATGAAGCCTAATTTCCTTCAGATTAAAATAGAGAAGAGATATCACTGATGTTAGGTAAAAAAATCCTGAATACGGCACATTTATTCTGTTAAATTACCCTTGAATGCGTGAGGACATGGTTGCAAGCCAGGGGAGCCAATGGCATTTTCCTCTTGAGGGAGCTCTGGAGGTGGGTGACTTCAAGAGACCATTTTATAATCCAAAAACCTTTTAAGTAGAAACTCTGTGGGTGATCTCATTTCTAGATAAAGTTAAACAAATAATGCAGGTCAAAACTTGCCAGCCAAGAAACCCACAGAAAATACACAATTATCACTAATAGAGATCCACACAGTATTTTTAACACAGAAAACCACTAAAGGAGAATGATATTTGTAGCTTAGCTATAATTGCATCTGTTTTTAACCAATGACCAATATGTGTGTCTAATATAGGTGCCTATATTCTAAAACAAAAAGTACATCTGTAAATTTAAAGATTGGTGTCAGTAGGAAATCAATTGCTGATTTGTTAGAAATATCAATTGTTTCAGGGACTGTCCTATGTTGTAATCAGTCTTAAAAAGCATTTTATTGCTATCATAAACCATTAAAGGCGGTTTATAATCAGGGAACAAAAATCCCTCACTGCTACAATTTACAAGCCATCCTTACAATTCACAACTCGTTTGTTAGAGTCTTAACTGCCCTCAGCTTTGCCTTGGACCATTAACTAACAAACCAATCATTAACTGCTAGTAATGACCATTTTTCCCAGGGATTATTGCTTAATTGAACTCTTGTGCAGGACACATTATTTTCTGAGATGTCAAAATAACTATGCATTACATTATTAAGTGATATAAGCACCTCCCAAAATAAACAATGAATGTCAGAGAATTAAATTGTTCACTGTACACACTATTTAAAATGCATTACTTTAATGAACAATTTTAATGTTTCGGAGGAACTTTCTCATTTTTTCATTCTCCTGAGCCTATCCATCATGTAATTTTGATGCAGAATTAATACGAATTTCTCCTCAGTAATATATACAATGTCAAAACATTTATTTTAGTAAACTGTGTTATATATTCATCTGGGTAAGGCATATTTGATTATTAGCATTATGCTCCTGTGAAACAAGGCATGGTTGCTTGTCTGTTGCCATGGAAATAAATTAGGAAGGATAACCTGCCTACTTATCAATTTTTATTAATGCAATCAGCCTACCTGCTTAACCCATAAGTAACAATAGCACATTTAAACTAAGCTAATAAAACACTGTAACTCTAGGGGTGCCAGTTAAAGTAAATAGGATAGAAAATTGCTGAAATAAAAGTCTGAGTTATGTGTCATAGTTATGATGTGCCCCATTAATATTATAGGATAAAGAATGTTACCATTTGAGAGGGTTTAATGGTGGAATTACCATCAACTAACATTTATTGACAGGAGGAGAGTCAAGGGAGATATAATAAAACAGGATTGGCCTCCTACTGTGTTAAAGCAATTTATAGGTATATGTGTTAAATTTTGAAACTAAAGGAACCCCAGTCTAATGCTAACCAAATAAAGGTGAACATTATAAAATATATTAGAGCACTAAATTGTAAACTCTAGAAACTCAGAATTTGTGATTATTTAACCTGTGGTACTTTGACGTTCACTTTTCTACTATGTAAGAATAACTTACTGTGTTAATCAATACCAAGTTATAAGGTCAAAAAATGGCTAACCTGTCGAATATAATACCATTATTTATAAAGACCCCTCTCCATGAAGACTTAGAGATAATAGGTGTTTTCCCCCACTCTATTTCAGAGTGACTTAATTTTCAATATCTACAAATTACTGTCAAACACTTATTGCATTGGGAAAATCGGGAGCAATAGACCTCTTTAAAGTGTGAAAAAGGAAAGTTGTCACTTTGAGGACTAAGGTGTGCCTGACCCAAGCCATGGTATTTTCAATCGTCTCATATGCATGCAAAAGCTGGACAATTAATACAGAAAATCAAAGAAAAATTGATGCACGTGAGTTATGGTGTTGGTGAAGAATCTTGAGTATACTATGGAGTGCCAAAAGAACTACAAATCTGTGTGGAAGAAGTACAGTCAAAGTGCTCCTTAGAAGAGAGGATGGCGAGTCTTTGTCTTAAGTACTTTGGGCATGTTATCAAGAGAGGCCAGTCGCTGGAGAAGGATATCATGCTTGCTAAAGTAGAAGGTCAGCAAAAAAGCAGAAGACCCTTGGCAAGATGGATTGACACAGTGGTTGTAACAATGGGCTGAAACACAACAACTATTGTGAGGATGGCAGAGGGTAACCAGACAATGTTTTGTCCTATTGTACATAGGGTCGCTATGGGTTGAAACTGACTTGATGGTACCCAACAACAACACCAATAAATTACTGAGCTCTTAGAAAATACATTACCGTCAAGGAAATAGACAGTCACCAAATACATGTATATTTATTTTCCATAACAACAACAAACGTGATTTAAGTACCTAGTATCTTTTTTTTTTAACTACTGTCTAGTACCTTAAAACATTAGAGAAAACGTTTTTTCCTCATAAAAAGAGAGAAAATCTATTCTTTGCAAAACAATATTTAAACAACAATATAGGTAAAATTAAGACACTTTTTTTAAAAAGTGGAATAATATGCATTAAATTTTTAGTTCAAGATTTTGAGTGTACATATAATTATTATTTAAGCAGAATTTTAATCCCCCTTAAGGATACAGGTAGGAGTTAATATCACAAAAAATAAACAAACAACTCATGTAACAGTCAATGGAAAAGCAATAGAAAAATATGTGTGTGTTTGTAATTAACATGATATCGCATAATTAGCATTCTAACTTATTATATATAACTCTGTTTTTTGCTGCCTCATTTTTTAAGCCCGACTATTTTTTAAAAATCATCCTATAATATATTTGATCTTCTCTGTTCATGAGCATGAGGAAATGTTTAAGCACCTAACAATAACATGAGATTTGTTATGGAACATAATCCAGTTTTACAGAATAATTAGCTTTCAGTTTCTTAGGAAATTAATCACATCGTTTATTCTAAAATATATCTAATCTCCAGATTAAATAATTGGATAAGAATTATTGTTCATATGTTTTCTGTATTCAATGTAATGCAAAGTTTATCACACATAAGAACCCTCTCATGCAAAATTTAATAAGTATAATGTTTTGAATTTTACGAAAATACACAAAATAAAGAGGTTAATTAGTAGTTGGAAAACAAGGTAGCACCCAAGAAAAGTGGACAACAGACGCTCTCCTGACTTAACAATGTTATTTTTAGTACTTGCACAAATATTGTGTGGCAGGGTAATGAATAAAAAATGAATAACACCATGAAATTAAGTCAAACTCAGTGTTAATTTCCCTTTACCACCTGAAGATACTATAAAATTAAAATTAATAGTAATCCATCATGAATTAAGGAAGCTCAAGAAGAAAACCTGAAAGTAAACGTTCATAGGCACAAAGGAGAAAATTCTAGCTCTCATAATGGATATATATGCCACAGAGCCACCAAACCAGATGTGATGATGGAAATAAATGCATTTTCCAGCTCTCATACAGTTTTAGAGAAATGTAAGTTTTATCTATTCTAAACACATTTGCTTTAGCAATTCCTTCTTATTGAGTTTGAAATACCTTAAGGAGTATCTCTGAGGTTCTTGAACTTAAGAGCTCAATATTTCTCCACGGACATTGATTTTGTTTACAAAGATCTTCTCCAGGAAGGGGCACAGAGTGTTTGCATTTATCTTGCCATACTGGCTTTGTTACTTATCAGTCGGTTTGCAGACATAGACAATAAGCTAAAGATAAGAATGGCTCGAACAACCCAGCTGTACAAATAATCATATATGTAGGCTTCTGTTCTTGTTTTTATTTGTTTGATCAAAAATAGATGCAAAGAATGAAGTCCATAGGAACTGAAAATGAATGTGTGATGTCATATGGGCTTCTGATTGTCAGATATAAACTTTATTCTATAACTAGATTTTCTTTTAGTTTCATAAAATAATTTATATTTGCTTTCAAAGGTCATTAACTGGCAAGTGAATTGAGGCATGGTAGTGAGTTTAGATGTTTCAACAAAAGGATGCAGCACTGGAAGTACTCATTCATCTGTGCCAAGAAATTTGGAAGACAGTTACCTGACTAATTGACTGGAAGAGATCTATATTTGTGCCTATTCCCAAGAAAGGTGATCCAGCCAAATATGGAAATTATTGAGCAATATCATTAATATCACACAAAAGTAACATTTTACTGATGATCAGTCAAAAGTGGCTGCAGCAGTATATTGACAGGGAACTGCCAGAAATTTAAGCAGGGTTCAGAAGAGGACTTGGAACCAGGGATACCATTGCTAATGTCAGATGGATCCTAGCTGAAAGCAGAGAATACCAGAAAGATATTTAGCTGTGTTTTATTAACTATGCAAAGGCATTCAACTGTGTGGATCATGAGAAACTACGGATAATATTGGGAAGAATAGGAATTCCAGAACACTTAGTTGTGCTCATGAGGAACTTGTACAAAGATGAAGAGGCAGCTGTTCAAACAGAACAAGGGGATCCTCCGTGGTTTAAAGTCAGAAAAGGTATGCATCAGGGTTGTGTCATTTCACCATACCTATTCAATCTGTATGCTGAGCAAATAATCCAAGAATCTGGACTATATGAAGAAGAATGGGTCATCAGAACTGGAGGAAGACTCTTTAGCAACCTGCTTTTTTTTATGCAGATGACACAACCTTACTTGAAGAAAGTGAAGAGGACTTGAAGCAATTACTGATGAAGATCAAAGATCACAGCCTTCAGTATGGATTATACCTCAACGTAAAAAAAACAGAAATCTTCACAACTGGACCAGTAAGCAACATCATGATAAACAGGGAAAAGATTGAGTTTATCAAGGATTTCATTTTACTTCAATCCACAATCAATACCCATAGATGCAGCAGTCAAGAAATCAAAAGAGGCATTGGGTAGATTGGCTGCAAAAGACCTCTTTAAAGTGCTTAAAAGCAAAGATATCACCTTGAAGACTAAGGTGCGCCTGACCCAAACCATGATGTTTTCAATTACCTCCTATGCATGCAAAAACTGGACAATGAATAAAGGAGACTGAAAAAGAGCTGATGCCTTTGAATTTTGATGTTGGAGAAGAATTAAATACACCGTGGACTGCCAGAGAAGGAACAAACCTGTCTTGGACGAAGTATAACCAGAATGCTCCTTAGAAGCAAGGATGGCTAGACTACATCTCACATACTTTGAATTGGTTGTCAGGAGGGATCTGTCCCTGAAGATGGACATCATGCTTGATAAAGTAGAGCGTCAGTGAAAAAAAGGAAGACCTTCAATGAGATGGATTGACAAAGTTGCTGCAACACTGGCCTTAAGAGCAACAATGATTGTGAGGATGGCATAGGACCAGAGAGTGTTTTGCTCTGTTGTACGTGGCATTGCTATGAGTTGGAAATGACTCGATGGCACCTAACAACAGCAACACAGCAAGTTTAGAGAACAAAAAAACAGAGCTAGAAACCAAAATATCTACAGATTTTGGAAACTCCCTTCATCTATCCTGTCAATAATCACCAACAGAAAGTTGAGCGAGGAACAGTCTTTCCAATTCTAACAGTAAACACAAAATTAGATATTGATGAATGAAATGACTGCGTAGAAAATGGAATATCAAGTCAAAGCACTCATCTTAGGTTGAATACAGCTTGATTTAGCCACAGAAAATCAATGTCTCAAAGTGGAGGTTGTGTTATTGTTACGGTTGATTTGCCATCGCTAATTACAATCCATATCAAGTATACCAAGCCCTAATATTCTATATGCGCTTGTGGTAGAATTCCTTAACCTATTTGACATATAAAAACATTTTAAAAATATACAGAGCTGTTATAAGATTTTTGCAATGTTATCACGTCAAAAATGTCACCAAGTCAGATTTACCATTTGGCACTATATCTTACAAAATAATATTTAAACGACAATACAATAACAAAATTTTTTGTGCACTACTTTTAAGAATTTTCTGGTAGCGATTACATTTGGAGATGTTTGCAAGTCCAAGTTATCATTTTGTATTCCATTATCTTTAACGTTTAAATATATATTTGCTATACTTGCTTGTTTCCTCACACACAGTGTATGAATATAACAGCTGCACCATGGCACTCAATTTTATTCCATTCACTTATTAATGAACTACATTTGTGCTCAGGAATGTATTTTTAGAAACGTGTTCACTGAAAATGATCTCTCATCTATAATTTCTACCATAAGGCAGTTAAATTCCCTCGAGTAAGATAGATGTGCAAATTTAGTATTTTAATGAGAAAGGAAGTTAAAATTTATTTTCAAGAACACTTCACTTAGCCTGGGTTATTTTGAAAGCATATATATATATACACACACACACACACTCAGTGTTTCTGAAGGGAAACCACTAGTTGATTATAGTCCTCAAATGTAGATAGTACATTGGACACAATCTAACCTTCCCCGAAGATTCCTTCATTAATTTATCCCAGAACTCATTCTCTCTATTCACCTTTGCATGAACTTTAATTCACCTCTGAATGACCTCTGTTTAGCTTATGTTCTGTTTTGCTTGTCCCTGAAGCTAAGTTGGTAAACACCAGAAGGAAGAGCATCCACTCCCCCAAGCCCTTGTCTGAGGGTCTGACCCTCTGGAGAAATACCTCATTCCCTGGGGTGGGATACAATACTTTACCTAAGCATTGTAATGGTGGTAGAATAAATAGATTTAACAGTTACTTTATCAGTCACTCTGACAGAATCCATGTAAAATAGCAGTGGAGAAAGATATCTTTCTCTTTCACTTATGCTAATGTTTGAATATAATTTTCTATATCAAAAATAATAAAATATTTGTACATAGTGTGTAAGATGAAGATAACAAATATGTATAAATATACAAAATAGTAGAAACATCTTTTGTTGGCAAAAGCTTTATAACCATGATTTGTTTATGCCTGATTCATTGTCACAATAATAAAAGAGATATATAGAAGGTGACAGATTATAATTAAGTTGCAGAGACAAACTATTCCCAGCATGGTGGGGAAATGATTGTTCCTGTTGGCCAATTGTCTACATGAATGAAAATAATATTGATTGCATCAATTAATAAAAGAAGAAAGATAAAGAACTGGGAATATGACAGCATATAAAACATAAAGAAAAATTTTCCATATAAAATGTATTAATGCTGGGATCCACCACTCATCTATCAGTTTGTCTTACTGTCGTGGCTTGTGTGTGGTTGTGATGCTGGAAGCTGTGCCACTGATATTTTAGTTATGAACAGGGTCAACTGTTGTGGGCAGATTTCATCTGAACTTCCAGACGAAGACAGACTGGGAAGAGGGACAAGGCCATCTACTTCAGAAAAAGGTGGACAGTGAAAATCTTATGATAGCAACAGAAATTGTCTGAAGATGAGCCCCTCAGGTTGGAAGACACTCAAAATATGGCTGGGAAAAGGCTACCTTTCAGAGTAGACTTGACCTTAATGAAGAGGGTGGAGTAAAGCTTTCCAGATCTTCATTTACTGATGTGGCACAATTCAAAATGGCAAGAAAGAGCTCCAAACTCAGAACATGGAATGTACAAAGAATGAATCAATGAAAACTGGAATTGTCAAAAATGAAATAGAACCCATAAAGACTGATACATTTGTGAGCTGAAATGGACTGGAAAGAAAGAAAAGACCAAAATGGATATCAGAAGAGACTCTGAAACTTGTGCTTGAACATAGAACATAGAGTAGCTAAAGAGAAAGTAAGAAACGATGACATAAAAAAGCTGAACAGAGATATCAAGTGAAGATTAGGAAGACAAAGTAAAGCATAATAATGAAATGTGCAAAGACCTAGAGTCCGAAAAACAAAAGAGAAGAACATGCTCAGCACTTCTCAAGCTGAAAGAACTGAAGAAAAAGATTCAAGCCTCAAGTTGCAATATGGAAGGATTACATGGGCAAAAAGTTTGAATGATATAGAAACCATCAAAAGAAGCTGGAAGAAGTAAACAGAGTCACTATACCAAAAAGAATTTGCCAATGTCCAGCCTTTTCAAGAGGTTGCATATGATCAAGAACCAATGGTATTAAAGGAACAAGTACCATCTGTACTGAAGTCATTGTTGAAAAGCTAGGCTCCAGGAACTGACAGAAGACTAATTGAAATGGTTTGACAAAGGGATGCCACACTGAAAGCACTCACTCTTCTGTGCCTGGGCAACTAACTGAAAGAAATCCATATTGGTACCATTCCACAGAAAGGTGATCCAACCGAATGCAGAAATGACAGAGCAATATCATTAATATCACACACAAGTAAAATTTTGCTGAAGATCATTCAAAAATGATTGCAGCAGGGAACTGCAAGAAATTGAAGCTGGATTCAGAAGAGGAGAAAGAATGAGGAATATCATTAATGATGTCAGATGGAGCTTGGTTGAAAGCAGAGACTATCGAAAGATGTTTACCAGTGTTTTACTGACAATGCAAAGGCATTCGACTGTGTGGGTCATAACAAATTAGGGATATCGTTGCAAAGAATGGGAATTCCAGACACTTAATTGTGCTCATGAGGAGCTTGTACATAGACCAAGAAGCAGTCGTTCCAACAGAACAAGGGGATACTGTGTAGTTTAAAATCAGGAAAGGTGGGGGTCAGGCTTGTATGCTTATTCAGTCTACATACTGAGGAAAGGCTCCAAGAAGCTGGACTATGTGAAGAAAATGTGGCGTCAGGATTGGAAGAAGGCTCATTAACAACCTACAATACGCAGATGACACGACCTTGCTTTCTGAAAGTAATGAGAACTTGAAGTACTCATGAAAATCAAAGATGACAAACTTCAGAATGGATTACACCTCAATGTAAAGAAAACAAGAATCCTCACAACTGAGCCAATAAGCAACAACATGATAAATGGAGAAAATATTGAAGTTGTCAAGGATTTCATTTTACTTGGATCCACAATCAACACCCATGGAAGCAGCAGTCAAGAAATCAAATGACACGTTGCGTTGGACAAATCTGCTGCAAGAGAACTCTTTAAAGTGTTGAAAAGCAGAGATGTCACTTTGAGGTAATGTGTGCCTGACCCAAGCCATGGTGTTTTCAGTCACGTCATATGCACATTAAAGCTGGACAGTGTATAAGGAAGATGGAAGAGGAATTGATGCATTTGAATTACACTGCTGGCAAAGAATACTGAATATATCACGGACTGACAGAAGAAGGAACAAATCTGTCTTGGTAGAAGTGCAGCCAGAATGCCCTTAGAAACAAGGATAGTAAGGCTTAGTCATGCTTACTTTGAATATGTTAACAGGAGCATCAGCCCATGAAAAGTACATTTTGCTCGGTGAAGTGGAGGGTCAGCGAAAAAGAGGAAGACCTTCAACAAGATAGATTGATCCAACAATGTGTTCAAACATAGCAAGCGTTGTGAGGATGGCACAGGACCAGGCAGTGTTTTGTTCTGTTGTGCGTGGGGTCAGTGTGAGTCATAACCACCTGGATGGCAGCTAACAACAACAATGTTGGGTTGCAAAACATATTTCTTTAAAGTACACAGTGTGTGGGCGTACACATAAATTTTTTTTTTTTTTTTTTTTAGGTGGGTATTTTTGAAATTATTTTTTCTTCTTAAGGAAACCTTTGTTTCTGGATTTGAGATATTGATCCCTGTAGGCACTGAATCCTAGCAGAGGAAAACACAAGGGACATCTATTATAAAAATTACCTTCCTTGAAGAGATGAATTCCCCTTCCAATTAGCACTAGGTGAAAAATTATATCTTTGCAATAGAATTCCTTGTTTGTTTGTATTCATTTTCTAGCTCTAATAAAAAGAAGAAACATATCAGCGTAAGACCAAACTACTTTTATGGTATCCACAAACCTTTAAAACACTGAAATATATATATAATAATTGTAACAATGACCATTAATACATTTTCTATCAAGAGGATGTGCATTTAAGAAACTTTCCCGTTGTTATTTCTTTTTATGGCAAGTTTCAAATATATACAAAAATGAATAAACCAATATGATTAAATACTCCATGTGCCAATCACACAGGCTCAACAATTGTCAGTTTATGGCTAATTTTGCTTTATCTATATCACAATCCACTTCTTCCTCTGATGATTTTGAAGCAAATCCCAGATATAATATTTAATTAATAAATATTTCAGTTTGTAACTGTAAAAGATAAAGCCTCTTTTTAAAACATAACCTAATATCAGTATTATTCCCTCGGCGTTCATATTGCCAAACATTTTTATTTTCTTTTTTTGAATCATTTATCCAAATAAGGTCCATATGTTCAAACTGGTTGGTATGTCTCTTATATCTTATGTAAATTTCTATCCGTAGGTTTTATTTCATCTCTTTGTTTCTTTGCTTTATTTAGTAAAGAACCAGTTTAGTTGTCCTGTAGGGTTTCCCACAGAGTGAGTTTACGCTTTTCATTGTTTCGATATTGTTTAACGTTGTCTTCTGTCCACTCTGTTTCCTACAAATTGCAATTGTATCTAGATGCTTTACCAGTTTCAAGATTTTGTTTTCTATTTTCTTGACCGGAATTCTTGCATTCTTCTATTAGGAGGTACATAATATCAGTTTATCAGCGACTGTTGCTCACTGGCCATGTTCATCAATACACTAGGGCTTAGAAAATATTTTTATTCAATTCAGTCATTTCTTCTTCATTTAACAGTAGAACATTTTTATAAAGCAAACCTCTTATCAACTGTTTAGTTATACTGAAGTATAGCTTGTATAGGTAATGCAGAATATATGTTTAATTCTTTCCCTTTTTTGGTATGTTTTGTTCTTTCATTTTATGTGTTGACTCTCCAGCATTTTCTTAAGGTGACTGTTCCAGTTATCTACTGTTGTATATCAAACAACCCAAATCTTAGAGGCTTAAAACGGTAGAAATCACTTGTTTACCTTTCACCATTTCTGTGGTTAGTCCTTAGGGAAGGGCTCAGCTGGGCAATTCCTGATGCTTGGGATCTCTAATATAGTTGCTGATAGACAGTGATTGGAACTTGAACAGAGGCATACTAAGCAGCTGGGGGCCGGCCACGAATATGCCACTGCTCCTGAAGACTTAGGGCCTCTCCATATGGTCTCTCAATGTGCACTAGTTTGACTTTCCTCACAATATGGTAGTTGAAATGCTCACAAGGTGAGTGACTTCCTCCAGAATAGTGTCCCAAGAAAATATGAGGGAACTGCGTGACATTTTGAAGACGGCCTTAGAAGTCACATAGCATCACTTTATCTGAATTCAATGGGTAGAAGTAGTCAAAAGAGCCCACCTAGTTTCAACAAGATGGAACAAAGACTCCGCTTCCAGAAAGAAAGTCAAATTCTAAGAATGGCATGTGAAATGGGATTGTTGAGGATATCTTTGAAAATTACATCTTAAAAAAATATATATATACACACATGTCATTAGGTCATGAATTTAAACACATCAAATGTGCTCTAATCCACTGCAGTTATAATTCAAATTGATGCTCAAATTGTCCCATTGGAAGGAACCTATTTGAATGGGCTATAGATTCTTTTTAATATGACCCTAGTACCTGCTGATATCTTTCCATCTTCCTTGCTTTCTGTAGTGACAAGTTGTTTTAGGTAATCTTGGGTGTTTACTACCCCATAACTGCTCATTTCTACTGGATTGGTTATTTCTAGATTTTTCATGGCCAGGCTAGGAAATATTTTCTTTTTTTAAGAGAAAATAAATAATAAGTTCATACTGATGCACTTAATACAAATTAAGTTGACAGAGACTTTACCTAACTCATCAATCTTACATTTCTAGATTCTTTCTCTCCTGCATAAATCCTAGTCTTAATGAGACTGGTATAACTACTCATTTGCTTTCTCATAATGCATACTTAATGTCTTTAGTCTCAGAATAAAAGTATAGATATTACCATTAACTATGATTACTTAAAACAGTCAAAGCTATTTTGCATTTTTTATGGCCTTTAAGTATATTACACTAGGGGTAGCTAATCAAATTATTGTGATTTAATGTTACTTGGAATAGTTCTCTGTGTAATACCAACTGAAAAAATAGGTTCTTTTTTTTAAATTTTGCTTTCAATTTTTAGATTTAATTTTGTATTTTAATACTGTGAAATATTTTCACAATTCCAAACTGTAATATATAAAACAAAACATGTCACAGACAGGTTAGCTTCTATTTCTGTCCCCCCGCTGCCTCCCTTCCCCCAATAAACAAGTGTTTTAAAATGCTATATATTTTTTCTCTTCTTTTTAAAATGTTATGATTTAGTCTGACATCTTTATATTGTGAGAAAAACACAGATATAGTCAAATCTCCCTTATATTTATATTTGACTATATTATTTAGACCATCTGATGCTAGCTCAGTAGGTTTCCATTGTGTACATATTCTTAAAATTGTTCAGTGAGTCCCCAATTAATAGTCATCGTGTTAAATTTTGCTATGAAAAATAGAGATATAATAAAGAACTATTCCCCCACATTATTTAGGGAATTCTTAGGTTGTACTCCATGCATTACCTAGGATTAATCTTACATTTAGTCAATCTCAAAGATATTATAACTATATTTTCAACTATAAATAAATTTGGCCAAACACCATTGTAAATTATTTATGATAATTTAATAATTGAGCCACTGTCATTTTCATTGTTTCCCATTGAGTCAATTCTGAGTCACAGTGACTCCATGTGTAAAGAGCAAAACTGCTCCATAGGATTTTGAAGGCTGTGACCTTTCAGAAGAAGATCAATAGGCCTGTCTTCCAAGGCAGCTCAGGGTGTGTTTGAACTGCCAACATTTTGGCTAGCAGTCAGGTGCTTAACCATTTGCAACATCCAGGGACTCCTTAATTGCTTTGTTTCATACGTAGAGATAGCGATAGATTTCTAAGCAAAAGAATAGGCAGCAAAATTGAGAGGCTGCATAGGTGAAATATGCAACGAAAAGTATAATTGAGATCTAGTCCCCAGTGGCCATACCTGAAAAGAGAAACACAGACAGGGTTTATAGGCTTTTTCTTGTGTGATGTGTTGCATGTTCTAAATCCATTTGTACTACAATATTTGTCCACTCCAATGGGTTTCACAGGTTTTCTGTAGTCAACAGGTGCCTACATTGATTTGATTTGCCCTTGTCTTTCCCCAAAGTTCACTGGTACTCCACCATTCTTTTTGTAGTTTGGAGAGTAAATGTAGAATCTCATGAAAGGGAAAGCCTAGCAGAAACTTAGAAGACTCATACTCTATCTTTCCACAGCAGTGGCAACAGTAGACCAAGACTAGCCTATCCAGCTTACACCTCAAAGCTGCCAATAGCGGTAAGTCCAACCAGCCCTCAGCGGTTCAACAACAAAGCCTTACATGGCCAAATAGCCACCAGGAAAAGTGAGCCCAGTCCGACTGCAGTGGTGAAAACAGCCAAACCCAGATAGATGTAGCCACTTCTCTGCCACTGTGTCAGGATAGGCCTCTCCACTTGTACTACATGGCAACAACAGGTCTAGTGTCTCCTGATTTTTCACCCAGTGGCAGAAATTGGCCCAAAATTGGTGTCTTCCAATCTTTCACCATTCCTTGGAGGAGGACATCATGCTTGGTAAAGTAAAGGATCAGTGAAAAAGAGGAAGACCCTCAACAAGGTGGATTGACACAGTGGCTGCAATGATAAGCTCAAACATAGCAATGATTGGAAGGATGGAGCAGGACAGGGCAGTGTTTCGTTCAGTTGTGCACAGCGTTGCTATGAGTCAGAACTGAATTGAGAGCACCAAAAAACAGCAACAAAGATAATCTTTCACTGAAAGACAGAAAGCCACACAGACCTATTGGCTCCTGACACTCCACCCAGAGGTGGAAAATGAACAATGCTGAAGTCTCAAGAACATCCACCCTGTGGCAGAGGGTCACAAAAATCTTGCAGCTCCTAGATTTCCACTCAATGGTGCTGAGTGGTGTTCCCATCTCCAGGGGCACTGGGAGAGTTAGAGTGGAAAGTTTATCAGCCCTCTGTGGTTAAAGAACAGTTCAGGGAAAATGCTCTCAGTTATGCAGGTCTGGATTTGCCATGTGCCACCTCAAGACTCCCGACCTAAGAAAGTACCTTCCACTGTCCGCTGCCAGGACCAACAAGGATCCAGCAGGAGATCAAGCAGAGCCAGTAGAACTAGAGACCAAAATAGCATCGCAGTGTTCAGAAAACTAAATTGTCGTTGCAACAGCATCCCACAAAATTAGGTGAAGTCTTACATGCCAAACTTAAACAAAATAATGGCTTGTAAAAATCGAAGATTTAATAACATCAAGAGTCTCCTAGCAATGTCCAGTATGTCCAGGATATAACTGAAAACCACTTGTAATACCAAGAATCAGGAAGATAACAACTCAAATGGGAACAGAAAATCAACTTACACCACTATCAAGATGAATCAGACGTTGGAACCATTAGACAAACTTTTTATAGCAGTCATCATAAAATGCTTCAAAATACTTACAAATTTTCTTGAAAGAAATTTAAGAAAACAGGAAAATTTAGTGAAGAAATAGAAGTTATTAAAATATAGAAATTATAGAACTGAAAATCAATTACAGAAACAAACATACAAAAGTCTTACTAGTTAGGTTCCAAATGAAGGATCCTTGGTGGTCCGTGGTTAAGCACTGAAATGTTGGTAGTTCCAACACACTCAGTGGCCCCATGGGAGAAAGACCTGGGAATCTGCTCCCTCCTAAAGACTGCAGGTAGGAAAGCACATGAGACAGTCTTACTCTGTCACGCGGGGTTGCTATGAGTAGAAAACAAACTCGATAAAAAATAACAAAAACAATATGCTCCAGAACAGGAGCAGACAAAAGATAGGATCAGTGAACTCAAGGAGGACATACCAGTAAAATTCACTCATTCTGAACAAGGGGAGAAGATAGACTTTAAAAGAAACAAAAAGAAGAAGAACAACAACAACAAAGTGTTAGGGATCTCCGAAACAACGTCATAGTTGTTAGGTGCCTTTGAGTCAGTTCTGACTCATAATGACCCTATGTCACCACGAACCAGAATGAAGCACTGCCTGGTCCAGCACTATCCTCACAATCGCTGGTATGTTTGAGCCTGTAGATGCAGCCACTGTGTCAGTCCATCTCATTGAGGGTCTTCCTCTTTTTTGCTCACCCTATACTTTACCAAGAATGATGTCCTTCAGTAGCAAATGGTCCCTCCTGAGACAAACTACTTGAGACAAACTCTCCCCATGCTTTTTTCTAAGGTGCATTCTAGCTATACTTATTCCAAGAGAGATTTGTTCATTCTTGTGTCAGTACATTCAATATTCTTCGCCAAAACAGTGATTCAAGTGTGTCAATTCTTCTTTAGTCTTCTTTATTCGTTGTCCAGTTTTCAAATGCATATGAGACAATTGAAAATGCCATGGCCTGTGTCAGGCTTACCTTAGTCCTCAAGGTGACATCTTTGCTTTCTAATACTTTAAACAGGTCTTTTGCAGCAGATTTGCCCACTGCTGCTTCAGTGGACATTGATTGTGGATCTAAGTAAAATTAAATCCTTGACAACTTCAATCTTTTCTCCACTTTTCAAGATGTTGCTTATTGGTCCGGTTGTGAGGATTCGTGTTTTCTTTTTGTTAAGGCATAATCCATACTGAATGCTGTTGCCTTTGATTTTCATCAGTGAGTGCTTCAAGTTCTTTTCACTTTCAGCAAGCAAGGTTGTGTCATCTGCATATTGTAGGTTGTTAATGAGACTTTCTCCAATTGTGATGCTGCATTCCTCATATAGTCCAACTTCTTGGGTTATTTGCTAAGCATACAGATTGAGTAAGTACGGTGAATGGATACAGCCCTCATGCACCCCTTTCCTGATTTTAAACTGCTCAGTATCCCCTTGTTCTTTCAAACTACGGCCACCTGTTCCGTATACAGGTTCTGCAGGAACACAATTAAGTGTTCTGGATTTCCCATTTTTCACAAATGCTGTCCCTAACTTGTTATGATCCACACAGTTAAATGCCTTTGCATAATCAATAAAACACAGGTAAACATCTTTCTGGTATTCTCTTCTTTCTGCCAATATACGTCTGATATCAGCAATGATATTCCTCATTCTATTCCTCTTCTGAATCCTGCTTGGATTTCTGGCAGTTCCCTGCTGCAACCACTTTTGAATGTTCTTCAGTAAAATTTTACTTGCATGTGATATTAATGATATTGTTCAATACAGTCTGTTGAATCACCTTTCTTTAGAATGGGCACAAGTATGCATCTCTTACATTCAGTTGGCAAGGTAGCTGTCCTTCCAATTCCTTTCCATAGATGAGTAAGCACTTCCAGAATTGCATCCATTTGATGAAACATCTCAAATGGTGTTCCATCAATTCCTGCAGCCTTGTTTTTTGACAATGCATCAGTGCAGCTTGGACTTCTTCCTTCACTATCTTCATTCTTGATCATATGCTACCTCCTGAAATGGCTGAACGTTGACCAATTCTTTTTTTACACTGACTCTGTTTATTCCTTCCATCTCCTTTTGATGTTCCTGCTCCTTTTGTCTGCTCTAACAGCTACCTAAAATGTGGAAGCAGTTTTGAATCTATGAACTGGAAGAGTTTTAAGTGCCTAATAAAACTGACAACACTCGTCTGTCAGTTTGTCATACTGTGGTGGCTTGCATGTTGCTGTGATTCTGGAAACTATGCCACCATTATTTCAAATACAAGTAGGGTCAGCCATGGCGAACAGATTTCAAAAGAGTTTTCAGATTAAGACTGACTAGTAAGAACAACATGATGGTTTACTTCTAAAAAAATTGGCAACTGAAAACCTTATGAATAGCAGCAGAACACTGACTGATACAGTGCCAGAAGATGAGCCCCTCAGGTTGGAAGGCACTCAAAACATGAACGGAGAAGGGCTGCCTCCTCAAAGTAGAATTGACCTTAATGATGTGAATAGAGTAAAGCTTTTGGGACCTTCATTTGCTGATGTGGCAGGACTCAAAATGAGAACAGCTGCAAACACCCATTAATAATACTTATGTGGAATGTAGGAAGTATGAGTCTAGGGAAACTAAAAGTCATCAAAAATGAAACAGAATACATAAAGATTGATATCCTGGGTCTTGATGAGCTGAAATGGCCAGGAATCAGCCATTTTGAATCTGACAATCCTATGGTCTACTATGCAGGGATGATAAATTGAAAAGGAATGATGTTGCATTCATCATCAAAAAGAATATTTCAAGATCTATCCTGAAATAAAAAGCTGCCAGAGACATCAGGGGTCTTAAAAGCTAGCAAGTGGCCATCTAAGATGCATCGATGAGTCTCAATCCACCTGGATCAAAGGAAAATGAAGAACACCAAGGACAGAAGGTAATCACAAGCCCAAGAGACAGAAAGGGCCACATAAACCAGAGTCTATGTCAGCCTGAGACCAGAAGAGCTAGATGGTACCCAGCTCCAACTGATGACTGCCCTGACAGGGAACACAACAGAGAACCCCTGAGGGAACAGGAGAGCGTTGGGATGCAGACCCCAAATTCTCATATAAAGACCAGACTTAATGGTCTGACTGAGACTAGAAGGATCCCGGTGGTCATGGCCACCAGACCTTCTGTTGGCCCAGGACAGGAACCATCCCCAAAGCCAACTCTTCAGACAGGGATTGGACTGGACAATGGGTTGGAGAGGGATGCTGGTAAGGCATGAGCTTCTTGGATCAGGTGGACACTTGAGACTATGTCAGCATCTTCTCCCTGGAGGGGAGATGAGAGGATAGAAGAGGTTAGAGCTGGCAAAATGGAGATGAAAAGAGAGAGTGGAGAGAGGGAGTGGGCTGTCTCATTAGGCAGAGAGCAATTGGGAGTATGTAGCAAGGCGTATGTAAGTTTTTGTGTGAGAGACTGACTTGACTTGTAAACTTTCACCTAAAGCACAATAAAAATTAAAAAAAAAAAGCTGCCAGAGATAGGATCATATCCTTACACTGATAAGGAAGACCAGTTAATATCAGCATTATTCAAATTTATGCACCAACCACTGATGCCAAACATGAGGAAATTCAAGATGTTTACCAACTTCTGCAGTCTGCTATTGATCAAACATAATAACATCAAGATGCATTGATAATGACTGGTGATTGGAATGCAAAAGTTGCAGTCAAAGAAGGATTGTTGTTGTTGGTAGGTACCTTTGAGTCTTTTCCAACTCATAGTGACCCTATGCACAACAGAACGAAACATTGCCTGGTCTTGAACCTCCTTACAGTCGTTGTTATGCTTGAGCTCATTGTTGCAGCCACTGTGTCAATCCACCTCCTTGAGGGTCTTCCCCTTTTCCACTGAGCCTGTACTCTGCCAAGCATCATGTCCTTCTCCAGGGACTCATCCCTCCTGACAACATGTCCAAAGTATATAAGACACAGCCTCACCATCCTTGCCTATAAGGAGCATTCTGGCTGTACTTCCTCCAAGACAGATTTCTTCATTCTTTTGGCAGTCCATTAAATATTCATCATCAACATCATAATTCAAGGCATCAACTCTTCTTTGGTCTTCCATATTCATTGTCCAGCTTTTGCATCCACATGAGATGATTGAAAACACCATGACTTGGATCAGGCTCACCTTAGTCCCCAAAGTGACATCTTTGCTTTTTAACACTTTAAACAGGTCTTTTGCAGCAGATTTGCCCAATGCAATGCATGTTTTGAGTTCTTTACCTACTGCCTCCATGAGCATTGGTTGTGGATCTAAGTAAAATGAAACCCTTGACACCTTCGGTCTTTCTCAGCTTGTCATGATGTTGCTTATTGATTCAGTTTGGAGAATTTTTGCTTTCCTTATGTTGAGATATAATCCATACGGAAGGCTGCGGTTTTGATCTTCAACAGTAAGTGTTTCAAGTTCTCTTCACTTTCACCAAGCAAGGTTGTGTCATCTGCTTAATGCAATCTTGATGCCTTGTTCTTCTTCATATAGTCCAGCTTCCTGGATTATTTGCTCAGCATACAGATCAAATAAGTATAGTGAAAGCATACAACCCTGACTTACACTCTTCTTGGCTTTAAACCATGCAATATCCCTTGTTCTATTCAAATGACTGCCTCTTGGTCTACGTACCGTTTCCTTATGAGCACAATTAAGTGTTTTGAAATTCCCATTCTTTGCAGTGTTATCCGTAATTTGTTTTGATCTGCAAAGTCAAATGCCTTTTTATAGGCAATAAAACACAGATCAACTTTTATGGGAAGGTAAATTAGAGGTACTTATAATAGACTATCTTGCTTCTGCTGAGTTTTTTAAATCATATTTGATGATTCAAGCAAAAATTATAACACCAATGCGGTGCTCAAAGTATGTAGAGGAAATACTTGAAAAAATTATGTTTGAAAATGGGGAGAGTGAAGGAGCTTAAACAAAAGTAAAATTTCAGTACTTTAAGTGGTAAGACTTTGATATTAACAAGTTATGTTATGTTACATATGTATATAGTAATATCTAGAGTAACCAGTAAGAAACATACACAGAAAATTCTCAAAAACGTAGGAATAAAACAAGATGGAATCCTATAATACGTTCAGGTAACCCACAAACAATCAAGAAATGAGAAAGGGAGGAATGAGAATTAGAGAAAATAAAGAGAAGACAAATAATACATTTTCTTATAAGCAGATATAAGCTCTAACATGTCAATCATTATCTTAAATGTAAATAGTGCAAATGCACTAATTAAAAGTCAGAGATTAGAAGAGTGGATAAAAAAAAAAAAAGACCCAACCATATGCCATCTGTACAAACATGCTTTCAGTTCAATGATACAGGTAAAAGTATGAAAAAAGATACATAATGCTAACTATAACTTAAAGCAATATAATAGAGGCTATATTAATATTTAATAAACAGACTTCAAAGCAAATTGCTAAAGACAAAGAGACACAATTCATAATAATAAAAGTATCTATGCACCTAGACAATATGGGTATGTATCAAACAGAGCACATGAAACAAAATACATGGAACAAAAACAGATAGATATCAAAGGGTAAATAGACAAATGTATTATAGCTGAAGACTTCAACATGATGCTTTCGCAATTTTATAGGACTATTAGAGAGAAAGGGAAACCCTGGCGGCGTAGTGGTTAAGTGCTAGGGCTGCTAACCAAGAAGTCAGCAGTTCAAATCCGCCAGGCACTCCTTGGAAACTTTATGGGGCAGTTCTACTCTGTTCTATAGGGTCGCTATGATTCGGAATTGACTCGATGGCAGTGGGTTTTGGTTTATTAGAGAGAAAATCAGCAAAGATATTAAAGAACACTACACCACCATCAAAGAAAGAATCTAATTGACATTTATAGAACAGTTCATGCAAAAACAGTAGAATACACATTCTTTTTAAGTACTCATGGAACTTTACTAATCTTTTTTCTGTTCTGTAACTCAGTAAAATACCCTTCTTTTCATCAATCTTTTTTTCCCACTAACTTTGATGATCCTTACCTAAATTGATTATTATTATGGTGGGTGCCAAAAGGAGATTTTCTATAACATTATTTCTTCTACATTTTTAGTTGGTATTCTACTATGTGGAAGATCTTTTTTTAATATTTATGTATTTATGCATATATTTATTTACATACGTGCTTACACTGGTGCAGATTCATAAAGCCCTATTATTCTGTACCATATTATGCTACTAATAATATCATATTAAATAAATACTTCAATAATTTATTTTGATGCTCAAGTTATACCAGACTAGATCAATTCAAACCCCTGTCAAAGGGACTCCAGTGTCTTTTGGACATGTTACTATAGTTATTTCAGCATTAGCTTACTTTCTCATCCAACAGGATGCTTCAGAGTCCTCTTGTACTTTTTCTGTCCTGGCTATGGAACAGCCATTTTTTTCAAGGAGCCATGGATCTTTCAGTGAAGAATGATATTTAGTGACCAGCATCTTATTACTCTTGCTCAGCTCCACTGGGGTGTTAGAATTTCTAGGTCCTTTCAGTTCACTGATCTAGAAAACATATCCATATCTATCTATCTATATATCTATGTATGTATAGCCATATCTACCTAGCAAACATAAAGAAACATAAAATAAATATCCACACAACTGGATCAGTAAGCAACATCATAATAAATGGAGGGAAGGATTAAAGTTGTCAAGGATTTCATTTTACTTGGAGCTACAATGAACACCAATGGAAGCAGTAGTCAAGAAATCAAATGACTTACTGCATTGGACAAATCTGCTGCTAAAGATCTGTTTAAAGTGTTAAAAAGCAAAGATGTCACCTTGAGGATTAAGGTGCGCCTGACCCAAGCCATGGTGCCTTCGGTCACCTCATATTCATGCAAAAGTTGGACAATGAATAAGGAAGACCAAAGGGGAATCGATTCCTTTGAATTATGGTGTTTGTGAAGAACATTGAATGCCCCATGAACTGTCAAAAGAATGAACAAATTTGTTTTGGAAAAAGTACAACCAGAATGCTCCTTAGAAGCAAGGACGACAAGACTTTGTCTCACATTCTTTGGACATGTTATCAGGGGGGATCAGCCCCCGGAGAAGGACATCATGTTTGGTAAAATAGAGGGTCGGTGAAGACCCTGAATGAGATGAGTTGATCCAGTGACTGCAACAATGGGCTCAAACAGAGCAACGATTGTGAAGATAGAGCAGGACCAGGCAGCGTTTTATTCTGCTGTACGTGGGATCACTATGAGTCGGAACCAACTAGACGGCACCTAACAACAATGACATTTTGTATCTTTTAGGAGTATTTTAGAGTCATCCTTGTGCATATTTTGCACATTTCTTGTTTCTAAGTGTATTTTATTTCTTTGTACTACTGTATATAAGGATTTCTCTATATTACTATCTCTACCTCAGTATACTGTGTATGAAGGCTGATGATTTCTATTTTTTTTTAATATTCTGCTACATTATAAAAATGTATTATTTTTGAGTTATTGAAGGCCATTGATTCTCCAGGATTTTCTGAGCATACTATCATATCATTTGTTTACTAGATGATGTGGTAGAAATTTCAGATTTCCCCCTTCAAGATTTGTGATTCTAGCTGCTGGAAATGTTGGCAGCTGAATCCCAGCTGAGTCCCTGCTCCAGGAGTTTCAGCCAAAGAGAGGAATTTTGCCAACATATTCTCTTTGGTAATAAATCTATTCAATGACTAGTGGGTGATAATGTACAAAGATTTATGCCCTCTTGCCTGAAAACAAGAAAAATCTGAAGCCCCATTCCAGCTCTAGAACTCCCTGTAGGATCAGCTGAAGCCTATGTTGCTTCACAGTTTCACATTTCCTTCCTTCCAATTCTGCTTAATTCCTTAATAGATGTTGATCCCAAAGACACTTCCCCAAAACTTCCTAAATGCCAATTTCCTACTCTATATAATTCCTAGGGAATGCAACTTAAGGCAACTTTCAAATAGACATATTTTTGCATCTTCTTTTCCAATTTTTATGTCTTTAATTGATTTATCTTGTCTAATTGCATTGGAAAAATCTGTAATACAATGTTGAGTAGTAGTCGAGATAGCGGGCATCTTTGTTTTTTTCAAGATGTTGTTGAATATGCCTTTAGTTCTTGGTGGCTTTATGACTAGGATATATAATCATATTATAAGTAGTTTGGTGGCTTTATGACTAAGGATATATAACCATGTTAAGAAAATATCCATTAATTCTTATTTTATTGAGATATTTTTATTAATCATAAAGGGATGTTGAACTTCGGTAAAAGTTCTTTCAATGTCTTTGGATATAATCTTTTTTTGCTCTTATATCTATTGATATGGTGTTTTATGTTAACAGATATTCTAACATTCAACCAACCTTGAATTCTGTGAATAAATTCACTTTGTTGTATCATTTTATCAAAACTTATTGAATTATTTTAGCTAATATGATATAGATATTTTACATTGGTTCTCATAAGGGATACTGGTTTGTGATTATATATTTGTGCTATATTTACCAAGTTTAAATGTCAGTGCTTTACTTGAGTCCTCAAGAGAATGTCTAAGTTTTTCTTCATTTTACATGGTGTCGAAAATTTTATGTAGCATTGGGATTATGTGGTCTTTCAAGATTTGCTCGAATTCCTCACTGCTTTTTTTCTTTTTTTGATAATCCCTTAATTGCTTTCTCTATTTCTTCAATAAAAATTAGTCTGTTTCAGTTTCCTATGTTTGATAAAATAAATTTTGATTAATTCTATTTTTCTAGGAACTTATTAATCATATTTAGATGTTCAAACCATTCGAAAGTAATAAGTCCCTCCTATTATTATTATTGTTCCTTCCCATCCTTATATTTTCTTCTTTTGTACGTGTAAGCTTTTTATCTTTTATTCTTCATGCAATTTGCTTGCTTCAATTTTAGTTTATTAATTTGATCTACTTTTATCCATATTACTCGTTATCTTCCTTATACTTTCTTCATGTTTATATCATTTTCTTTTTCCTGGTTTTGAGTTAGGAATTCATTTGTTATCATTCTTTCATGTCTCACTGACATAGACATGTCAGTCTATGAATTTTGCATTGAAAACTGTTCAAATGTTTGTGGGAGGAGTTCAAATAAGTTTTTTGATTGAAATTATCATTTAATATTTTTACTGAAATTAATTTTAAACTAGAATTTTATATACTTATTTTGCTGAATGTGTGAAATCCATACCGACATCTCTGTAGTTTTTGGATAGTAGGTGGAGAGATTTGTAGTTAAGCCATTAACTTGGCTACCTAGAAGTCCAAATATCTTATTTCACGATCTGAAGGGTGTGAAAATTCATAAAGGTGTAAACTTATGATATGCATAATTGTATATTTATATTAAATGGATAAACAAGAAAGAAAAAAATTAAGTAATGGACTGCGTTGTGGGGGTTAGATCGAGACAAATCAAGGGGATCAGTTAAGTAACTACTGCAGTGGTTAAAGGGAGACAATCAATGTAATTCATGATAGTGACAATGGAGTTAGACAAGTAGATGGATTCATGTCGTACATTGAATGTAGAGTGGATAGAATTTGGTAGTGAATTTGATGTAGACCACAAGAAAAATAACAAAAAACGGTAGTTACTTTTGGATTTTTATTTCACTGACTGAGATGATATAAACCATTGGTGGTGAGAGCAAATTGTGAGCAGTAGGGATGTAGTTGGCAAGGAAGAAAATGTGCAATAATCAGGAAAAAATAAAATAAAATAAAACCCTGAATATTGGGTATTATAACGAAACTCAATTATTGAGCAGTTATCAAGCATCCATATGGAGCTCTGGTGGCAGAAATGTTTAAGCATTCAGCTGCTAACCAAAAGTTGGCAGTTCAAATTCACCCAGAGGCTATGTAGGAGAAAGACCTGACAATCTGATTCTGTAAAGTTTACAGCCAAGAAGACTCAGTGGAGTAGTTCTACTCTGTCACATTGGGTTGCAATGAGTCAAAATCAACTTAATAACAGCCACAACAATCAAGCATCTATAATGTTTTAAGGAGGACATGCAGCTAGCATATAAAATAATTTTTTAGAAGAAATTAAGTTTTGTACCTATGGGGTGCTATAGCCTCAGGTTCTGCCAGCCTCTAAGAACAGCTGGACATTATGAATTTTAATGTCTGCATTAAGAAGTTACCCTTTAAATGTGGATATAAGTACTCAGATTTATCATTAAGTCAACAAACGTTTACTGAGAATCTAGTACGCATCATTTGCTGTGGTAGATGTATACACAGCAATGAATCGGGCACAAGTTGAACATCTCTAATTTCAACATCATGGATTTTACGGACTTACTGGGAAAAAAAAAATTTTTTTTTTTTTTAGGACACTACAGAATCCAAATATCTCAGCACTCACCTTCCTTGGTTCATTGGAACTATGAACCTTTCAAGAGGAACAAGGTAATATCTTCTTCACACTATGAAATGAATTGAAGAGGAGCTGAAACAATAGTAAGTACATTATTTAAGGGATTTATAACTGCCATGGCATACATTGAATAAGCTGGACAATGAACAAGGAAGACGAAAGAAGAATTGATGCTTTTTAATTATGGTGTTGGTGAAGAATATCAAATATACCATGTACTGACAAAAGAAAGAACAAATCTATCTTGGAAGAAATAGTCAGATTGCTCCTTAGAAGCAAGTATGGCGAGACTAAGTCTCACATACTTTGGACATGTTATCAGGAGGGATCAGTCCCTGAAGAAGGATATCATGCTTGACAAAGTAGAGGATCAACAAAAAAGAGGAAGACCCTCAAAGAGATGGATTGACACACTGGCTGCAACAATGGGTTTAAGCATAAAAACGATTGTGAGTATGGTGCAGGACCAGGCAGTGTTTGATTCTGTTGTACATAGGGTCTCCATGAGTCAGAATCAACCTGGTGGAACCTAACAAAAACAACAACATGGCATTCAAAGTCTTTATTTGGCAAAAGAAGTTACTTAACGGGGTGAAGCAAACAGGGACAAATAACTAGACAACAAATTTTGCAAGCTTGAGGAAAAATTATAGACAGGAACAGAAGCAGACATATGGGTCCTTCCTTGCCATTGCTTTCTGAGGCAGCACTTAGGAATCTAAACTCTGGGACAGGGACTGTGACCTTTGGGTTGTGAGTCCTTTATGATGCAAGGTTAGAAAATAATACCCTCCTCTGGCATGATGGGGGCTGGGATTCAAAGTAGTGTGGTGGTGGTGTGGCAGAATTGTACCTTCTAACCTGATTCTTTCATTTTAACATTCATTGTTAAGAGATCTGTATTTCTCCTAGTGTGACCAACGGATAATCTCCAAGGCTCACAATTGCAGCTTTTTAAAGTATTCTTGTGGCCTTGGATCTTGATCTGTCTCAAAAAAAAAAAAAAAAATCCTTTGCTGTCCAGTCAATTCCGACTCAGAGTGACCCTATACGACAAAGTAGAACTGCCCCATACGGTTTCTGAGGAGTGCCTAGTGGAATCAAACTGCTGATTTTTTGGTTAGCAGCAGTAGCTCTTAACCACTATGCCATCAAGGTCCATAGATATCTTGAAAAGTCCAACTCTCTCCCTGGCAGGCTGGATTACAAGGAATTAGTCTTAAAGATAGTAACTTGTATCTTTTGGTCAATGTGCAACATGGTTGATCACTTGGCTGGGACAGCTCCTGGATTCTTGCAATGAGGTAATAATTTCACTTTCAACTCCTACAGGTCTATGGAGAGACTGGGACAAGTGGTAGGAAAGTGAGGAATAACATAAGTATGGAGATTATATACACAATAATCGGAACTCCTGGGGGGTGCAAATTTTTAACATACTTGGCTGCTAACTGAAATGTTGGATGTTTGAGTTCACCTAGTGGGACCTCAGAAGAAATTTCTGGTAGTCTACTTCCCAAAAATTAGCCATCAAAAATTAGTCATTGAAAATTAGCCACAGTTCAACTCTGGCACACATGGGGTTACCATGAATTTAATGTGACTTGATGACAACTGATTACTGGCTAGACATAGATCTAGGTATGGATATGGATATAGACGGAGATAACATAGATATAGATACATTACATCCCTGCTCTCTAGCCATCAGCTTAGAAACTATAGACCAAGACATGGCTCTATGGAATACTGAAGTAGCAGAAATAAAATAAGAGATAATTTTGACAAAAGTGCCAAGTTCTTACTATTAAAATAAATAAATAAAACAGTTATAGACCAAGTAGATAGAATAAAATGGTTTTAATGTTCTCCCAGACCCACACAATGTATTTTCACATTCTAATTTATATTATTTTTTTATTGGTCTTTTCACACAATTTATTTTGTATTTGTCCCTGTTCCGTTAGTTTTCTAGCTTAATAACAGTAGTGCCCCTTACTTTTTCTCTTAATTTCTTTTGTTTTCTGAGGTGCATTTTTGTTGCTTTGAATTCAAAAAGACTGTTTTTGGGTCTGTCTTTAATTTATATAATTTCTCCTGAGATAACATCAGGTGCATAGGCAAAGAGCCAAATGTGGAATTTCTGCAGAGCTCTGCAAATTGTGTAAAAACAGGAAGGGTTAGACAGGCTTGCTTTAAAATCATGAGAATGCATGGATCTTCGACAAAGGAATATCAGGTTTCGAACAGCAAATCTTTGAGGAAATTTTATTCAAACACTACTTAAAAAACAAAACTTTTGTGACAGGAGAGATACTGTGGAAGAAAAAAAAAGATTGAGTTTTAAATTGACTATAGTAATGTAAATTTTGTATATGTGTCATGATATACTACTGTCAATACTTACGTACAAAGGAACCATTTGAGACTAAACAAAACCTGAAAGTGTTCCTTTGTGTTGCAACTACCTTAATATATATATACTGTAACCTTCTGCCATAATCAGAATGAACTCTTTTGACCTTTTCTTCTTTCCTTCCCCCATGTCTTTTCCTATGCAACAATTTTGTAAGTAATAAAGAAAGTTCACCTCATAACAGGCACTCCATGTCCAGACACACTGCTATTTCTGAGGCACTGGGAAGACCATTATTATTTCAAAACCATGCCCCATCCATCACTTAATGTGACTTTTAAACCTTTATTCCATTATTAATTTGAAACCTATAACAAAACTCCCTGAGAATGATAACACATAAAGTTGAAATGAGTTTTTCAGAATGTAGTATAAATTTGTTCTGAGTCTTTTCAGAGAGCAGAGCTTAATATGGAGAAATGGAAAAGGAAAAGATATAAAAAAAGGAGACATCTAAGGAATAAGTAGATATTACTAGGGAAGTTGTCAAGGATTTCATTCTTCTTGAATCAACAATCAATGCCCTTGGAAGCAGCAGTCAAGAAATCAAATGACATATTTCAATGGGCAAATCTGCTGCAAAAGACCTTTGTCACTTTGATGACTAGGTGCACCTGACCCAAACCATGGTACCATGGTATTTTCAATAGCCTCATATGCATCTGAAAGCTGACCAATGAAAAACCAAACAAGAACCAACAACAAGAACAAGAATTGATGCATTTTCATTGTGTTGACAAAGAATATTGACTCTACCATCATGCTATGGTTAAGATTGTGTGTCAACTTGGCTGGACCGTGATTCTCAGTGATTTGGCAGTTATGGTGTAGTTTGGCAGTTGTATGATGTTGTGATCACCTCCATGACGGGATCTGCTGTGAATAGCCAATCAGTTGAAAGGGAATTTCCTTGGGTGTGTGGCCTGCATCAAATATAAGTGGACATTTTGCTCACTCTGGATTCTGTAGCTGGTTCCTGCTCCTCTGACCTCCAGTTCTTGGGATTTGAGCTAGCAGCTTACCTGTGGTCTTGCTTGTTGATCTTGGGATTTGCGGACCTTTGCAGCCTGTGAGCAAGAACCTTGGTCTCCAACCTGCCAGTCTTGGGTTCACCAGCCATTGTGGCTATGTGAATCAGGAGAAACCTCTGTCCAGATACACGGACTTGGGATGTTCCAGCTTTTACAACTGCCTGAACCATTTCCTTGCTATAAATCTCTCTCTCTCTCTCTGTGTATGTATATATATATATATATATATATATATATATATATGTATGTATGTATAAGCTTTACTTGTTTTGCTTCTCTAGAGAACCCAGCTTAAGACACACAGGCTGTCAGAAGAACGAACAAATCTGCCTTGGAGAGAGAACAGCCAAAATGCCCCTTACAAGTCTCAGTTACTTTGGAAATGTCATCAGGAGGGGCCAATCCCTGGAGAAGGACATCATGCGTGGTAAAGTAGAGGGTTATTGAAGAAGACGAAGACTTTCAATGAAATGTATTGACACAGTGGCTGCAACAATGGGCTCAAACATGCCTACTATTGTAACAATGGCCCAGGATCAGGCATGTTTTGTTCTGTTTCACCCAGGTTTGCTGTGAGATACAGCTGACTCCAAGGCACCAAACAACAACCAGGGCGGGGAAGGAAAGCACAGTGATGAAGTCAGGAGATCAAAGACGAATTTCTTCTATTTTCAATTTTGCATAAGGCCAGAGAATGTGGAAAGACTCAGTTACAATTTTCTTGGAGGCTGATATTAGGTAATAATTTTTTTGGTGCTAAGCCAATTCTGTAGAGAATAACACACTCTTATTTTTCAAAACCATGACCATAAGAACGTGGACAGACAACCAGAAAAAGAGTGACATTTAAATAAAGAGACTTTACCATTTTGGAGAGCTGTAAATTAGAACAATTTTAATTGTGTGCTGATTTTTTTCGCCCCACTATTACTACTCTTAACGAAAATCAAAGTCAACGCAAATATCTCCTTAAGTGTGCACAAAATCTTTCCCTAATTTCACATCTGAAAAGAAAATCGTGCAATGCCTTTCTGAAGGCTGATATTGTTTGATTAAGTGCTTGTATATATTCCCCCTTACCTGATTATTGCATAAAACTTCTTTGCAATGTTCAACTCACAGTATTGAATCATCCAATTTCAATCCTAAAAAGGGTCGTCTCTCATAGACAGCCAAGTGGTGTTTTTATAATCTTCTTTTGATCACACATGAAATAAATGTGCTCTAAATATTGATGAGAGAGAGACAGAGAGGCTAATGGATGAAAGGATTACCTTTTTCTTTCCTTGAAATTGAGGAAATTTGGACAAAATCTTTAAAGATGTTCTAAAACATTACTGAACTACTTATACTTCCTAGATGCTCAGAAAATGTCTGGGTCAGAATTGGAGGTACTAAACTCAGTTCAATAATGAGAACAATGTAACTTAGAAGAAACAATAGTCTGGACTTGCTATGAGGTCATTTGTTGCTATAAGAATAAGAAAAAAATGAAGAAACATGAGAAAACTTTGAATATAGCCACTGCTTCTTCTGATTTACCCTCCGTGTATTATTTAGCTATTGTATTTGGTAGGTGAAAACATCCACACCTCTTGTACATATACATGTTTGTATATCTTACCACAGTTAACATAAAATATCACTATATGAATTATCATAAAACAGTATTCTTGTTTTTTTAATCTGCTTGTTCTCTTTGGAGTCTCACTTTAGAGTTGTATCCTAGACATTATAGCCAAGGAATATGCAGTTCTATAAGTGCCAAAATTCTTCAGAGCACCTATCCACAATCAATGACTGCGGAAGAAACAGTCAAGAAATCAAACAAACACAATGCAGGATTGCAGCCAATGCTGTGAAACAATTTATAAATTTTTGAATAGGGAACTAATTTGCTCTGTAAACTTTCACCTAAGTCTAAAAACTAAACAAAAAAAATTTTTTTTTTTTTTAAAGGCATTATCTGTCCAGAAATGCAAAGATGAAAAGGCAGGAATGGGTAGAAAATCAGGATGAAAGAAAACAAGGAACCCTGGACAAAATGGATAGAGTGCTGACATGTGGAGGATGAAATCAAAGCCATGAAACACTTTATGGATAACTATTGAATGGGAAACTAATTCAGTCTGTCAATTTTCACCTAATGAACTATAATATATATATATATACATATATATATTGTTGTTAGGTGCCATCTAGTCAATTCCGACTCATAGCAACCCTATGTACAACAAAAGGAAATACTGCCCAGTCCTGAGCCATCCTCACAATCGTTGTTATGCTTGAGCCCATTGTTGCAGCCATGGTGTCACTCCACCTCCTTGAGGGTCTTCCACTTCTTTGCTTACCCTGTACTTTATCAAACATGATGTCCTTCTCCAGGGACTCATCCCTCCTGATAACTTGTCAAAAGTATGTGAGACATAGTCTCACCATCCTTGCTTCTAAGAAGCATTCTGGTTGTACTTCTTCGAAGACAGATTTGTTCCTTCTTGGCAATCCATGGTATATTCAATTTTCTTTGCCAACACAATTCAAAACCATCAATTCTTCTTCAGTCTTCCTATCTCATTGTCCAGCTTTCACAAGCATATGAGGCTATTGAAAACATCATGGCTTGGGTTAGGCACACTATAGTCTTCAAGGTGACGTCTTTGCTTTTCAGTGCTTTAACGAGGTCTTTTGAGCAGATTTGCCCAGTGCAATTAGTCTTTTGATTTCTTGACTGCTGCTTCCCTGAGTGCTGGTTTTGGATACAAGTAAAATGAAATCCTTGCCAACTTCATTTTTTTCTCCTGTTCATCATGATGTTTCCTTATGGTCCAGGTGTGAGGATTTTTGTTTTCTTTATGTCTCGATGTAATTCAACTGAAGGCTGTGTTCCTCGATCTTCATCAATAAATGCTTCAAGTTCTCTTCACTTTCAACAAGCAGGTTGTGTCATCTGCGTAATGCAGATTGTTAATGAATCTTCCTCCAATCCTGATGCCTGTTCTTCTTCATATAATCCATCTTCTGGGATTATTTTCTCAGCATACAGATTGAATAAGTATGGTAAAAGGAAACAACCCTGATGCACACCTTTCCTTATGTATACCCTCGTTCTGTTCTGTTCAAATGACTGCCTCTTGTTCGTCATGAGCACAAGTTAGTGTTATGGAATTCCCATTCTTCACAATGTTATCTGTAATTTGTTGTGATCAACACAGTAAAATGCGTTTGCATACTCAATAAAACACAGGTAAACATCTTTCTGGTATTCTCTGCTTTCAGCCGGAACCCATCGGACATCAGCAATGATATCCCTGCTTCCATGTCCTCTTCTGAATCTGGCTTGAGTTTCTGGCAGTTCTCTGTTGATGTACTGCTGCAGCCACTCTTAAGTGATCTTCAATAAAATTTTATTTGCATTTGATATTAATGATATCATTCAATAATTTCTACATTCAGTTGGGTCACCTTTCTTGGGAATAGGCATAAATATGGATCAACTTCAGTGCAGCTTGGACTTCTCCCTTCTGTACCATCAGTCCCTGATCATATGCTACCTCCAGAAATGGTTGAATTGAATGTAGACAAATTCTTTTTGATATAATGCCTGTGAATATTCCTTCCATCTTCTTTTCATGCATCCTGCATCATTTAATATTTTCCCCATCGAATCCTTCAGTATTACAACTCAAGGCTTGAATTTTTTCTTCAGTTCTTCCAGCTTGAGAAATGCCAAATGTGTTCTTCCCTTTTGGTTTTCTATCTCCAGGTTTTGCACATGTTATTATAATAGTTTACTTTGTCTTCTCTTTTTTTTAGCCACCCTTTGAAATCTTCTGTACATGCCTTTTACTTCATCATTTTTTCCTTTCCCTTTTGCTGCTTGACATTCAAGAGCAAGTTTCAGAGTCTCTTCTGACATCCATTTTGGTCTTTTCTTTCTTTGCTGTCTTTTCAATAATCTCTTATGTATGATGCCTTTGATGTCATTCTACAACTCGCCTAGTCTTTCGTCATTAGTGTTCAATTTGTCAAATCTATTCTTGAGATAGTCTCTAAATTCAGGTGGGATATACTCAAGATCATACTTTGGCTCTCAGGGACTTGTTCTAATTTTCTTCAGTTTCAACTTGAATGTGCATGGGAGCATTTGACTATCTCTTCAGCAGTGTGTCCCCAACCTTGTTCTGACTGATATTTAGCTTTTCCATGCTCATTTTCCACAGGTGTACTTGTTTTGATTCCTGTGCCTTCCATATGGAAAGGTCCATGTGTATAGTTGCTGTTTATGTTGGTGACAAAAGACATTTGAAATGAAGAAATCATTCGTCTTGCAAAATTTTATCATGCTATCTCTGGCATCGTTTCTATCACCAAGGCCATATTTTCCAACTACCAGTCCTTCTTCTTTGTTTCCAACTTTCTCATTCTAATCACCAATGATTATCAATTAGCCCTGATTGCATGTTCTATCAATTTCAGACTGCAGAAGTTGGTAAGAACCTTCAATTTCCTCATCTTTGGTCTCAGTGGTTGGGGTATACATTTGAATAATAGTCCTATTAACTGGTTCTTCTTTGTAGGTATATGGGTATTATCCTAGCACCGACAGCATTGTACTTCAGGATAGATCTTGAAATGTTCTTTTTGACGGTAAATGCAACACCATTCCTCTTCAAGTTGTCATTCCCAGCATAGTAGACCATATGATTGATTCAAAATGGCCAGTACCAGTCCATTTCAGCTCACTAATGCCTAGGATATTGATGTTTATGCATTCCATTTCATTTTTGACAGTCTCCAATTTTCCTAGAATCATACTTCCTGAATTCCACTTTTCAATTATTAATGAATATTCACAGGTCTTTCTTTTCATTTTGAATCATGCCACATCAGCAAATGAAGGTCCAGAAACCTTGACTCTATTCACATCGTTAAGGTCAGCTCTGAGGAGCCAGCTCTTCCCCCATTTGTCTTTTGAATGCCTTCATCCTGAGGGGCTCATTTTGTGGCACTATATCAGACAATGTTCTGCTGCTATTCATAAGGTTTTCACTAGCTAACTCTTTTCAGAAGTAGATCAGTTGGCTCTTCTTAGCCTGTCTTAGTCTGGAAACGCAGCTGAAACCTGTCCACTATCTACCTGTGGTATTTCTGTTATAGCAGCACCAGATGACTAAGACAAGTGGTATAAGAAATACCATTCACACCAATCAGATTTATTCAGTGTAAACGTTTTGCCATTTCTGCTTCATAACTTTTGCTTTGAGAAACTTTTATCGAGGTCCGCTTTTTATCCAGGCTAGATTTTTCACCGCATTCATTTTTTTTATAATTTCACCACAAACATGTTTAATAAAAAAGTATAGTGATGGTTTGTATGTTAGAAAAAAAAAATTATCTTTTTTCTACTCAGTAGTATATTTTCATGATGTATGTATCTTGATATTTGTGGATCTAGTTTATTTATTTTAATATATGTTAATAATCCACATTCAGAATAAGCCAGAATTTATTTATCTTTATATTGATAGCCATTTTATTTGTGTCAAATTTTAACTAATAGGAACAGTGCCAACACCTTTCAACATGTATTTCTGTGCATGAAGTCAAACATTTCCATAGGTTTGACATTAGTAATAATAAAACCAAAAACCAAACCCGTTGCCATCAGGTCGTTTCTGACCCATAGCAACCTATAGGACAGTAGAACTGTCCCATAGAAGTTACTAGGACCTTCTGGTGGATTTGAACTGCTGACCTTTTGGTTAGCAGCCATGGAACTTAAGCACTACTCAACTAGGGTTTCAGATAATAATAATAATTGTTGTTGTTGTTAGGTGCCGTAGAGTCGGTTCTGACTAATAGCAACCCTATGCGCAACAGAACGAAACACTGCCTGGACCTGTGCCATCATTATAATCCCTGTTATGCTTGAGCTCATTGTCGCAGCCACTGTGTCAATCCACCTTGTTGAGGGTCTTCCTCTTTTCCGCTGGCCCTGTACTCTGCCAAGCATGATGTCCTTCTCCAGGGACTGATCCCTCCTGACAACATGTCCAAAGTATATAAGATGCAGTCTCGCCATCCTTGCCTCTTAGGAGCATTCTGACCACACTTCTTCCAAGACAGATTTGTTCGCTCTTTTGGCGGCCCATGGTATATTCAGTATTCTTCGCCAACACCACAATTCAAAGGCGTTAACTCTTCTTTGGTCTTCATTATTCACTGTCCAGCTTCCACATGCATATGACGCCATTGAAAATACCATGGCTTGGGTCAGGAGCACCTTAGTCTTCAGGGTGATAATAATAGGTTAATAATAGTAGAGACATTGATATAGGTTATAGGTACTATCCCATGTACTAGATATTGCCAAATTGTTCTTGAATTTATTGTTCCAATTTATATACAAACTAAGGCTTTTTCTTTTTTTTTTTTTTGAGTTTGTATTTCTCCTCATTCTGTCTAATATTTCATGTTATAAGACCTTTTGATTTCCCCAGACCGAAGGGTATGAAATACTATCTCCTTGTTTTAATTATATCTCTTGATAACTAGGGAGATTAGGCTGATTGTCATCTTTAATTGTTATTTACATTTTCTTATCTGTAAGTTACTCTTTTAATTTTCTTTGCTCATTTTTCTATTTCTTTCAAATTGTAGAGGTTGATTACGTACTCGCTATAAGAATTTCCTGTTATTAATATGCATTGCCAACACCTTGCTTCCAGTATGTGGCTTGCTTTATCTTTTCTATGATACTGTTTTTATGGTAATTGTTGTTGTTGGTTAGGTGCCATCAAGTCAGTTCTGACTCATAATAGCCCTATGTACAATGGAAGGAAACACTGCCTGGTCCTGTGCCATCCTCACAATCATTGTTAATGCTCAAAACCCTCGTTGCAGCCACAGTGTCAGTCCATCTTTTGAAGATCTTCCTCTTTTTCTCTGACACTCTCTTCACCAAGGATGATGTCCTTCTCCAGGGACTGATCCCTCCTGATAACATGCCCAAAGTATGTGAGACAAGTCTCATCATCCTTGCTTCTAAGGAGCATCCTGGCTGTACTTCTTCCAAGAAACATTTGTTCATTCTTTTGGCAATCCATGGTATATTCAATATTTTTCACCAACACCACAATTCAAAGACAACAATGCTTCTCCATTCTCCCTTATTCATTGTCCAGCTTTCACATGCATATGAGAGAACTGAAAACACTATGGCTTGGATCAGGTGCACCTTAGTCTTCAAGGTAACATCTTTGTTTTCTAACACTATAAAGAGGTCTTTTACAGCAGATTTGTCCAATGTAATGCATAGTTTTATTTCTTGAATGCTGTTTTCAAAGCTGTATTCCGTCAATTCCTGGAGCCTTGTCTTTCGCCGGTGCCTTTAGTGCAGCTTAGACCTCTGACCTCGTCCTTCAGCACCATTGATTCCTGATCCTGGAATGGCTGAACATTGAGCAAACCTTTTTAGTGTAGTGACTCTGTGTATTCCTCCCATTTTCTTTTGATGCTTCCTGCATCATTCAATATTTTCCCTGACGAATACTTCAATATTGCAACTCAAGGCTTGAATTTTTTCTTCAGTTCTTTCAGCTTGAGAAACACCCAGCGTGTTCTTCCCCTTTGGTGTTCTAACTCCAGGTCTTTGCAAATGTCATTATGATACTTTATCTTCTGAAACCGCCTTTCGAAATCTTCTGTTCAACTTTTACTTCATCATTTCTTTTGTTTACTTCAACTACTCAATGTTCAAGAGCAACTTTCAGAGTCTCTTCTGACAGTCATTTTGGTCTTTTCTTTCTTTCCCTTTTTTTAATCTCTTACTTTCTTCATGTATGTTGTTCTTGATGTCATTTCACAACTCATGGGTTTTTCTGTCATTAGTGTTCAATGCATCAAATCTATTCTTGAGATGGTGTCTAAATTCAGGTGGGATATACTGAAGGCCGTACTTTGGCTCTTGTGGACTTGTTCTAATTTTCTTCAGCTTTAACTTGAACTTGCCTGTGAGCAATTGGTGATCTGTTCTGTGGTTGGCCCCTGGCCTTGTTCTGACTGATGATAGTCAGCTTTTCCTTCATCTCTTTCCACAGATGTAGTTGTTTGATTCCTGTGTATTCCATCTGGCGAAGTCCGTGTGTATAGTCGCCCTTTATGTTGTTGAAATAAGGTATTTGCAACGAAGATGTTGGTCTTGCAAAATTCTATCATGGAATCTCCAACATCGTTTCTATCACCAAGTCCATATTTTCCAAATACCAATCCTTCTTTGTTCTGAACCCACTCATTCCAATCATCAGTAATTATCAACACATCCTGATTGCATGTTCAATCAATTTCAGACTGCAGAAGTTGGTAAAAATTTTCAATTTCTTCGTCTTTGGCCTTAGTGGTTGTTTCATAAATTTGAATAATGGCCATATTAATTGGCCTTCCTTGTAGGCATATGGGTATTATCCTATCACTGACAGCATTATACTTCAGGACAGATCTTGAAATGTTCTTTTTGACGATAAATGTGACACCTTTCCTCTTCAAGTTGTCATTCCCAGTATAGTAGGCCATATGATAGTCTGATTCAAAATGGCCATCACTAGTCCATTTCGGCTCACTAATGGCCAGGATTTTGATGTTTATGCATTCCATTTCGGTTTTGAAGATTTACAGTTTTCCTAGATTCATACTTCATACATTCCATGTTCTGATTATTAATGAATGTTTGCAGCTATTTCTTCTCATTTTGAGTTATATATAAATTTAAACTTTATGCTATAATTTAAAAATATATAATACATTGATATTACTCACTAGTTCCCTTTTTGGTTTGTACTTTTTTATATCTTAAAAAAACTTTTTTTTAATGTCAATTTCATAAAATCACATTTTCATAATTTAAGTTTTTTTGTTTTCCTTTTTTTTTTTTTTTTAACTTTATCCACTCCAGCATGTATTATGATTTGTGGTGGGATGTAAAGGGCAAATATTTTTTCCAGTAATAAAATCCAATTATCTCCTTATCATTTACTGAATAATCTAAACTTTGCCCATTTGCAATGTTGATTCCATACATTTCCATATATGTGTGATATCATTTTGTATTTACTCTAACTTTATAACAAATCATATTAAATTGTAAATGACACAGGATTTTGTCAGAGAAGTAAAACTACTACAAGTAATATGGAAAAGGAGTGTTTTTCAGTATTGTCCAGTAAAACATTTTGCAATGATGGAAAAGCTTATTTTGTGCTATCAAATAGGGTACCCACTAGACACACATGGCTATTGTGCACTTGAAATGTGATGTATGGTGGAGGAAACAAAACTTTACTTACATATATATGTAAATATAAAAAGTCACATATAGCTACTGGCTATTATATTGGAGAGGGCAACGTTAGACCTTATGGTACTGGGAGGGCTGTTGAAAAGTTCATGGAAATCTGTCGTCTCTGCATCTGAGGGTTGCCTGCAGTCAGTATAGATCAATAGGGTTGGTGGTTGGGGAGAAAATCTGGGTTTGAAAGAGTGGAGGGAGCTCTGGTTGTGGACTGGTTAAGAGCTACAGCTGCAAACCAAAAAGTTGGCAGTTCAATTCCACCAACCGCTCCTTGGAAACCCTATGAAGCAGTTCTATTCTATCCTACAGGGTCCCTATGAGTCAGCATAAACTCAATGGCAACAGGTGTGGTTTTTGGTTTGGAAAGAGTGGAGAACCTACCAGAACAATGTAGAACTCATAAGGCAAACCAGAACCCACATTTGTCCCTCAGAGCCTCTAACCTCCATGATGTGGATGATCTGCAGAAAAACCCTCCAGAGCCCTGGCTCAGAACCAGAGAAACTTCAGGTGAAGATCTAGCAGAAGCTGAAAGAACAGAGGCAATATATCAAGGACAACCTGCATGACCTGTAACCCCATCTAGTGCCCTAGGCTGCTGCTTCAATTCCACCATCCAGATCTAGTGCAAGTTTCTCTTTTTTCTAACACTAATTTAGAGCTCCAATGGCAACTAACAACAACAGCAGCAATCTAGAGCTATATAGGCAAAAGAATTATAGGAATTGTACCTCTGACTTAGCTGACTCGATAGTTCAAAACCACCTCAGTACTCTCCCATGCCTCTCTCCTACGTCTTCCCCCCCTTTCTCTTTATTTGTCCCCACAAATTTTATAAAATTTTGGCTATTTCCACAAAAATCTCTATGAATATTATAATGGAAATTACCTAAAATTTGCAAAACATACATACCACTCAATAAAATTTTCTTCAAGATCCCTGATTGCTTTTTTGAATGTTTTCTTCAAAATGTATATTTTTTGTTTTGTTGTAAATAGTATCTTCATTAAAAACTCACAATTTAGAAGTAGTTGCAGCTGATATACAACAAAATTTTATTTTTGCTTAAGTTTTGTCCAGCCACATGCTGACTTTTCCAATTAGATATAATAGTTGGCCTGTAAATGTCATTGGTTTTCTATGTAGATGGTTGCATTACCTACTAGTAACAGTACTTTGTTTTTCCCTTTCCTATAAGTGTCTTCCTTATGCTTTTATTTAGTATAATATTTTACACTATGAGCAATAGCATATTCCTTTTTTATGAGTTGAATTGTATCCCCACAAAATGTATTTTGAAATTCTAACTCCTATACCTGTGAAGGAACCCTGGTGGCACAGTGGTTAAGAGCTCAGGCTGCTGACAAAAAGGTCAGCAGTTCAAACCTACCAGCCACTCCTTGAAAGCCTTACGGGGCAGTTCTACCCTGTCCATTAGGGTCTCTATGGGTTGGAATAGACTTGATGGCAACAAGTTTGGTTTTTGGTATAACTGTGGATATAACTCTCTTTGGAAATAGGGTTTTTTGTTATGCTAATAAGTCCGTATCAGTGTAGGCTATGTCGTCAACCTAGTCACTTCTCAGTTTAAAAAATAAAAATAGAGCCGATTAGACACCAATGGAAGCACATACTTAGGAAGACAGGCGCTGAGTGAGAATCGCCAAGAATCAAGAAAGACCCAGGGCCACTGACAAAGAAAGAATCAACATGGTTGAAAACTTGATTTGGATTTTTAAGTTCCAGAACTTTGAGAAAATAAATTTTTGTCCTTTAAAGTCACCCACTTGTAGTATTGTGTTGCAACAACGCTAGCTAACTAACCAAACCAAACACATTGCTCTCCAGTTGATTTCAACACATAGCGACCCTATAGGACAGAGTAGAACTGCCCCATAGGGTTTCCAGGGCTGAAATCTTTATGGAATCAGACTGCCTCATTTTTCTTCTGTAGAGTGACTGGTGAGTTGGAACTGCTAACCTTTCGGTGAGCATCCAAGCGCTTAACCATTGTACCACCATAGTTCCTTGTAACTAACTAAAAAAAAAATTAAAAAAAACCCTTTGCCATAGAATGAATTTCATCTCATAGTGACCCTACAGGACAGAGTATAACTGCTCCATGGGTTTCTAGTTAACTAAGACATGCTTTAATGTAGATTTTGATAGAAACTCATCACTGGGTCCAGTGGTTCCTTCCTCTTTTTAATTTGTTAAGAGGTTTTTGTGTGCGTGTGTGGTTTAGTTTTTGGGTGTGTGTGTGTCTATATTATGTGATTATTCTATGTGTGTTAAAGATGAATGAGTGTTGAAATTAACAAAAAAAATTTTCTCCACTTATTGAAGTAAAATATTTTGGTATTTTAAGAAGTCAGCGTGGACAGTCATTAATATATTGGCAACATAAAAGTATTCTTGCATTCCTGGGATGTACCACACCTATTTATCATTCACTTGTTCTTGTTTTATGACAATTTTTGGATCTTAGTGCTATTATTTTATTTTGGGTATCTGTATGTTCATAGTTTTCATTTATCATGTCATTTTTTTCAGTTTTGTAATAAGAATTTACAAGTTGCATCAAATGTGTTGGAGAAATTTTCTCGCTTTTAAATTTCTTAAACACCAGATATGAAGGAGCAGCTATCTGCTCAACTGAGGTTCAGCAAAGTGAACTATAAAACCCTGTGTGCTCATTGTTGTTGGTATTTTTGACACGTTTGTTTTGAGGGTCAGGTGCTTTTTAAAGTTCAGTTTCAATTTTTTTTAATTACAGGGCTTTTTAGCTTCTCTTCCTCTAGGTACAGAGACGTGTTTTAGATTTTCTTATATACTGTCTACATTAGTTGTTCTTATATTTGTTGATATAAAGCTCTACATTTTGTCTTCATCTGACGCTTAAATGTGCTTTCACACTCGTTTTCACTTTATTGTCCTATACCATGTATATCTGCATTCTTTCTCTTTTTCTTGATCAATCTCAACAACTTTGGTCAATTTTTAGTATTTCAAGGAGTCTGTTTTTGGTTTTGTTACTACTCTCTGCCTTTACTTTGTGTTCTATTTCAGTTTTAAAATTCCTTTGATATTTCTTTACTTACTTTGAATTTGTTATGAAGTTCCTTTTCTAATTTCTTTATTTATTAAATAGCCAAATCAGTAATATTATTTTTTAATAGGCATTTAAGCCTACAAATTGTATTAGCTGCATCATACAGAATTCACATTGCTGTTCAATTCTACATATTGTGTAATTTACACTATGCTTATACCTTTTCCTATTGTGATAGAGTTCCTTTTTTTACTTAATAAACCTGGAATTTTGTGGGTTCTTCTTATTGTATCTACATTTATTGCATTGCAGTAAGTAATGTACTTTTGTGAATGACTCTTTCACCTTTTTGAGACTCCCTTTGCAAACTATTATCTGTTTCGGGTTTGGGGAAAAATCAAAAGACATTTTCTATATATTTGGTATATGTATTTCTGTATATATACATAGTACTCCATGTTCCTTTGATTAATTAGCATTTCAAAACTCATGTGCTCATGAATCTTTCATACATCAGGTTCATTAATTTTCAAGACAGCTGTGTAAATCTACCACTGTAATTCTTTTTTTTATACATGACACTATTATTTCATCTTAAGTATAAATATATATTCTTCATGAAATTTTCCTTATATCATTAGCTGTTGTTGTAAGGTGCAACCTCATCTCCAACTCATAAAGACCTTACATGTAACAGAACAAAACTGCTCAGGCTTGCACCATCCTCACAATTTTTGCTATGTTTGAGCTCATTCTTAGAGACACTGTGCCAATTCATCTCATTGAGTGTCTCCCTCTTACTTTACCAAGCATGATGTCTTTCTCCAGTGACTGACCCCTGCTGGTAACATGTCCAAAGTACATGAGATGAAGTCTTGCCACCCTTCTAAGGAGCATTCTGGCTGTACTTCCTTCAAGACAGATTTGTTTGGTCTTCTGACAATCCATGGTTGGGTCAATATTTTTTGCCAATACCACAATTTGAATGTGTCAATTGTTTTTCCATCTTCCTTTTTCATTGTCCAGCTTTCCATGCATATTAGGCCTTTGAAAATTCCATGGCTTGGGTCAGGCGCACGTTAGTCATCAAAGTGACATCTTTGCTTTTTAACACTTTCAAGAGGTCTTTTGCAGCAGATATGTCCAACACAATATGCCATTTGATTTCTTACCTGCTGCTTCCATGGGCATTGATTGCTGATCCAAGAAGATTAAAATTCTTAACAACTTCAATTTCTTCCCCATTTATCATGATGTTGTTTATGGATCCAATTGAAAGGATTTTCATTTTCTTTATGTTTAGGTGTAATTTATACTGCATCAGTAAGTGCTTCAAGCAGTCTTTGAAAAGTATATATATATATATATGCTTTTCTTGATGTCATTTTGTGCTATTTCCAAATCATTAGGTACACCAAAAATACAGAAAACTGAATAGAATATAAGGCAACTGCAAAAGGAGTTACCACAGAAGAAGCATTCATGTAACCATTGCTACTGAGATAAAGAAATAGGACATCGCTAGCACCCCAGAAGTCCGTCCCAGTTATGATCCCCTTTCTTCTATCCATCCTCACTTCTAACATAAAGTTTATTTTTGTTTGCTTTGAATTTTAAATTAGTATAATCATATATGCATACTTTTGTATTGGTTTCTTTCAGTGTCATATTGCAAGGTTTTGTATGTTTTCGTGTGTAGCCATTGTATATTTTTATTGATACATAATATTTCCTTGTATGAAAATATCACAATGTGTTTATTGAGTATAATATTTTGGACATGAATTCTTTGGTTAATTTCCAAACTTATTTTAAGTTTTTCATTCTTATCTTTTTGAGAGATTTAATTTGCTGTTTTCCTAAATTTTTGAGATATACATGCTTAGCTTATTTTCAGAATTCTTTTTTTCTAAAATGCGCACTAAAGCCATAAATTTCTTTAGTAGAGTTTTTTTGTATCTCATAAGTTGTGATGTGCAGTAATCCTAAACTATTTTTATTCCAATTTTTATTTAATTGTGATCTATGGTATATTTGAGAGTAAAAACCAAAAAGCCAAACCGATTGCCATGGAGCCAACTCCAACTCACAGGGACCCTACAGGGCAGAATAGGACTGCCTCTAGGATTCCCAAGGCTGTTACCTTTACGGATCCAGGCTGCCATATCTTTCTCCCCTAGAACAGATGGTGGGATTGAACCACTGACTTCTTTTTTTTCACTTCTTTTCTTTTTTATTGTACTTTAGATGAAGGTTTACAGAACAAATGACTAGTTTCTCATCAAAGATTTAGCACACATATAGTTTTATGACATTAGTTCACAACCTCATGACATGCCAACACCCATCCTTCTCAATCTTGGGTTCCCTATTACTAGCATTCTTGTTCCCTCCTGCCTTGTAGCCCTTGCCCCCGGGCTGGTGTGCCCCTTTACTCTCCTTTTGTTTTATGGGCCTGTCTAATCTAGCTGAAGGGTGAACCTCAAAAGTGACTTTATTACTGAGCAGGAACGGTGTCTAGGGGCAATACTTGTAGGGTTTCTCCAGTCTTTCTCAGGCCAGCAAGTCTGGTCTTTCTATTTGAGTTAGAATTTTGCTCTGCATTTTTCTCCAGCTCTGTCCAGGACCCTCTATTGTGATCCCTGTCAGAGCAGTCCGTGGTGGTAGCCGGGCACCATCTAGTTGTACTAGACTCAGTCTGATGGAGGCTGTGGTAGATGTGGTCCATTAGTCCTTTGGACTAATCTTTCCCTTGTATCTTTAGTTTCCTTTTTCTTCTTTGCCACCAAAGGGATGAGACCAGTGGAATATCCTAGATGGCCAATCGCAAGCTATTAAGACCCAGACGTTACTCACCAAAATAGAATGTAGAACATTTTCTTTATAGACTATGTTATGCCAGTTGATCTTGATGTTCCCCAAGACCATGGTCCCCACAGCTCTGAGCACAGCAATTCAGTCCCTCAGGAAGTTTGGATGTGTCTATGGAGCTTTCATGACCTTGCCTTGTACAGCTTCTGCTGGCTTTCCCAGCATTGTGTACTATCGTATCCTTCACCAAAGTTACCACTTATCTATTGTCTATTTAGTGTTTTTCTATCCCAACCCCTCCCCTCCCTCATAACCATTAAAGTTTGTATCTTTTTGTGTGTAAACCTTTTCGTGAGTTTTTTACAGTAGTGATCTCACACAATATTTGTCCTTTTGGGATTGAGTTATTTCACTCAGTATAATGCTTTCCAGATTCATCCATGTTATGAGATGCTTCACAGGCTCATCTTTGTTCTTTGTTACCTAATAGTTCATTGTGTGTTTGTACCATGGTTTATTTATCTATTCTTCTGTTGAAGGGCTTCTAGGTTGTTTCCATCTTTTTGCTATTGTGAACAATGCTTCTAGCACCATATCATTTTTGAAAATGGTTATAACATTTTGCATTCCCACCAGCAGTGCATAAGAGTTCCTATCTCCCCAAAGCCTCTCCAACATTTGTTATTCTCTGTTTTATTGATTTGTGCCAGTAATGCTGGGGTGAGCTGGTGTCTCATTGTGGTTTTGATTTGCAAAAAAAAAAAAATTTCTAATGGCTAGTGATAGAGACCATTTCCTCATGTGTCTGTTGGCTGCTTGAATGTCTTCTTTGGTGAAGTGGCTATTCATTTCCTTTGCCCATTTTTTAATTGGATTCTTTCTCTTTTTGTTGTAGAGGTGTTGGATTTTCTTGTAGATTTTAGAGATTAGATACTTGTCTGAATTGTAATAGCCAAAAATTTCTTTCCAGTCTGTAGGTTCTCTTTTACTCTTTTTTTTTTTTTTTAATTGTACTTTAGATGAAAGTTTACAGAGCAAACTAGTTTCTCATCAGTTAGTACACACATTGTTTAATGACATTGGTTAACAACCCCACCACATGTCAACACTCTCCCTTCTCAACCTTGGATTCCTTATTACCATCTTTCCTGTTCCCTCCTGTCTTTCAGTCCCTGCCTGGGGGCTGGTGTCTCCTTTTTGTTTAGTTTTGTTCCATAGGTCTGTTCTATCTATGGCTGAAGGGTGACCCTCTGGAGTGACCTCATTACTGAGCTGAAAGGGTGTCTGGGGGCCATACTGTCAGAGTTCCTCCAGTATCTGCCAGGGCAGCAAGTCTGGTCCTCTGAGTTAGAATTTTTTTCTGCATTTTTCTCCAGCTCTGTCCAGGACCCTTTATTGTGATCCCATCAGGGTAGTCAGTGGTGGTAGCCGGGCATCATCTCGTTGTACTGGACTCAGTCTGGTGGAGGCCGTGGTAAATGTGTCCACTACTTCTTTGGAATAATCTTTCCCTGTGTCTTTAGTTTTCTTTATTCTTCTTTGCTCCCAAAGGGGTGAGACCAATGGAGCATTCTAGATGGCTGCTCACAAGCTTTTAAGACCCCAGCTGCTACTCACCAAAGCAGAATGTAAAACATATTCTGTATAAACTAAGTTATGCCAATTGAGCTAGAAGTTCCCTGAGATCATGGACCCCACAGCCCTCAGCCCAGCAATTCAGTCCTTCAAGGAGTTTGGATGTGTCTATGGAGCTACCATGACCTTGCCTCATCCAGTTTGTGCTGGCTTCCCCAGTATTGTGTACTGCCTTACCCTTCACCAAAGTTTCCACTTATCTATTTTCTATTAAGTGTTTTTCCATCCCCATCCCTCCGCTCACTCATAACTATCAAAGAGTATTTCTTTTTGTATGTAAATATTTATTCAGTCTCATACAGTATTTGTCTTTTTGGGATTAACTTATTTCACTCAGCATAATGCCCTCCAGATTCATCCATATTATGAGATGCTTCACAGGTTCATCATTGTTCTTTATCTTTGGTAATAGTCCATTGTGTGTATGTACCACAGTTTGTTATCCATTCATCTGTTGAACGGCATCTAGGTTGTTTCCATCTTTTCGCTATTGTGGACAATGCTGCAATGAACACGGGTGTGCATATGTTTATTTGTGTGATGAATCTTATTTCTCTAGGATATATTCCTAGGAGTGGGATTGCTGGATCATATGGTATTTCTATTTCTAGCTTTCAAAGGAAGTGCCATATCATTTTTCAAAATGGTTGTATCATTTTGCATTCCCATCAGCAGTGCATCTGATCTCCCTGCAGCCTCTCCAACATTGGTTATTTTCTGTTTTATTGATTCATGCCAGTAATGCCGGAGTGAGATGGTGTCTCATTGTGGTTTTGATTTACATTTTTCTAATGGCTAGAGATCATGAGTATTTCCTTATGTGTCTGCTGGCCGCTGAATATCTTCTTTGGTGAAGTGGCTGTTCACTTCCTTTGCCCGTTTTTTAGCTGGATTATTTGTCTTTTTGTTGTACTGGTGTTGGCTTTTCTTGTAGATTTTAGAGATTAGACTTTATCTGATTTGTAATAGTAAAAAAAAAATTTTTTCCCAGTCTGTAGGTTCTCTTTTTACTCTTTTAGTGAAGTCTTTTGATGAGCAAAAGTGTTTAATTTTTAGAAGACCTCAGTTATCTAGCTTATCTTCTGGAGCTTGTGTGTCATTGGTTGTGGTTTGTATCCTGTTAATGCCATGTATTAGGGCCTCTAGCATTGATCTTATTTTTTCTTCTATGAACTGTATAGTTTTGGGCTTTATATTTAGGTCTTTGATCCATTTTGAGTTAGTTTTTGTATATGGAATGAGGTATGGGTCCTGTTTCATTTTATTATTTTTTTATTTTTTTTTTGGTAGATGGACATCCAGTTTTGCCAGCACCATTTGTTAAAAAGATTGCCTTTTCGCTATTTGATGGACTTTGGGCCCTTGTTGAAGATCAGCTGATCACAGGTGGATGGGTTTACATCTGTGTTCTCAATTCTGTTTCATTTGTCAATGTATCTGTCATTGTACCAGTACCAGGCTGTTTTGACCACTGTAGGTGTATAGTAGGTTTTGAGGTCAGGTAGTGAGAGTCCTCCTATTTATTCTTCTTCTTCAATAGTGTTTTACTTATTCTGAGCTTCTTCCCTTTCCATATAAAGTTAATGATAAGTTTTTCCATCTCTTTAAAGAATGTTGTTGGTATTTGGATCGGAATTGCAGTACATTTGTAAATCACTTTAGATAGAATTGTCATTTTCACAATGTTGAGGCTGCTTATCCATGAACATGCTATGTTTTTCCATTTATTTAGATCTCTTTTAGTTTCTTGCAATAGTGTTTTCTCATTTTCTTTGTATAGGTCTTTTATGTTCCTGGTTAGATTTATTCCCAGTATTTTGTTTTTTTAGGGGTTATTGACACTGGGTCTGGGGATTATGAATGGTATTGTTTTCCTGATTTCCTTTTCATCATTCTCTTTATTGATGTATAGGAATCCAACTGATTTTTGTGTGTTTATCTTGTATCCTGCTAAGCTGCTGAATCTTTCTATTAGTTCTCGTAGTTTTCTCGTGGAGTCTTTTGGCCTTTCTATATGTAGTATCATCCACAAATAGGAAGAGTTTAAATTCTTCATTACTAATTTGGATGTGCTTTATTTCTGTTTCTAGCCTTATTGCTCTAGCTAAGACTTCCAACACAATGTTAAATATGAGTGGTGATAAAGGACATCCTTGTCTTGTTCACGTTCTCAAGGGGAATGTTTTAGCCTCTCTCAGTTAAGGATGATGTCGGCTGTTGGTTTTGCATAGATGCCCTTTATTATGTTGAGAAATTTCCTTTCTCTTTTCCCCTATTTTATTGAGAATTTTTAGGAAGAATGGGTATTGGACTTTGTCAAATGCCTTTTCTGTGTCAATTTAGATGGCCATGTGATTCTTTTCTTTCCTTTTATTTATGTGGTGGATTAGGTTGATAGATTTTCTAATGTTGAACCATCATTGCATACCTGGTATGAATCCTACTTGGTCATGGTGTATTATCTTTTTGATATGATGCTGAATTCTATGGGCTAGAATTTTGTTGAGAATTTTTGATCTGTAATTTTCTTTTTTTTGTGGCGTCTTTGGTTTTGGTATCAGGGTTATGCTGGCTTTATAGAATGAATTTGGAAGTATTGCCTCCTTTTGTATGTTCTGAAATAGTTTGGATAGGACCTGTGTAAGATCTTCTCTGAATGTTTGGTAGAATTCTCCAGTAAAGTCATCTGGGCCAGGGCTTTTTTTTTTTTATTGTTGGGAGTTTTTTTTTTTTTTTTTAATTACCTTTTCAATCTCTTCTCTTGTTATGGGCCTGTTCAGATTTTCAACATCATTTTGTATTAGTTTGGGTATGCAGTGTGTTTCTAGAAATTTATCCATTTCCTCTAGGTTTTCAAATTTGTTGGAGTAAAGTTTTTCATAATGCTCTGTCATAATCCTTTTTCTTTCAGTTGGATCTGCTGTAATGTCCCCTATCTCATTTCTTATCTGGGTTATTTGCGTCCTCTCTCGTTTTTCTTTTGTCAGTTTGGTCAGCGGTTTGTCAATTTTTTGATTCTTTTAAAGAATCAACTTTTGGTTTTGTTGACTCTTTCTATTGTTTTTCTATTTTCTATTGCATTTATTTCTACTCTGATCTTCATTATTTCCTTTCTTCTGGTGACTGTGGGCTTCTTTTGCTGTTCTCTATTTGTCCATATTGTGTAGCTACTGTTTTGATTTTGCACCTTTCTTCTTTTTTAATGTGTGCATTTCTGGGTATAAATTGACCTCTGAAGAGAGCCTTTGCTGTGTACCAAAAGTTTTCCTATGATGTATTTTCATTCTTATTTGATTCTAGGAATTTTTTGATTCCATCTCTGATTTCTTCTGTTACCCAGTATGAACCACCAACTTTTGGTTAATTAGCAGCCTAGTATTTTAACTACTGCATCACCAGGGCTATATTTGGAAGCACATTTCTGAATTTCCAAATTATATGTTTTATTATTTGTTTGTTTTTTTATTTATAGCTTAATTTCCCCCGGTCATAGAACATTCTCTATAATTTTAGTCCTTTTTAATGACTTGATACTTGCTTTATGGTGAAGAAGCCCTGGTGGCACAGTGGTTAATGTGCTCAACTGCTAACCTAATGTTCAGCAGTTCAAAACCACCAGTAGCTCTTCAGTTGAGAGATATGGCAGTAGGCTTCTGTAGTGATTTATATCCTTGGATCTCTATGAGTTTGCTCTGAGTTGGAATGGACTCAATGGCAGTAAACTTTTGCTTTATGGTAAAGGTCAGATATTTTTAGTGCTTCTTAAGCAATTTAAACTCTTAAGTATCTTGCTTTTTGGAGTGTAATGTTTTTGTGTATCATGTTTCATATATATGTTTACAAATGTATGATCTGTATTTAATTTTTCTATACTCCTGTTGATTTTTAGATGCTTACTCTACCAGTCTCTGAGAGAAGTTTAAAATAACTCACTATAACCATGAGTTTGCCTTTCAGTTTTGTCAATGTTTATTTTATATCTATTTGACAGGAAAAAAAAAAAACTTTTTTTTTTTAGTAGGCTGTTAAAATTTTCAGCATTTTATGTGTTTTTGCTAGAGTGAACATTTTATAATTATCTCATACTTCTTTTACTTATTTTATTTTTCTTTTATTTTTAGAAATACTTTTCAACTCAGTGTCTGATTTGGTATTATTATAGACATATCAGCATTATTTGACTAATGTTTTCATGAGCTTTCTTTTTTCCTTTTTTAATTTACTCCTTCCATATTCTTATTTGTTAGAACATCTTCTGCAAAGAGTTTATGTGTGTGTGTTTGTGTATATATTCCAACCACCCTGGTTTTTAATTGGCACATTCATTGAGTAAAAATTAATGTAATTCTACATGTGTTTGGGTTTGAATTTTCCATCTTACTGTTTGTTTTCTACTTATCCCATCTGCTCTCTGTTCTTGTTTTCTACTTTCTTCCTTTCTTTAGGATAATTGGGCATTTTTGTTTTTGTTTTTAAATTTTGTTTTCCCACTTTCTTAGCTTAGGAAATTTTTACTCTTTCAATAGTGTTTTAGTGTTATTCTAGAAATTGCTACATGCATTCTTCAGTGATCTATTGAATAAGTACTTTTGACCTATTCCTGAGCAATGTAAGAAACTTAGAAGAATTTAAAGCAAGTCATTCTCTTCCAACTTATATGCATCACAATTATATATTTAATTTTTTGTATATTTTAAACAAAACAAGACATCATTATTTATTATTTATTCAGTATTTATTTAGTAACGCTATGCTCATTCCTCTGAATTTCCATTAGGGATCTCCCTTTTTTTTTTTTTTTTGTAATTCCTGAAGAATATTTTTTAGTATTTTCTTTAGTATGTATCTGTTGGTAATAAGTTCTCATAACCTATTTGTCCAAAATATCCTTACTTTACTTTTGTTTTTTTCTTATCAATGTACTGAGGAATAATTTACTGAAAATAAATTATATCAATTTAAAGCATACAATTTGTCGAATTTTTCACTGTTGTATAAAGCGGTGAAAACACCACCAAAATCAAGGCACAGAACATTTCCATTACACCTAAAAGATTCCTCATGCTACTTTTATCCTCCTTCTGTCCCTGGACCAAAATAACCACCAATCTTTTACTGTATGTTAGTTCGAATTTTAAGTAAACTTTAATTTGTACTTCTTACTGGGGGCCCTGGTTGTACAACGGTTAAAGCACTGGACTGCTATAGGAAAGACTGGTGATTTGAAACCATCGGTGGCTCCGTGGGAGAAAGATGTGGCAATCTGCTTCCATAAAGATTTACAGCCTTGAAAATGCCGTGGGGATGCTATGGTTTGGAATTGACTAAACAGCAGTGGGTTTGGTTTTTGGGTACTTCTTATGTCTCCCTCCTATTCCTTCTTCTGTCTCTTATATAGTGGAATCACTAAGCAGGTTACTTTTTAATATGGAAATAATCTTTTCTTTACATACCAAGGAAACAAGTTATTTATTTTAAAGTTTTTATCAATCTATATATTTATCTTTAAATATTTTGAGGTGCAATTGATCACTTTTGTGTGGTCTTTCTCACCATGGTCTTGTAACTCCCACCTAAGTGATTGGGTGGGACTGTGCAAATATAAAATACCCTGGTGGCATTGTGGTTAAGAGCTATGGCTGCTAACCAAAAGGTCAGCAGTTTGAATCTGCCAGGTGCTCCTTGGAAGCTCTAGGGGGCAGTTCTACTCTGTCCTATAGGTTGTTATGAGTCGGAATCAACTAGATGGCAACAGTTTTTTTTTTTTTTTTTTTGGTGCAAAAAAGGTAATTGTGGCCCACTGATGGGACTGATTAGTTTTGCCATCCCACTGGCCCAATTCCAGAGCAGAGAAAAGATCCTGCCATCACCAAGGAAGAACAGTCAGGAGGGGAGGGGATCCTTTGGACCCAGGATCCCTGGGCTGAGAAGCTCCTGGAACCAGGAGACAGACAGACAGATGGAGAGAGGAGGGAGAGAGAGAGAGAGAGCTGTAATACTTCATATGATGAAAAGTGCTGGCAGAGAAATGTAGACGGGAGAGTCCAGCAGGAAATGGTGGATGGGCTTCCCAGCCTTTGGGCAGGAGGCTTGCTGGTGGACTAGGGTGCCCCCAGGGACCTAGTGGAGCTGACTCACAGAGCTAGAGCTGAGCACCTTCGGGCAGAGGCTTACTGGAGGGGTGGGGTGCGCCTTGGAATACTTATTGGCAGAGCTAAAATAGCTTTGTAACACTTGCTGGAGCAGGACAGAGGCAAGTGTCAGAGAGAGGTGTGCCTGTGAGCATAGCTGTAAAGAGTCTATCCTGATGGAAGAACAGTATCCTGAGCATCCCTGAGCCTGAATTCTAACCTGTTACTTCCCTAATAAACCCTTTAATTATGAGATTTGTCTGTGAGTTCTGTTTGGTCTTTGCAATGAATAATTGAACCCAGCAGAGAAATAGAGAGTGCCATGGGAGGGATGATAGGTGTCAGAACTGGTAAAGATGGTGGAAGGAGGAGGCATGCCTAACCTCTGCTTCATAGGAATCAGTCTTGGGCTATTGACCTTGAGTCTCCTTCCCCCTTGTGAAGTTAGAAGAAGAGGTCAGATGCCGCTCCCACCCCATTTTTACATATTTCCTCTGTAATCTCAATTATCTTACTCTCTCATTTCATGTTCTTACCAACTCTGAAATTCCACAACTTATCTTACAATTATTTAAACATATTCACAGTATTTACCAAGTTGATGTACAATTTATGAATTCTTGATGTCTTAAGTAGATTTCAAGGGAGATTTGAATTTTTAAATAGAATTACCATAGAATAGAATAGTTTTATCATATGTAGTTTAAGATTTGTATTTAACAAATGTGGTTGCTGACAAGAAAATGATTCTTATTTTCTAGATGAAAATAAGATCATTATCAATCTGTAAGACTATTCTTTATCATTCTAAAAAGAATCAGTATCTCTCAAAAATATTTTTATTTAAAATCTTGTTTTTATAATCAAAAGGCAAAAAAGCAGATAGCTTATGAACTTTCATGCCAACATTCATATTCAAACATTTTCATCTTGAAAGTTTCAACCAATATATGTGAATACATGCAAAGTGCCAGAAGCTTTTTCGAGTGTTCGAAATCAATTGGTGAACAAAACAGACAAAAATTCATGCCTTCTGAAGCTTATATTCTAATGATGAGTGATGTCTTAGTTATCTAGTGTTGCTGTAGCAGAAAGACCACAAGTGGGTGACTTTAACAAAGAGAAATTTATTTTCTCACAGTCTAGTAGGCTAAAAGTCCAAATTCAGGGCATCAACTCCAGGGGAAGCCTTTCTCTCTCTGTTGGCTCTGGAGTGGAAGGTCCCTCTCATCATTCCTCCCCTGGACTAGGAGCTTCTCTGCCCAGAACCCTGGGTCCAAAGGACATGCTCTGCTCGCAGCTCTGTTTTCTTGATGGTATAAGGTCCCCCGTCTCTCTGTTCACTTCTCCCTTTTATATCCCAAAGGAAACTGGCCCAAGACACAATCCAATCCTGTAGATTGAGTCCTGCCTCATCAACACAACTGCCACCCATTTCTCCTGATTAACATCGTAGTTGCAGGATTTACAACACATACAAAAATCACTTCAGATGACAAAATGGTAGACAATCACACAATAGTGGGAACCATGGCCCAGCCAAATTGATACACACATTTTTGGGGGACACAATTTGATCCATAACAGGCCATAAGCAACAATAAACACACACACACACAAAAAAAACACAAAGGTAGATAAATACATAATAAATGATAAACTTAAATATAATAAGAGCTATGGAAAACAGACATAAAGAAAACGAAGAGAACTGGCAGGATAATGACAATTTAAATAAACTGGTCTGGTTAGTTTTCACTGAGAAAATTATATTTTCTGAGGAGAAGAATTATTTAGATTTGGATATTTGCTATATATACGTCTAATAACCAAGAAATCAGATTAGGGAAATGTGTGTTTGAGTCATTCTATTTTAGTGGAACCTGTCCAGTGGCTGTAACATCAATGATCTAGACTTCTTTTGAAACTTGAGTTAAAAAACAAGTATTTGATAAGAGCAGCAGAAGACATATGATTTAAAATATTTACAATTTGCTTTGTTATTTGTAAATAACTGATCACTTCAAAAGATGTTAAAGAAAAATCAGTTATAAAACAAACATATAAAAACAGCAAAATTATAAAAATAAAATGAAAAATCACATCTTTAATGGGGGTCAAACAGTTCACAGGAACAAATAAAAAATAATAATGGACATACTCAGGCACACACATTTTTGTGGATACACGTCGAGTAAGACCACAACTGACCAAACTGGTTTTACTCCTTTAACATGAAGTTAAAGGAACTCTGCATGTGATTACAGGCTGACAGAAAATTGTAGAAATTGCTTCAAGATAAACTTACAGGATTTTGTTCCATTTCTGTAATCCAGTGTGAGGAATTATACATGTGGCTATCGAGTGAAAGATAAATGAAACTTTATGTTGTTTTTGGTAAAATATGGATCAGAAAATTATTTCTGTATGCTTACAAGAAAAACTCTGATACACTATTTGAAAGTTTTGTGAATACTCAATTTCAAATGTTGACAAGTGTTTATTTCTTATCAAGTTCTATGACAAAATGATTTATTTTTTTTAAAAGAGAAAAGAAAATTAGCCTTATTTGAAATTATTCAAATTTTGATACTTCTGTGGCTAGTCCCCTATACATAACTTTCCTAGCTGACACCTCCTTAAGAAATATTCACTGAATTCTGTTTGACTATCGTATATCAAGTGAACATGTACATGCCCTCATTATTCATGAGTCAGACAGCACCCCAAGTGTACCCAGCTTTAAATTGCTTTTGAACCATCGATTATCTCTAGAAATGTCTCCTTCCAAAATGTATTTTGTAGGGAAACTCAATTTGAATTCTGCATCGACTGCAGCAACACACAAAAGTCATAGATAGGCTTGAAGGTCGCTTTGACATTGTTCCTTTCAGTAAAACTTTTGCTATGTTTATGGAACAAAACCCGGGAACGTTCTGCATGTCACAGCATAAGATTATAAGATGCCTGCTTGGTCCTTTTCTGAATAATAACATAGTAAACTCATCCTTTTGTTAAAAATAGATGCTTGTTCTTTCTAAAACAGAAACAACATGCAGCTTTGAAAGAGACAAGCAGAAAACCATGAAATGAGTCATCAGCTGTGTTCAGTTACAGTGGGTTTATCTGTGACTGTGTGTGAAAAACCACTCATGAGAAGTCAGCAAAAGTGCAGTCAATTGCTGAGAGCTAATCATGCTGGGTTGTTCTTGGAGGAACATGGTGTTTGAAGGTAGCACCGACAGTTACCAATTATTGCCTCCACTTGGCAAAATGAATGGGTCTGAATAGTTATCTTGAAGGTATTCTCAGCAAGAACTATATTTAAACCGCTAACACCAGTAATTGTGTATAGCTCACCCAATCCCGAGTTTGATCTGAAGTATTTTACAGTATACAGTCAAAGCTGCTTAACTTTGGCTTCCATTGTCCACAGAATGTGTCTGATTTTGCACTAAAATGCATGTTTTACAATCTAACGTTAACTAGCTAATTTCTGTTGAGGACCATTAAAGGAATGTTTCTACTCTGCTTGCTTCTGAAATATTTAGTTATAAGTTCCTATCATCAAATCATTTTGAATCCTTATATAAAGGCACCCTGGTGCACAATAATGTCTATATTTGGTTTTAAGCTGATAATTTATAGCTGTTGGAATGCAATAATAAACTTGCCTTGGGAAATATAATCAGTGAAAGGAATGCATTTGTTTTATTTCTGTTGATTACCTTGAGGGGACACAACGTAGAGGGAAACACGATACTGGTGTCCTTGCTTTTATAGAAAAAAAAAAAGATTTACCTTCCTTGCTTGAGGTTGTTGTGATTATTGCTATTAGCAGGATGTCAAAGAAGCTTATTACTTTTTGCTGAAACTTTCTACTTCCAATGTTCCCAACATACAAATAAAATTTGATACAAGTAAAAGAAATAATAAATTACAGTCATCAGCCAACTAAAATGGAAAGAACACGTCAGTTTTAGCTTTTTTTTTTTTTTTTTTTTGGTTATTCACACTTGTTCAATTCCTTTTGTCTGTGGTTTTATCCTTTACAAAGCAGCAGAAACTAAAATTACATAAGTACATTTATTTTTCCATTATTTTAGGAATAGATTAGTTTCATATTTAAAAATGGCTCCCTTGAAGAATGAATGCAGCAGCTTATTTCTGACATGAAGATGTTCTCAAGGATTGTCTTTATTCACTGTGAAAATGACACAGGTTGTGTTACACTTGGATTCCTCAAACAGAAGACATTTCAAAGCAGCTTTTAATTGGCTACTGGAACTATATTACATTCCAAATCTTGCTAATGTTTCCTCCACCAGACTGAGTTTCTCCCCACATATTGTTAACGAATGACCGCATTGCCAAGAATCTCTGAAGACACTAAGAATTTTGGTTTATTTAGGAAAAATTTTTCACAATAAAATGTTTCCTATTCTGAGGAGAAACAAGAATATAGTCTGATTAATACAGAAAGTAACATAAATTTCCAAGCAGCTTAATTTCTTCTTAATTTAACCACTCACTCGAGGAAACAAAATTTTGGAACAGGAGTGAGTTATGCGCTTTCTTCTCTCTCAGTATTAGTATTTATCGGAAATAATTATTTCCCATGTGTATTTTATAACCAACTCCCCTTTGCCAAGAGGCCACAAAAAATAAATAATTTGATATTATACAAAACACCACCTATTTGCAACTTAATCTCTCACATATGACTGGTGAGAATGTAAAAAGGTACAGCCACTATGGAAAACAGTTTGGCAATTTCTTAAAAAGTTAAACATACCCTTATCAAACAACCCAGCCAGTGCAATCCTCAGTATTTATCCTTGAGAAATAAAATCTTATGGACAAAAAACCACTATAGGCTGTTCATAGCAGCTTTTTCAGTCAATAAGCATATCAGCAAAATATTTGTGATCATCAATCGGGATGCCTGGATTGACAGAATAAAGGCTCTGTTCAGAGTATAGACAAATGAACCGAGGGCATCTCCTCTGAGTTTCTGTATGCTTCTGGTGAAGGTTACACTCAACCGGGATACAGACATAGTTGAAGAAGATAACTGGACACAGAATGACCCAGAGTATGTTATTGAGAGGCATCAAAGCACTCGCCTACAGGCACTGAAGCTCAAGACCTAGGGAGGAAAGGTTATAGTACAGCGGATGCAGACTGGAGAGGTGAAGACTAAGGAGCAGAGGCTCACACCAGGGTTGGGAACCTAAGAGCATAAACATACCAGTCTTAAAGGAGAAGTTATGTTGCTTGTATAGATTTTTTTAAATTATCATTTAAAAAGCTAAAACAGCCTGAAAAACCTTGAGAAAGACCTTGAAAGAATTTGTATGAATCAAGTAAGATAGAGTATGAAAAACTAACAATAAATGAAATCGATGAACATTATCTACGTGATGCGTAGAATACACACTTGAGTTGTATAATTTAAACACACACACAGATATCTATCACCCGTCTCTCACCTGTTTAACCACCAACGTACAAACTATTTTTATAAAGTCAAAATAACCAGAGTGTTATGATGCACATCAATGCATACAATAAAGTCTACATTAATAAATGTAACCAATCTACATTAATAAAAATCTGTTATAACATAATGATCATTAATACTGAGAACATTCCTAGAACATGACTAAAAGACATATTTGACATCTGATACTTTCTTTTGTCAAATTCTCAGGTCCAAATTGGTAGGAACTGCTCTTTTGATTTCAACAAAGCATTAATTCTTGAACACTTCATACTTCATAGAAATATTCCACATCATTGTTTTAAGAATTCTAAGAAATTTAGATTTATGGAGCATCAGTGAAAATATCAGTGTTTAGTTTAGATAGCATGTTTTCCTAAAAAATTGTGCCAGTACTCTTCACTTAAGAATAGTTTTCAGTAAATTACTAATGTAAGTACTATTTAAAAAATAAATAAATAAAAGCACATTTTTTCTAGTCTTCACTGATAATGAAATTTCATTTTCTTATTCATAATCTGATGTTATGCACATTATTTTTGTTTTTAATTTAAGTGGTATTATAAATTATTTTCTGAATATGAAACAGTATACTGAGCTAATAAAATGACTAGTTTAATAAAAATGGCAGTCTAATCTGGCAAACAAATCCCATCAACAGAGTGCATTAACATAGTGGAAATTTATAGTCCAAGACAAATTATGTCCAAATGAAATCATTTACTTAGGTAGATCTGGTGTCAAACATGGAAAGTAGAAAAATTTTTTTGGAACATGAACATGCTTGGAAACCATTCAAACAGTAAATTTGACAAAGATTAAAGAAAATCAATCATTGGTAAGAATCATTTTCATGTGCTTTAATTTCTTTTACAAAAGAACAGTTTGACCTGAATCTGAAAACATGAATAAGCAAGAAAACCTATTGGTGGGCTGAATAATGGCTCCCCTAAAGACATTCATGCCCAAATCCTGAGAGCCTGTGAATATGTTACGTTTCATGGCAAGAGGAACTTTGCAGATGTGGTTAAATTAAGGACCTTGGGATGGGAAGATTATCCTTGAATATCTGATGAGGCAATCTAATCACCAAAAGTCCTCAAAAGTGCAAGAGGGAGGCAGAAGAAGAGAATAAAAATGATGCCATGTGAGAAGAACTAGATCTGCCATTGATGGCTGTGAAGATGGAGAAAGGGGCCAAGGAATGCAGTGGGTTCAAGAAACTGGCAAAACTAAAGAAGCAGATTGTCACCATCAATCTCCAAACGCAAACTTGCCGACACTTTTATTCTAGCCCACTTAAACCTGTGTCTGACTTCTGATCTACCACACTGTAAGATAATAAATATGTATTATTTAAGCCATTTCATTTTTTGTAATTTGTTGCAGCAGCAATAGAAAAATAAAATATTAGAAATGGTCAATAGTGACTTTGAAGTGCAAATTCTAAGCTACACCTTCTTTGCAGCCTTGTAGGTATTTTCAATTACTTGATTTTAATTACGATACCAACAAAAATGTATTGAAAGCTCATGTATCCAAGATTAACTTCTTTAAACAATTAGCAAAATAATCTGATAGAAAATACTTTTTTTTTTAACTTTCCATTAAACACAATGATGTAAGCAAACAAAAGAAAACTGATGATGAATAAAATAAACTGAGCAAAACTGAATCCACAATTACTTTGTACTAAACTTGAAAACATCAATGAAATAGATGATTTTCTATATAAATATGTAATTTCACTTACTACACAGAGAAATCGATGGACCAATAACTGAGAACAATGTTGAGAAGCTTAGCAATAGGTTTATCAAGTGTTTCTGATGAATTATTTCAATTTCTTACAAAACAAATTAATTGACATTTTACAGATTATTCTAGGTCATAACAGATGAGAACCCACATGAATCACAACATTAAAAAAAAAAAACCTAGAGATTCAGTTGAGAAATAATTAGCACAGAAGTGGGAACATAATTTAACAATTATTAATACAGTAAATTTCACAAAGAAAAAGGCAAGGATATTCAACACAAGGGAACTACTAAAATCATTCATTTTATCAGTAGGTTAAATAAAAATGTTTTATTTTCAAACAACTCAAGCAGCTTCATTTGACAAAGTGCAACAAATTCCTACTCGAAAATATTACAAAGAAAATAAACAAATAGCATATTTAAAAAAAATAAATAAAGATAAATTTTAACTAGAAAAAATATAATAAAGGATGAAATGCCAGCAGGATTTTATCTGCTAAAATTAGAATCCCAAACAATAAGATGTCTACTATCATCATTATTTTTAAGATTATTTTTGAAAGTTATATTTCATTTATTTGGAATGAAAAAGCAAAAATAAGAGACCTAGAGTGAAGGAAGATCAAAGGCCATGATTTTATGCAATATGTGTATACCTACAATTCCCCAGAAAATAAATTGAAAAACTTTCCTTAAAAATATTCAGTACGATGGTTTTCTACAGGACATCTACACAAAAATCGATAGTTTCACTGACATAGAAAACAGGCTGTCAATATTCCCAGATATAATTGCTATCTGTATGAAAAAGCATATATCTTTTTTTATAGCTTCGAAAGCAAAAAATTAAGTAGAAAGTTTTATCATGATTCATGCTAAAGAATTTAAGTATTGCAAAGTTCAGTTGATCTGTTAAATACATAGATTAACCCAATCCTAATAATTAACCTGTGGAGATTCTCTTGCTATTCAGTAACATGTTTGCGAAAATCTAGTCATTTTTCTTGAGATAATCAATGGGGTAATGAAGTAATCACAACAAATGAGACAATTTTTATAGAATGTTACAAAATAAACCTCATTTGTTATATTCTCACTGTATTGAAGGGGGTCAGTCAAGGCACTCTCCTTCATGACCTCTCTCTGTTCTTGGTTAAACCAAAAAAAAAAAAAAAAACCCATTGCCATTAAGTGGATTCCAACTCGAACTGCCCCATAGTTTCCAAGGAGTACCTGGTGAATTTGAACTACCACCCTTTTGGTAAGCAGACATAGTTCTTAACCACTAAACCATCAGGGTTTCCATTTTTGGTTAGAAAGCTCAAATGTTCTAATTAAAAAGTGGATATTTGGCAAGCTGTAGTTTGTAAAGTCTCCTCAGAACCTCATTTGGAAGGTATGTTTCTAACCTCTTCCCAGATCAGATTCATTCCTGTAAGACAGCTCTTTTACCACTTTGTCAAACAATAGAATAAATATAGCAAAAATCTTGACCACATGTCCACGTTCTCTTGATACCAGAAGTCTTCCTATTTTTTATATCATGTTTTGATAGATCAATGAAGTATTAGTTTCCCAAAGCTCTTGACAAAGTTTTGTCGCCACAAAAAAAGCACGATTAATCTAATGAGGCAGCCAAGTTTTCTGACTGGAAGAGACCAAGAACTTCTAACATGTAAGACTGGTATAATACAGTTTCTCCTTTTCATCCTTCAGCTCATCAGGGGACATCATGAACTGTGAGCCAGACCCAAATTTCTATTGGAAAATATAGTTACATTTTAGCCAGATTTTTCCAATGAGAGTATGAAAAAACAATTCACAAGTTTTAGCTGATAAAATGTTCTGGTTGTCAATTGATTACATTGTAATTGAACCTCATTTGATACTTGAAAGAAAACATGGTAAATGATTTAAAGTTTTATTTTGTCACTTATTTTTGTAAATAAAGCTTTATTGTAACACTTGTGATTGTTGGTTGCTATAGAGTCAATTCTGATTTATGGCGGTCTTATGTGTGCGGAAGAGAACTGCTCCATAGGGCTTTCTAGTCTGTGACCTTTCAGAAGCAGATCACCAGAACTGTCTTCCAAGGCGCCTGTGAGTGGGTTCAAAGTGCTAAGTTTTGGCTAGTAAGTCCAGCACTTGACCAGCTGCACCCCCCAGGAATTCCTTACCGCAGTAACTCAGTCTTGTACAGATTTGTTTATGGCCCATGGCAGCTTTCATGCTACAGTGACAGAGTTGAGCAGTTTCTGCAGAGAACACATGACCAGCAAAGCTGAACATATTTACTAGCTGATCCTTTGCAGAAACTGTGGACCCCTGATCTAAACAATGCTTGGTATTAAAGTCAATGATTTTAGAAAAGATAATGGAACTGCATATACAGATGTATTTAAGATAAAGTACAATAGAGCATATGAACAGCCCATATGCTTGTCAAATAATATTTGGTAAAACAATCTTATGTTTCCATTGGTATTGGTAAAAAGCAAAGTTTCCATTAAACATGAAGCAAAAGGAAGCCACACTAACAGCCTGTTGCCATTTTGGTGAAGTATTTCAGACATATATTAGGTGACAAGATAACTTTACATAATTATCAATTGTAGTATTTTTAAATTGACTGAAAAAAAAAAATCCTTTACTCCTCAAATCATCTTTCAAGTATGAATAAAAATTATTGGTATTTAAAAACACTAAATCTTTATAATTATATTATAAATAAAATGAATAGACAAAGACACAGATTCTTTTAAAAAGAGTATATGTTGACTACACTAATGAATCCAAGTTTTGGTAAAAGCTTTACAGTGCAGTTGAATTTTCATAGAAGATTTTAGTTTCAAAGAGCAGGACATTGGCAGGGTTATCTCTTTGAATTTGTTTTTCTTTTAGTTTATTGCTTGGAACATTTGCATAAAAATAAGTGTTTTGTTTCTTAGTTCATCTGCTTCTACTAAAGTTATGTTCTAATGATTATGACACCCTAACTGGTTACTTTGGAAATTATAATGATGTTAGAAACCGATTATGACTTCCCAATGGGACACGGCTGCAGGACCAGGCGAATTACATAAGCAGTGAAAGGAATGTGTTTTCATGCGAAGTCTTGAGTATTATTAAAGAACAAAGGGAAAGGGAAACAAGGAAATGGGAAGACACAAATAAAAATAATGAGCAATTATATTCTGCCTACCAAAATTCCCCCTGCAGTTTCAATCAGTGTCTCTGCTTCTGCTTTCTGTTCTAAATAATTGTGCTAGTTCTGGGAAATTTATCCAGCATGATCCACAGCAGCTGTGACTGCTTTCCCATGATTAATTAATTCTTACTCTTTTTTAGTTTACCATTCCATGATCTTTTTAAAACACTGCACATCAGCTTTTATTCCTGGGCTAAACTGGCAATGCATGAATGATTTCAAGATAGAGATTTGGCTCTAGACTTCCGTTCTCTAACAAATGCTCCAGAAAAAGAGGAGGTACTCAGGGAGCACCCTTTTGTAATCTTAGGTAGATCTCTGAACCTTACTTCTACTCTTGGCAAGACGGGCATAAAAACCCCCTACCCAATGGAGTTAAGGGACTAAATGATACAATATACAGATAAAGTATTTAGGACAGTGTCCCACATGTGGGCAGTGCTTAGCAAATGTTTGTTATCTATTATAGTAATAAACTTGGAAGCTATATGCCTATTTAAACAGTGCAGGGACTATTAAAATGTTTTGGTAACTTCTCTTCTAGAATATCTATAACCCAGTACCCAGTGCCATCGAGTCAATACTGACTCATAGCGACCCTATAGGACAGAGTAGAATGTCTCCAAGCAGTAGAAAATGCTGTTTACTTACAGTTATACACTGTAGTTTAAAAGCACCAAAGTGTATCATTATCTGTGAATATCCACTTATCTCAGAAGAGTTGATGCTGAATGGTTGGTAGACATTGCCAGAAATCATATCCACATTGGAAGAGAGCTTCTTGGAATAGACACCAGAATCCTTACAGCAGCCCCTCAGTCACACAAGTGGTGAGGCAAGGTCTGCCAAGAAAGCTGACTTGATAAGTGGCCAAGATTGATGCTAACAAGAGAATGTCATCACTTTAAGTCATTTATTCAGGAGCCTCCCAGTTAGAAGTAGGTGAACCTTTGAGGGAAGACCTTGTGTTTTATCTTAGGTGCCCTGTAGTCGATTCCATCTCATAGTGACCCTATGTACAACAGAATGAAACGCTGCTCTGTTCTGCACCATTCTCGCAATTGCTGTGTTTGAGCCCATTGTTGCAGCCACTGTGTTAATCCATTTCATCTAGGGTCATCTTCTTTTCAATTGACCCTTTACTTTACCAAGCATGATGTTCCTTTCCAGGGACTGGTCCTTCCTGATAACAAGCCCAAAGTACTTGAGACAAAGTCTCTTCATCCTCTTTTCCAAGGAGCTCTCTGGCTGTATTTCTTTCAAGACAGACTTGTTCATTCTTCTGGCAGTCCATGGTATATTCAACGTTCTTCTCCAGCACCATAATTCAAAGCATCAATTCTTCTTTGGTCTTCCTTTTTCAATGTCCGTCTCTCGCATGTATATTAGGTGATTGAAAATATCATGGCTTGGGTCAGGCGCACCTTAGTCCTCAAAGTGACATCTTTGCTTTTTAACAATTTAAAGAAGTCTTTGGCAGCAGATTTTCCCAATGCGTCCTTTGATTTCCTGACTGCTGCTTCAATGGGCATTGATTGTCAATCCTAGTAAAATGAAATCCTTGACAACTTCAATCCTTTCCCTGTTTATCCTGATGTTGCTCATTGGTCCAGTTTGAGGATTTTTGTTTTCTTTATGTTGAGGTGCAATCCATACTGAAGGCTGTGGTCTTTGATCTTCATCAGTAAGTGCTTCAAGTCCTCTTCACTTTCAGCAAGCAAGGTTGTGTCATCTCCATGATGCAGGTTGTTAATGAGTCTTCCTCCAATCCTGATGCCACATTCTTCTTCATATAGTCCTGCTTCCGAGATTATTTGCTCAGTGTCCAGACTGAATAAGTATGGTGAAGGGGTGCACCCTGACACACACCTTTCTTGATTTTAAACCATGTGGTATCCCTTGCTCTATTTGAACAACCACCTCTTGGTCTATGTACAGGTTCAATATGAGTACAATTAAGTGTTCTGGAATTCCCATTCTTCACAATGTTATCAATAATTTGTTATGATCCACACAATCAAATGTCAATGAAACACAGGTAAACATCTCTGGTATTTTCTGCTTTCAACCAAAATCCATCTGACATCAAAAATGATATCCCTCATTCCACATCCTTTTCTGAATTCAGCTTGAATTTCTTGCAGTTCCCAGTCAATGTACTATTGTAACCCCTTTTGAATGATCTTCAGTAAAACTTTACTTCCTTGGGATATTAACGATATTCTTCCATAATTTCCACATTTGATTGAATCACCTTTCTTTGGAATGGGCAAAGATATGGATCTCTTCCAGTCAGTTGACTAAGTTGTTAGGTGCCGCCGAGTCTGTTCCAACTCATAGTGACCCTATGCACAACAGAATGAAACACTGCCCTGTTCTGTGCCATCCTTACCATCCTTGTTATGCTTGAGCTCATTGTTGCAGCCGCTGCATCAACCCACCTCGTTGAGGATCTTCCTCTTTTCCACTGACCCTGTGCCCTGCCAAGCATGATGTCCTTCTCCAGGGACAGATCCCTCCTGACAACATGTCCAAAGTATGTAAGATGCAGTCTCACCATCCTCGCTTCTAAGGAGCATTCTGACTGCTCTTCGTCCAAGACAGATTTGTTCTTTCTTTTGGCAGTCCATGGTACATTCAATATTCTTTGCCAACACCACAATTCAAAGGCATCAGCTCTTCTTCGGTCTTCCTTATTTATTGTCCAGCTTTCACATGCATATGATGTGATTGAAAATACCATCGCTTGTGTCAGGCACTCCTTAGACATCAGGGTGACATCTTTGCTCTTCAACACCTTGAACAGGACCTTTGCAGCGGATTTACCCAATGCAAAGTGTCTTTTGATTTCTTGACTGCTGTTTCCATGGCTGTTGATTCTGGATCCAAGTAAAATGAAATCCTTGACAACTTCAATATTTTCTCCATTTATTATGATGTTGCTCATTGGTCCATTTGTGAGGATTTTTGTTTTCTTTATGTTGAAGTGCAATCCATACTGAAGGCTGTGGTCTTTGATCTTCATTAGTAAGTGTTTCAACTCCTCTTCACTTTCAGCAAGCAAGGTTGTATCATCTGCATAACGCAGGATGTTAATAAGTCTTCCTCCAATCCTGATGCCCCATTCTTCTTCATATAGTCCAGCTTCTCGTATTATTTGTTCAGCATATAGGTTAAATAGGTATGGTAAAAGAATACAACCCTGATGCACACCTTTCCTGAATTTAAACCAATTCATTATCCCCTTGTTCTGTCTGAACCACTGCCTCTTGATCTATGTAAAGGCTCCTCATGAGCACAATTAAGTGTTCTGGAATTCCCATTCTTCACAGTGTTACCCATAATTTGTTATGATCCACACAGTTGAATGCCTTTGCATAGTCAACAAAACACAGATAAACATCCTTCTGGTATTCTCTGCTTTTACCCAGGGTGCATCTGACATCAGCAATGATATCCCTGCTTCCACATCCTCTTCTGAAACCTGCCTGAATTTCTGGCAGTTCCCTGTCGATATACTGCTGCAGCCGTTTTTGAATGATCTTCAGCAAAATTTTGCTTGCGTGTGATATTAATAATATTGTTCTATACATTCCACATTCGGTTGGATCACCTTTCTTGGGAATAGGTATAAATATGGATCTCTTCCAGTCAGTTGGCCAGGAGGCTATCTTCTATATTTCTTGGCATAGAGGAGTAAGCATCTCCAGCGCTGCATCTGTTTGTTGAAACATCTCAATTGATATTCCATCAATTCCTAGAGCCTTGTTTTTCGCCAATGCCTTCAGAGCAGTTTGGACTTCTTCCTTCAGTCCCATCTGTTCCTAATCATATTCCACGTCTTGAAATGGTTGAATATCGACTAATTCTTTTTGGTGTACTGACTCTGTGTATTCCTTCCATCTTCTTTTGATGCTTCCTGCATTGTTTAATATTTTCTCCATGGAATCCTTCACTATTGGAACTCTAGGCTTGAATTTTTTCTTCAGTTCTTTCAGCTTGAGAAACGCTGAGCATGTTCTTCCCTTTTGGTTTTCCATCTCCAGCTCTTTGTACATGTCATTATAACACTTTACTCTGTCTTCTCTAGAGGCCTTTTGAAATTTTCTGTTCAATTCTTTTCCTTCATCAATTCTTCCTTTGGCTTTAGCTGCTTGATCCTCAAGACCAAGTTGCAGAGTCTCCTCTGACATCCATCTTGGTCTTTTCTTTCTTTACTGTCTTTTCAGTGACCTCTTGCTTTCTTCATGGATGATGTCCTTGATGTGATTCCACAACTCATCTGGTCTTCAGTCACTAGTGTTCAATGCATCAAATCTATTCTTGAGATGATCTCTAAGTTCAGGTGGGATATGCTCAAGGTCATATTTTGGCTCTCATGGACTTGCTCTGATTTTCTTCAGTTTCACCTTGAACTTGCATATGAGCAATTGATGATCTGTTCCACAGTCGGCCCCTGGCCTTGTTCTGACTGATGATTTTGAGCTTTTCCATTGTCTCTTTACACAGATGTAGTCACTTTGATTTCTGTGTGTTCCATCTGGCCAGGTCCTGATGCTGTTTATGTTGGTGAAAGAAGGTTTTTGCAATGAAGAAGTCTTTGGTCTTGCAAAATTCTATCATTTGATCTCTGTCATTGTTTCTATCACCAAGGCCATATTTTCCAACTATTCATCCTTCTTCTTTGTTTCCAACTTTCGCATTCCAATCACCAGTAATTATCAATGCACCTTGATTGCATGTTCTATCAATTTCAGACTGCAGCAGGTGATAAAAATCTTCTATTTCTTCATCCTTGGCCCTAGTGGTTGGTGCATAAATTTGAATAATAATCATATTAACTGGTCTGCCTTGTAGAGGTATGGATATTATCCTATCACTGACAGCATTGTACTTCAGGATAGATCTTGAAATGTTCTTTTTGACAATGAATGCAACACCATTCCTCCTCGAGTTGTCATTCTCAACATAGTAGACTATATGATTGTCCGATTCAAAACGGCCAATACCAGTCCATTTCAGCTCACTGATGCCTAGGATATCGATGTTTATGCATCCCATTTCATTTTTGACTATTTCCAATTTTCCTAGATTCATACTTCGTACATTCCAGGTTCCAATTATTAACGGATGTTTGCAGCTGTTTCTTCTCATTTTGAGTCATGCCACATCAGCAAATGAAGGTCCCGGAAGCTTTACCCCATCCATGTCATTAAGGTTGACTCTACTTTGAGGAGGCAGCTATTCCCCAGTCATCTTTTGAGTGCCTTCCAACCTGGGGGGCTCATCTTCCAGGACTATATCAGACAATGTTCCGCTGCTATTCATAAGGTTTTCACTGGCTAATGCTTTTCAGAAGCAGACAGTCAGGTCCTTCTTCCTAGTCTGTCCTAGTCTGGAAGCTCAGCTGAAACCTGTCCTCCATGGGTGACCCTGCTGGTATCTGAATACCGGTGGCATAGTTGCCAGCATCACAGCAACACACAAGCCTCCACAGTACGACAAACCGACAGACACGTGGGGGGTTGGCTAAGTAGCTATGTTCTAAATCTCTTGGGATAGATCAGTGAGCACTCCAGTGCTGCAGCCATTTCTTGAAACATCTCAGTTTATATTCCGTCAGTTTGTGGAGCCTTGTCTTTTGCCAATGCCTTCAGTGCAGCTTGGATCTCTTCCTTCAGTATCATCAGTTCTTGATCACATGCTACCTCCTGAAATGGTTGAATGTCGACCAATTCTTTTTGGTATAGTGACTCTGTATATTCCTTTCATCTGCTTTTGATGCTTCCTGAGTCATTCAATATTTTGTCCATAGAATCCTTCAGAATTGCAACTCGAGGCTTGAATTCTTTCTTCAGTCTTTCAGCCTGAGATATACTTAGCATGTTCTTCCCTTTGGTTTTCTCCCTCCAGGTCTTTTCAAATTTCATTATAATATTTTACTTTGTCTTCTTGAGCTACCCTTTGAAATATTCTGTTCAGCTCTCTTACTTCATCATTTCTTCCTTTCCCTTTTGCTACTTGACATTCAAGAGCAAGTTTCAGAGTCTCTTCTGATGTCCATTTTGGTCTTTTTTCTCGTCATTTTTAGAACCTTTTGTTTTCTTCACATATGATGTCTTCATCAAGTGTGTTATATATAGTTCTCCATTAAAAGGTCTTGGAATTTGGTCCAGTTAATGTAATTCCACCCTATTTGCACAGCTAAGCTGATACCAAAAAACTCATTGCCATTGAGTCAATTCTGACTTGTAGTGACCCTATAAGACAAGTAGAACTGCTCCACATAAATTCCAAGCCTGCAATCTTTACACAAACGTAGTGCCACATCTTTCTCCAGTGGAGTGGCTGGTGGATTTGAACCTCTGACCTTTCAGTTAAGAGCCGAGTGCTTAACCACTGTGCTACTCAGGCTAAGTCCCATCAAATACAAGGCAAATGATAAGCATTCCTAACTGTCAATCTGCATTAAACTGTCACCACCTTTGTCCATTTATAGAACCTAAGGACTCCACTGGAAACCCTGGTGGTGTAGTGGTTAAGGGCTATGGCTGCTAACCAAAAGGTCAGGAGTTCAAATCCACCAGATGCTCCCTGGAAACCTTATGGGGCAGTTCTACTCTGTCCTATAGGGTCACTATGAGTCGGAATTGACTTGACAGCAACGGGTTTGGTTTTAGTGTTTAAGGGCTGCATAGTTTGTATAGCTACCAACTATTATCTAAAAGCAGAATCTAGCCAGGCTACTTTCTTTTTTTTTTTATCTTTGCATACAGGTTAAAGGTCAAGCTCCATAGCATCCATACATGGTTCTCTCTCATCTTGCTCTTGCCTTCCTCACCAGCCTCACCTCCTACCCTATTTCTCCCCCAGGCTAGAAAGCTTTTCTTCTGAGAAACTTATGTCAGAAAACACTGAGCTGAATTTATCTGCTATATCCAGGGTCACATCAGATTTATTTTTGTTTCAAATATACCCAAGAACACTGGCATCTAGCACAGTCTGTTTGCTTATTTTAATATGTTCAGTAAATGTTTATTCAATAAATGCACTTCAGTTTTGTTATTATTCTCATAGTCAGGAGAGATTTCCTAATGATTTATCCATGTCTTTACTTTAAAAATTCATATGTATTTTCTACAAACTGTCCCTTAAGGAAATGCAGAATTAAATCAAGAGACATTGCACAAATTTCTTCATATACTGGATGACTTAGGAGAGAAAGGCCTTATTTTATTGTCTTTTTTTGACCATTCATAGCACCTATCACATAAATTTGCATATTAATAAATGTTCAATAATTTTTAAATAGTGAGTGTGGATGGAAAATCCCTTTAGACTATTTTGCTGCACTGATATAAACAAGACTTAAAGACTGAGATGCTTATTAATAGTAATAATTACTTTGTAAGAAAGTGTGTAAACTACAAAATAATTGAAAAAATATTCACATATATTCCAGTGTGTCAAAACGTGACCAGCATAAGCAACTGTCGAGTATGGAAAGCTAGATAAATGTTTTGATTTATTCTCCTAAGAGTTTGGGCATCCTTGAGCTATTATTTCTCTAGAGAGCAATAGTAAAGTAGGCAGCTGCTACTCACATTGGATACATTTAACAGCTTTCCTGCAACTCTGATACAAGTCCCTGCATAATTGGATTTTTGGATGAGGTGACAATTACTTCCAAGTTTTCTGTCAGTTATTCTCTGGGGTGATATTCAAAATACTATATATAACAATTGGTACAATAAGGGCCAGCCAATCAGAGCACACGCACACCCATTCAGAGCAGATAAAAATAAATAAATAAATAACATACACTGTGAAGTGACTTGAACCAGCCCTGGTTATGCTGGAAATCTCATTAAACAAAGAAATCACTTACTTTTAGAGCACTAGGGTGGGGCTTCAAAATATACCTTCCTATTCACAAAGAGAAGAAAATTTGTCTTGTACTTTTTTCCTTATTTTCTTTTTCCTTCAAGTATCAGATTCTGTGAAGGGCCATTCTCAATCATGGGAAGGACAAGACAAAAATTAAAATGGTGTATAGTAGAGTTGGTAGGCATGCTATGTTTTGAAGACTGGCCTTCTACAAAATATGGTAATTTTGCCATATGCAATTAGATTGAATTAATACCTTCTTTCAGAGAAATTTTAGCTTTATGCTTCTCATTCTATAATTTCCCTTTTATGCTCCTATCTATTAACTGTAAATTGAAATAATCCATGTGAAGACTTTCACAGAGTTTCAAAAAATACATAGTAAGTCCTCCAAACATTTCACTGTTGCCATCGGATTGGTTCCAACTCATGGTGATCCCATGTTCAACAGAGCAAAGCATTGCCTGGTCCTGTGCTATCCCTATGATCCTTAATAGGTTGAAGTCCAATGTTGCTCCTGCTATGTATTTTGAGTGCCTTCGAACCTTTTCTAGGCAGCTCATCTTTCACTACTCTATCTACCAATATTCTGTTGTAATCCATAGGGTTTTCACTGATTAATTTTCTGAAATAGATCACCAGGTGTTTCTCCTAATTGGTCTTAATCTAGAAGCTCCACTGAAACCTGTCTACCGTGGGTGACTCTGCTGGTATTTGAGATAACTGTGGTGTGCTTCTAGCATCATAGTATCACATAAGTCACCGTAGTAAGACAAACTGAAAGACAGGTGGTAGAAACATTCCGTTACTGGTATTATTATTGTTAGTTCTGTTTTTTGTTGTTGATACCAAAGAGTCAGGGACAGAGGAAGATCAAGAGGAAACTGCGCAGTATGGTAACTGTATTATATCATGCTAATCAGGTTCTCTTCCTTGGCCTGTGTACTTCTCCACACACCCCTTCCTCTTACAGCCCAGAGCCTCACAGTAGTTCACACCCCAGATAGCCTCCCTTTCTTCTATTTTCCCTGCACCAATATCGCTTACCTGTCATTCTTTCAAGGGCTCTGCACAGGCCAGAGGAAAAATAAATAAATAGAAATTCTTTGAGTTGACAATAATGAGATAAAATGTTTCTATTTCTTCCTTTTTCCCAACATGTTTGTATTTTAACAAGGACCTTCTGGAGATACAGTGAGAACCTTATTTCAAAGAAATCTTGCAGATAGGGTAGCAAGCAGCTGTTGTTGTTACTTGCCATCAAGTAGGTTTTGACTTATGGAGACCCCATGTATGCAGGGTAGAAGAGTCCATAGGGTATTCAAGGTTGCGACTTGTTGGAAGCAGATCACCAGACCTTCCTTCTGAAGAATCTCTGGGTGGATTCAAACTGCCAACCTTTCACAGAGCTGTAAGGGAAAGAAATATTTAGAGATCCATTCGCCTACATTGTACAGAAGCCCTGCTTATCTCTCTCTTTTTTTGTAAAGGAGAAACAGACTTCATGTTTAATATACATTTATATGGATATGACACTTGTTCAGGTAAAGCCCTATTAACTGTGAGACAAAACCTCATCAGGAACAGAACGGCTTATTTTGAATCTTTCCAATGTGTTTACATAAGAAACTTCTAAGAATAGCTAAAGAATTATAATCTATGGAAACAGCTCTGCTCAATTTAGTTGAACATTTCTAGTTTTATTCATAACTTCTTCTCCTTTTTTTTGTGTTCAGAGTCAGAACTGTAGAGTTGGACCCATTAAGTTTATTTTATCACTTTTAATGCAAAGATTATTACTGTAATTTACATATCTCAGTAAGAGCCAAAAGCTTCCTGCTGTGGCTTTTTTCCACCAATGTGCTACAAATTAACAACTCAGCTACATTAAAGCAAATGAAAGAAAAAGTTAATTCTTTACAATATAAGGGAAATTATCTCCCCATGGGACTATATAATCCCCTCAATAAGATTCCCAGAAACAAGAAAACAGGATTTTTGTATAAGCTACATTAGTGTTTTAATCCCATGTAAGATGATAATATAAATCTTAAAAATGAAAGCATTAACTTTGAGGCTTTGACCTGTGTCCAGTTCCAAGAGGAAAAAAGAAAGAAAAAAAAAAAATGTCCATCAATGATTTTAAGAGTCACCGAGTCTTTAATCATGTAGAAGTTATTGTAGTAAATATGATTTTCTTTTCCCATTTGATATCAACACATCGACTTTTAGTAAATCACCAGCAAAGTGATTCAACAAGGTGTCCACAAAAGGGCACACCACATCTGGAAGCTGGGTTATGATACTGTCACTCAAAAGATACCAGTAGAGTAGTGAACCTGTTTTATGCCTCATATTTTGATGAGAATCCTTGGCTCACCCAAGTGACCCTTCAGTCAATGTCACACACTGACTTTACCATTGTAATGGGAAAATAACTTCAAGTGTCTGTCAACTGGTCTTCCAGTGACTTGCCATTTACTCCAGATTCTCTCTATCTTTCACCTGTTTCTATATCTTCACCGATTGGTCTGAGTTCAGGTTACATTGGCACACACCTTTCATTTTTAGCTGCTTCTTTTTGAACCCAAAGTGATCATGCAACTTTAGGACATAGGATATGGAGGAGTCAGTAACTTGATGAGATAGTAATATGAATGAGAGAATGTACAGTGATTGAAAGAATATACTCTAATATTTCTGGCCAATGAATGTCATGTGCAGCCCCCATCTGTCTGTCAGTAGAGGCTTGTGTGCTGTTATGATGGTGAACAGGTTTCAAGGGAGCTTCCAGGCTGAGAAGGACTAGGAAGAAAAGCCTGGCAATCTGCTCCCAAAAACCAGCCCATAAAAACCCTATCTATCACAAAGATCTGGGGTCAACATGAGTCAGGGGCTGACTCAGTTATAGCTAAGAACAAGAACAATATTTCAACAACTTTGTCTTAAGAGGTTACCTAACAGCTATTTGTCAGGGCACTATACTTTTTATTTTAATTCTTATTCTGTACTTAAAAAAAAATGTTGCTGTTGTTAGGTGCTGTTGAGTAGGTTCTGACTCATAGTAACCCCGTGTACAACAGAACGAAATGCTGTCTGGTCCTGTGCCATCCTCACAATCATTGTTATGTTTAAGCTCATTGTTGTAGCCACTGTGTCAGTCCATCTCATTGAAGTTCTTCTTTTTCGATGACCATCTACTTTACCAAGCATGATGTTCTTCTCCAGGGATTGATCCCTCCTGACAACATGTCCAAGGTGTGTGAGACATAGTCTCACCATCCTTTCTTCCAAGGAACTTTCTGGTCACACTTCTTCTAAGACAGATTTGTTTGTTCTTTTGGCAGTCCATGGTATATTCTATATTCTTTTCAACATCACAATTCAAAGGCATCGATTCTTCTTCAGTCTTCCTTATTCATCAACCAGCTTTCACATGCATATGAGGTGATTGAAAATACCACGGCTTGGGTCAGGTGCACCTTAGTCTTCAAGGTGATAGCTTTGCTTTACTACACTTTAAAGAGGTATTTTGCAGCAGAGTTGATCAATGCAATTTGTCTTTTTATTTTCTGACTGCTGCTTCCATGAGTGCTGATTGTGGGTCCAAGTAAAATGAAATCCTTGACAACTCCAATCTTTTCTCATTTATCATGACGTTGCTTATTGATGACACAGAAGTTAACACAGCATGGCTGCTAATCAAAAGATTAGAAGTTCAGTCGAACTAGGAGTGGCTTAGAAGAAAGGTCTGGTGATCTTTTTCCAAAAAATTAGCCATTTAAAGCCCTGAAAGTCAGAATGGACTTAATGGAAACTGTTTTTTTTTTTTTTTTTTGGTTATTGTTAAGGTACTAGGATAGGCCTTGGGGGGAAAAAAAAAAATTTTCCCTGAAGGATTTCACAGTTACTCCCTGTGTGAAGGTATTTTGATAACTTCATATTTCTTTTACATTGAGAGATATGAATTATGTATGTATAAAGACATCTTTTTTAAAAATATGTGTTTTAATTACTTACTTACATTAAAATCTCAATCTGCACTACAGTGTGTAAACCCAGAGTAAAATAATTCAATCCCTGACAATCTTCCTTCGTGACTTTTAAGGTAACCTTGGGTAATGGTTCCTTTTGTATACCTGTTTCATTAAATATGTGGGCAAAATTAGGCATAATTTTCTATAATTTCCTCCTTCTCCAATTGTATAGATTACCATATAACTTTAACTTGTATTATTTAACCATTTTTACATACAATTCATGCATTAAATGATGACACAAGGAAAAGGTCAACAGAATCAATTTCTTCCTCTCGGGTTTAAAGTTACAAAAATTATAAATACATCCTCATTTAAAACTATTAATTCCATACATTTAATAATTGATATTCATTATGTATATGCCACATAATAAATATGTATATCAAATAACATAGTATTTTAATTAAACATGAGAAAATTCAGTATCTTTAAATGAATTATGAAAAAATACAGAAATTGGCAAAGGACTCAAGTAGAGAAAAAGAGAATTGTGTTTAAATCTCTGCTGTTAAGAAAATGTTCACCACTCATCTTGATGTTCCAATTATATTTATTCCCAGCAGTGCATTTGTGTGTAAATTTGCAAGCTTATTGTAATATTCATATGGGGATGCAAAGTACCTAGATTATTAAAAAATCTTGAAGAAAAACAGAACTGAAGGAATTAAATTACCCAGGCATCAATAATTATTATAAAGTTTTACCAATTCAAACACTGTAGTATTGTTACACAAATTAATTGACCAGTGAAAAAGAATAGGTAATCTAGACAAAGACCTAATTGTGCATTATCATACGATTTATTCTAAAGGGACTAGTGGAATTCAGTGGGGCAAGGATGGACTTTTCAATAAATGGTGCTGTGCCAAGTACATAATCACTTGAAAAAAAAAAAAACATTTACTTCACATTATTCACAAAAATTAATCTAACATAGGTCATAGACCTATCACAAAAGTACAACAGTAAAGTTTCCATGGGAAAACATAAAAAAAAAAAAAAATCTTCATGGCCGTGGGATATACAAAGATTAGCATCTAGGGCGTAAAAGCATTACCTCTATAAAAAGAATTGATACATTGGAATACATAATTAAATTCAATGCTTTTGTTCATCAAAACAATGGATAAAAGAGCAAAAAAGCAAGCCACAGACTGACAGAAGATACTTACGATAACCAAAAAAAAAAAAAATCCATTGCGGTCAAGTCAATTCCAATTCATATCTTAAAAAAAAGTCTAGTATCCAGATATCGGTAATAAGTCTATAATACAAAAAAAAAACATATTTTAAAGTTAGCAAACGATATAAATAAGCTCCTATCAAAGAAAGATATACATATGGCCAAAGAAACATCAGTCCAGTCAATTCTGACTCATAGTGACCTCATAGGGTTTCCAAGGCTATAAATTGCTACAGAAGTAGAGTGCTACGTCTTTCTCCCACAGAGCCACTGATGGTTTTGAACCACCAACCTTTCAGTTAGCTGTCAATAAGTTTAACCACTGCACCACCAAAGTTCCTTATACATGTGGGCAGTAAGCTTACGTGAAGGTGTTCAACATCATTGCCGATCTGAGAAATGCAAATTAAAACCACAATGTGATTTTGATAAGTGTTACAGATTGAGTTGTGTCCCCAAAAATATGTGTGGTAATTCTTGATCACTATATATTTTTTTTATACTTTTAGTGTAGGGATCCAACATTCTGTAAAATGGGATTCCCAGAATTGTGTTCATGTAGAACCTGTACATGTACCAAGAGACAGTCTTTCGAACAGAACAAGGGCATATTGCATGGTTTAAAGTCAGGAAATGAGTGCGTCAGTGTTGTATCCTTTCACCATGCTTATTCAATGTGTACGTTGAGCAAATAACTCAAGAAGTTGGACTATGTGAAGAAGAAAACGGCTTCAGGATTGGAGGAAGACTCATTAACAACCTGTGATATGGAAATGACAAAACCTTGCTTGGTGAAAGTGAAACGGACTTGAAGCACTTGGTGATGAAGATTAAAGACCACATACAGCCTTCGGTATGGATCACACCTCAACCTAAAGAAAACAAAATCCTCACCACTAGACCAATAAGCAATGTCATGATAAATGGAGAACATTTTGAAGTTGTCAAAGATTTCACTTTACTTGGGTCCACAATCAACACACATGGAAGTAGCAGTCAAGAAATCAAATGCTGTACTGCACTGGGCAAATTTGCTGCAAAAGACCTCTTAAGTGTTGAAAAACAAGGATATCGCTTTGAGGACTAAGGTGCGCCTGACCCAAGTCGTGGTATTTTCAATTGCCTCATATGCATATGAAAGCTGGGCAATGAATAAGGAAGACTGAAGAAGAATTGACAACTTTGACTTGTGGTTTTGATGAAGAATATTGAATACACCATGGACTACCAGAACGAGGAACAAATATCTGTCTTGGAAAAAATACAACCAGAATTCTCCTTAGAAAAAACAATCGCAAGACTACGAGGCGGGACCGATCCCTGGAGGACATCATGCTTGGTAAAGCAGAGGGTCAGGGAAAAAGAGGAAGACCCTCAACCAGATAGATTGACATAGTGGCTGCAACAATGAGCTCAACCATAGTAAATACTTTGAGGATGATGCAGGAGCAGGCGGTGTTTTACTCTGTTGTACGTACGGTCACTGTGAATCAGAACTGACTGGACCGCACCTAACAACAACAGTAAGCTGTGAAGAAATAAAATTCTGTTTGCTAAAGCCACCCAATTGTGATATTTCTCTTACAGCAGCACTAGGTAGCTAAGACAATAAGTAACCACAAAGACGACTGAACTTAAAAAAAAAAAAGTGTAAGTCCAAGTGCTGTTAAAGATGTGGAGAAACTTGCAACTCTCATACATTGATATTGGAAATTTACATTGGTACAACCACTTTGGAAAACTGTTGAGCAGTAGCTCGTAAAGTTGAAACTACGCCTACCTGATGACCCTGTATATACTTGCCTGGGCATATACAGGGAGAATATAATGCATGTGTGCAAAAAAAAAAAAAACAAAAAATTAAATCAAAAACAAAAAAACTATCTTATAGAATATTCATAGCAGCTGTATTCAGAATATCCTAAACTAAAAACAATGTAATATCTATCAATATTAAGATGGATATGTAAATTGTGGCATATTTATGCTGTGGAATATTATACATCAATATAAAATAACAAAGTAATTCTCAGCCTAACAAGGTGGATCAATTTAACAGACATAATATTGAATGAAAGAAGGTAGACACAAATTAGTACCTAGTGTCTGATCATTTACATGAAGTCCAAAAGCAGGCAAAACCAATATATTTTGGTAGATATTACAATAGTGGTTATTCTTGGGGACGATTGAGTAGAAGGGGATTTTCTGTGGTTTTGGAAGTAGTTCTACTACCTGTAAAAGTTCACCTAGTTATCAGTCAGATGTGTGTACCTTACTGTGTATTTAAGTTAGGCTTCACTATAAAATATTAAACAAAAAAAAACTACTTATTCGTCTGAAAGGGATGAATTTCTTTTTACAGCTAAAGCATCAGTTAATGTACAAATTATATAAATGGTTCTTTAAAGAATTGACCTAGAAGCAAAGGAAGATTTCACTAATTGTACTTGAATTTGTGTTATTCTGGAACTGACTTAGGGATTTTCTAAATCAGGAAAGTAGATATTGCAGGCTCTTTCCATGCCTCAAATGAACCTAGAGGAAGCTGTTTGAAAAAAAAAAAAGATGCTTGTGTAGTAATTTTAACGATATTGCCAACGAGTTTAAGTGAGACTGTAATGAATCCTTCTTGTTTATTCACTAAAGTTGTGACACTATCATTGTAGGTGCTCATTCATAAATGGATGAAAATGAGTGAGTTAGTGAGTGAATTAATTATTTAGAGACACTTCCTCATTAAGCTCTGAACACAGCACTTTATTCCATAAGTTAGAAATTTTAAAGGCAACATGTAATAAAAAATTACATAATCATTAACTTAAGCACCAGAAATGTATCAAATACTTCATACGTGCCAGCCATTCCTCTAGGTACTGAGGGTAGAGCAGGAAACAAATGAATCCCTTGCTCTGATGGAGCTTTCATAGAGCTTACACATCTTTCAAAGTTTTTGAGCTCTATCTTTCTGTAGTAAACAAGTGATAAATCACAAGTAAGGAGAGATGGAATGGAACTGTGCTGTGAGTGCTCATGATATATGATATAATACCCCATCGGGTGTGCACACACACACACACCTGGATCCAGCTCCATGAACCTGACTTAAGTCACCTTCACTACAAAAAAAAAAAAAAAAAGTAGCTTACCCACTGTAATGTTTACCCACTGTATTCAAATATAAGTACCAGCACAAAGACAATTCCTATGAGGTGGAGGTCAAATATATCAGATTTCCACATTCTCCTGGTTGCTGTACTACTACTCCATCTCTAGCACTGGCCATTCTCCCTCCTGTTTGTACCCTTCCCTCTGCCATGTAGGTTTGACAATTCATTGCAACGTCTCACAGAACTCACAAACTGTACTTACATTTAAGTGGTTTATTAAGGAAAAGGGTACAACTAGGGATCAGGGTTAACAGGCTACAACTTAGCTCAGGATCAGGAAGCATGCAGGCAAAGTCTACCTTCTTCAGTACAGGACAGCTCTCTCAGCTCCCCTTAACGACGCAGGCCTCTTCTCAGCTCCCTCAGGACAGACTGCTCTTGGCCCTGTGGTCTGTCACCACCTGCTCTGCTACTGGGTCTCTGCCTGGTCTCTCTCTGTCTCCAGTAGTATAGCCCCTGACCCATGTTACAGCTCATTTAGGAGGATCCTTGCCTCCCCTCTTTCTGCTTCTTTCTACTTTCTTCCTTCTGCTTCTCTTCCTGCTTCTGTCTCTTCAATAATCTCTGTGGTGCTTGCTGCTTAAATACACAAACTCCTTGCCACTTTTAAGGCATGGCACCAATCCTTTCTAGGTAGCCCACAGACATACGTTTGCGTAATAGGCTACAACTCATCTCATTTGCATAGTCTACTGACCAATCCCAGCAAGGAGCATACCAATCATAGGGCAGGCTGCAGCCCAGGAGCAAATGAAAAGTGTCAACACCAAGTTGTTTACAGCTTACCCAAGAAATGCCCATCAACCTGGAGAAAAGAAACAAAACCTATGGGGTAGAAAACTAGGGCAAAGCTAACTCTTCAGGGGTTAGGGAAAGAATTTTTAAGATTTTTTTCCAAAGAACCAAAGCAAAAGGCCACATAAAGGAACTCATTTCATCACACCCACTGTATTTTCCCCAGAGATGGTCAACCCTACAAAAAGGATGCGTTTTCCCTAAATTCTTATTGCAGCATTCACGCAAAGTTATACTAAGATTTCAGAGGATGTGATTGCATGGAGAAGAGCCCTGGGTATTAACTACAATGCCTTCTTTCAAGATTTAGCTCAAGTCCCACCTCATTTGCTTGCTTAAGTTTTCAGTCACTAAACCTGCCTTTACCTTCTAGATGCCCTCATTATTTATACCATTATTTGGTATTCGTCATATGCACTGTACGTGGAATTTTATTATTATGTTTCTTTTTGCATACATGCTCTCTAGCCCCTACTACATTCCACTGGGTTTGTTTGGTGCTTAAATTAATGGCCATATAATGGTCTAACTGAGACTAGTAGGACCCCGGAGGTTATGGTCCCCAGACCTCCTGTTAGCCCAAGAGTGGAACCGTTCCTGAAGCCAACTCTCAGACAGGGATTGGCCTGGACTATAAGATAGAAAATGATACTGGTGAGGATTGAGCTTCTTGGCTGAAGTAGACATATAAGACTATGTGGGCGGGTCCTGTCTGGAGGGAAGATGAGAAGCCAGAGGGGGACAGAAGCTAGCTGAATGGACACAGGGAATACAGGGTGGAGAGAAGGAGTGTGATGACTCATTAGAGGGAGAGCAACTAAAAGTACATAGCAAGGTATATATAAATTTTTGTATGAGAGACTGACTTGATTTTTAAACTTTCACTTAAATACAATAAAAAATAATAATAATAATGGCCATACACATTAGGTAAAATGATGATAGTAGAAGTATTACTACTACTAAATGCTAATAATGATGGTGATGGTGGGGGTAATAATAGTACAAGTAATAGTAGAAGTTGTTATTGTTGTTAGATGTGATGGTTAAGATTGTGTGTCAACTTGGCTAGGCCAAGATTCTCAGCATTTATAGAGTGTTTATTGATCACCCCCATGGTGGGGTCTGCTGTGAGTAGCCAATCAGTTGAAAGGGAGTTTCCTTGGGCATGTGGCCTGCATCTGAATATAAGTGGATTTTCTGGCTTTTGCCTGCTCTGGATCCTACGGATGCCTCCTGTTCGTCTGACTTCCAGTTCTTGGGACTTGAGTTAGGAGCTTATCTGCCCATCTTCGGATTTGTTGATCTTCACAGCCTGTGAGCAAGACCCCTGTTCTCTGACTGCTGAAGTTGGGTTCTCTAGCCCCTGCAGCTATGTGAATCAGGAGAAGCGTCGCTCTCTTGCCTGCTGATCTTAGGATTCATTAAACCTCATAGCCTGTGAGCAAGGCCCTGGCTCTCTGACTTGCCGATCTTGAGTTCACCAGCCCCTGTGGCTATGTGAATCAGGAGAAGCCTCTATCCTGATCCACAAACTTGAGACATTCCAGTCTTTACAATCATGTAAGCCGTTTCCTTGATATAAAGCCCTCTGTATATATATTTATATGCTTTACCGTTTTCACTTCTTTAGAGAACCCAGCCTAGAGAACCCTAAGACAGATGCCATGGAGCCAGTTCTGAATTATAGCAAAAGTATGTACAACAGAATGAAATGCTGCCCAGTCCTGTACCATCCTTACATTGTTTAAGCTCATTGTTGTAGTCACTGTGTCAGTTCATCTTATTGAGGGTCTTCCTCTTTTTTGCTGATCATCTGCTTCACAAAAATGATATGCTTTGTCAAAGATTGGTTCCTCTTGATAATATGTCCAAAGTAAATAAGATGAAGTCTTGCCATCATTACTTCTAATGAGCATACTTGTACTTCTTCCAAGACAGTTTTGTTCGTTCTCCTGGTGGTCTATGGTATATTCAATATTCTTCACTAATACCATAATTCAAAGGCATCCATTCTTTGGCCTTCTTTATTCATTGTCTAGCTTTCACATGCATATGAGATGATTGAAGTAGAACCATCAAAAAGGCGAATCTGTTGCGATATAGTTGATTCCAACTCACGGTGATCCCGTGTGCTGCCAAGTAGAACTTCTCCATGGGGTTTAATTGGCTGTAATCTTTATGGAAGAAAATTACCAGGCTTTTCTTCCACAGTACTATTTGGTGGGTTCAAATTGCTAACCTTAAACTTACAGCAGATCACAAACCACTTGTGTCACCCACCATCCAGTGGAAGTAGAAGTATTATTTCCTATAGGCTTATGATACACTAGACAGAGAAGTAAAGGTTTTAATATTTAATACAACCTGGTATGGTGGATGCTGTTATTATTGCCATTTTGAAGATGAGAAAACTTAAGTTTAGGAAGATTATATAATTTGTCCCGGGTGACACAGATAGTCAGTGTCTCTCTAACATCAGGATCCATAATCTTACTCATAACAACATGTTGCTACCCAATAAATTTGTGTTATGTTGCTTTTCAGTTAAAATCAGCAGCTATCCCAGATAGATCACTTGTGAAATTCAGAATTACAAATCTCCAACTTTGCAACATAAAATCAAGAATACATGTGGTAGCCTTATTTTACAAAGACAGGAAAAACCTCAAGTGTAGTATCATAGAATTAAAATATATGTCAAGCATGCACTGTTAAAATTGGGTGTGGTAAAATGTTTGCATTCATTCACTCATTTATTCATTCAATACACATTAAGAAGACACAGTCCTTGTATTTCAGAAGTTCGATGTATAAACAAGAGGCCAGATTAGTTACTAGGCACCGTAAGTTCACCAATAGAGATAGAGCTACACAATGTTTTCAAAAACCTAACAATGACAAAAATAATCAAGAAACAATATTTTGATATTAGTGAAATTTATATTTTTTAAGATTTTGAATGCATTTGGGTATGCTTGGGTAATCAGTGGTATAGTTTTTAACGATACAATGTATTATATTTGGATAAGATTATGTTGGGAGATTTAAATAGAAAAATAAGATGAAAAGGTTCAATGTAAATATCTTCTCTGGTAAAGACAAGCTCATTCGTAAATGTGTAAAATGAATGATGGTAGCTAACAAAATACACTTTTTATTCACTTTGTACCTAAAATTGATTTCATTTGCTACATCTTAAAAATGACATTTTGTTTGAAGATGGCAGTATTTTCAACATGTTGGAAGCTGCATTCTTTGCATCTGTTTAAAAAGGAACACTGTAGATGGAAACTGAAAGTGTTCACAAAAGTACATAGTTTTAAAACTATTTCACGAGGAACAAAATTCGGGGTTTTCGTTTGTTTTCTTTTTAATGTAATTCATCTGGGGAATGAGGGCTAATTTATGAGATAGTATCAGAAAAAAATAAGGCAGTGAAGACATAATGAAAAGGAATATATTAAGTTGGGGATATAAGGCAAAAGAGAACAGGTATGTAGAATATTTTAAAGCCATAACATGCTGCCCATTTTCTTTCTAAAATGTGGCAAAGTAAAACCCAATTCAAGTTTTTGATACAACTGTTTAAATTACCAAGGTGTTGTATTTGTATTACATGCAGTCATGTATTTAGTCAGCTTTTCCTAAGCTTTTCTCCAATATAGTTTGCATTGGTGAAACATCAGTAAGGTATAGATCCCAACATGTGTGTTGTATATGTAGAATACGAATGCTAAAGTTGCCTTCTAAATGTGCATCATGTACTGCCCAGGAAAACACACCCCAGAAGTTCTTCCATGTCACTGTCTGTTGGAGTCGATACATGAACTATGTTAGACAAGGAGACAGAATTGTTTTCAATGTAATCCTCTGGAGTCTTTTAGGAAAAGGAAAACAATGATTTTGAAGGTTCATTTCAGTGCCAGCTGGCAGAGATCTTAAAGGTTATTCTATTTTACCCATACTACATAGTTATTTAAATGTATCCATGTGCAACATATGAAAGGAGTGTGTATTTAGAAACATAGGAATTGAAAAATGTGTTTATAGTGGTAAAAGAAGAGAAAAACAGGAATCCATGTGCTAAATACCACGTAATGCCATTAGATTATTTGCCTGGACTGCCTTAATATTCCTGTTTTGCAAATTTTTACTCCATGTTTATTAACACGTGATTGCCAGGACTATGATATTTATCATAGCTAGGATCCTGAAGACCCATCTGGACATCTATTGTTCCTATTTTCTGCCAAAGTCAACATTTATTACATATGAACTGTTTCTCTGAGTCTCGATTCATTTAGTCCGGAAATCTTTGGAAGTGAGTTAAACAATGTAGAAAAGATGAAGGGTTTGCATAAAAATAAGCCGTTGATTGAAAACAATTATCAAGTGACTTTATTCAAGTAGTCCTTTAAAAATCAATACAATTTATGCTCGCTTCAACAGCATGTATACTAAAATTGGAACAATACAGAGAAGATTAGCACGGGCCCTGTGCAAGGATGACACGCAAATTTGTGAAGCGTTCCATATTTTTGTAAACTTTCACTTAAAGCACAATAAAAATTGAAAAAATCAATACAATTTAGGGACATTACATACGTTTAGATTTGCTTTGTTTAAAATTTTCAAATGTTAACCATAAATTAAAGCATATAAATAGATCAATCTTAAACGAGATGTGTTATTTCCTTTTTTTTCCTTTCTTCAAACAATATTTTGGTTATTCTGTAGTAGACGCTATATGAATATTCTATTGGCATCAGGGATAGCTTTATGGGGGTGCAACCTGTGCAGTCACACAGGGCTCCATGCTTAGTTGAATGCTCTATTGTTAATATTTTGAAATGCATAACAATTTATGAACAAGGAGTACTATTTGTATATATATATAGAGAGAGAGAGTACTGGGCTCTACAAATTATGAACCTGGTCCTGCCTGACCAATTTGGTTGAAGATAGGCAAATATTTTTAGAAAGGAAATAAACATTTGGAAATATAAAACAGGTCTTGATGGTAAATATGCTGACTTAAAAAATGGTATTGTTCTTAGATAAATACTGAAAAAAAAGAGTATAACTCAAGTGTTGTATTTTGAGAGACATTGCAATACTAATATGCAAATAATCTGCACTGAGAACATTTTAATGCAATGGGATGATTAAATAGGAGGAATTAAGTATTGGGTGTGTGGGAAGTGTGTAGAGATACCTGAGTGCAGGATAGCTAGAGCTTTATGAAGTTCCATTGAAGAAAAATATGATCAAATAATTTGTAAATGCCTGGGATGAGATAAAAGGGCTTAATTAAGGAAAAGAACATCTATTTAGCTTGCCTTGTGTTCCAGTGGTATTCATACTTTCATCCATATAGTAATAGCCTTGGGTAACTTTTTTAAAATCAGGTACTCTGATTTATTACGTCCAGTATAAGCCCACAGCAATCATTTTTAACAAGCACCCGCAGGTGGTTCTGAAGAAGACTCATCCATGTATCATACTTTGAAAAATACTGATCTAACTATGTTTGAAGCTGGAATTGCATTTAGCTCACATTAGACAACACTGTTACTGGGTTCTTTACTAACGAACATGGTTATATTAGATACACACACAAAATGATTTTGAAGGGATCAACATTATGAGCTGGCATTCATGCCTTGGGTTTTAGAGAAAAACTCCCTTCAATGAGTAGAATTCCCAAATGACCTAGGTAAAGAATCTATCAGGGTAGTTGTATAAATATAATACAAGCATTTGGAGAATGTGTACTTCACTCTTGGATGAAATTAGCCCTTGAGATTACAAAGAGCATCATTTAAGACAAGCAGCAAGTGAACTAAAATAAGAAAATGTGTAGAATTGTAATTCTAATTGAAAAGAAAACTAAGTCATGCAGTTAAGTATTCCTTGAATTGTCTAAAAATAAAACTGGCTTAATTTAAATGCAGTAATGTTATTGCAAAACTGTGTTTAATGCTTTGCATTTGGGAAGAAAGTAGTATTTCTCAGATTAACATGAATATCAAGAATCATCTGGCTTTTTATATGTCACTTGATTAAAAGTTATATTTTATAATCAATTGAAATTGCTATAGAACTAGAAAATATCCTTATGCATGTATGTATGCTTTTTTTTTATCCTCGGTGCCTAATTTTAAACCAGCTGGATTATTTTAAGTATCATCATATTCAACATTTGAAATGAAAAATTTGCTTTTTACTGGAGAATCTGCATTCATCATAAAGATAGAACAAAAAGCCCTTGGCAGAGGTTTTCTCTGCAGAAAGGCTATTTTTGTATTGAACATTTAGCAAATTATAAAAATACAAATTCCAGAAATTGTATCCCCAGCATTTAGAAACAAAAAGAGAATAAATGTCAGAACTTGTGTCTAGTTCTTATTACTGTGAAGTAATAAAAAAAAACAGGGATAAAATTATTATAATTCTTTTTAATCATCAATAATTTATGAAGATCTGTTTTAAATGCAAGTTGAAAAGATAGTAAACTCTAACTGCAAATATAATTGAAGAAATGATGAGACCAACATTTTTCACTTTTTGCTTATTTGGGGAAGATAAATAACATCTTCAAGGAAGGTCATGGACTGTGTCATGTGGGTCACCAGATGATGTGGTAAGAGGAAAATGATATTTAACATGTATTCTTAAAGTTGATGTCAATATTATTAACAATATATCTTAAAAAGTAAGATACCGTGTTGATGATGTAATGAAACTATTTTAAATTGCATTAGTAAGAATATGGAAATAGTTTTTTTATCCTGTAGCAAGAAAATGTCTGTGAAAAACAGACATTTTGATGAAAAGTTATGAAGAGATCCAACTAACAGCAAATCGAATGTGAATAAAAATATTCGATAGTTTGTTATCCTGATTAAAAATAGACTCAATCCAAATATATATGTGATTATGTTTTGATTCTAGTTGTATATCTAATAACAATATCAGAAAAAAGATTTCCCTAGTAAAATTAAGAACTTGTGTTCCATAATTTTAAGTAACAAATGTATATTCAGTGTTACTTATAACATAAAATAAAAAAATAAACTCTTATAAAGTGACCATTTCATTTACAGAGGCCTATGAAAAATTTTTACCCTTCCCTATGAAATGAACATTTTAGCTCTGATTCAGCAGAGCTAAAGTCATTTCAATTTTTCCTTTATTACATGTCACATATATGAATTCAAATGAAATAAACTGTATCTAAAATGTGTTAACACCAAATTCATTGACACATCGATGTTATACACTTCTTAGTTCTATTTATGCCCTCATTCTGGGCAGCAGGCAGGTTATTATCAACTAGGAAGGAACAGCAATGGGTTCTTTTCTTTCTTATTATTACTACAGTTGTTGTTACTACTTCTGTTATTATTCTTAACTAAACCCTAGACATCATTTGGATTTTACCAGTTTTGCCATTAATGCCCTTCTCTGTGTTCAAGGATCCAATTCAGGTAACACTAGGGTGTTTTAAAAACTGCATAAATTCTAAAAATTGTGCTCCATCTCTTCTCTTCCTTTCTCCCACTTTTGCTTATTCAAGTCTTAGATCTGGGTCTAACTCTGTAAAACAAATTTTAAAGTGATATTGTTGTTGTTGTTGTTAGGTGCCCTTGAGTCAGTTCCAACTCATAGCGACCCTATGCACAACAGAAACACTGCCAGATTCTGCTCCATCCTTACAATCGTTATGCTTGAGCCCATTGTTGCAGCCACTGTGCCAATCCACCTCATTGAGGGTCTTCCTCTTTTCTGCTGACCCTGTACTTTGCCAAGCATGATGTCCTTCTCCAGGGACTGATCCCTCCTGACAACATGTCCAAAGTATGTAAGATGCAGTCTCGCCATCCTTGCTTCTAAGGAGCATTCTGGTTGCACTTCTCCCAAGACAGATTTGTTCATTCTTCTGGCAGTCCATGATATATTCAATATTCTTCGCCAACACCACTATTCCCAATAAATCTTTACATTGTTGAGAACCCCAGTGCCATCGATTGTTGAGAGCACTCAGCAAATTGTTCACAATCTGTATCTCCACCTTCAAAATTGTATTTCCTGTATCCTGCAAGCTTCACTGTAAATATCATATCTTTCTTTTAGAAATGTTCTCTTTTTAAAGCTTCAAATCATGCACCTACTATTTATTTGCAAGTCTGTTAGCAAACTCTTATCTTAAAATGAAATTCTAGCTGAATGCCTCCAATTTGCTCTAAAAATTTTTTCTTTCATAGTTCATCAATATTTAAATTCAGACAATTCAATTAATTTTCCTTCTCATAAAACCATTTCTGATTTCCATTAATGGAATAATTTCTCCAGTCAACCAATCTTAACAATTTAAAAGGATCTCTGATTTTTAGACTTTTATTTTCCTCTCATCTCTATCAATTTCAAAATCCCATCAAGCATTTCTTTAAAAAATGTTCCTTACAATCCTTTACATTTCTACCGACTCCACTAACTCATGGCTTTTCAGATTATTCCTGTATATTTTCAAAAACGTCCTCACTTCCCTTCACCAAGCATTCTCCAACAGTGCATTTATAATTACCAGAATACTTTTCGCAAATTTTATTTTTCCACATTATTTCTCTATTTGGAGGACTCAGAAATTTTTCTTTACTTATGCAATACAATCTAAACTTTTAATATTGAGATTTAAACTCCCCCAGTAACCTACTTCAATCTACTCTACCACTTCTACCCAGCTTCTTTTTATTTCTGATTTTTTTTTTTTAATAATACTTTCTTGCATTTTCAATGTAAGTTTACCCAGCAAGTTAGTTTCACATTTAGCTGTCACTGCACAAATTGTTCGGTGACATTTTTCACAATGTGTCAACATTCTCATTAATTCTGTTCTAGATATTCCATTTCCAGTAATCTAGTTTACCTATCCTCTTACCCTTCCATCTTTGCTTTAGAGTAATTGTTGACCCTTTGGTCTCATATAGATGTTTTTTTTTAAAGTTGTACAGTACTCACAGGTTTTTGTTGTTTGTTTTAATGAGCCAATCTATTATTTAGCTAAAGGTGACCTCTGGGGATAATTTTGGTTCAAGCTTTAAAGAATATTTCAGGTTGATAGTCTTAGAGAATATTCTATTCTAAACTGGTCTGGTAAACCTGGACTGTTTTAAGAAATTGAGTTCTGTTTCAAGTTTTTCTCTCATTCTTCCAGGGCTCCCCCAATCTATCAAGATCCATCTACTGTGGGTAGATGAAGCTGTGGTTTGTGTAGACTGTTAGTTCTATATACTAGTTTCTTCTCTCAGCCTTGTGGTTAAGAGATACAGCTGCTAACCAAGAGATTGGAATCCACCTGCCACTCCTTGGAAGCCCTAGGGGGCAGTTCTATTCTGTCCTATAGGGTCACTATGAGTCAGAATCAACTCAACAGCAATGGGTTTGGTTTTGGGGTTTTGGATGGACTATATTAAGCATCGGGATCTATGTTTGTGAGAAATTGCCTTCTGAAATGGTGAGATGAGGACCTCAGTAAGCCCACTTTCCCAAAAAAAAGCAATGAAAATACTGGGAACTGAAGAAAAATCAATTATTTTGAAACTCCAGAAATGAAACAAAATCACAGAATAAACTAAAAGCATCCACTCAAGAAATACTACTGGACCTCCATTAGAACGGTGGGGTCTTTGGTATTTTAACTTAGAGATATTCTGATCTTCCTTCTCTCCCCAGCTCAGTAGCATTGTAGGCATTAAAATCCAACTGGCTAGAAAGCCAACAGAGTGGTTTAATGTTTTTTGGAGCGCCATTAAAACCCCCTTCCCACAGCACAACCTATAGTTTCACAAAACTAAAAGCTCCCTGGAAAAATCTCTATTCTCAGGGCTTTTGTGGCTATTTGATTTAACTTGTGGTTCAGTTACACTAAAAATCCCCTGTGACCGGACTTTGCTGAAAACAGTAGCAATATACTGGTAACAGAGCATTGGCCTAATTGCAGATGGGACAATGGAGAGCCTGGCTAAAGATTGAAAAGGAACCACTGAGTTGTTTACCTTCTCTAGAGTTTTGCCTTTCCTAGTGTCATAGGAATATGAAAGCTTCTTTCACTTAGCAACATGCCCTGATGATATATACATGTCTTTGCATGTTTTGACAAATCATTCCTTTTTTTCCCAGAATAGTGTTCCGTTGGAGTCTCTGAGTGGTGCAAACCATTTAGCACTTGACTACTCACTGAAAGACTGACACTTCAAACACACCAAGAGGCACCTAGAAGACAGCCCAGGCAATCTTCTTCTGAAAGGTCACATCCTTGAAAATCCTATGGAGCAGTTCTACGCTGCACACATGTGGTAGCCATGAGTCAGAACTGACTGGAGGACAGCTAAAGACAACAAAAGCATTCCACTGAATGGCCTATCAAAGTCTGATTATCAATTCAGCTGTTGAAGGACACCTTGGTTGCTTCTAGGTTTTGACAATGAGCTACTATAAACGTAGAGTGTGTAGGGTTTTATATAAACATACATTGTCAAATCAGTTGGGTAAATATCTAGGAGCGCAATTACTATGGTAAGATTATATTTAGCTTTATAAGAAACTGACAAGCTGACTACAAAATGACTGTTCCATTTTGCCAACCAACTAGCAATGAATGAGACTTTCTGTTTCTCAATGTCCTGACCAGAAGCTGGTATTATCAGTCTGTGTTGTCTGTCTGTCTGTCTATGGATCGATCTATCAATCATTTATCTATCTGTCTGTCTGTCTATCATCTATCTATCTATCTATCTATCTATCTATCTATCTATCTATCTATCTATCTATCTATCTATCTATCTATCTATCTATCATCTATCTATCTATCATCTATCTATCTATCTATCATCTATCTATCTATCATCTATCTATCTATCATCTATCTATCTATCTATCTATCTATCTATCTATCTATCTATCTATCTATCTATCTATCTATCTATCATCTATCTATCTATCATCTATCTATCACTTATCTATCTATCTATCTATCTGTCTGTCTGTCTGTCTGTCTATCTATCTCTCATCTATCTATTTAATTTCAATCACCCTAACAGGTGTGCAAGGAGCCCTGGCAGTGCAATAGTTCAGGACAAAAGACCTGGTGGTATGCTCCCATAAATATTACAGCCTAGGAAACCCTATGGGCACAGTTCTATTCTGTCCTATAAGGTACCTATGAGTTGGAATCCACTCAAGGGCACACAACTATAGGAAAAACAGGTGTTTGGTAGTACCTTATTGTTTTTATTTGCACTTGAGCAGTAGCTAAGTGTTCAGCCACTAACTGATAGGTCAGCAGTTCTAATCTACCACCTGTTCCTTGGAAACCCTATGGGGTAGTTCTGCACTGTCCTATAGGGTTGGTATGGGCTGGAAGCGACTTGACAGCAATGAGTTTTAGTTTGAACAAAAAACCCACTCAAACTCACTGCCGTCAAGTCGATTCCGACTCATAGCAACCCTATAGGACAGAGTAGAACTGCCCCATAAAACCAACTTTTGGTTTTGTTGCTTTTCTCTACAGTTTTTGTTTGTTTTGTTTCTAATTTGTAGATTTCTGCACTAATCTTTATTATTTCTGTTTCTTTTAGGCTTAATCTGCTTTTCTTTCTCTACATATTTAAAGTGGAAGCTTAGATTATTTTAGATCTCTCTCCTTTTCTAATATATGTATTTAATGCTATAAATTTTCCCTAAGCACTACTCCTATGTTCAATGGAGATTTATTCACAATAGCAAAACAATGGAGACAACCGAACTGTTGAATGGATAAGCAAATTGTGGTACATATGTACAGTGGATTACTACATGACTATAATAGTCCGTGAACCATATTATAACATAGATGGACTTGGAGGGCATAATGTTAAGTGCAATAAGTCATACATATAAAGACAAATATTGTATGATCCTTCTTTTATAAGAAGGCAAGAACAGATAAATATAGAGAAACCAATGTTCAAGGGTGGTTACCAGGGAGAAGGGAAGGAGGGGAAAGTATGCCTTAGAAGATAAAGACTTATTTTTGGTGGTGAAAAACATGGCACCAAGTGTGAAAGTAGGAAGCACAGCACAACTATAGTAAAGATAAGTGTTTGAGCACAAATTGAAGGTTATAGACAAAATGAAAGAGAATTCTGACAAATGTCAATGAACGATTTGTGTGAAAATTGTCAAAAAATAGGAAAAATATTCATTGGGGATGTATGGTTTTGTAATAACAGTAATAACAACTAAAAACTATGCATATGATTACATAGATAAATTTTTTTTTAGATATGTATAAATATACATGAAGGCATATATGACTACACTGAAGTGCATGTAAGGGTGTAAATACAGGCATGTATATACATACTTATGTATGCTGCGTGTAGTTTCAAAAACAAAGCATATAAGGGGCACACTTATGGATACTTCCTAGAAAACACCAAATATCTCATGGGATTGGTTTACTGGGTTTGAGGCTTTAGGACCATAATTTCATGGGGCAACTTGATCAGTTGGCACAATATAGTCCATTAAGACAAGGTTCTATATCCTAGTTCTGTGAGTAGCACCTGAGATCTTAAAAGCTTGCAAGAGGCCATCTAAGATAAAACTATTGGCTGCTACTCATCTAGAGCAAAAAAGAAAGACATAAACCAAAGATTGAAAGAAGAAACTATTCTACAGAACAAATAATATAAACAAAGAGGGGCCCCACCAGAAGAACTAGATGGTGCCCAGCTACTACTACTGATTGTTCCGACTAAGAACTCAACAAATGGTCTCAGATAGAATGGGAGAAAAATGTAGAGCAAAATTCAAATTCCTAAAAAAAACATGCAGATTTACTAGACTGGTAGAAACTGAATGAACCTCCAAGATTATCACCCTGGGATATTTCTTTAGACTTGAAACTCAAACCACTCCCCAGATGTCACCTTCATCCAAAAGACACATTGGCCCATAAAATAAATAATAGCACCCTTGAGTACTGTGCTTCTCTAAATAATCATCTAAATGAAACCAAACCGTAAACATTTTCCCTACACCAAACAAGAGAAGGTAAAGGGGAACAGGGAAGCTAGATTATGGGATATAGAAAAGCTACAATGGAAATAACAAGAATGCTGATAAATTGTAGAAAATGTAACCAAAGCCACTGAACAATATGTATCCTGTCCCATTCCTGTTGAGTCGATTCCAACTCATAGTAACCGTATAGGACAGAGTAGAACTGCCCCACTGGGTTTCCAAGAATTGGCTGGTGGTTAGCAGCCAAACACTTAACCACTGGCCCACCAGGGCTGTGAACAATATGTATAGAAATTGTTAAATGAGAGCCCAATTTGCTGTGTAAACTTTCACCAAGAACACAATAAAATATTATTTTTAAAAAATTCCTAAGCACTGTTTTGGTATATCCTATAATTTTTTATAAGGTTTATTTTCATTTTGTTAAATTATTATTTTTATTTCTCTTAAAGTTTCTGGTTCGACCCATCTGTTATTTAATGTGTTATTTAAAATGTGTTGTTTGATTCCCACATATATGGGGGATTTTTCCAGCTAACTTTATGTTATTGATTTCTACTTTAATTCCATTTGGTCTAAGAATATATTTTGCATGATTTCTATTTTTAAAACTTGCTTTATGTCACAGAATATGGTCTATATTGTGAATTGTTTCAAGTGAGCTTGAGAAAAATGAAAATTCTACTATTGTTGGATGGAGCCTTCTATAAATGTCAGTTAAATCACATTGATTAATAATGCTGTTCAGTTCATCTGTATGTCTATTGATTTTCTGATGGCCCAAACTATTCATTACTGGAAGAAGTTTTTTGGAGTCTCCAGTTGTAATAGTGGATTGTTTATTTCCTCTTCTAGTTTTTTTAAAGTTTTTCCTTCATATATTTTGATGCTGTGTTGTTAGATGCATACATGTTAAGGGTTGTTATGTCTTCTCCATGAATTGCCTCCTTTGTCATTATGTAATGCCTGTCTTTATCTCTAACAGAAGCTCTGCTGGAGCAGTGGTTAAGCTCTTGACTGTCAACCAAAAGATCAGTGGTTCAAACTCACAAGCCACTCTACAGGAGAAAGATGTGGTCTGCTTTCACAAAAATTACAGCTTTGTAAACTCTATGAGGCAATTCTACTCTGTCCTATAATATCGCTGTGAGTCAGAATTCACTCAATGTCAACAAGATTTATCTCTAATATTTTTACTTATTCTAAAATCTATTTTGTGTGAATTCCATATAGCTACTCCAGCTTTTCCTTTGCTAATGTTAGCATGCTATGTCTTTCTTCATACTTTTGTTTTTAATCTAATTGGGTCTGTATATTTACATTTTCTTGTTATAGACAACATATAGCTGGGTCTTATTCTTGTCCCCACTCTGACAGCCTTTTATTTTGTGTATTTAAACCATTCACATATAAAGTGATTACTGATGTAATTGTACTAATATCTAATATGCTTACAGCTATTTTCTCTTTGTTAAATTTGTTCTTGTCCTCCATGAAATAACACTATTCCTCTTCACATGCAGTACTGATGCATTACAGCGAATTCTCCCAATTCTTTCCTTCCATAAATTGCTGTCATTAATTTAATATATGACCATGGATCTCTGGCGGCACAGTGATTAAGAGCTTGGCTGCTAACCAAAAAAATAGCAGTTTGAATCCACCAACTGCTCCTTCGAAACCCTTTGAGAGAGCTCTACTCTGTCCTATAGGGCTGCTATGAGTCAGAATTGACACAGCAACAATGGGTTTGGTTTTTCTTTTGGATTTTATATATTCCATATATCCATATATCCATACCATGCAGGGGAAGGCAAATTGAAGAGGAATGGCGTTGTATTCACCAACAATAAGAACATTTAAAGATCTACCCTGAAGTACAATGCTGTCAGTGATAGGATAATACCCATACACCTACAAGGAGAACCAGTTAATATGACTACTATTCAAATTTATGTATCAAATGCTAATGCCAAAGATGAGAAAATTAAATATTTTTACACACTTCTGCACTATGAAATTAATCAAACATGCAATCAAGATGTGCTGATAGTTACTGTTGATTGGAAGGCAAAAGTGGAAAACAAAGAAGAATTGATAGTTGGAAAATACTGCCTTGGTGATAGAAATGATGCCAGAGATAGCATAACAGAGTTTTACAAGAGGAACGACTTATTCATTGCAAATATGTTTTTCCAACAACATAAATGGTGACTGTACAAGTGAACCTCACCATATGGAATACATAAGAATCAAATCGACTACATCTGTGGAAAGAGATGATGGAAAACCTCAATATCATCAATCAGATTAAGGCCAGGGGCTGACTGCAGAACAGAGGCCGTCAATTGCTCATGTGGAAGCTCAAGCTGAAGCTAAAAAAAATTAAAACAAGACCTCAAGAGCCAAAATATGACCTTGAGTATATATTCCAACTAAATTTAGAGACTATGTCAAGAATAGATGTGACACAACGAACACTAATGATGAAAGGCCAGATGAGTTGTGGGATGACATCAAGAACATAATAGATGAAGAAAGCAAAAAGTCATTAAAAAGACAAGAAAGAAAGAAAAGAACAAAATGGATGTCAGAAGAGACTCTGAAACTTTCTCTTGAACTTGGGGTAGCTAAGCAAATGGAAGAAATGATCATGTAAAAGAGGTGAATAGAAGATTTCAAAGGGAGCTCTAGAAGACAAAGTAAAATATTATAATGACACGTGCAAAGAGCAGGAGTTAGAAAATCTAAAGGGAAGAACATGCTTGGCATTTCTCAAGCTGAAAGAACTGAAGGAAATTTCAAGACAAATTGCGATATTGAAGGATTCTGTGTGCAAAATGTTGAACAACTCAGAAAGCATCTTAAGAAGATGGAAGGAACACACAGAATCACTCTATCAAAAAAATTTGGTCAATGTTCAACTATTTCAGGAGATAGCATATATCAAGAAGCGATGGTATTAAAGGAAGTTCAAGCTGCACTGAAGGCATTGACAAAAAAAAAAAAAAAGTTCCAGGAATTGATGTAATACCAATTGAGATGTTTTGACAAGCTGAGGTTGTGCTGAAAATGCTCACTCTTCTATGCCAAGAAATTTGGAAGACCACTACCTGGCCAACTGACTGGAAGAGATCCATATTTATGCCGATTGCCAAGAAAGGTGATCCAACAGAATGTGAAAATTATGCAACAATATCATTAATATCACATGCAAATAAAATTTTACTGAAGATAATTAAAAAATTGTTGCTACAGAACTTCGACAGAGCACTGACAGAAATTCAAGCCAGATTCAGAAGAGGATGTGAAACCAGAGATATCACTGCTGATGTCAGATGGAACCTGGATGAAGGCACAGAACACTAGAAAGATGTTTACCTGTGTTTTATTGACTATGCAAAGGCATTCGACAGTGTGAATCCTAACAAATTATGCATAACATCGCAAAGAATAGGCATTACAGACCACTTAATCGTGCTCACAGGGAACCTTTATGTAAACCAAGAGGCAGTTATTGAAACAGACCTAAGGGATACATGTGGTTTAAAATCAGAAGTGGTATGCATCAGGGTTGTATCTTTTCACCATGCTTATTCAATCTATATGTTGAGCAAATAATCTGAGTTTTGGGCTATATGAAGAGGAACAAGGCATCAGTATTGGAAGAAGACTCATTAACAACGTGAGATATACAGATGACACAAACTTGCTCGCTGAAGGAAAAGAGAAATTCAAGCATTTACTGATGAAGATCAAAGACTGCAGCATTCGGCATGGATTACACCTCAAAATAAAGAAACCAATAATTTTCACAACTGGACCAATAAGAAACATCATGAAAAACAGAGAAAATATTGAAGCTGTCAAGGATTTCATTTTACTTGAATCTGCAATCAATGCTCATGGAATTAGCAGTCAGGAAATCAAATGACATATTGCAGTGCTCAAATCTGCTGCAAAAGACCTTTTTAAAGTGTCAAAAAGCAAATATGTCACTTTTAGGACTAAGGTGTGCCTGACCAAAGCCATAGTATTTTCAATAGCCCCATGCATATGAAAACTGGACAATCAATAAGGAGGACTGAATAAGAATTCATGTTTTTGAATTATGGTGTTGATGAAGAATATTGACTATACTATAGACTGCCAGAAGAAGGAGCAAGTTTGTCTTGGAAGTACAGCCAGAGTGCTCCTTGGGAGCTAGGATTACCAGACTTCATCTCATGTACCTTGGACATATTGTTAGGAGGGTCTAGTCCCTGTAGAAGGACATTATGCTTGGTAAGGTAGATGGTCAGTGAAAAAGAGAAAGACCTTCAAAAGGATGGATTGACACAATGGCTACAACAATGAGCTCAAACGTTGTGAGGATGGTGTAGGACTGCAGTGTCTCTTTCTGTTGTACATAGGTTGCTATGAGTTGGAACTGACTTGAGGACACCTAACAACAACATATCATAATGTCATTAAATACATTGTTTCTATTGTTACTTTAAAAACAACTATTTTTTATCGACTAAGAATAAGAAAAATGGAGATTTTATTCCAACTTCTTGGGAGAAAGACCTAGTTTTTTTTTTTTTTTACATCAAACAATGTGGCTTTTGTTTTTGGCTCTGGGCATGTTGGACTTAGTAGACAAAGATTTTAAATCACCTATTAAAACTATCCACCACATGTCTGTCAGTTTGTCGTACTGTGGGGGCTTGTGTGTTGCTGTGATGCTGGAAGCTATGCCACCGATATTCAGATACCAGCAGGGTCACCCATGGAGGATAGGTTTCAGCTGAGCATCCAGACTAAGACAGACTAGGAAGAAAGACCCGGCAGTCTAATTCTTAAAAGCATTAGCCAGTGAAAACCTTACGAATAGCAGCAGAACATTGACTGATATAGTCCTGGAAGATGAGCCCCCCAGGTTGGAAGGCACTCAAAAGATGACTGGGGAATAGCTGCCTCCTCAAAGTGGAGTCAACCTTAATAATGTGGATGGAGTAAAGCTTTCAGGACCTTCATTTGCTGATGTGGCATGACTCAAAATGAGAAGAAACAGCTGCAAACATCCATTAATAATCGGAAGCTGGAATGTATGAAGTATGAATCTAGGAAAACTGGAAATCATCAAAATTGAAATGGAAAGCATAAACATCGATATCCTAGGCATTAGTGAGCTAAAATGGACTAGTATTGGCCATTTTGAATTGGACAATCATATAGTCTACTATGCTGGGAATGACAACTTGAAGAGGAATAATGTTGCATTCATTGTTAAAAAGAACGATTCAAGATCTATCCTGAAGTACAATGCTGTCAGTGATAGGATAATATGCGTACGCCTAAAAGGAAGACCAGTTAATATGACTATTATTCAAATTTATGCACCAACCACTAGGGCCAAGATGAAGAAATAGAAGATTTTTATCAGCTGCTGCAGTCTGAAATTGATTGAACATGCAATCAAGATGCATCGATAATTACTGGTGATTGGAACGTGAAAGTTGGAAACAAAGAAGAAGGATGAATAGTTGGAAAATATAGCCTTGGTGATAGAAACAATGCCAGAGATCAAATGATAGAATTTGGCAAGACCAACGACTTCTTCATTGCAAATACCTTCTTTCACCACCATAAACGTTGACTGTACACATGGATCTTGCCAGATGGAACACACAGAAATCAAATTGACTACGTCTGTGGAAAGAGACAATGGAAAAGCTCAATATCATCACTCAGAACAGGGTCATAGGCCTACTGTGGAACATACCATCAACTGCTCATATGCAAGGTCAAGCTGAAACTGAAGAAAATCAGAGCAAGTCCACAGGAGCCAAAATATGACCTTGAGCGTATCCCACCTGAATTTAGAGACCATCGGAAGGATAGATTTGATGCATTGAACACTAGTGACCGCAGACCAGACGAGTTGTGGAATGACATCAAGGACATCATCCACGAAGAAAGCAAGAGGTCCCTGAAAAGACAGAAAAGAAAGAAAAGACCAAGATGGATGTCAGAGGAGACTCTGAAACTTGCTCTCAAACATCAAACGGTTAAAGCAAAAGGAAGAATTGATGAAGTAAAAGAACTGAACAGAAGATTTCAAAGTGCGGCTCAAGAAGACAAAGTGAAGTATTATAATGAAATGTGCAAACAGCTGGAAATGGAAAACCAAAAGGGAAGAACATGCTCGGCGTTTCTCAAGCTGAAAGAACTGAAGAAAAAATTCAAGCTTCGAGTTCCAATAGTGAAGGATTCCATGGGAAAAATATTAAATGATGCAGAAAGCATCAAAAGAAGATGGAAGTAATACACAGAGTCATCATACCAAAACGAATTAGTCGATATTCAACCATTTCAAGAGGTGGCATATGATCAGGAACCGATGGTACTGAAGGAAGAAGTCCAAGCTGCTCTGAAGACACTGGCAAAAAACAAGGATCCAGGAATTCATGGAGTATCAATTGATATGTTTCAACAAACAGATGCAGGGCTGGAGGTGCTCACTCATCTATGCCAAGAAATATGGAAGACAGCTTTCTGGCCAACTGACTGGAAGAGATCTATATTTATTCCTATTCCCAAGAAAGGTGACCCAACCGAATGTGGAACTTACAGAACAATGTAATTAATATCACACGCAAGCAAAATTTTGCTGAAGATCATTCAAAAATGGCTGCAGCAGTATATCGACAGGGAGCTGCCAGAAATTTAGGCCAGTTTCAGAAGAGGACATGGTACCAGGGACATCATTGCTGATGTTACATGCATCCTGGCCTCAAGCAGAGAATACCAGAAGGATGTTTACATGTGTCTTATTGACTATGCAAAGGCATTTGACTGTGTGGATCATAACAAACTATGGATAACACTGTGAAGAATGGGAATTTCCGAACACTTAATTGTGCTCATGAGGAACCTTTACATAGATCAAGAGGCAGTTGTTTGGACAGAACGAGGGGATTCTGATTGGTTTAAATTCAGGAAAGGTGAGCGTCAGGGTTGTATTCTTTCACCATACCTATTTAACCTGTATGCTGAACAAATAATATGAGAAGCTGGACTATATGAAGAAGAACGGGGCATCAGGATTGGAGGAAGACTCATTAACAACCTGCGTTATGTAGATGACACAGCCTTGCTTGCTGGAAGTGAAGAGGACTTGAAGCACTTACTAATGAAGATCAAAGACCACAGCATTCAGTATGGATTACACCTCAACATAAAGAAAACAAAAATTCTCACAACCGGACCAATAAGCAACATCATGGTTAACAGAGAAAAGATTGAAATTGTCAAGGATTTCATTTTAGTTGGATCCACAATCAACAGCCATGGAAGCAGCAGTCAAGAAATCAAACGACGCATTGCATTGGGTAAATCTGCTGCAAAGGACCTCTTCAAAGTGTCGAAAAGCAAAGATGTCACACTGAAGACTAAAGTGCGCCTGACCCAAGCCATGGTATTTTCAATTGTATCATATGCGTGTGAAAGCTGGACAACGAGTAAGGAAGACAGAAGAAGAATTGATGCCTTTAAATTGTGGTGTTGGCAAAAGACAGAAGAATTTATGCCTTTAAATTGTGGTGTTGGTGAAGAATATTGAATATACCGTGGACTGCCAAAAGAATGAACAAATCTGTCTTGGAAGGAGTACAGCAAGAATGCCCCTTAGAAGCAAGGATGGCGAGACTGCATCTTACATACTTTGGACGTGTTGTCAGGAGGGATCAGTCCCTGGAGAAGGACATCATGCTTGGCAAAGTACAGGGTCAGCGGAAAAGAGGAAGACCCTGAACAAGGTGGATTGACACAGTGGCTGCAACAATGAGCTCAAGCATAATAAGGATTGTAAGGATGGAGCAGGACCGGGCATTGTTTCGTTCTGTTGTGCATAGGGTCTCTATAAGTCGGAACTGACTGAACAGCACCTAACAACGACAACGGCAATTAAAACTATATTCAAGAACTAAACAAAACTATGAATTAAAGAAAATAAAATTAAAGGAAAGTATGACAACATTGGAAGGGTGCGATAGTTAAAAGCTCAGCTGCTAATCAAAAGGACGGCGGTTCTTAATTCACCACCCATTCCTTGGAAACACTATGGGGCTGTTCTGCTCCATCCTATAGGATTGCTATTAGTTGGAATTGACTCTAAGCAATGTGTTTTTGGTTTTATGAGAACTCTTCATCTCCAAATAGAGTATTATAAAAATGATTTAGAAATAATAATAGACCAATTAGAATTTCTGGAGTTGAAAACTAGAATAACTAAAACTAAAATATTACTCTAGATATTCAACAACAGATTTGAATAAGCATAAGAAGTTATTAGCGAGCTTTAGGTTGATAGAAATTATGCAGTTTGAGAAAAACATAGAAAAAAGAATAAAGAAAAATAACAAAACCTCAGAAATTTGCAGGACACCATCATACATACCCACATAGTGAGAAAAGTGAGAAATAATATTTGAATAAATAATAGCCCAAACTTATCAAATATGATAAAAAGAATTTTAATCACACATTCAAGGAACTCATCAAACACAAAGTAGAATATCCTAAAAGAGATCTCAGCTATGCACAACCTAATTGACCTGTTGAAAAGTCAAAAAAAAAAAAAGAGAAAAACTTGAAGATACAAAAGAGAAAAACAACTTATCACCTGCAAGAATCTGCAATAAGATAAAACAGCTGACTCTCATCAAAGACCTTGGAAGGTACAGGCCAGTGAGAAAATATATTTAAAATATTGAAAGAAAAAGACTCAACCAAAAATTCTATGTTCTGGAACTATCCTTCATAAAAGAAAGTGAAATTAAGAACATCTCCAGATAAGCAAAGACTGAGACAATTTTTACCAACATATCTACTCTACAAGAAATTGTGAAGAAATATAAGTAATACTAATGAGAGTCTTTCAGGCTTAAAACGAATGACAATAGATGGCATCTAAGAGCTACATTAATAAATAAAAAGATCAATATAATTACATGGGTAAATAAGTAATCGCATTTAAACACATATATTAACACTTTTCTTATAATTTTGATTCAAAAGACAAATGTATAAAACAATATTCATAATGCCACATAAAGTTGTAATTTTTATGACAGTGTGTCAGTCATCTAGTGCTGCTATAACAGAAATACCATAAGTGGGTGGTTTTAACAAACAGAAGTTTATTTTCTCACGGTAAAGTAGGCTAAAAGTTCAAACGCAGGTGTCAGCTCCAGAAGAAGGCTTTTTCTCTGTCAGCCTTCTCATGAACCTTCCCCCAGACCAGGAGCTTCTCTGTGCAGAGGCCCCAGGTCCAAAGGATGCGCTCTGCTCCCAGTACTGTTTTCTTGGTGGTATGTGGGCCCCCTGTCTCTCTGCTCTCTTCTTTCTTTAATATCCCAAGAGATTGCCTCAAGACACAATCCGATCTTGTACATTGAGTCCTGCCTCGCTAGCACAACTGCTGCCATCCTTCCTTATTAACGTCACAGAGACAGGGTTTATAACTTACAGGAAAATCACACAATATCTGGAATCACAGCCTAGCCAAATTGATACATACATTTTTGGGGGGACATAATTCAATCCGTGACAGACAGTAGTAACACAAAAAAGAAGGGAGAAATTCAAGAAATGATTGGAAAAAAAGTCTCTATGTTGTTGTTGTTATTATGTGCCATCAAGAAGTTTCTGACTTATAGCCACCCTACGTACAACAGAAACACTGCCCGGTTCTGTGCCATTCCCAAACTCCAATCATTGCTATGTTTGAGCCCAGCGTTGCAGTCACGGCGTCAATCCATTTCATTGAGGGTCTTCCTTTTTTTCTCTCACCCTCTGCTTTACCAAGCATGATGTCCTTCTACAAGGATTTATAACACTGATAACACCCGCCCGAAGTATGTGAAATGAAATCTTACCATCCTTGATCTCAAGTAGAATTCTGGATTTATTTCTACCAAAAGATTGTTCATTCTTCTAGCAGTTCATGGTATATTCAATATTCTTTGCCAACGCCATAATTCACAGGCGTCAATTCTTCTTCCTATTCATTATCCAGCTTTCACATGTATATGAGACAATTGAAAATACCATGGTTTGAGTCAGGTGCGCCTTAATCCTCAAAGTGACATCTTTGCCTTTTTAACACTTTAAAGAGACCTTTTATAGCAGATTTGCCCAAGGAAATACATCATTTGATTTTTGACTACTGCTCCGCAGGCATCATAACGACCCTATAGGACGGAGTAGAACTGCCCCACGGAGTTTCCAAGGAACACCTGGCAGATTCAAACTGCTGACCTTTTGGTTAGCAGTCGTAGCACTTAACCACTATGCCACCAGGGTCTCGCTATGAGTCAAAATTGACTCGACGGCAGTGGGTTTGATTTGTTTTTTTGGTTTCCACAGGTGTTGATTGTGGATCCAAGTAAAATGAAATCTTTGACAGTTTCAGTATTTTCTTTGTTTATTGTGGTGTTGCTTATCGGTCCAGTGAGAATTTTTGTTTTCTTTGTGGTGAGTTGTAATCCATAATGAGGATTGTAGTCTTTGATCTTCATCAGTAAATGCTTTAAGACCTCTTCATTTTCAGCAGGCAAGTTTGTATCATCTGCCTATCCAGGTTGTTAACGAGCCTTCTTCGAATTCAGGTTCTTCTTCAGATATTCCAGATTCTCAGATTATTTGCTCAGCATACATTGAATATATATGGTGAAAGAATACAACTCTGACATACACCTTTCCTAATTTTAAACCACATACTATGCCCTTGTTCTGTTCAAATGGCTGCCTCTTGGTCTATGTACAGGTTCTGAATGAGCGCAACTAAGTGTTCTGGAATTCCCATTCCAGTTATTCATAATTTGTTATGATCCACACAGTCAAATATGTAGTTAATAAAACACAGGTAAACATCTTTCTGCTATTTTTTGCCTTTAGCCAAGATCCATCTGACACCACTAATGATATCCCTTGTTTCACATCCTCTTCTGAATCCAGTTTAAATTTCTGGCAGTTCCCTGTCATTGCACTATGGCAGCTCTTTTGAAATGTCTTCAGCAAAATTTCTATATTTTAGTGGAATTAATTTAGTATCAATCTGAAACTGTTTTAAGGTAAGAGGCATATTGTAATCTCCACATCAAATACTAAGAAAGTTACTCAAAAATATAGGAAAAAAACAAACTTAAATGTTACATTTGAAAACATATGCTTACCACCTCATAAGGCACCAATAAAGAAAGAATCAAAACTTAAGACATGAAACATAGAAAACAAACAGCAAAATGGCAGACATAAATCCTACAATTTCAATAAGTGCATAAATATAAATGAATTTGACTCCAGTCAAGAAGCAGAGGTGTTACACTGCATGTATAAACAGGGTATAATGGTATGCAATCTAAAAGGGACACATTTTAGATTTAAAGACACAAATGAGCTGGAAGTAATTAAAGGGAAAAAGACATACCACGCAAATGATAACTAAGAGAGCTAGAGTGTGTATAATAACAGCAGACCAAATAGAATCCAATGCAAAAATGTGACTAGAAGCAAGGAGGGATATTTTGTAGCATTAAAAAAGGTCAATTCAACAGGAAGATGCAATAATTACAAACATCTATGCACCTAAGAACAGAGACCCAAAATACATAAAACAAAGAGAACTGAAGTGAGAAATAGGTGATTCAACAACACTGTATTTTTACGAAAATAACACGCACCTTCTGGGTTTGTTTGCTGGCCACACTGTCCCCTTGTGAAGCATTTTCCTAAGTGCACCATGCTATGTTTTTTTCCCAGCAATATGTGGGAGAGGATTGGCATGGTGGTGCTTCTAAGTGTGTCTTGCAGGGGGAGGACATGGCCAGCAAATAAACACAGAAGGTGAAGTTTCCCTGTGTAAAAATATAGTAATAGTTGGAGACTTTAATATTTTTCTCTAATTAATTGCTAGAATAACTGCACAGAAAATCAACGACAATATATAAGACTTGAACAACTTAATCAACAAACATGACTGAACAGACACCAATTCATTCTTCTCACCAGAAATAGTCCAGACCAGAAGGCTTCACTGAAGAATTATATCAAACAGTTGAACAAAAGTTAAGATCCATGTGCTACCAATAGTCCTAGCAAATAGAATAGAAATGACACTTCTTAATGCATTTATTAAGGTAAAATAGGCCAGAATTACCCTAACATAAAAGATAGACAAATACATTATATATGTATATATAGTATATATATATATACATATAAACCATTAACCCATATGAATATAAACACAAAACCCTCAACAAAATATTAATAAATTTAGTAACATGCTTAAAAAGGATTACTAACCATCAACAAATGTGATTTTTCTGCAAAAGTAATGCTGGTTTAACATAAAAAAATAATAAAATAAACATCATATTAATAAAAGAAAGGGGGAAAAAACTGATTATCTCGATGGATGTAGAAAAAGTATTTGACAAAATCCAAAACCCATTCATGAAAATAACTCTTAAGAAATTTGAAAGAAAGGGAACTTCCTCAACTTGATGAAGGTCATCTACAAAAAACATATAGAGAACATCATACCAAATGATGAAAGACAGAAAATCATTTTCTTAAGAGAAAGAACAAGGTAAAGCACCAACTCTCATCCCTCTTTTTCACCATATCGCTGTAGATGGTAGCCAGTGTAATCAGCAAGAAAAAGAAATAGATGGTGTCCAATTTAGAAAGGAAAAATAAAGATATATTTATAGACAAGAGAATCCTGCACGGGGAAAATTCTAAGGAATTCACACACATACACACACACACGCACAAGCAAAATAAAACTATAAAAACTTGTAAAAAAGTATAGCAAGGTTGTAGGCTATGGGATCTTCAACTGTACTTCTCTATAAAAATGAGAAACCCAAAAATGATACTAAGAATATGATACATTTAAGAAAACAAGTGTAAAACATGTACACTAAAAATTATAAATTATTGCTGTGAGAAATTAAATAAAATCTAAATAAACAAAGAGACATTTCTTGTTCATAGATTGCAATATTTAATATTGTTAAGATGGCAATTCACTCCAAATTGATCTATAGATTAAAGACAATTCCTTGTAAAATTCCAGCAGGCATTTTTCCACACTATAAGGTCACAGAACCTTAAATTTATATGGAATTGCAAAAGATCTATAATTGCCAAAATAACTTTGAAAATGAGCAAAATTGAAGGACTTGTACTTTCTGATTTAAAATTTACTGTAAGTCTACAGTACTCTACACAGTGTGGTACTAGCCTATGAAAAGAATAATGAAACAGAATTGAGAGTTCAGAAATAAATCCTTACAAAAAACTCTATGACGCCAAGTTGATTCCAACCCTTAGTGACCCTATAGGACAGAGTAGAACTTCCCCAAGGAGTTTCCAAGGCTGTAAATCTTAACAGAAGCGAACTGCCATGTCTTTCTCCCAAAATCCTTACAACCAAACCTACAGCCATGGAGTCGATTCAGACTCATAGTGACCTTATACGACAGAGTAGAACTGGCCCATATGGTTTTCAAGGAGTGGCTCATGGGTTCAAACTGCTGACGTTTTGGTTAGCAGCTGAGCTCTTAACCACTGCACCACCAGATCTCCAAAGATGCCATGGAAAACCACTGGAGCAAAAATAAACTTTTTAACAAATGATGCTAGGATAATTGGATATCTGCATGTGACTTACCCAACCCAGTGCCGTCGAGTGTGACTTAGATCATATATTTAAATATAAGAGTTAAAAAATAAAGTAAAGCTTTTAGAAGAAAACAGGAGAAATCTTTAAGGACTGGTGTTACACAAGGATTGCTTAGATATGAGACCAAAGGCATGGTCCATAAAATAAAAATATTGATAAATCAGATATCACAATTCAAAGATAATTTCGACAACCATTTGGATCACCTTTCTTGGGAACAGGCATAAATATGGATCTCTTCCAGTCAATTGGCCAGGTAGCTGTCTTCCAAATTTCTTGACATAGACAAGTGAGTACTTCCAGCACTGCATCCATTTTTTGAAACATCTCAATTGGTGTTCCGTCAATTCCCTGAGCCTTGTTTTTTGCTAATGCCTTTAGTGCAGCTTGGTCTCTTTCCTTCAGTACCATCAGCTCGTGATCATAAATTACCTCCTGAAATGGTTGAACATTGACCAATTATTTTTGGAATAGTGACTCTGTCCATTCTTTCCATCTTCTTTGTATGCTTCCTGTACCGTTTAATATTTTCCTTGAAGAATCCTTCAGTATTGCAACTTGAGGCTTATATTTTTTTCTTCAGTTCTGTCAGCTTGAGAAATTCTGAGCATGTTCTTCCCTTCTGGCTTTCTATCTCCAGCTCTTTGCACATATCATCATAATACTTTGTCTTCTCGAGCTACCCTTTAAAATCTTCTGTTCAGCTTTTTTACTTCATCATTTTTCCCTTTTGCTTTAGCTACTCGATGTTCAAAAGCAAGTTCCAGAGTCTCTTCTGACATCCATTTAGGTCTTTCCTTTCTCTCCTATCTTTTTAATGACCTCTTGCTTTCTTCATGTAGGATGTCCTTGATGTCATTCCACAACTTCTCTGATCTTCAGTCATCAAATCTACTCTTGAGATGGTCTCTAAACTCAGGTCGGATATACTCAAGGTCATATTTTGGCTCTCTGGACTTGTTCTAATTTTCTTCAGTTTCGCCTTGAACTTGCATATGAGTAATGACGGTCTGTTCTGCAGCCTACCCTTGGCCTTGTTCTGGCTGATGATATTGAGCTTTTCCATAATCTTTTTCCGCAGTTGTAGTTGATTTGATTCCTGTGAATTCCATCTGGAGAGGTCCATGTGCATAGTCACCATTATGATGGTGAAAAAAGGTATTTACAATGAAGCCGTTGGTCTTGCAAAATTCTATCATGCATTCTCCGGAATTATTTCTATCACCAAGGCCATATTTTCCAACTACTGATCCTTCTTTGTTTCCACCTTTCACATTCCAATCACCAGTAGTTATCAGTACATCCTGATTGCATGTTCGATCAATTTAGGACTGCAAAAGTTGGTAAAAATCTTTAACTTCTTCATCTTTGACCTTAGTGGTTGGTGTATGCATTTGAATTATACTCCTATTAACTGGTCATCTTTGTAGGCATATGGGTATTATTCTAGCACTGACAGGATTGTACTTCAGAATAGATCTTGAAATGTTCTTTTTGACAATAAATGCAACACTATTCCTCTTCAAGTTGTCATTCCTAGCATAGTAAGTAGACCATATGATTGTCTGATTCAAAATGGCCAATACCAGTCTATTTCAGCTCACTAATGCTTAGGATATTGATGTTTATGCATTCAATTTCATTTTTGATGATTTTCTATTTTCCTAGAGTCATACTGCCTACATTCCATGTTTTTTATTATGAATGGATTTTTGCAGGTCTTTCTTTTCATTTTAAATCGTGCCATATCAGCAAATGAAGGTCCGGAAAGCTTGACTTTATTCATGTCATTAAGGTCAACTCTACTTGGAGGAGGTAGCTCTTCTCCAGTTGTCTTTTGAGTGCCTTTCAACCTGAAGGGCTCATCTTCCAACACTATATCAGACAATGCTCTGCTGCTATTCATTAGGTTTTCACTGGCTAATTCTTTTCAAAAGTAGGCCGCTGTGTCCTTCTTCCTAGTCTGTCTTAGTCTGGAAGCTCAGCTGAAACTAGTCTGCCATGTGTGACCCTGCTGATGTTTGAATACTGGTGGCATAGCTTCCAGCATCAGAGCAACAGGCCAGCCCCCATGGTACAACAAGCTGACAGAAGTGTGGGGGATTAACCATTAGGAAGATATAAATTAAAATCACAATTAAATCCATTCCTTTCACACCCTTCAGGATGTACATGAGAAAGACAGATAATAAATGTTTTCAAGAGTTTAGAAAATAGGGAACCCTCATACTTCACTGGTTGGAATGTAAAATGTTGCAACCACTATGGAAACTTTAAGCAGTTGCTTAAAAAGTATACATGAAGTTACTTCATGACCCACCAATTCTACTGTTAGGAACTTACCCCAGATATGAAAGCATATATTCACACAAAGAATTGGAGTGGAGGTGGGGAGGAAGGAGGTTAAATGATCCTTGTGGATAAGGAATCATATTGGGGTGATGGAAATGTTATAAAATTGATTTATGGTGATGGTTTCTAATCTTCATAAATTTTCTAAAACTCATTGAATTATACAATTGAAAGCAGTGAATTATATGCAAAATATGACTCAAGAAAGTTATTTTTAAAAAGCAAGGGGATAAAAGAGTTCTCTGTCTTACAGGGTTGCTATGAGTCAGAACCGACTCAATGGCAATGGAGTTCTGGTTTATGCTAGAAATTTGGCATGCAGTGATAAGTAAAATCTGATCCCTGTTTCTATTAGCTCAAAGTCTAGTGAGTCTAGTGAATGAGACAGTTAGCCAGAAAACACTCATCCTCCACAAAAAAAAGAAAAGAAAAAAATCATCAACAGAGGGCAATGAGATTTTCCTGGTTTCAACAACATTGAGTATTGGAGTTTCAGATTGTCATGTCTGATGAACTGAAAGGACTTCTGTCTTGTTGAAATCTATAGTATGATGTAGGAGTACAGAGTGTAGTTACAAAACCCACCTGAAGAACCTTGAGAAAAAACAAACAAAAATAATAGCTACAACTATAAATACAAAGGTCAGTATAGTTGAAGAAGCTCCACAGGTAGGTCCGATGCCAGAAACATTCAAAGGAAAGGAAATGAAGTATTGAAAGAAAGCATGGGATGGGTATTACCTGAATTTATTACTAATGTAGCAGATTTGACTCCTTTTTCCATATAAGAATTAAAGCTCAACTCATATATTCTTTAGAAGAAAGCCGCAGGCCGTAGTCAATATTTATTCCCAGTTGTGAATTGCAATCACACGTTTCCACTGTATTCAGCTCTCACATCAAGGATTTTCTACAGGGAAAAGATATAATTATAATTGTGTGAGTCTTACAAATCTAAATAACTTCTTAAATGGAATCACTGAACAATATGTGAGTTAAGTTAGGTAACAAGGATCTCTGACTAAAACTTGTATTCTGTTGCATTAGTAGATTATAATGCAGTTATATTAAAGAAGTTTATAACCAATAAAATCTGTCACTGATGAAAGAGTCTCTGTGTGTGTGTGTGTGTGTGTCTTCTTAGCCTCTGTTAGCAGCCTACCTGTCTGATGTGCTGAAGCAGCCTTGTGACTCCTATAAATAGACAGGTTGCCCAACCTCTGATTCTATTATTAGCAATTAGATAGATGACAACTAATCAGCATTCACTATTCTAATTGCACTGCATCTGGGTTCTTCAAAGCGCCTTGTCTGTTACGGGTAAAAAATGGCAAGAGCAAAATCTGCCACTTCTATTTGTACTTTTTGCCAAAATTATGATTTAATAGCATGTAGAGTTTTCAAAAGCTAAGAAATTTCCCCTTGTTTTTATCCCAAAGTCACATCAAGTGAACCTGAGTCCATGATGAATGTCTACATTAAAGCTATCATTGCTAATAGGATTCCATATCATTTGTCTTTGGTTCTGTGGGACCAAATTACAATCACCACATGACTGTAGCTTATCTTGTGATTAATGATGGTTTTACTAAGTCACTGACAGTGAAGCTTCTGGGAGGAAAATGGTAATATGGTTTGAAACTTTAAATTGCACATTTAAAAAATCATTACCTAGTTTTCAAAGAGATGGTTAATTTGTGCAAGATAGGGGGTAAAAATCTAGTCCTTCTAGCCACTAGAGAGAAGAATTTCTCAAGATAATTATTCTAATTGTTAAGGTCTTAAGTAAGGTGCTATAAAAAACAAAATGTTTCCAAGGAATAGCTAAGCCTCTTTTAGAGAGAATGCTGATTTTTTTTTTAGATAAATAGAATTTTAATATATAAAAAACTAACACACTGAGAAAATAGTCTAATAGAAGATAAGGTTGGTTGACATATTAAAGAGTATTCTGTATGATATATCGTAGGTTCAAAAAACTGCTCTGCACCATTTCCCTGAGAGTCATCAGTGTTAGTGAGTGAATATTACCAGCATCCATTGGACTTTCTATGTTTTTTTCTAAATTACCTCAGCCTCGAAACTAATATGAACTTACCTTAGTACTACAGGGACTAATTGGTATTGGTTCATTTTAAGCAAAGAGAGACTTTTAAATTCATCTCCCTTCAGGAAATAGGTGGCCCAATGTCAGGGACATTTGTTTTGATTACAACTTTAACTCTTTTTCTACATGAAATCCCAAATTCTTTCTTGAAAATGCAGCCTCAGTTAAGTTTCATGATAATAGATTATTTGCAACTCAAATGACCATAAAATAAGCTCAAAGCTCTGAAAGAAAATGCCTTTGTTATTCTACAGATTTGGTAAAAACAGAAGAGTGGAATCTGAGACTCCATTTCTAGCCCTTCTACAAGCCAATTGACCGTATCTTCTATGATGGAAATGGTCAAAATATATCCATCTTTCAAAAGCCCGTAATCATCCAAGTGACTGCAGCCTTAACAATGCCAGCTCAGATTGTTATTTTATTTCTGTGCTTTGCATGCTATGTTATCTACAGAAAAATATTTTTTCTGGCATTGTGTGTATTCTCTCTGTGTTCTTGGCCTGAAATATTTCATCTAATGCTTGATATGATATTGTCTGAGAGAATAAAAATATCCAAGAATTGATATTCCCTTGATATTATTTTTCTCTACATAACAGGGTGTATGATGGTGGTTTCTGTTTTTCTGATCAAAATGTTGAGGGCTGCATTGTTAACTCTGGGCAAGTGATCAATCCTACTTGTGCTCACTCTGCTGTTTATAAGACTAATTATTGTAGCAATTTAGATGATTTTAATGTGCTAAGAGAGCTTAATGAAGGCCGTTAAACATTTATTAGAAACATATTTGCCTCTATGAACCTCTAAAATAAGGATACAACCACATTTTACTAGTTATTCTTAGTAATGATGTTAACATTAATTTGTTGGCACTCATAAAGCTATTTGATTTGCTTGATTAATATAATCATTTAATGTATTATTCCAAATAAAGGAGATGGAATTAATGATGTAGTCTGTGTAAATGATAGGAAACAATTCATACGCTGCGTTAACAACAACAAAAGGCATGTAAAAGAGATATTTGAGAGAACTGCTCAAAAAAGTAAAATTGTTAAAAATAAAAGTAAACAAAAGAATAACATCATAAATTAGAGACCAGTCTCTGGCATGGCAGTATGAGCAGTGGCATAGGTTTACACTCCAGAAACAATGGTGAAAATTATAAAAACAAAATACCAACTATTTAAAGTCTCTAGAAATGGTTCTAAGATAATACAGCAAATGAAGAAACATCTGTTGGTGTTGCTAGTTGTCATCATGTCAATGCTGGTGCATGGCGACTCCATGTGTGCAGAGCAGAACTGCTCCATAGGATTTTCAGGGGCTCAAGATAAAAAAAAAATTAAAAAATTTATTTATTTATTTCTTTATCTTGAGGATTTTCAGGGGCTCAAGATAGCATACAAAAATTCAGTACTAACAGTGAGAGTCTCTGGTATTTGAGGAAAGATTGTTCCCTTGTTTACCCTTCCTAGCATGGATAGACGGAAATTCCAATTCAGACTGGTACAGCCAACAACACAGGTCTCCCTCTCCCCTCAGTTCCCAGTTCAAGGCATTCTTAGAAGAGGTAGGACTTCAGCATCCTCAGGCTACCTATAGCTACGTGTTGCTGAGGCTAAGCTCCAAACAAGTGCAGTGGAGAGGTGGGGGCTCCTTTCTTTCACCTAGCTCTCACTAATACGCTAGAAGCTTTACCTTGGGTGAGGTGCTGCTGAGAATACTGGGGTCCTGATTGTTCTTGCCCAGGTTCGTGAGGAGATAGTTCTACGCTGGGAGAAGTAAGCTGATAAAGCCTGATGAAACTGCCCGCCTCCACCTAGTACTCGACTACGCAAGTGGAAGTGTCACTCAGAGAGAAGCTTTCGGTTGTCCCCAGCCTGAGCTCCAGAACCCTGGCTCAGATTTTACTTGAGAGAAGCAGACCATAAAACAAATAGATACCAATGACTTCACAAAAGAACTGCCTTCATTTGCAAGAGTGTGGAGAACTTGCCAACTCGTGATATTAGTCTTTTTTAATTTTATTCATTCTAGTAGGCTGTAGTGTACAGAACTGTGGTTTTAATTCACATTTTCCCTATGACATGTTCATATTGGTCATTCTTACATCTTAGTTTGTAAGCTGCCTGTTCACTATTTCACCTCTTTTTAAAATGAATGATTTGTTTGTCTTCTTGATACTGAGTTCTGAGTGCACTTTACATATTTTGAATATATGCATTTGTTAAATATATGTATTGCTAATATTTACTCCTGGTCTCTAGCTTACCTTTCATTTACATTTTGAAAACTAAAAGAGTTTCACTGTAATAAAATCCAATATATCATTTTTTATATTGTGATTAAATGTCCTGTTTAACAAAGATACCCCAAGGTCATGAATATTTTCTTCTATATTTCGTCAAGAAATTTGATTGTGTTTGGATTTTATACATCTAGATGATCCATATTGAGTTAATTATGGGGTATGTTATCTTTAAAAGTCAAGATTCATTCTTCATTATATAGATACTTGCTTGTTCTATCAGCATTTGCTGAAAAGACTAACTCTTCTCCATTGAGTTATTTCAGCAAGTAAATGTTATATGTGGGCATATTTCTGAATTCTCTGTTCTGTTGCACTGATGTATTTGCCTGTCCTCATATCAATACCACAGTATTGACTACCATAGGTTTATAGCAAAGTTCGAAATCATGTGTTCAGTTTTTTATCTTTATTCATCTTTATCAAAACTGTATCATTTTGAAGGCCTTATCAGCTAATTCCATTGTCTCTCATATTTCTGAGATTTATTTTCTCCTATTGTTATTGTATTGGTCACCTATTCCTGCTTCTTTTCATGTTTAGTTACTTTTGTTTGGGTACAGAACCTACTGATTTTATATTGTTTAATATCTGGATTTTGTTGTCTATCGTTAATGAGTGTTGAAATTTGTTTATGCAGGCAGTTAAATTATTTGAGAATTAGCTTGGTCCTTTTAAAACTTACTTTTAAATTTTGTTATAGTGAGCCTAGAGTAGCCATTATTTGGGGAATAATTTAGCCTATAATATTTTTTCCTTCTGGGCCCTCTGCCAGATGCCCCTGCTACAGTGGCTAAGAGCTCGGCTGCTTACCAAAAGGTCGGCAGTTTGAATTCACAAGCTGCTCCTTGGAAACCTTATGGAGCAGTTCTATTCTGTCCTATAGGGTTGCTATGAGTCAGAATCTACTTGACGGCAACAGATTTGGTTTTGATTTTTTCCATTTTGTCTAGTAGTAGCTCATATACCTCACAGCTATGTGTTCTCTCTAGGATCTGCTCAGTGTAAAATTCTCCAGTAGTTGTTTCTTGCCCAGCCTGGTAGAGTTTTTCTGTTTGTAAGTGGAGCTTAGCCATTCAGCAAAAGATTCAAAGGGATCCATATGCAGATTTCTGGAGCCCTTTCTCTGTATAGTTTTCTATGCTTTGAGACACTAACCTACAATTTCCTGTTGACACAACATTCTTAAACTCTGATCTTTTTTTCTTCAAGTTAGTGAAGCTTTTGGTTTTCTTTGCATGCTTAGGTCCAGAAACCTCTTCCAAGCAGAATACTAGGCTGTTTTGCTCTTCTCAGGAATCATGATCCTTTACTGCCTATGGTCCAATGAGTGAAAATGTTTGCTTCTTTGTTTTATTTTTGACTTGTCTGTTGTGGGAGGAAAAAATATGGTACTAGTTATCTAATTATAGCCAAAGTAAAAATCTCTCCAATTTATTTTATAAGGCTAGCATAACTGCCAAATCCCAACAATAGAGCACAAGAATAAATAACAGCTCAATTTTATTTATGAATAGGGATCCAATGATCTCAAATAAATTAGTAGCAAATCAATTCCAGCAATATGCTAAAGAGTAATGTTCTAGAACAAAATAAAATTTGTTTCGGGGCTTTTATAGTAATGGAACGTCATGGAATCTTAGCATCATATAAATAGGTCAAAGAAGGAAATCCTTTTAGTTACTATAGTAAACCAAAAAAAAAAAAAAAAAAAAAACCCAAACTCGTTGCCGTGGAGTCAATTCTGACTCATAGTGATCCTATAGGACAGAGTAGAACTGCCCCATACAGTTTCCAAGGAGTGCCTGGAGAATTTGCACTGCTGACCTTTTGGTTAGCAGCTATAGCTCTTAACCACTATATCACCAGGGTTTCCATTTGCCCATTTAGTAGGTCCAAACAAATCTTCAGAGTACAGTTAGTAAAAATAAATTCTTAACATGATAAAGCATAACCATTTCAAAACAAAAGGTAGTAGCATAGAATAATGAAATTAAATATGAAATAATTTTTAACAAATGTACAAATATTAGAAGAATGCCTGGTATTATCACTAATAATTAGTATTTGTCTAGCACCATTTTTGTGGGCTTTTTTGTATACAAACCACAGAAACTCCTAGGAATTATGGCAAGTATTTTCTGTTAACTGATTCTCATGATAGTAATAACGTCAAGGCAAGCCAGTAATGTCTACTATTCAAGACTCAAGGTAGTTCTAAGGATTAAAATATTCTGAATTCTTCACCCATTGGTGTTCCACAACATCATAAATATAATTTCCTATGCATTTTCCAATTTAAGGGTCTGTTGTTCTCTTTTGCCTGTCTACTATCTGCCATATACTATTCATGTTCAAGAGGGTAAGAATCTGGCATTTTTGTATTGTCTTGACTTTATGCAAAATAGGATTTCAGAATGTCTAAAGTCTGATTGCACTGAATTATAGGAATTACTTGGCACATCTTACTTAAGAAAGAGCTGTATAGTTTTCCAATAGTGAAGTATATGAGTAAAAATGGTGAATTTTCTGAACTGTGGGATGATGAGAAAAGGAGCCCTCATAATTAACTCAAAGAGTACAAAGCTTTAGAATGGTTATTAAGGCAAGAAAAAGAAACAAGATTTGTCATTGTAAATAATTTTATTGACTTTAGGAATATCCAAAGAAGATCACATAAGAGAGAAGGGAAGAAGGAAGGAAGCAACAAAGGAAAGAAGGAAGAAAGGAAGGAAAAGAAAAGGAGAAGGAAAGAAAGAAGGGAGGAAGAAAGAAAACTATGTAAAATTTTTAAAACAGTAAGGTAATAAAAGAAAAATATGTACAAACTTTCAATGCCAAATAATGAAGAAACCTAGGAAGAAATCAAACCCGTTGTTGTTGAGTCAATTTCCACTCATAGCAACCATAAAGGACAGAGTAGAACTGCCTGTAGGTTTCCTAGGAGCTGCTGGTGGATCTGAACTGCTAACATTTTGGTTAGCAGCTAAGCTCTTAACCACTGAGCCACCAGGGCTTCTAGCAAGAAACAGGCACTACCTATACAAGAGGAAATATATTTTACTAACAGGTATGAATATAATCTTATAGTGTGAAACATATAGTATTGATAAAAGGGAACCCTTAGTTAAAGATGTCAATTCTTCCACAATTAATATATTTCTGATAAGTTTATCAAAAGAACAATAATTTTTTTAAATTTATTCTAAATTTCAAAAGAAATGGAAACATAGAGAAGAATGAATAAGAACATTTTGAAATAAATTATTACTTAGGTATACATTTTCTGAATAGGTAAAAGAAAATATATCAAATAAAACATTGCTGGTACTCTAACGGTGTCTGACCTCCTCTAACTTCTCAAGGGAGAAGGAGAATCAAGATCAACACCTCAAGGCTGATTCCTATGAGGCAGAAGTCAGATATGCCTCCTCTCTCAGTAGTCTTTACCAATGCTGACACCAGCTGTCCCTCGCACAGCACTCTCTACCTCTCTGCTGGGTTCAATAATTCATTGAAATGACCACATAGAACTCACAGAACATACTCATGATTGTGGGGTTTATTAGGGAAGAAAAAGTTTACAATTCAGGCTCAGGAACACTCAAGTACATAGTTCTTCTATCAGGACTGCCTCCTCCCAGCTGTGCTCATAGGTATTCCTCTCTCTGGCTCTCAGTCTCTGCCCAAAGGCACTCAGCTTTCTTGCTCCATGGGCCAGAAAGTCCACTGTGCCGTCTCCTTTGGGTCTGTCCTGCAGGTCTGTCTTGCGGATCTCTCTTTATTGGTTGTGGTGGCTCTTCTCTTTCCTGCCTCTGGGATGGCTCACCTCAAGCCCAGCGGGATGGCACAAACTGACCCATCCCTTTGGTGGGCCACAATTGTCATATCCACACCCTGCCACCCAATCACTTGGGTGGGAGTTATAAGACCATGGATAGAAAGGTCACGCACAAGTGATCCATCATACCACATAGAAGAAACTATGAAGAGAACAAAACAGAAAAGATGATGTGCTGTAGTATGTTGGAACAAATGGTAAATTATTTTTAAAATTAGATTACCATATGCTATTAAAAAAAATCAAAAAAGGAGCCCTGGTGGCACAGTGGTTAAGTGCTCAGCTGCTAACTGAAAGATCTACAGTTGGAACCCACCAGCCTCTCTGCAGGAGAGAGATGTGGCAGTCTGCTTCCGAAAAGATTTGTAGCCTTAGAAACCCCATGGGGCAGTTCTACTCAGTCCTATAGGATCATTATGAGTCAGGATGCTACTTGACATCAATGGGTTTGGTTTTTATGTATATATAAATTAATTTCAGATGAATTCAATAAATTAATGTAAGAATATAAATCATAGCACTACCAGAATGAAATTACAGAGTAAATTTATATAGTTTTATCATAACAATATGGTATTACAGTACAGAATACACACATTTGGCAATGCAAAAATCTCCAGCAGTTATATGCCAAAAAATACCATTAAGTTACTTTAAGTACAAATGAAAAAGCAAAAAGTACATTTATAACATCATATCGCAACTTAATTTTCCTCCATAAGCAATGTTACCAAATCAATAATTCAAATATTCCAATAAAAATGGTCTAGAGACAAATTAGCAAGTCTTAAAAACTTAAAATGTAATTGGATAACAAATATTAGGAAATGTTCAATGTTACCAGTCATCAAGAAATTCAGAAAGCATAGTCATTCAACGCCTGGAATTCGTAGATGAACCATCATGAGTGTGAGTTCCAGATTTGACACTTACTAGATGAGCCTGATTGAATTACTTGTCTCTTTGAGAATCACTTTTCTCAATTGCTTTTATAAAGATTAAATGAGATAATGCTTTATAGGACTTAATATAATTCCTTGTATACTGCAAATTTACACTTAATATTTACCCGATATTAATATATTTGATAATATATCTATTATTCCAAAAACAATAATGATATATCATTTTAACCTGTTAAATGGGTAGATATTTTACCAGCGACACATGGTATTATTATAAACATAAAATGTATATGAGAAATGGAGTATTTTCCTATACTGAAGAGAATATCTAGGTTTGACGTTTGTCTTAAAAAATTAGTAAAAGATGTTTACAAACTTTTTAGTTCCAAAAATTCTTCTATTGTCATTTTATTCACAATGCTAGCTCCTAATTCTAACTTCACTTACTAGGTGTGTGATGTTAGGCAAGCTAATACCATCTTATGCACATTTTTTTTTTTATTTGAGAGATGAAAGTAATGGTTACGTTTATCATGTAAGAATCTTTTAATTACTAATTGATATCATCATTACAAGTGGTAATAAACATTAGTCACAATTTCTCTTTTCAATAATCACAATAATTATGATTGGTTTTATTATTCAAATTCCCCAAAACACTGATTGGTTGGTTAAAATAATTTAGGGGCTATCCAACCATACAGAACCACATCATTAAAAGAAATGGTGCAGAAGAAAAGTTTACAAAGAATGCACCATGGAAGCCCAATTCTGCAGAGGAGCCCCAGGGAGCCACTGGGGGGATGAGCATCGGATGAGGCAGGTACTTGTCTCTCTCCCAGCCACTTCTACTAGACCAGGTCTACTCATCTACTGTGGTAACTACTGTGGCTCCTCTTCAGATTTGTTTGTATTCTACCACTACAATGTAAAAGCCACTCTTTGAGAATACGTAGTAGCATAGAAACATGGCATGTTGTTATGCTATAAAGAGCAAATTACAAAATGTAATGGAATGTGCTCTCCATATGGACTCTTTGCTGAATATGGTCATTATTGTTTTCTCCTTTTCGGTCATTGCAAAATCTACAATGAGTATATTATTATAAGAATAAAACATGTCAAAAAGTCAGCAGTTTGAATCCACCCAGCAGCTCCACGAGGGGAAAATATCTGACTATCTGGGCCCATAAAACTTATAGCCTAGAAAAGCCTATGGGGAAATTCTACTCTGTCTTATAGGGTTGGTGTGAGTTGGAATTGACTTCACGGCATACAACAATAAGAAAGTAGAGGCACACGTTACAGAAATTCTCGGGAAACTAGTATCATTTTTCTTTCACAATGTTGAAGAACTACTCAATGTTACCATCAAAGATTTATAAGAACTTGTAATCTCAATTTTTATGTTGAGGGACTGTGGACAAAAACAAATAAAATTAACATATTTCAAACAACAATACATATTGGAATTAATATACATTTTATTGCGGCAAATATGTTCTAATCCTATGTTTTACCAAAGAAAACAAAAATCCTCACAGTACCATGATAAATGGAGAGAATATTGAAGTTGTCAAGGATTTCATATGACTTGGGTCCACAATCAACACCCATGGAAGCAGCAGTCAAGGAATTAAAGGACACATTGCATTGGGCTAATCTGCTGCAAAAGACCTCTTTCAAGTGTTAAAAAGCAAAGATGTCACCTCAAGGACTATGGTGCATGTGACCTAAGTTATGTTGTTTTCAATTGCCTCATATGCATGTGAAAGACTGAAGAAGGAATAAGGAAGACTGAAGAAGAATTGATGCCTTTGAATTATAGTGTTGACAAAGAATTTTGAATATATCATGCTCTGTCAGAAGGGACAAATCCATCTTGGAAGAAGTACAGTCAGAATACTCCTTAAATGCACAGATGGCCAGACTTCGTCTCACATACTTTGGACATGTTATCAAGAGGGACAAGTCCCTGAAGAAGGACATCATGCTTGGTAAAGTAGAGGGTGAGTGAAAAAGAGGAAGACCCTCAATGAGATGAGTTGGCACAGCGGCTTCAACAATGGGCTTAAGCATGGTAACAATTGTGAGGATGGCACAGGACCAGGCAGTGTTTCATTCTATTGTACATAGGGTAGCTATGAGTTGGAACCAACTTGATGGTACCTAATAAAAGCTGCAACAATTCTATGTATTTTATTTTTTAACATATTCTGAGGCACATTTCTTAATCTCTCTGAGCTTTGGCTTACTTAGTTGTGAAATGTGGTTAAAATAACTGATATAGGGTTAGGAGCATTTGAGACAGTGAAGTTATAAGACCTAGTAGTGTCTCAGGGAGCCCTGGTGGCATAGTGGTTAAGAGTTCAGTGACTAAGCAAAAGATCGGTAGTTTGGAAACTCTGTTGGGCAATTCCACTCTGTCTTATATGGTCACTATGGGTCAAAGTCGACTCTATGGCAATAGTTTTGGTTTGGTTTTGGACAATGTCTAGCACATAAGAGACACAAAAGAGGGACTTGATTTCACTTTATACATCATTTGTCCATCTACTTTAAGGAATAAAAACTTCTTTAAAAAATACTAAAATTCCAAAATTTACTTGTCTTTGAAAGTAAGGAAAAATGACCTTCATAAGTTATTTCACTTTCAATGTTTTGAGTTTATGCATGTTAAGATGTATGCATAAACTCAATACATCATGATTGTAGTTTGGCAAAGAAAAACTTTTGTTGATTTAAAAAATGTTGTTAGAAAGGATCTCAGAAGTACCGAATGTTGATTTTCACGAGCTTTCCCTTTCTGCTCAACCTTCTTTATCACGGAAAGCTGCCTGTGTTGCCGCAACGTTGCTGTTTGCATTTAGTATAGATTTGTTCTTATAAATATTTTATTAGTTGCTATTTTTAGTTTTAATAAAAGACTATTTCTAACCCTTCTCTCTCCAGGCTTTTGTAAGTGGATTGTGCTGCAAATTGAAGTGCTTAGGAAATCTATTGGCTGTGTATATTTTAAAACCTCTTTGTAAAAAAAAGTGTTGGGACTAAGCTCCCAAGTGGCCACCAGCCTGAAGCACAGCATATTGGCAGGGACCTAGACACCTGTTTGGCTGTCTCTCTCTCTCTCTCTTACTCCATTTTTCCCCTTGTTGGCTGAGCAGTGACATTTATTTTTATTACATAGCAAATAAACCTTATACTAAATACAGTTCCTCTTATGATTTTAACCCAAAGGTTAAATAGAACTTGCATTTGCTCAGTAGCTCCCAACACCTTTCACCAAGATAAATTTTATTTTAAAAATATATATCATAAATGGTATTTCAAATGGCTAAATTTCTAAACTGTAAAATATCCTAGCAAATATATTTCTTTAACGAGGATTTCCTACATTTGACCTAGCATTGACATGGTGCCAGACTCTCTGCTAACATTTTCTTGTACGGTTGCATTTAATCCCTACAACATCCTTACAATGTAAGATATATTAAGTTACATAACTTAACCATTGGTTACATAGCTGGTAACTCTCAGAGCTTAAATTTGATTCAATACTTTATTAGATATTAGACTTTTTCTCACTTACTTTGGACATGTCTTCAGAAGGGACAAATTGCTGGAGAAAAATGTCATCCTTGGTAAAGTAGAGGATCAGTGACAAAGAGGAAGATCCTCCATGAGATGGACTGACACAGCGGCTGCAAACAATGGGCTCAAACATAGCAATGATTGTGAGGATGGCAAAGGACCAGATAGCTTTTAGTTCTGTTATGTTATATGTAGGGTGGCTATAAGATGGAGCCAACTCAACAGCATGTAACGACGACAACAAAACAATTTCGAACATTGATTAAACTTATAAAAAATAAAATATTTTAAAGTCACTGTGGTCTAGCTAATGAAAAGTCAATCCTTTGACCTCAAATTTCAGAAGTGAGGTGTTTCTCATTTCCCTTCTTTTTTTGATTTCTAATGATAAGAATTTGTGTTACTGATGATTTTCATAAATTGTTCTCAAAAGAGGTATCGTTTTGGAAATCAATTTTAATGATAGGAGTAAAAATGACTTACCATTCTAAAAGGATAGAAACTCTTAAGATTGGTTAACTGAGAGGTAAAGTGGCTTACTTCTCCACCTGTCCTTCTTAATATCTCTTACCTCTCAGCATCTCTTACCACAGAGACATACTACTGCCCCAGGACTCGGTGCTGATTGTGTTTATATCTCTTTATTTTTCTCAAAAATATCCCAGGCCTCATATTTTGGCAGGGTAATGCACAGTGCTAAACAGTTAACTAAACAAAGTAAGAGGAAGTTAAGTAATGCTTGTTACAGAAACACTGCAAGTCTATTTTAGCTCTAAAACTGTCATTCTCTATCCTTCAAACTGGAATGTGATCAGTTACTACCAAATTTAGTGATATCTGCAAGCATAGCTAAAATTACATTAAAAAAACCATTTCATTTCTTGAAAGCAATGATCTATATAAGGTGATTCGGGTGTTACATATACTTACGTCATATTACTAAAACATTAAAAAAAGATTTTATTTAAATATTCTAGCTTGCAGTGGAGTGAGCTTCTTTTGGGGTAAAATAGAATGTGATCAACTAATAATACTTGCAGTTTTACTGACTTAAATAAATCTGTCTAATTATTAAGAGTATGATTCAGTCCTGAGGACAGAGCTTTTTACTTTTGAATTGGTGGTAGGGACATAACAATACTTACATTGCATTTTGGGTCATTAGTAATACATTTCTGCCTTGACTGCTGATAGACTACATAATAACAAGCCTTATTTAAAAGTTCATTGTATTGATTCACTTCAGCTGGATTGAGGTTTTGCAGTATGAAAGGTAAGAGTTTGTGATTATTTAATTTTATCAAGCTAACCTGAAGCAGATATTGGCATGAATTTTAAAGTTTGATTTTTCTACCTTGGTCAAATTCATTTTAAAACTGATAAATCCTCCTTTTCTTTCTAAAATTATCGTTATGTGTTTACTTCCCTTACATTATTTCCTGGAGGCATGGGGCGTGTCCATTTAAGAAGGACAAATTTTCCCTGAAGAAGTACATCACGCTTGGTAAAGTAGAGGGTCAATGAAAGAAGACCTTCAACAAGATGGGTTGACAGAGTGGCTGCAAAAATGTGCTCAAACACAGTAACGATTTTCAGGATGGCACAGGACCAGGCAGTGTTTGGTTCTGTTGTACATAGGATCACTAGGAGTTGGAATCGACTCAAGGGGACCCAACAACAACAACATACTGTCGACTAGTACAAAATATGCACCGAACTGCAAATCTCATCCATGTTTTTTAAATCAAGTTGTTTCTTTGAAGTAAAGTTGCTTTGGCGTATTGGGGAGACAGTGGATTCAGTCTTCAAAATAATCAATTGAATTGGCTACTCACTAATATTTTTTAAAATTCTAAAAAATCTGAAAAATGTCATTCACCTCTGACTTTACATATGCCTATAAATACGCCTATGCCCAGTAAACATACCTGCCATATTTAATTCTGAGTACTATATTCAATAGGCCAATGAAGCCAAGATAAATAAATGCTTGAGCAAGAGAGACATGCAAATTTTAAAAGAATGACCCAAATCTCACAAGGATATATACAGAGAGCAGCAAGGTGGAAAGTGGTGGTAATGAAGAAAATACCAACCATTAAATTCATCTGGAAATTGAAAATGCTAGTACAACAGATTAATTTCTTATTATTCAGTTTTATCCTTTCTTTCACCTCCATTGTCAAATACAGACTTTCAACATAATTTTAAATCAAGAGCTTGCTTTTAGGAAGCCATTTGCTAAATAACTTAATCTATACCTAAAGGTCAGCCATTTGTCAGCGACAAAGCTTTTAAGCAACAATCATGTGTTTATTAGGACAAAACAAAAGAGCCAAACTAAAGTAGGCTACGTAAGTAAACTAAATTTTCCAGACTCCAAGATTACATTTGTTTTCTCATCATCTAAAAGTTGATTATGTTTCAGAACTGAATAAATAGCTTTCTTTTTACAAATCCTAACCCAAGCCAAGGTGTTTTCAATCTCCTCACATGCATGTGAAAGCTGGACGATGAACAAGGAAGATCGAAGAAGAATGGATGCCTTTGATTTGTGGTGCTGGCAAAGAACATTGACTGTACAATGGACTGCCAAAAGAACAAACAAATCTGTCTTGGAAGTAGTACAACTAAAATGCTCCTTAGAAGCAAAGCTGTTAAGACTACTTATCACTTACTTAGGACACGTCGTTAGGAGGGATCAGTCGATAGAGAAGGACATCATGCTTTAAAGTAGAGGGTGAGCGAAAAAGAGGAAGACCCTCAACAAGCTGAACTGACACAGTGGCTGCGACAATGGTCTCAAGCATAACAAGGATTGAGACCAGGCAGCGTTTTGTTGTGTTGTACACAGGGTCTCCACGATTCGGAACCAACTCGATGGCACCTAAGAACAACAACTAAAACTGTACTTACAGTGCCTTTTGCTTTATGAGTGTGGAGCCAACTGAATATACAGTGAATACTGTGGGTGTTTTTTGCAAATTATTAAAACAGAAAATCATCTTCTTGTAACAAGAGAGCTCCAATAAAAAATTAAACAGGTCTGGAAAAGAATGATATGAGCTGTAGCCATTCTTTTCTAATACTATTTTGTCTATAAGAATTACCTGATAGGAATAATAAGAATTTACTTTTCCTTCATTTTTACCTAATTTCTGTTCTTTTTACCTTGTCCTAAATTCTGGGATTGCTCCTGTACGCTTTATTTCACAAACATCTCCATCTGTAGCCTCAGAACTTGAGAATATCTATTCTGCTTAATAACATATGCCATCTTGCTTTTGTCTTAGAATTGTGAATAATACTAATACTGATACTGATGCTAATAAACTTCACTTTTTGGCGACATTATTAGAATCATAGACTTTTATATTGTGATATAGTATGAGGTAAAATGAATTACTTTGGGAATATAGGTTGTTGAAGATCATCGAATATCTAATTTGTTAATTAAATTTTTGTATAGCAAGGTATGGTCGATAGGACTACTTTGATGTAACAATTTGTTAAGCTAATAAGGAATCTAAATTCCAATGGAATGAATTGTAAATAGAAATGGGACATTCTTCTCTGCATTGATTTTTAGTGGAAAGCTCATGTTCTATCATTAATACATCTTTATGAATAAGATACTACATATTTATAGAGTGAATATCACACTATCATTTACTCGTATGAATTCTAGAATAAGTGACAGTGTGATATTCACTCTATAAATATGTAATAAGTATCTTATTCATAGGAAACTCTAGCGGGGTAGTGGTTAAAAGCTATGGCTGCTAACCAAAAAGGTTGGCCGTTCGAATCCACCAGGCACTCCTTGGAAACCCCATGGGGCAGTTCTACTCTGTCCTATAGGGTCACTAGGAGTTGAAATCAACTCCATAGCTAGGTTTTCTTTTTTTGGTTGTGACTTCAAAGACTTTATAGTTTATTTAAAAAGGAGGAAACCATACAATTACAACATAAATAAAATTACAGAATATAGAGTTTGAAGATAGCTTAGACATCATCTATCTCCACCTGCTTTTTTGTTTTTGTTTGTGTTTTTTTTTAAGGTAACACTTTCGAGAAGTGAAATCAAAGTAAATAAAGCTAGATAGTGGTAAGACTATCCGAGTGCATGTCACATAATTTGTCTCCTAGCAATATTGATGAGTTCTATCTGAATTGATAAATAAATTCAGGTCCTCTAATTTTTTTTTATACATCTTACAGGGAAACCCTGGTGGCGCAGTGGTTAAGTGCTACGGCTGCTAACTAAAGGGTCGGCAGTTCGAATCCGCCAGGCGCTCCTTGGAAACTCTATGGGGCAGTTCTCTGTCCTGTAGGGTCGCTATGAGTCAGAATCGACTCGACAGCACTGGGTTTGTTTTTTTTTTTTGGGGGGGTGTGATACATCTTACACTTTTTTTCAAACTTCAAATAGTGAAGACATATTCAGTTTACTTTGAACTTTGCGACTTTGTAAATCACTTAAGTAGGTATATCCTGTGTAAAACAGTAAAGCTCTCATTTTAGTTTGGATTTACCTTGAGCTACAAATAACATTTGAATCAGGAAAAATTTAAATTTAACATTTTATAATTTTTCTTTAAATCCTAATAGGACTAAGAAAATGGGGATGTATCAAAGAATTTTTTAAAAGAAGGGGTTATTACATTTGTTACTCGTAGAGTCTAACTTATTATTTTTAAGAATATTATTGAATTTTCTGCATTTATTTTGGTAATTTTAGAATATATGTAAGTATATAGCAATTTGAGTGTATGACCAATTTATAACCATGTTCTGCTGCTTTATTGCAGCTCTGCAGTTTTCATTTGCATTGGCCCCAACTAAAGGACAAATTACCTCAGAGCAAGCTGTACAAATAAAGGTTTTACAGTCATTTACATAAGGAAGAGTAGTGGGAAAATGAAGTCATTAAACAGTACATAGTCTTTGAGCTCTGCAGAACTCAACAGAACCTTTGCTGTGGCAGTCACTACCATAACCATTTCACTAGCAGAGGTGTGAAAATTCTATTTCTGAGAAAGGAATTATTATATTTTTAATGAAGATCTTCACATTTTATATTACTTTTATTGTATCTTATGGGCACGACTGAATTGATTGGATCTTCAAAATAATGAATTGGTGATTAAAATTATTAGATATTTTTAAAGGCAAAAAAAAAAAGGCAATGATAAAAAATTGAACCAAAATGATAATCTAACAGTATCAAAATACAAAGAATCAATTTAAGAAAACAGAAAAAATATCACTTTGTACTTTTAAGGTGTAGAAAAGCAAAGGAGTCACCTTGAGGACTAAAGTGCCTCTGACCCAAGCCATGGTGTTTTCAATCGCCTCATACGCATGCGAAAGCTGGAAGATGAATAAAGAAGACTGAAGAAGAATTGATGCCTTTGAACTGTGGTGTTGGCAAAGAATATTAAATATACCATGGACTGCCAAAAGAACAAGTTTGTCTTGGAGTAAATGAAACTGGAATGCTCCTTAGAAGCAAGGATGGCGAGACTACATCTCACATACTTTGGACATATTATCAGGAGGGATCAGTCGCTGGAGGACAGCATGCTTGGTAAAATAGAAGGTCAGTGAAAAAGAGGAAGACCCTCAACGAGTTGGATTGACACCATGCCTGCAACAATGGGCTCAAGCGTAGCAGCAATTGTGATGATGGAGCAGGACCAGGCAATGTTTCTTTCTGTTGTGCATAGGGTCACCCTGACTAGGAACCGACTCGACGGCACCTAACAACAATACTTTTAAATTTTTTGGTAATTTTTTTTTTAAAAACCTTGAAAATTTCAGAACTACAAGTAAGCTTGTGCCTAGACTTGTTTGGGCATATTTAAATAATTTTATAAAAATTAATAACAGTGGCAATTAAGGAGTATTTGGTTTTACTTTATTTTTAAAAAGAAAAGGGTCTATAAATTAATCACCTTTAGGAAATACCAAGGAAGGGAATCCTAATTAGGCTGACCAAATGTCCTCTTTGTTTCTTGATCTTTTTTTCATAATTAATAACAATAAGACTCATAAACTTTTAAACACATGTATATGCTCATTTCAAGGATAATAGGGGAAAGCAGATAGACAATACTTTGTTCACTGTGCAGGAGGTTTAAAGGAATCATGGAGGCAGGACAGGTGGTAGGCTCCATTAGCAGAACAGAAACAAGAAAATTAAATAACTTAGTGTTATGGAAAATAATAGCATAAGCACAGGCAAAAAAAGAGATATATGATCTACTTTGATAGAATGACCCTGAGAAAGAAATTAGTGAACAATTCTTAAGTGTTCTGAACCATGTATTATGGATTGTACTGTGAATCCCCAAAAGATATGTTGAAGTCCTAACCCCTGCACCTTGAATGTGGCCTGGTTTTGGGAAATAGGGCTTTTCTTTGCAGATGTTATCAGTTAAGTTAAAGGAATTATACCTGAGTAAAGTGGATCCTAATCCACCTGAGTGGCTTCTTACAAAGAAAAGGAAAGACACAGAAATGGAGTCACACAAACAGGAGGAAGACAGATATCATGTGATGATGGAAACAGATGCAACTGTAAGCAGCAAAGGAACAGGAAGGATTGCAGGCAGCCACCCACCAGTAACTATGAGAGACGCATAGAATAATTCCTCTCTCAACGGAAGGAAGCAACAGGGACAATACCCTGAATTTGGACTTCCAGCCTCCAGAACTGTATGAGAAAATAATTTTCTGATTTTTAAAGCCACCTACATTATGGTATTTTTTTTAATGGAAATCCTATGAAACTAAGACACCATGCTATTTGATCTGGCACAGTAAACTGCTTTGACTGTACCAGAGAAGGGTTCTGTAAGACACCAGCACAACAACGTCATTGGTAACTTCTTTTACAGTCAGCATAGCCAATCACTGTAGCTCATAAACATTTCTCTAGCATAAGGAACAAGATTACTCCTCTATTCCTCTTTTCTTGTGACTTTCACTCCATCAGCAACTCCTTCACCCCAATTCCTGCACACACACATCAGAAAATTTCAAAGAATGAAAATTATGGCTACTCTTTTTTAGATATGATGGCTGACTTTTTAGGCTAGATAATTTCTTCTGAGTCTTGTCTCTCAGATTCAATATCTGCTATAGATAACAATTTTAGCTCTTAATACAGATATATGAATTATTAATACAGCTTTCTTCCAAGATTCTACGTGTGATTTTAGAGCCTATACCTGACAATAAAGTATATGAAAATATGTGTGTGTCCACGTGACAAAAGTCAATTCTCTTGGGAGAAGGATTTAAAGAAATTTTATCCTAGACTAAAAAAAGTATCACTGCCTCACCGACACCACTCAAAAGAAGTAAACAGTTTATTTATATCCACTGTATGTAATACTCTCTGCTTGAAGCAGTGGTAATAAATATAATTCTGATGTAACATACATATATATAAGACTGTCTTATTCATCTTTTCAACCTCTGGATTTCATTTTGTGCCTGATATATGTAGGTTCTTTATGGTATTAATGAGGAGAACTCTGACTACAAGGAACTTAAATGTAGTGCAATAAAAATGTAATTGCATAGATGGAGAGATGGAAGCTAGCTAAGTGGCTAACAACACATGCAAGCAACATTTCTAAGAGATAGTGAATTTCTGTCTGAGAGAGCCAAAATGTCTTCATAAAAAAAGATAGCATTCAAGGTAGGTTCTGACATGCCAACAGGGCTTTGACAGATAAGTATGGAGAGAGGAATATGCAGAAGGAATATGAACAAAACCAGAGGTGGTAACATTTGGACTCTTTTGTGTATTACTAAATTGACCAGTTGGCCTAGAGAATAAAAAGCCTCACAAAAGGAAATTTACATTAGGCCATATTTAGAAAGCTTTGACTGTAAGGGGAAGGGCATAGTATTTAACTTGAGAACAATAGATTGTTATTGAATGACCTTTTGCAGGAGTAAAATATAGTTGTATTTACTTTTGAAGGAAAAAACTTTGAGAAAATGTAAAGGAGATTGGATGGAAACATAGAGTGTAGGAAAATGAGAGACTATACATAAAATTTAGATTAGTCTTGAGAACATAAACCTGTGCAATGTCAAATGAAAATGCCAATGGGTTAGATGAAGGAAAAAGACTTTATAGAGGCAAACTCAGCATAATTGGGCAACAGTCCCTAAATGGTGACTGAAACAGTCACTGCAGATATCCCTCTAGATTTTAAGGCTAAGCTAAATACTGAGCAAGTTACACTAGCAGTAATGTTAAAAAAAAAAAAAAAATGAAAGAAATCAAATAGAGTGTTAGATGAGTAATTTCCTTTTGAACACGTTGAGTGTGAAGAATCTGTTGGTAAACTGTATGAAGATGTCCCAGAGGAAATTTGAAATTAAGGTCTAGAGGATTAGGTAAATGTTTAGGGTTAGATCACTACTTCAAGGAATCAATTGCTTAGATATGATTCCTGAAGATGGAGTAATGCTTGACATCCCCAAGGAAAAGTTTTGATGAATAGAATATTGCTAAGCCCAAGTGTACTGAATACCCCTTGCTCCAATTTTTATTTACTAACCATAAAGAGTTATACCACACTCCCATTACATATGCCTACTTTCAGCCATCACTCTCACACACACACATGCACTCACACACACACATATCCATGCAACTTCACTGCCTTAACCCTATGAAACAAAACATAGCTTGTTGTGTGCCTGGACTTAGGACATTACTAAGGCCTGCATAGTTAGAACTGCCCCATAGGGTTCAAAGTCAGATGGGGTCAGGATGTCAATCTAAATTAAACTCATGGATGATATGATGGACACCACCCCATCTGTCTTGGGAAGTATTTTACTTCACCAGAGAGAACCTGACAGCTGTTGTTTGAAAGAAGCTTCACTTCCGCTCATTTCCTTATTATGACATTCCAATTTCCTTCCTGAGAGTTCCTTCCAAATTTTTTATTCCACCCTAGAAATTTGCATACAGAGTTCCCCAGGCGGCTATCGTATTGAAACAGCTGCATGATTACCCCAGACATCATTTTTCCACCTTTCAACTCTTCCAGTATTTGCGTGTTTGCTCCTCAGGCAGCACTCCTCTCATACAGATTTACAAAAGAGCTGCCTTTGAACTAATCTTATCTCTGCTGCTAAAACTGCAAACAGTGAGAGGGCAATAACTTTCCTTATGCTTAGCATACAGAAGAGACTCAAAAATAGTACATACTTGACAGGTGAATAAATTGCAATATAAAAGAACAACTTTATTTGTGAAGATTTTTTTAATTGTTTGACTTTGTTAAAATAAATACAATGCCTTGGATGTGCTCTGAGCTCCATCAAGGGTATGCAAAAGTCAAATGGGATTCACACATCCAAGAAACCTAAATAAAACAGAAATTGCAAAAGCTTGCATAATTCTATGCCAGACAACTAAAAGTATGCTATTTTCTTTTAAGTTTTCAATCGATGTTGAAGACTAAATATTTTGCAAATTATTAAATATTGAATATTCAAACTAATATTTATAAACCATGTGTTGTGAGGTGTCTTAGTCATCTAGTGCTGCTGTAACAGAAATACCACTAGTGGATGGCTTTAACGAAGGGAAATTTGTTCTCACAGTCGAGTAGGCTACAAGTCTAAATTCAGGGCATCAGCTCCAGGGGAAGGCTGTGAAGCAAGGTCCTTGTCATCAATCTTCTCCTGGCTGAGGAGCTTCTCAGGTTCAGAGACCCCGAGCCCAAAGGATGCACTGTGCTCCCAGTACTGCTTTCTTGATGGTATGAGGTCCCCTTTGGCGAGCATTCACATGAGACAAAAATATCTTCACTTCTTCGGCACATTCAGGGAGGTCTAGAAGCAACGGTCCCTACGAGTGGGAATCGACTGGATGACAATGAATTTTTTTGCTTTAGAAGCCAGAATTGGTAATGTGGAATTGTTTTGAGACTATTCAGCAGTGTCTTGTAAAGCACCTGCCTCAGGTGATGCACCAGGCAATGACTCAGGCAAGGGCTCTTTAGAGGCAGCTAGACTAGGGCTAATCTCATTAGATGGGAGTGGAGGGGCTGATGGTTTTTCTGGGCAGGGCGGTTTAGCAGACAAACATGAAGTAATTTCTTCAGATGGGAGTGGTTCTGCTGGCAGGAGCGATTCAATGGAATTTAGGAGCTCTGTGTCTCCAGCTTTCTGATTATCTGCCCGTATGTCCCATCCCAAGTTTCAGGATTCTGTTTCTTCCCAATCAATGGCCATACTTTAGCTTCAGACATCTCATGAGGTTGGCAATTGAGCTGGTGCTGTAATTTAGCCATTCTTACAATAAGACTCTGGGTTTGGCTTTTGGCAATATCAGCTTTCTTACAAAGCACAATCGGAAGCTTTGAGGTCATTTATGCAGCCCTTGAGCTTTGACTCTGAAGCCCGGAGCACATCTCTTTCCTTCATCACTTTGTCTAGCAAAAGTAGGACCAACCAATTAGCTTCCTTATAGTTCTCATTCTGACAAAATTGTAGAAAGATATCACACATGTGTTCACCCAGAGCCTTGCCTTACACCAATACCTGATCTATTGGTAGTGATATTTTGCATATTTGTATCACCATCTCACACCATGGATTAGCAGTGTCCTCTTTAAAAATTTTTTTTTTTTCTTTACTGCTGGAAGCAGAGTCATCAACATCTTTAAGACTAGCCAGACTTGAGAACAAATTTAGAAAACTCAGTCTTAACAATTTTGTTTCTCTAGAACCACTCTTGGTACCAAATGTCTTAGGCCACGCTCTCTAGAGAAGCAAAATCAATAAAGAATATCTCTCTCTCTCTCTCTCTCAAAGAAACAGCTCACACAATTGTAGAGGCTGGAACGTCCCCAGTCCATGGATTAGGATAGAGGCTCCTCCAGGTTTATGTGGCTGCAGGGGCTAGTAAACCCAAGATTGGCAGGCTGGAAAGTAGAGCTCTTGCTCACAGACTGAGAATACTGACGAATCCCAAGATTGGCAGGCAAGACCACAAAGTTTCTCCTGATTCACATAGCTGCAGGGGCTGGTAAACCCAAGATCAGTAGGTTGGAAAGCAGGGATCCACTCACAGGCTGTGAAGATTGATGAATCCTGAGATCATCGGCAGATAAGATGGTATCTCAAGTCCCAAGAATCAGAGGTCAGAGGAGCAGGAGGCAGACGCAGGATCCAGAGCAAGCAAAAACCAAGAAAGTAAGGTCATATTTGGATGTAGGCCACACTCCCAAGGAAACTGTCTTTGAGCTGACTGGCTTCTCACAGCACGTCCCATCACAGAAATGATCACATATAAACACCGAGAATCGTGGCCCAGCCAAGTTGTCACACAATCTTAACCATCACATGAGACATAAAGGATAATGATAGAATGAACACCTACTAACATAGTAGTGAGGTAAATGTTGAAAAATAAGAACAGTAGTCTCACTCTCCATTATAGTTCACTGTGAGCCCTCACCAATCTCATGCTTTCTTCCACATTATTGTATATACATAAATTTATTTTTCTCAGTTATGATTTTACCATACTATATTTTTAATTCTAATATTGGTGATCATTATGATTGTTTTCTAACTTTTACTGTTGTATGTGCTGCCAAGAATTGCATTCACTTATCTCCTGGTGCATATGCACAGGAGTAGAATTCTTGAATCATAGAGTATGAACATCTTCAAATTTTCTGTAAAATGCAAACATTTTTCCAAAAGTGGTTCATCGATGTGTGCTTCCAAAAGTAGCGCATAAGCACTTCCATTGCTCTACATCCTTAGCAATAATAATGCCAGAATTTCCACGTTTACCAATTGGCATGGATTGAATTATGTCCCCCCAAAAATGTGTGTATCAACTTGGTTGTCCTTCATTTTGTGATTGTAATTTTATGTTAAAGAGGATTAGGGTGGCATTATAACACCCTTACCTAGGTCACTTCCCTGAGCCAATGTAAAGGGTGTTTTGCTGGGGTGTGGCCTGTACCACCTTTTATCTCTCAAGTGATAAAAAGGAAAGGGAAGCAAACAGAGAGCTGGGGACCTCATACCACCAAGAGAGCAGCACTGGGAGCAGAGTGCATCCTTTGGACCTGAGGTCCCTGCACCTGAGAAGATATTTGACCAGAGGAAGACTGACAAGATAGACTTCCTCCAGAGTCTACAGAGAGAGAAAGCCTTCCCCTGGCACTAACACCCTGAATTTGGACTGCTAGGCTATTACACTGTGAGAAAATAAATTTCTCTTTGTTAAAGCTATCCACTTGTGGTATTTCTGTTATAGCAGCACTAGATGACTAAGACACCAATCTGGAGGGCACAACATAGTATACCATGTTACCACTTTCAAGCTCCTGATTTAAAATCAGATTGGGCATCTTCTCACATGTTTATTGATTATTTGAGTTCCCTATGAAGTGAAATGCTTGTTTACATATTTCCTCATTTTTATAGATTATGTCTTTTTAACTGAATCATAGGAGTTTTGTCAGGGCAGTCTAAAACTGAGGCACTTGGCACCATTGAAAATGACTGACCTATGTCCGAATCAAAGCTCCCTTTTTAAATTAAACTTTAGCTTGTCCTAAATCCTCCTTTCTACCTTCCTAAGAATAGAACCTATGATCTAGAGCCTTATAACGTGTAACTTCTTGTACAACTTTAACCACCTCAGCAAACAGTGGAAGGGGTAATGATGTGATTTGTGAAGAAATGTTTGTCAGGAAATGTTTATCAAGTTGGTCTCAGGAGTATGCTTGGGCAGAATGCGCCAGGAAAAATGCATATGTAGATATTTCAGAAAATCACTTTCTAGCTTGGCTCCAGGAAGTCTATGTTAAAAAATAGATTAGCTAACCTTGTAAAATTTTAATTTACTGTTGTCTTGCAACCAAGTATAATCCTAAGCCCCCATGGTTTGGTCACATACTTCCTTACCCACTTTTCTGTACAAAAAATCACCTCTCCCTGAGAATATTGGAATACTTTGTGATTCCACACTGCATTGTCCAGCTATAACTCTTTTTATTCCTCAATAAAACCCTTTTCTTTCAAAACGGAGTATGAGATTTTCTACTTCAGTGGAGTTGCTCATTCATTCTGGATAATTATGGATGGTCTCTCATATGTATCACATATGCTTTCTCCCAGTTTTGGACTTTTCTGTTAACTCTACAGAGATTTATACTTAATACAGTTGAAATAATCAGTGAGGTTTTGACTAAGAATTTTTTCCCAACATAAGTTCATAAAGCTGTTATCCAAAATTCTCTTCTAAAATATTACCATTTTTACCTTTCAGGTGTAAATTTGTATATGGTGTAAAGGAGGGGACCAATTTTATATTTTATACCCGTAGATAAGCAACTGTGCCAGCACCATTGTTGAAAATTCTACTATTTTCCTTTGATCTTCAGCAAAACAGAGGCATAAGTCAAGTTTCCACACATGCATAGGTCTGTTCCTGGACTTTTAAGACTTTTTTGTTCAATTTTTCTATCTGTATCAATACCATACTTTGTTATTAATTATAGTTCTATAATCATTCTCGAATCTGGTAGGGCAAATCTGATGTGTTTTTTTTCTTTAGGATTGTCTTGACTGTGCTTTCATATGAACTTAAAGTCATGCCCTCAAGTTTCACATTCAGGAAAAAAAAAATTCTGTGGGGACTTTAATCGTAACTGGATTTATAAATAACTCAGTGTAGAATTGAGAGCTACACTTTGTATCTTATTGCATATTATTTTCATAATTACGTTTTCCATTTGTTTGAGAGACGTATAGAAATACAATCAATTTTTGTGCTTCGATTTTACATCCTGCAACTTTGAAAATCGTGCTCAAATATCCTAATTGCTTATAATAATGTATCAGTCATTTTCGGTGGATTTTCTATATAGGTACTCGTTCTTGCATAGTAGCCTTAGTCCATTTTATTCTTATTTGTTTTTCTTATCTTAGGCAGTTCAGATCCACCAGATGCTCCTTGGAAACTGTATGGGGTAGTTCTGCTCGTCCTTTTTTTTATAGGGTGGCTATGAGTCAAAATTGACTTGAAGGCAATGGGAGTTTTTAATTAAACTTGCATAAGCGTTTAGTATAATGTCTAAGATAATTGAGAAGAGCCAACACTCTTATCTAATTCCCAAATGTCTTCAGTGTGTTTACATTAAAAACAATGCATGCTATATACATTTTTGTAAATAAGCTGGTAAGGTTAAGAAATTTACTTTTATTCCTAGATTGTTAATAAATTTTGTTATGATTATATGTTAAATTTTGACAAATACTTTTTTATTGTCTTTTAAGATGACTATTTGTTAATGTTACATTAATTTATTTTTTTAAACCTTAAACAATCATGTAAGTCTTAATTATAATGCTTGCATTTAGTTTACTGTAATTTTGTTAAGAAATGTTTAATATATGTTTACTGTACATTGCCGTGAGTCAGAATTGACTTGACGGCAACAGGTTTTTTTACACACACACACACACACATATAACAAGAGGGTTTAGAATATACTGTATGTGTTTTAAGATAAGATGGCCCAATCTTTATTTCCCAAACATATTTTATGTATACTTAACCTGTACTTTCTTATTGATCTCTCCAACTTGCAGTCTAGCAGCTTATGCTATCTCATAGCTTTTGTTATGCTCTATGGCATATCCGACTAGTATACCAACTGAATCACAGAGACAGCATTGGGGACTATTAAATATTATTAGAGAGCGCAAGGTATTCCGTCTTTGAGGGGAAGATGTTACTTTTCATTGAAGAAAAAAAAATTAGAGCTGGTCTTCCCCATGTAAAAGTGAAATTTTATCCACTATGCATGTGTCTTTCAGACTCCTAGATCAGGCTGTGAAAGAAGTGGTTTATTTTGATGCAATTATTACTACTACCACTACATTGAAAAAAAAAAAAATCACAGTAAGTGCTAAAATGGGTCAATTGACTATCCTGAAAAACTGGAACAAACGATTACCCTACTGTGTTCTGCTTATTATAGGCAAAACAGTGTTATAAGAACTTTTCATATTATTAGCTCACTTAATTTTTATAACAACTCTATAAAGTACACACTATTTTTTTTCCTCCATTCTATAGATTAGAAAACTATAGAGGTAAGGAAAGGTTAAGTAACTTGCCCAAAGTCTTAGAGATAGTAAGTTGTAGAGTGCCTTGGTCATCTAGTGCTGCTATAACAGAAATACCACAAGTGGATGGCTTTAAAAAAGAGAAATTTATTCTCTCATAGTCCAGGAAGCTAGAAGTCTGAATTCAGGACACGAGCTCCAGGAGAAGGCTTTCTCTCTCTGTCAGCTCTGGAGGAATGTCCTTGTCATCAGTCTTCCCTTGGTCTGGGAGCATCTCAGCACGGGAACTTCAGGGCCAAAGGAAGTGCTCTGCTCCCAGGGGCTGTTTTCTTGGTGGTATGAGGTACCCACTCTCTGGTTGCTTCCCTTTCCCTTTATCTCTTGAGAGATAAAAGGTGGTGCAGGCCACACCCCAGGGAAACTCCCTTTACATTGGATCAGGGATGTGACCTGGGTAAGGGTGGAGTTACAATCCCACCATAGTAATCCTCTTTAACATAAAATTGCAATCACATAATGAAGGACAACACAGAATACTGGGAATTGTGGTTTAACCAAGCTGACATATATTTTGGGGGGACACAATTTAATCCATGACATGGAGTTTGGACTCAAGATCAGTAAGTCAGATTTTGGAGTTTACTTTCTTAATTCCTGTATTATAATGCTTCTTGGCATTATGCTACTAATTAAGGTTTTTATTTCTTCTTATGTCAATTTTTGCAAGTTACTCTCTCTAGGAATTTGTCCATTTTATCTATTTTCTGATCAGGTCAACATTTTTTTCACAATTCCAACAAATTAAGTTTTAATTTTTTCAGGATCTGTTAGTTATGTTAACATTGTAAGAACCTCCCTCTTTTCTACTCTCTTTTCTCATTGAGCGCAATAGAAAGCCAAGCCCAAGAATTCCTTCATTGTTTTGTAAATATTTTCTTCATTGTCTCTCCAATGATGTATTAAGCACAGTAATATTGTCCTCTTCATATTTTTATTCCAAGGCCTAACAAAATACCTGATATGTCACAGGAGATTTGGAAATGCATGGGCCCAGGGGTCGTACAGGCCCATTTTGAATCCCATGTCTGCCACTTACCTGGTGGTGCTGCTGTTTGACTTTGGGAAAGTTACTTAGCCGCTCTGAATTTCAGTTCTTTTTTCTAACAAATGTGAAAAGCAATGCTGACTTCATTTATTTTTGGTCCTCCTCATGATATTGTCCACTAAAAACCCACGGCTGTTGAGTTGATTCTGGCTCATAGCAATCATAGAGGACTGAGTAGAACTGCCCTATAGAGATTCCAAGGCTGAAATCTTTACGAAAATGTACTGCCACATCTTTCTCCGGCAGAGTGGCTGGTGAGCTCAAGCCACAGAGCTTTTGGTTAGCAGCCGAGGGCTTTAACCACTATGCCACCAAGCCTCCTTCATAAGATTATAGTAAAAATTAAATAAAAAAAACTTATATAAAATCTTAGTAAGAAATGCCAACTAAATTTGTTTTCTAATGTAAATTCACGAATAAATAAATGAAGAATTAAAAAAAATAAGCATTTTGAATCCTTGGGTCATTTATATGTGACTGTGAACACACAAACACACACACACAAACTCAAATGTACATAATGTTCCACTTCGTCTATATGAACAAATCTAAGCCTCTTTGCATGGCACACACACAAAAAAAGGACTTTCATAAACATGTCATCTATTTTATTCTCGAATTGGAATAATCTTTGCTTCTAAAAGAAAAGAAAGATGTCTCCTAAAGCCAAGTTACTATTTTACTAGACCATTATTGAATAGTACAAACATAAATGAATATATGATGATCTTATTGTTATAATTCTCATACATGTTTATCCTAAGCAGAAAGGCAAAACTAAAGCAATTCAAGATAAGTATGTTAATTTAATGTGACAAATGATAATGTGTTTCTGAAATGAACTAACTTTTCACAGTAAGCATGCCGAGCTAAACAAGCTGAATAACTGTGGTGTGCTTTTGTTGAGCTCACGAAGCTATGTTAAATAGTTCATGTGCCATGTGATGACTCAACCCCCCAAACATATTTCTCTATATGAACTGTTACGAAAGTCCCTTTGTTCAGCTAGCCATGGTATAATTTAGCCTTCATTTGGCAGAAGCATCATTTATGTTTTAAGTTCCATTAAATCTTCTCAATTAAAAGAGTAACACAAAGCCAAGAGGATATACACAGCAGGCATTAAAATGAAATGTATGAGTGTATAACTGTACAGCCCAATTATACAAAGAATCTTCAGAAAGCCCAACTGTGCTTATATGTTTGTTTTGTCCATGATTAAGGTGAAGACTTTTTTTTTTTAGTAGACTTGATTTTTTAGAGCAGTTTTAGGACCATGGAAAAACAGTACAGAAAGTACAGTGAGCTCCCTTATACCATTTCCTCCCCTGCACAATGTTTCTCCTATTATTAAGATCTTCCATTAGTATGGCACATTTGTTAAAACTGATTAACCAGTATTGATATGTTATTATTAACTGAAGTCCATACTTTGCTTTAGGGTTCACTCTCTGTGTTGCATAGTTCTGTGGATTTTGGCAAATGCATAATGTCATGTGTCCAACATTATGGCATTATTCAAAATTGTTTCACTGCCTAAAAATGTCCTGTGTTGTACTTATTCGTTATCCACTCCCCCACCTGCTGAGCTCCTGGCAGTCACCGATCTTTCTACTGTCTCTGTGTTTTGCTTTTTCCAGAATGTCATATAATTGGAATTATAAAGTATGTAGCTTTTTCAGACTTTCTTCTTTCACTTGTTGTTGTTGTTAGGTGCCATCGAGTTGGTTCCGACTCATAGGGACTCTACGTACCACAGAATGAAACACTGCTCAGTCCTGCGCCATTATTGTAATCGTTGTTATGCTTGAGCCCATATTGCAGCCACTGTGTCAGTCCATCTTGTTGAGGGTCTTCCTCTTTTCCACTGCCTCTGTACTTTGCCAAGTATGATGTCCTTCTCCATGGATTGATCCCTTCTGACAACATGTCCAAAATATGTAAGACATGGTCTCTCCATCCTTGCTTCTAAGGAACACCTGGTTGTACTTCTTCCAAGACAGATTTGTTCATTCTCTTAGTAGTCCATGGTATATTCAATGTTCTTCACCAACACCATTTAGCAATATGCATTTACGTTTCCCCCGTGTCTTTTTACAGCTTGATAGCTCATTTCTTTTTATTGTTGAATAATACTCCATTGTATGGTTCTACCACAGTTTGTTTATTCATTCACTTATTGAAGGATATCTTGGTTGCTTCCAGGTTTTGGCAATTATAAATAAAGGTACTATAAACATTAATGGGTAGGTTTTCATGTGGCTATAAATTTCCAACTTATTTGCGTAAATACTTTAGAGTATATTTGCTGGATAATAGGGTAAGTCTATGTTTAACTTTGTAAGAAACTGCCAGACTGTCTTCCAAATTGGTCATCATTTTTTGTTCCCACCAGCAATAAATGAGAGTGGTTTTAAGAAAGACATCTTCTATAGGAGTCTCATGTCCTCTATGCTGTGCTCCTTCTCCCACTTAATTATATATGTCTCTGAACTAATAGAAGTTACTGACTCACATTTTGAGAAAAACTCATCTAGTCTGTCTTCTCCAGAGAAATCAGCCTAAATTCCAAACTGTCTTTTTCTCTAGGAACCTAAAACTCTTTGTGTGTCTATACCTCCTGAACTATGGTAGACTGAATAGTGACCACCAGCTATGTCCACAACCTAGCCCACAGAGCCTGTGAATGCTACTTTATATGGAAAAAGGGATTTTGCAGATGTAATTAAGTTAAAAATTTTAAAAATGGAAGATTTTCATGGATTATTGGGTCAAGATGTAATCATAATGATCCTTATAAGAAGGATATAAAAGGAGTCAGGAGAGAACAAGAAAAAAGCAATCAGATGATGTCATGATGGAAGCAAAATTTGAGCAATGGCATTTTGAAGATGGAAAAAGCAGCCATTAGTAAAGGAATACAAGTGGTATCTAGAAGCCGAAAAGGACAAGAAACAGATTTTCCCCTTAGAGCCTCCAGAAGGAAACCGCCAGCATTAAGGACTGAATTATTTCCCCCAGAAATATATATTATAAATCCTAGCCTCTATGCCTGTGGTTGCTAACCAAAAGGTCAGCTGTTCGAATCCACCAGGTGCTCCTTGGAAACTCTATGGGGCAGCTCTACTCTGTCCTATAGGGTCGCTATGAGTCCAAGGCACTGGGTTTGGTTTTTGGTTTGATGCCTGTGGTTATAATCCCATTTGACAATGAGTTGTCTTTGTTATGTTAATGAGACAAGTTTAGTGTAGTGTCTGTCTTGAGTCAATCCCTTTTGAGATAGAAAAGAGATGAAACAAGAAAACTGGCAAGCAGAGATGGGAAAAGATAAATGCTAAGACCCATAATGACCTCCATGAAACCAGGAAGCACAAGCTGAAGAGACAAGGACCTTCCTCTAGACCTACAGAGAGAGAAAGACTTCCCGTAGAGCCAGTGTTCTTAATTTAGAATTCTAGGCTCTTAAATTGTGAGAAAATAAATTTGTTTATTAAAGCTATCCACTTATGGTATTTCTGTTATAGCAGCACTAGGTGACTAATACACCCAGTTAGACTGATTTTAGACTTCTGATTTCCAGCACATTAAGAGAATAAATTTGTCTTGTTTAAGGCATTAGGCATGTTTGTAATAATTGGTTTCAGCTGCAATATGAATCTAATAACTACATCTTTGCTAATAAGGCTCTTTATGTCTGAAATTATCCCCAGTTCTTTGCCTGATTAACTACTGATTCTCCCATGTTGGCTCACACTCCTTACATTCTCTCCTCAGGAAAGCCTTTAGTGGAAAGCCTAGGTAGGAACAAGCATTTTCATTTACCTGCTTCCTTAACTCCAGAATCATCCCCTAACATAGCACCTACCCTATGACACTGAATATCTTACTTTAAATTTCTAATCTACTTGAATATGAGCTCTCTGATGGTAGAGCCACTACCTTATATGTATTTTCTTTCTTTGTGTTTCCTTTTGCAACTAATTAGAATCTGTAACAGATCTAGCAATAAATCTTTGTTTAATAGATTTTTTTCATACAAGAAACAAGCTTGCAAGAGATTTTGAGATTACTTGATATCTTAGAAACTATTAATCTGCTACAAATAATGTAGAAAAATTATTGAAACTTATATAAATGTGTGCATGTATACACATGTATGTATCTATATCTTTGTCATTATCTGTCTATCATCTACAGATACACAATGAGATGGACTGACACAGTGGCTGCAATAATGGGCTTAAGTATAACAACAATTGTGAGGATGGTGCAGGACTGGGCAGTGTTTTGTTCTCTTGTACATAGGATCACTACGTGTCAGAAATGACCCGACAGCACCTAACAACAACAACAAGATCTATTTATCTATCCGTTTGTCTGTCTTTCTGTCAAAGCAATCTAGGCTTTTACTATTAAGCACTTTAAAACTCTTCCAGTCTCTTCCCATTACTCAATTCCAAAACTGCCTCCACATTGTAGATACCTGTTGGAGCAGCATCCCACTCTCTGGGTACCAAATTCTGTCTTAGTTATCTAGTGCTGCTATAACAGAAACACCACAAATGGACGGATTTAACAAATAGAAATTTATTCTCTCACAGTCTAAGAGGCTAGAAGTCTGAATTCAGGGCACCAGCTCCAGTGGAAGGCTTTCTCTTTCTGTCAGCTCTGGGGGAAGGTCCTTGTCATTAATCTTTCTTTGAATTTAGGAGTTTCTCAGCACAGGGACCCTGGGTCAAAGGATGTGTTCTTCTCCTGGCTCTTCTTTTTTGGTTGTATGGGGCCCTTCTCTTCTCTGCTCACTTCTCTCTTTTATATCTCAGAAGAGATTCACTCAAGATACAACCTAATCCTGTGGATCGAGTCCTGCCTCATTAACATAACTGCCTCTAATCCTGCCTCATTAGCATCATAGAGGTCAGGATTTACAACACATAGGACAATCATATCAGATCACAAAATGGAGGACAACCAGACAATACTGGGAACCAGGGCCTAGACAAGTTGATACAAATTTTTGGGGCACACAATTCAATGCATATCTATTTCTCTCTTTATCTGCCTATATTTATCCATCTTTATCTTGTTACAAGGAATATTATAATTTGTCAACAGGCGTAATCCAGAATTTAAATGTCTTGGTGGTAGAAGATCTGAATGCCAAATAATAATGGGAAAAAGTCTAAGTCGTGTTTTGTCTATCTAGCTGTTTTATGATGATTCCACCAGGAGCCCTGGTGGCTCAGTGCTTAAGAGCTCAGCTGCTAACCAAAAGATCAGTGGTTTGAATACACCAGCCACTCCTTGGAAACCCTATGGGGCAGTTCTGCTCTGTCCTATAGGGTCACTATGAGTCAGAATTAACTTGGTAGCAATGGGATTTTTGGTTTGGGGTTTATAATCATTCCAAGCATTAGAATTGCCAAGGTCAGATAATAACAATTACTAGAATAGATAAGAATAAATTTTTCTGCATGAAAAATAAAATTACTTGTCTTAAATTACTTTTCTTTTGCTCTTGTTTTCAGTCTGATGAGACTAGATCTCCCATATTTAGATTCTGAATGATTTCCCTGAAAATCAAGGATGTTGTAATCTGCCCTTTCCTTAGGAAAATATTTTCTTAGAATTCAGAAAAGAAACTGTATGGAAAGTATAGTTTTTAAGGCTATTTATTACTTCAAATTGACTTTATGATTATTGACACCTAGAATTACAGCAATTCTTCTCTTTTTGTCTTTGTTGTTGTTGTAGTTATAATTCTTTCTGTTATGCACCTGGAAATGGTGTTACTAAGCCAAGTATAAATAAATTCTGAAAATAGAGGAAGATTGGAATATTCAAGGTGAACCAGAGAATATCTCAGCCAGACTTCAGTTCACATGGCATTCCTTCTACTTTTGGGACTGATTTTCCTGTCGGTTTTGGCAGTCATAAGACCATGGTAAAGGAGAAAAATACAAAGAAGAGGAACAAAGGCTTGTGACTTTGGCTTTTTAGAACCACTTTGCCCTAAGGATTGCTATATTCTAAAAAAAAAACCAAAATATTATTATGGTCCATAGTTCACATGTATAAACAAATTAAATGAAAGCTTTGTAATCCAAGTTATATTCAATAGAGGATTATTGCCAGAAATCCTTATTTGCCATCTGGCTACATGGATATTATATTAAAAATGTTGATATTGCTAATGGTTGATGAAAAAAAACAAACAGTGACTCAACGGAAGGCTTTCGGTATAATCATTTCCAAATTGGCAACCACTAGAAATATTTAGAACATGTCTACTTGACGGCATATTTATGAAACCATTCTGGTTATTTGGGCTATATTTGCAGGAGGATTTTTGAGGACATGGAGAGAAATTTTCTGATTTTTTTTTTTTACCCATTTGTTTATTCCTGCATTATTAACAAGAAGTATCTAGAGCTAAAAGTACCATTTATGTTTCTAAATTTCACATACGTAAACTTTTTATGCCTCTGTAGTCAGTCTTGGAAGCTATAACAGTAGGTATTTATCTAGTTGATATATTTCTAGGGATCTTGTTTTCGTTACAAATTAAAATGCACAACAACCCATCCTTACTTGACCCATCAGAAGCCATTCTGATAAAATAGCAAATTATTATATACTATTAGATCAAAAAGTAGAAAAATGAGAATGAAAAACTTCAGGGGCTGCAAAATTATGTCTCTGATCTCCCAAGTCTTTAACATGATTTAGTTAAAAAAAAAAAAAAAATGGAGACATTTTATGGTTCTCTTCACCTTCTGGAAACCCTGGTGGCATAGTCGTTAAGAGCCGTGGCTGCTAACCAAAGGGTCGGCAATTTGAATCCACCAGGATCTCCTTGGAAACACTATGGAGCAATTCTACTCTGTCCTATAGGGTCATTATGAGCCAGAATCGATTTGATGGCAACGGGTTTGTTTGTTCGTTTGGTATTCACCTTCTGGGATGCAAAGAAATAAAAGAGACAAATTTTTAACATAACTCCTCAGCCTTAAGCTTTTACTTGAAGCCACAGGATAGGAAAATGACCAAAGTGAGATGGCTTGAGGAGTATTGAAAGGATAGTGAATTGTGAATGAATGGACGCTTTAAAGGTCAGTACAGCTGTTGTCCTTGAACGAGCTATATCACAGAAGAGGTGTGTGGCAAACTAATGTGAAAATTTTGGGAGAATTCCACAGATGTCTCTACTCTTGCTTCAGGGAGATGGGAGAGAAGCTGTGGTTCTACGTACATAACTGAATTAGCCAAGTTAAGGAGACTTGATAAGTACACCCACTCCTGAATTCAAGAGGAGGCTATTAAGATTATGAGATTGAAATTACAATGATTAGCAATGTTTCATTATTCCTTCCCCTAAAATCCTCCAGCCACATCCCAACTCCACCCTATTGAGCTCTCAGAATTTACTGAGGGAAGAGACAAAATTTTGTAGGAAAAAACGAGTTGCACTCTAGATTCTGTTATCCAAAATAGACCACTGGAATCTACAGCAAAAGTCACTGTTTCAAAGTCCAGTGCTTTAATATGCAAGAACCTGGTAGCTGGAAAATCAAGTTGTTGCTTTTATACACAATGATTTATTCATAGCATTTGCTTGTTATACCTTTAATGTCCAATGGGATCTGGAGTGATATTTTCTCTTTCAGTTCCTGATATTGGCCTTTTGTGTCTTCTCTTTTTTCTCTTTTAGAGTTTCTAAAGCTTATTAGTTTTATTGATGTTTCAAAGAACCAGCTATTGGTTGCATTGGCTTTCTCTTTTTATTTTTTTAATTGCTTTTGTTTCTGATCTTATCTTTGTTATTTTCTTCCTTCTGCTTCCTTTGGATGTATATTTTATTTTATTAATATCTTAAAATGCAAATTTAGATTATTGGTTTGAAATTTGTTTTTTTCTTTTTCAATATAAACATTTAATGCTATAAAATCTCCTCTAAGCACTCTTTTAACTGAACTCCACACATTTTAGTATATTACACTCTCATTTTCACTCAGTTTAATATATATCCTAATTTCCCTTAAGATGTCCTTTTTGATTCTTGTATTATTTAGAATTGTGTTGTTTAATTTCCAAGTGTTTGCAAAATTTTCTTGTTTCTTTCTCTTATTGATTTCTGGTTGAATTCGTTTAATTCCATTATGGTCAGAGAATATGCTTTGTCTGATTTTAATCCTTTTAATCTGTTGTCATATAAAATAGGAAATGGTCTATATTGGTGGATGCTTCGTTGCACCTGAGGGACTGTATAGTCTGCTGTTTAGGTAGACTATTCTATATGTGTCAATTAAATACAATTTTTTTACGATTTTGTTCTGTCCTTGATGATTTTTTGTCTACAGTTTCTATCAATTACTAAGAGAGAGGTGCTGATGTCCTCAAATATAATTGTGGATTTTGGTTTTCCTTCTTTAATTTCTGTCAAGTGTTTGGAGGTCTCTTGTTTGGTGAGTACACATTTAGGACAATTATGTCTTACTGGTGAATTGAACATTTTACCACTAAGTAATATTCCTTTTTGGCCCTGGAAATTTTCTTTGTGACCAGAAATCTACTTTGCCTGATATTAATATAGCTACTCCAGCTTTCTTTTGGTTATTGTTTTCATGGCATAGCTTTTTTTCATTCTTTTACTTTTAAGCTACATGTATCATTATATTTTCAGGGGAGCCCTGGTGGTGCAGTGGTTAAGAGCTCTGCTGGTAACCAAAAGCTTGGCAGTTCGAATCCAGCAGCCACTCCTTGGAAAACCTATGGGACAGTTCTCCTCTGTCCTGTAGGTCACTGTGAGTCGGAATAGACTGGACAGCAACAGGTGTTTTATCATTATATTTAAAGTGAATTTCTGTTAGTCAGTATAAAGTTGGGTCATTATTGTTATCCACTCTATAAATCTCTATCTTTTGATTGATATTTGTAGATCATTTGCACTTAATGTAATTATTGATATATTTTTAATTAGGTTTACCATTTTATCATTTGTTTCTTATTTATTTCCTTCAAATTTTTGTTTTGTTTTTCTGTTTTTCTATTTACTGCCTTCTTTTAGGATATTTAAATGTTTTTGAATATTGTTTTAATTCATTACTTTTTACTTTGACTCTTAGGCTCCATGGCATCACAGAGAGTTAATTGCTTGACTGATAAAGAAAGTTTGGCAATTCAAACCCAACCAGCAGCTCCAAAGGGGGAAGACTTTGTGATCTGCTTCCAAAAAGATTACAGCCAAGAAAATCCTATGAGACCATTCTACTCTGTACCATGGGATCTCTATGACTTGGAGCTGTCTCGAAGGCACCTAACAAGAACAACACTTTGACTATAAATCTATGAATAATCTCTTTAGAAATATACCAAGATTTAGGTCTCTTTACTCTCCCCACATTAAGTTCTATTTGTCATATATTACTTCTACATACTTTGAAATCTCCATAAGGCAATATAATATTTTTTGCTTTTAACAATAAAACGTATTTTAAAGAAGTCAAGAAGAGAAAAATGTTGTTGTTATTAGGTGCCATCAAGACCATTCAGATCCATAACTACCCTGTGTACAACAGAACAAAACACTGCCTGTTCCTGAGCCATTCATGCAATATTTTTGAGCCCATTGTTGTAGCCACTGCACCAATCCATCTTGTAGAGGGTCTTCCTCTTTTTTGCTAACCCTCTGCTTTATCAAGCATGATGTCCTTCTCCACGGACTGGTCCCTCCTGATAGCACGTTCAAAGTATGTGGGATGAAGTCCTGTCATCCTTGCTTCTAAGAAGCATTCTGGCTGTACTTCTTCTGAGACAGAACCTATTCCTTCTCTGAAGATCCATGATAATTCCGTATTCTTCACAACACCATAATTCAAATGCACAATTCTTCAGTCTTCCTTAATCATTGTCAAGCTTTTGCATGCATATAAGGTGATTAAAATACCATGGCTTGGGCCAAGTGCACCTTAGTCCTCAAATCTTTGCTTTTTAACACTTTAAAGAGGTCTTTTACAGCAGATTTACCCAGTGCAATATGTCATTTGATTTCTTGATTGCTGTCTCCATGGGCTTTGATTGTAGACACAAGTAAAATTAAATTCTTGAGAATTTCAACATTTTCTCCACTTATCATGATGTTCCTTATTGGTCCATTTGTGAGGATTTTTGCTTTCTTTATGTTGAGGTGTAATCCATACTGAAGGCTACAGCCTTTCATCTTCGTCAGTGAATGCTTCAAATCCTCTTCACTTTCAGCAAGCAAGGTTGTGTCATCTGCATACTGCAGGTTGTTAACAAGTCTTCCTCCAATCCTGATGCCCTGTTCTTCTTCATATGGTCCCATATGTTGTTAAAAAAAAGTAATTATTTGTTCACCATACAGATGGAATAAGTACGGTGAAAGGGTACAACCCTGACAAGCACTTTTCCTGATTTTAAGTCATGCAGCATTCCTTTGTTCTGTCTGAAGGACTGCCGCTTGGTCTGTGTACATGAGCACAATTAAGAGTTTTGGAATTCCTATTCTTTGCAGTGTTATCCATAATTGTATTATGATCCGCACAGTAGAATGCCTTTGCACAGTCTAAAACTAGGGTAAACATCTTTCTGGTATTCCCTCCTTTCAGCCAAGGTCCATCTGACATCAGCAATGATATCCCTGGTTCCATGTCCTTTTCTGAAAATGGCTTGAATTTCTGGCAGTTTCTTATCCATGTTCTGCTGCAAACATTTTTTAATTATTTTCAGCAAAATTGTGCTTGCATTTGATATTAATGATATTGTTCGATAAATTTCCACATTCTGTTGGATCACCTTTCTTTACAATGGGCACAAATATGGTCTCTTTCATTTGGTTGGCCAGGTAGCTATCTTCCAAATTTCTTGCATGTACAAGTGAGCACTTCCAGCATTGCACCCACTTGTTGAAATATCTCAATTGGTATTTCATCAATTCCTGGTGCCTTGTTTTTCACCAATGCCTTCAGTGAAGCTTGGATTTCTTCCTTCAATACCATAGTTCTTGATGATATGCTACCTCCTGAAATGGTCGAATATTAACCATTTCTTTTTGGTACAGTGAATCTGTGTATACCTTCCATCTTCTTTTGATGCTTCCTGTGTCGTTCAATATTTTACCCAAAGAATTCCTCAATACTGCAGTTCAAGGCTTGGATTTTTTCTTCGATTCCTTCAGCTAGAGAAATGTTGAGGATGTTCTTTCCTTTTACTTTTCTAACTCCAGGTCTTTGCACATTTCATTTTAATACTTTACTTTGTCTTCTCGAGGTACCCTTTTGAAATCTTCTGTTTAGCTCTTTTACTTCATTATTTCTTTCATTTACCTTAGCTAATAATCTACATTCAAGAGCAAATTGCAGAGTCCCTTTTGACATCCATTGAAGTCTTTTCTTTCTTTCCTGTCTTTTTAATGATCTCTTGCTTTCTTTATGTATAATGTCCTTGACATCATGCCATAACTCCTCTGGTCTTCCATCATTAGTGTTCAATACATCAAATCTATGCTTGAGATGGTGTCTAAATTCAAGTGGGCAATACTGAAGGTTGTATTTTGGCACTTGTGGATATGTTTTCATTTTCTTCAACTTCAACTTGTATTTGCATGTGAGCAATTGATAAACTGTTCTGAAGTCAACCCTTGACCTTGTTTTGACTAAGAATATTGAGCTTCTTCATCCTGCCTTTCCACAGATGTAGTTGTTTGATTCCTGTGTGTTTCCTCTGGCAACGTGCACATGTATAAACCAACCAAAACCAAACCCAGTGCCATCGAGTCGAGATTCTGACTCATAGCGACCCTATAGGACAGAGTAGAACTGCCCCATAGAGTTTCCAAGGAGCACCTGGTGGATTTGAACTGCCAACCCCTTGGTTAGCAGCCGTAGCACTCAACCACTATGCACACATGTATAGTCACCATTTATGTTGTTGTAAAAGGTATTTCTAATGAATTTGTCTTCGGTCTTGCAAAATTCTATCATGTGATCTTCAGTGTTTTTTCTATTACCAAGGCCATACTTTCCAACTGCACATTCTTTGTTTTCAACTTTTGCACTCCAATCACAAATAATTATGAATGCATCTTGATTGCATGTTTTGTCAATTTCAAACTGAAGAAGTTGGTAAAAATCTTCAAATTCTTCATCTTTGGCATTAGTGGTTGGTTGTAAATTTGAATAATAGTTGTTTTAAGTGACCTTTCTTGTAGGCATATGGATATTATCCTGGTACTGACAGTGTTGTGCTTCAGGAAAGATGTTGAAATTTTTTTTTAACAATGAATGCAACATAGGTCTTCTTCAATTTTTCATTCACAGCATAGTAGATCATATGATTGCCTAGTTCAAAATGGCCAATACCAATACATTTCAGCTCATTAATGCCTAGGATATCTATCTTCAACCATTCCATTTCATTTTTGACAACTTCAAAATTTCCTTGACTCATACTTTCTACATAGAATAGTATACTTTTTATATGCAGATATTTACTATTTCTGTTGCTTTTCTTTCATTCCTGATATGCTGAAACCCTTGCTTTTGTATTTTTTTGCTTGCTTTAAGAACTTCCTTTAGCTTTTCTTTTTTAGTAGATCTTTTGGTGGCTAATTCTCTGAGTTTTCCTCCAGCTAATATTATCTCATTTTCCCTTTATTTTTGAAAAATATTTTCCCAGAGACAACCTTTGGCATAATACATCCTTCAAATACAATTAAAAAGTCTTTATCTCCCCTTCATTTATGAAGAATATTTTTGTTGGTTAAAGAATTCATAGAACCCTGGTGGCAAAGTGGTTAAGCACATGTCTGCTAACTGGAAGGTCTGCAGTTCAAACACACCAGCCACTCCATGGGAGAAAGATGTGATAGTCAGCTTCCATAAAGATTTACAGCCTTGGAAATCCAATGAGACAGTCCTACTCTGTCCCTGTAAGTCAGAATCAACTCTTCAGCAATGGGTTATAGAATTCATGACTGATATTTATTTGTTGTTGTTGTTAGTTGTCCTCAAGTTGGCTCTGACTCACAATGACCCCATGTACAGCAAAACAAAGCACTGTCTGGTCCCGTGCCATCCTCATGATTGCTGACATGCTTGAGTTCATTGTGGCCTTCTAGTACTACATCTGACAATATTCTCTTAATTAAGCATGTTGTCATTTAATTGAAGTATAGTGCAAGAAGAATACGCTAGGCATTTCTCAAGCTGAAAAAATCTGAAGATATAGTTCAAGCTTCTAGTAGTAATGTTAAAGTATTCTCTGAGGAAAATATTAAATGATGCCAGAAGTGTCAAAAGAAGATGAAGGAATACACAGAGTTACTATACCAGAAAGAATTGGTTGATGTTCAACCATTTCAGGAGGTAGTATATGATCAGGAACTGATGGTACTGAAGGAAGAGGTCCAAGATGTACTAAAAGCATTGGCCAAAAATACGGCTCTAAGAATTGACATAATAACAATTGAGATGTTTCAACAAATGGATGCAGCACTGAAAGTACTCACTTGTCTATGCCAAGAAAATTAGAAGACAGCTACATAGCCAACCAACTGTAAGAGATCCATACTTGGGCCTATTCCCAAGAAAGATGATGCAATGGAAGGTGAAAATTACCTAACAATATCATCAATATCAACACACAAGTAAAATTTTGCTGAAGATCATTCAAAACAGCTACAGCAGTCTATTGACAGGGAGCTGCCAGAAGAAATTCAGGCTGGATTCAGAAGAGGACGTGGAATGAGCAATACCATTGCTTATGTCAGATGGATCCTGGCTGAAAGGAGAGAATAGCAGAAAGATGTTTGCCTGTGTTTATTGAGTATGCAAAAGCATTTGACTGTGTGAATCACAACAAATTATGGATAACATTGTGAAGAATGGGAATGCCAGAATGCTTAATTGTGCTCAATGAGGAACTTTTACATAGATCAAAAGGCAGTTGTTTGAACACAACAAGGGGATACTACTTGGTTTAAAGTCAGGAAATGTGTGTGTCAAAGTTATATCCTTTCACCATAACTACTCAATCTGTGTGCTGAGCAAATAATCTGTGAAGCTGGACTATATGAAGAACAGGACAACAGGATTGGAGGAAGACTCATTAGCAACCTGCACTATGCAGATGGCACAAACTTTCTTGCTGAAAGTGAAGAGGACTTGAAGCACTTACTGATGAAGATCAAAAACTACTGACTTCAGTATGGATTACATCTCAACATGAAGAAAAAATATCCTCACAACGGGACCAGTAAGCAACATCATGATAAACAGGGAAAAGAGTGAAGTTGTCAACTGTGGATCCACCATCAACACCCATGGAAGCAGCAGTCAAGAAATCAAAAGATGCATTGCATTGGGAAAATGTGCTACAAAAGACCTCTTTAAAGTGCTGAAAAGCAAAGTTGTCACCTTGAAGACTAAGGTACACCTGACCCAAGTCATGGTGTTTTCAGTTGGCTCATAAGTGTGCAAAAGCTGGACAATGATTAAGGAAGACTGAAAGAGAATTAACACCTTCAAATTGTGTTGGCAAAGATTACTAAATATACCATGGACTGCCAAAAGAATGAACAAATCTGTCTTGGAAGAAATACAACCAAAATGCTCCTTAGAAGCAAGGATAGTAAGACTTAGTCTCACTTAATTTGGGCATATTATCCAGAAGGATCAGTTCCTGGAGAAGGACATCATGCTTGGTGAAGTAGAGGGTCAGCAAAAAAGAGAAACACCCTCAATGAGATGGACTGATGCTGTGGCTACAGCGATGAGTTCGAGATAACAATTTTGAGGATGTCACAGGGCTGGGCAGTGTTTCATTTTGTTGTACATAGGATCACTATGAGTCAGAACCGAATGGATGACACTTAACACCAAAAAAAAAGGGTAAGAAAATGAATAATTGTGTATATTCAGCTTCCTACTGGAACTCACCAACACCATCTTGGCAAATATGGAGTATTCATGCACATTGCCTCATTACAAATGGCTGGGTTGGAAGTTCAGTTACTCCTGCAGTCTGACTTACACCATTCCTATGAAAGTAGAACAAAAATTAATATGGTCTTATTGACTAAAATAAGTGTGTAAGATCAGCTTCTTCCTGAACACACTGCCAGGCAGTGGGGTGGGAACTGGAGGGCTGATTTCTATCACTTTCTTGCTGTACTGGTAGTACAAACTCATCTATCCACTGAGACCTCTGACACCGAGGAGGAAGGGGATTAACCTCTCTTGACCTCACCTTGTTAATTCTTATTGGTGCTGGCTTGGCATATAAGGTAAGTTTGATGCGTGACTCCACTGACAATACCCTGGTTGGAGAATCAGGCCACTACCTGCTTCTACCAAACAGAATATGGAAAATTAGCTTTTTTTTTTTTTTTTTTGCCTAATTGACACCTAGCAGGGGAATCGAAGCACAGAAGCACATCACCTGTTTTTGTAGAGCAGGACAGTGGAAACAGGAAGAACATCATTTTGTTGCTTAGCGCTGCTTAAACCTGCTGGCCAAGGTCAGGAGTGAAGATGTTTTGTTAATGATTTTCTGGGGTAGAACCCGTATTGCCAAAAAAAAAAAAAAGTTTTCTATTCTTTGTCCACTTTTTTCAGTCCACTGTGTTACTCCTCGAGTCTCCAATTTTGTACCAGCCCACTTGCTTCTTTCCACCATTCAGAGACTTCTTATGCTAGCTCGTTGGAATATATGCTGGGTTATTTAGTTGTAAGCAGGAAGGCCTGGGAGGAACGGGATTCTTGGTGAAACCAAAAGTCTCCACCTTTGGCTTTATTTTTTCTTCTTTAATTAACCTAGCTTTAAATTTGTGTTCTAAAATTGTTTATGAGGTCAATGACATTCTCCAAATGCAAGGAGACAAAGTGGATTTTTTTTAAGTGAAAATATTTTATATGTCTTCATCTGTAGAATTTTCATGCTCTTGGAAGTTTTAGTCAACTAAACTGATGACAAGTAGCAGTTGGACAGACTGAGGTTTAAATTATCTCGTGAGACTAATAATCGGAGCACAGTGAGCACAGAGGAAAGCCAGAGCCACAAGCAACTTCTACCATTTTAACTGCTAATATATGGCTTTGCTGGAAATCTCTCCTGGAGAAGGCAAAATACTTTTTAAACAATGTTGTGGTGAAAAGCTTCAGCAGGTGTATCTAGCTCCATCGTTCCCAAGTTCAGATATTTCCTTTTTGATGTGGGATTATGTATAGGTATATTTTAAAAAATGGTCACAACATGAGAATGAATCTGTTGCAAGAGTTAGAGTAACTGGGTATGTTCTAAAGGTTGTAAACCAACCCAATATTTACCCAAGAGTTTACTTATTTTCTATGAGGTAGGAAAACTGGTCTCAGATTTCCATACATTTTATGAGAAGATATGTGAAATATTGCAAATTGTTTATTTTAATAAATTAACTACAATACCTAAATTTATCTGACTGCTATTCAGAAGATAGAATTTTTGGGTAATATTTAATATCAAAGAAATGAGAACTGCCAAGTTGATATACAGGTGTCTGGGAAGACTAATAAGGAAAAACAAACAAGGTGATGTACTAGAAAGAACATTGACAAGAGATCGCTGGTCCTGAGTTTTAGCCTAGCATACTCGGCTACTACCAAGCTCATGATCTCAATTAAGCCTTTTCCCTCAGAATACAAGCATGTTAAAGTCTTTAAAAACAAAAGTAGTATCAACAGTGAGAACACAAAATCCTCAATTAACCCTTTAGCACCCTTCAACCGTTCCCAGTTTCTCTTCCTTTCATATTCAAGTTCACTTCACTTTTGTCAAACTTTTTATTTATTTAGTATTCTTAGAACAAACTTTTTTGCTTTGTTGTCCTGTCTGTGTGTATATATATATATATATGTGTGTGTGTGTGTGTGTATATATACTTTTTTCCCCCAGTATTTCTTCTAGAGGAAGATCCTTTTTTTTTTTTTTAATAATTTTTATTGAGCTTTAAGTGAATGTTTACAAATCAAGTCAATCTGTCACATATAAGTTTATATACACCTTACTCCATACTCCAAGTTGCTCTCCCCCTAATGAGTCAGCCCTTCCAGTCTCTCCTTTTGTGACAATTTTGCCAGTTTCTAACCCTCTCTACCCTCCTATCTCCCCTCCAGACAGGCGATGCGAACACAGTCTCAAGTGTCCACCTGATACAAGTAGCTCACTCTTTGTCAGCATCTCTCTCCAACCCATTGTCCAGTCCCTTCCATGTCTGATGAGTTGGAAGTTCCTTTCTTGACTCTTCTGGCTGTCGTTAGCCTCAAACACTTCTTGGTGTTGCTTAGCTGGTAAACGCATCTTCGCAGAGCCATCTTACGTCTGTCTGTCCCTCTGTGTCTCTTCACCCCTTTTATGAGGACACCACTCACATTGGATTTGGACCCAACTCACTCAAGTAGGACTTCATGTTAACTTCACTGATAACACCTTCAAAGACCCTATTTGCAAACACCATCATATTTTTTGAAGGATAAAATTCATTACATAACACCTAAATGTTTAGTGGTTTTTATCTTTTTCTCAACAACATAAACAGCTACTAAACATGTGGACCTCATTGGATGGAATACACAGGAATCAAATCAAAAATTTGGAGAAATAGATGATGGAAAAGCTGAATATTATCATTCAGAACAAGGCCAGGGGCCTACTACAGAACAGATCATCAATTGTTCATACTTAAGTTCAAGTTGAAGCTGAAGACAATAAGAACTAGTCCATGAGAGTCAAAGGACAAAATGAATTTAGAGACCATCTCAGTAAAAGAGTTGATGAATTGAACACTAATGACTGAAGACCAGATGAGTTGTGGAATGACATCAAGGACATCATACATGAAGAAAGCAAGAGGGTGTTAAAAAAGACAGGAAAGAAAGAAAAGACCAAAATCGATGTCAGAAGAGACTCTGGAACTTGCTTTAAGTGTGGAGTAGCTAAGGCAAAAGAATGAAATGATGAAGTAAAAGAGCTGAACAGAAGATTAAAAAAGGCAGCTCGAGAAGACAAAGTATTATAGTAACATGTGCAAAGACTTGGAGTTAGAAAACCAAAAGAGAAAAACAAGCTCAGAATTTCTCAAACCGAAGAAAAAATTCGAGCCTCCAGTTACAATAATAAAGGATTCTATGGAAAAATACTGAATGAGGCAGGAAGCATCAAAAGGAGATGGAAGGAATACACAGAGTCACCGTAGTAAAAAGAAATGTTTGTTATTCAATCATCTCAGCAGGTAGCATATGATCAAGTACCAATGACACTAAAGGAAGAAGTCCAGGCTCTACTGAAGACATTAGCTAAAAACAAAGATCCACGAATTGATGGGATATCAATTAAGATGTTTCAACAAATGTATGCAGTGCTGGAAATGCTCACTCATCTATGCCAGGAAATTTAGAAGACAGCTACATGGCCAACCAACTGCAAGAGATCCATATTTGGGCCTATTCCCAAGAAAGGTGATCCAACAGAAGGCAAAAATTATCCAACAATATCATTAATATCAACATGCAAATAAAATTTTGCTGAAGATCATTCAAAAGTGGTTGCAGAAGTACATTGACAGGGAAATGCCAGAAATTCAAACCAGACTCAGAGGAGGACTTGGAATGAGGGATATCATTTTTGATGTCTCATGTATCCTGGCTGAAAGCAGATAATACCAGAAAGATGTTCACCTGTGTTTTATTGAGTATGCTAAGGCATTTGACTGTGTGAATCATAACAAATTATGGATAACGTTTCAAAGAATAGGAATTCCAGAACATTTAATCATGCTCATGAGAAACCTGTACATCGATCAAGAGGCTGTCATTCGAACAGAACAAGGGGATATTGCATGGTTTAAAGTCAGGAAAGAGATGTGTCAGGGTTGTATACTTTCACCATATTTATTCAATCTGTATGCTGAGCAAATAATCTGAGAAGTGGACCATAAGAAGCAGCACAGGGAATCAGGTTTGAAGGAAGTCACATTAACAACTTGCTTTATGCAGATGACATAACCTTGCTTGCTGAAAGGGAAGAGCACTTGAAGTACTCACTGATGAAGATAACGACCACCTCAACCTAAAGAAAACAAAAATCCTCACAATTGGACCAATAAGCGACACCATGATAAATGGAGAAAGATTGATGTTGTTAAGGATTTCATTTTACTTGGATCCACAATCAACACCCATGGAAACAGCAGTCAAGAAATCAAAGGACATATTGCATTGGGCAAATCTGCTGCAAAAGGTCTCTTTATAGTGTTTGAAAGCAAAGAGGTCACTTTAAGGACTAAGTGCTCCTGATCCAAGTCATAGTGTTTTCAATCGCCTCATATACATGTGAATGCTGGGCAATGAATAAGAAAGACCAAAGAACTGAGGACTTTGAATTAGGGTGTTGGCTAAGAATATTGAATATACCATGGACTGCTAAAGAATGAGCAAAATCTGTCTTGGAAGAAGTACAACCAGAATGCTTCTTAAGAGCTAGCACGGTGAGACTGTGTTTAACATACTTTGGACATGTTAACAGGAGGGATCAGTCCCTGGAGAAGAACATCCTGCTTGCTAAAGTACAGGGTCAACAAAAACAAGGAAGACCCTCCACAAGATTGACTCGGTGGCTGCAACAATGGGCTCAAATATAAGAAAATCAGGAGGGTGGTGCAAGACTGATCAGTGATTCATTCTGTTGTTTATAGGGTTACTATGAGTCAGAACCAGTTCCGTGACACCTAACAACACTTATAAAGTTTTTTTCAACTTTGAGGAATCTGGAGATCTAAATAGAAGCTGTTTCTTTGCAAAGAAAGGCTAGGTTGGGGGCTGATGAGTGAGAGTGGGGTGTGTGCTGACCTGCTTCAGGATCTCCGGTTTACAGATAAAATGGTTATCATGTCTGGTTCATCAGATTGATACTGATATTTATGTTTGCTCTAAGAACCACCTACATGTTGCTTTTGTTTAAAGTTCTTGCTAGTGTCAGCTTATAAGTTTTTCTTTTGACGAGGGTATCCCTTTTATCTTACAGGCTCGAAAATACATTAAATATATGGTTTTGTAAAGAAGTATAGAACTTCTTTTTTTTTCTCTCTCTCTTTTTCTTTTTGGTAAAGAAGTGCTGTTCCAAGTACTAGTTTGCCAGGTTGCCAGAGTAGAGAGAGAATGACTCTTCTTTGTGACCTCAGAGGTTTTGCACTTTTTGTTCTTTCACTTTGCAGTGACCTGACACCCCCTACACACACACACACACACAGACATTACCTGTCTGACTTTGAATGATCCTTAACAATTTTTTAGATCTATCTCACTCCCTATGCTTGATTAAGCCACACCATTGTATGTTTTTACTGTATCTTTTCTTTCATAGCACACAAAACTACTCTAATTAGAGAAAAATGATACAAAAATGGGAGCTTTTTTCTCTCTTTGACAACATCATATCCTCAGTGAACAGCACATTTCCTGTTTCATAGATATAATTAAGCAAATAACTTAAAGTGGACACAAAAAGGTGAGTTATCACAACAGGTAGAGGTGGGGTTTCCATCAGTACCAAATTTGACTTTATTGAAATTAGATGAATTCCTTGAATTTGAAAATTCTTCTTATTATTGGGGGCATAAGTTTGAACATATCTCAGAAGCCAATGCTATTTAAAACGGAATGTTGAGTAACTTTAATACCAATTAAAGCTGGGAATTTAGATGTAAATGGCCATATTCAAGGCATTCTGTAAAATATACAGAAGATCTATATCCTATTTTAAGTATTGCTTGAATATATACCTGATTGGTAGAGATTTAATAAATAGCAGATATAACTAAAAATATATATATAAATAGTTACTATAAATAATACACTGATTATCCTGTGTAATCAAACCCTTCACCTGCTGAGAAACCCACTGCATTTACGCAGATCAGCTGTAGGCCTTTCATCCATGAAATTATAGAATGTATAATGTGATGGGCCATGATATATTCAGCGTAATTGCTTATTTATAAAAAGAGCTATCAACAGCCCACTTTAAATAAATTCAGAAATCACCGTAGGGCATTTAGAAATGAATATTTTATATGACATTTTAAAAAGATTATCAGTATTTCTTTGAACAGTAAAATTAATGGCGGTTTGGCTGTTTAAACTCATCCAGTGCAGATTCAGAATAATAGCATGTAAGCTGTAATTACTATATTTATGTTTTAATTAGGAATAATCAGATACCTTTCTACTAATGCAAATTTTTACCAGAAATATGAGTTAAGGGAAAACAAATTAATAAGTATTAAATTTCTTCACGAGTATTTGACAGTAAAGTATATTTTAATGGTTTTAATTGTAACTCTTTATCTGTATGTTTCTCTCTCTATCCATCCATCTAATGTCATCTAAATATCTACAGACAGTTTTTACTAATTATATTTCCTACCAAAAATATTCAACTTTTTGAATCTCAAATGTAATATTAAAAATCTGAAGTTTATAATACTCTCAGAAGCATCTTCTGTTTTTGATCTTTAGTATACATGAATTTTACAGTAGTTCGAGATGCATTATAGGTTAGACTTAGTCACGATAGCCTCAGATTCCCAAAATCAACATGAGAGAAGCTCAAGAATAATAATTGCAGTCCAAAATTAGCTAAAGAATAGTATACTACAAATCATTCATAATAGTCATTGCCAGAGAAGAAAAGACACAATTCAAATTTTAAAGTATTGCATAATAGAAATAGGTGTTTTTCTCAAAATAATTCACAAAAATATTGATTGGATAGCTTGGGAGGGCCACAAAGTTATGGACATATTCCCCTCCATTCTCTGAACAGAAACTATTTTTCTTAAATTGTTTTGTACATTTTCTTCTATGCTGACAGTTAGAAATCATTGAAACAGTTCTGGGTAGCCATAAAAAAAAAAAAAAAAAAAAAAGGTTTGTCCTGATTGTAGTTCATAATCACGTATATAAGAAATTGGTAATCACTCAACAGTAAAACAAATGCTGTGGAGGAATTAAAAGACAGAAAACAGTGTCTGAGCATCATCTTTAGTCAATAAAACAATTTCTGTATTTATAGAAATCATAGACGCTTTCTATGGGGAAGTTATGGTAAAATATCAAGTTCATATGGTCATGGTAGGCCAGGAAGAAAATTTGATCAAATTTATTTGGAAAAAATCTAATTTTTGGAAAAAAAAAGATAAAGTTCATATTACTTAATCATTTTAAAGCTAAGTACTAAAGGCAAAGGACAAAGATTAAGTGAATATGAACTCTAAACATGGAGCTAAAATATTAATTTTTGAGAATCCAGGAAGAAGGTCATTTCCATGGGATCTATTTGCATGAGACTCCTCACTTGATTTCAGTAAGAAATACAACTGTAAACGGGATTGCAGGCCATAGTAGGACTACAATAGTTCAACTGATTTAGCTAAGAATTCAATGAACAATATTGAGAATCAAGCCAACTACCAGTGAATACATGTATAGAGACAGAGACTTATGATCTGGGTGGGTATTAGTTTTTAGACAATAGTTTTAACTAAGCTTCCTTAGGTATCAGTTGACAATAGAATTCTTGAGTCCTTTGGTTGAAAAAGACTTAAAGTACTTCCAGAGCTTTGTTGCAACTGCTGAGTGAATACCTGGGCACGCCTGTTCTGTGAGATGCCTTTGTCCCTCTTCACATATATTTCAGGGACATTTAGGACTAAGCAGATCCATACATGCGAAGGAAGGGAAAATAGTTTGACCAAAAAAATCAAATCTTCAATCTTTCATGCAATTTGACATCTCTTCCCTGTACCCGTAAAATATAAGCAATAAAGAATGCAGAAATGGAGAATTAATTTTAAATTAAAAAGTGATTCCATTAATTTCATTTTCTTTATAAACATTCTGAAAAAAAATAAAACTGAAATTTTTATCAATTTTCGATTTGTTCATTACTGCAAATATTATAGGATTAACTTTTATGATGTTACATTTTCATACTTAGTCTTCTCTAAAGTGTCACAGAATTGTAGGAATTGAGGAAAAAGTAAAGTCTATTATTACACAAAAAATGGGGTGGTGTTGCAGTTACATTGGAAACATGAAACACTTTTTTCAGTGTCAAAAAAAAAAAATCCAAATTCGTTGCCACTGAGTAGATATCAACTCATAGTGATAGGAGCACCTGGTGGATTCTAACTGCCCGTCTTTGGGTTCACAGCCGTAGCTCTTAACCACTACGCCACCAGGTTTCCTCCGCGTCTTTTGATAATTCCAAATTATATTTGAATTCAATTTTTGGAACTGAAGGAAAATGATAATAAAAAAGGTTTGCTCAAGCAATGACACCTAAGTATTTGAAAATAATCTTTTGTTTTCCCTTTTATATAGATTACTTCAATTATAAAAAAAATCAAATAAGATATTATAGATCTTTAAATTTTAAGTTTATTTTTTAAAATATTTTTGGTCAATTTGGGAAAACTAATATTATGTTTGAAACATTCTTTGTTTTTTCTTTCTCTTAATAAATAGAAGTTTGTGAGAGAAGGAGAAAAATGGAAGGACAATTAATATGAACTTCAAGATTATATGAAGATTAAACAATATTAATATGACCAATCAATGTGGAAAGAGGATGTTTTATTTTATAACTTGTGCCATTATATGTTTACACACATGGTTTCCTATTTTAATACATGGTAGAACTTCCTGTTTCTCTGTGCTACAGGAAAAAATAAGCCACCTGTGAAACAATGTAGGTATGGAATGACACTTCATTTAACTCCCATTGACAAAAAGCATGAACTGTATTTAATGTCCACTATGTTTTGTGTTTTTTTTTATGTTTTTCATATAAGAGTAGCTTTTAACCTATGATTTATGCTAACTTCTTTTGCAGGACAAATGCTACCAGCAGCAGGAAAATTAAGAAAAATCACATTCTTTATTCCAAAAAAAGCATATTTTCCCAGTGGACTTATGAAAATATTCTAAAATGAATTACTAACCAGTGCCCAGACACATTTATGAGAACTCCATGGTAACCAGGGAAAGGAGAAAAAAAAAAGGAATAGATCTTCCTTTGTAAAGATGACAGTCACCCAGTTAACTTACACTCCAACGTCAAGTCTGAAATGATCTCTTCTGAATCAGAAATAAACAGTGCTTATGTGTCCAACTGGGACAAAGTGCCTTTAAAAATCTTCTCCAAGTTTAGAATTCTATAAATTAAATAATACCTACTGAACTCTTGGATCCATATTAGTAGAGATGGAAGAAACTAACATGATTAAAAGAGGAAACACAGACTCAATAAAGAGAGATTTTAAAAATGCAATGGTATTATGGAGTGAAAATGTGAGTGGGGGTAAAGGTAGAAAAAAATTCTCAGATATAACCTAATAAAAATCTGTTTTTGTAGAAAAACTAATTACATGAGAGATGTTTTCATGGTTTAGAAGTTTTGTATAGTAATAAATATATCCTAGGAATTTAGATTAAAAAGAAATAATCTGTACCAAAGTAGCCCTTGTGGCACAATGGTTGTGTTCAGCTGTTAACTGAAATTTTGGTGTCTAGAACCCACCCAGCTTCTCCGTAAGTAAAGACGTGGTGATCTGCTTTCATGAAGATTATAACCTTATAGCCTAGGAAATACTACAGGATAGTTGTACTATGTTACATAAGATTGCTATGAACCAAAAGTGATTTGATGTCACCTAACAATAACAACCATTTACTATATTAAAATTTGAATCCAGATGAAGTTCCATTTATCCCTTTAATATAGCTTATCATCCCACTTGTCTGTCAGTTTGTAGTATTGCAGTGGATTGCATGTTGCTGTAACGCTGGAAGCTATGCCACCAGTATTTTAAATGTCAGCAGGGTCACCCATGGTAGACAGGTTTCAGCTGAGCTTCCAGACTAAGACAGACTAGGAAGAAGGGCCTGGTGGTCTACTTCTGAAAAAATTACCCAGTGAAAACTTTATGAATAAGAAGTCACTTTAAGTACTAAGGTGCATTTGACCCAAACCATGGTGTTTTCAATCACCTCATATGAATTAAGGGCTGGGCAATGAATAAGGAAGATCAAAGAAGAATTGATGCCTTTGAATTATGGTGTTGGTGAAGAATATTAATATACCGAGGAATGCCTAAAGAACAAACAAATCTGTCTTGGAAGAAGTACAGCCAGAATGCTCCTTAGAAGCGAGGATGGTGAGTCTTCGTCTCATATAATTTGGGCAAGTTATCAGGAAGGACCAGACCCTGGAGAAGAACATCATGCTTGGTAAAGCAGAAGTTCAACAAAAAGGAGGAAGACCCTCAATGAGATGAAATTGGCACAGTGGCTGCAATGGTGAGCTCAAGTATAACAATGACTGTGAGGATGGCACAGGACAGGGTGGCGTTTGCATCTATTGTACATGGTGTCACTGTGAGTCAGTACCAACTCAATGGCCCTAACAACAACATAATTTATCATGTTCACCTTTTGATGGAATATTGAGGTTGTTAGGTCTTTTTCTAAGGACCTGGGAAAGTTACTATGGGCTTCAGTTTGAAATGATTCATCATAATGGCAAAACAAATACAAAAGTGCTCACCTTGCATTAATAGAAATAAAAATAAAAAAGTATTCAATTTCCCAAAGCAATTTCAAAATGAAAAAAAAAAATAGATGTGTGAAAACATTTTTTGCATTTATTTCTGAGATTTTTAATTTACTCATGTGCATTAAAAATATTTTATCACAATATTAATTTAAGTAGTAAAATATTTACTGCATTCAACTTATGCACCTTGTTTTGTGTCACATTTTGCACATTTACTGTTACTTATTCTATTTAAAATATTTCTTTGGCCATACAAAAGAAACTTACAGAACTTTTTTTTTACCTCTAATAATTAGAATATTTTCTAATGAGAACAGAGGTTTCTAGGCGTGGAAATAAAAGTCTCATAATTTTTAAAACTTATAATAATGTATTTATTTGTATTAATTTCTTCCCTATGCGTAATTTTTGTTATAGGAGGCTGTACATTTTTTTTTAGTAGTCAGATCAGTAGAAAGAACACTACATGAGGAGTATGAAAGCCTAGGTTTCTAGGCCTGATTTTGATACTTACCCTTTATGTTCTAATTGGACAACCCAAATTTCTTATAATCTCTATTTTAGAAGTTTAAAAAGAATTAAAAAAAAAAAAACCTGTTGCCATTGAGTCAATTTCAGCTCATAGCAACCCTAAAGGATGGAGTAGAACTACTGCATAGGGTTTCCAAGGGACATAAACTGCCAAACTCCTTAACCATTGTGCCCCCAAGGCTCCAAAAAATATATATAACTTACTTTATCTACTTACAAGATTACTATAAGATCAAGTAGACTAGTATGCAAGAGCTTTTTGAAAATTGTAATGGGTTGTACAAACATTAGATATTACTATGAAAAAATGCCAATCTATTTATGCACTTGGATAATCTTTATCTGCTAATATATAAGTCAATGACCATCGGACTCTTTGAATGCAGTAGCTTATTATGGTCCAAACCAAAACCAAACCCACTGCCATTGAGTTGATTCCGACTCATAGCAACCTTATAGGACAGAGTAGAACTGCCCCACAGAGTTTCCAAGGAGTGCCTGGTGGATTTGAACTGCCGACCTCTTGGCTAGCAGCTGTAGTACTTAACCACTATGCCACCAGGGTTTCCACTTATTATGGTATATTTTAAAAATGGATTTCTTTTTATTAGATTAACAATAGGGCTGCTGCTATGGGGAAAGGTAACAGCATGCTATTCCCAAATAACTTTCCCAGAATTATGAAGATTGGAATGGTATTCCAAAACTTTACTTTTAAACATATTAACACATTATAACTGATAGAACATAAATATGATTTTAAATCTAGTAATGGGGCATCCCTGGGTGGCTCAAATGGCTAAGCAGCGCACTACTAGCCCAAAGATTGGCAGTTTGAACCTACCCAGAGGAGCCTTGGAAGACAGGCCTGGAAATCTGCTTCAGAAAGGTTGTAGACTTGAAAACCTTATGGAACAGTTCTACCCTGCACACATGGGGTATCCATGAGTCAGAATCCACTGGTTGGCAATTAACAATAACAACAATAACATATAATTTAAGCACATCTATTATCTCTCTACATAATAAGGGGAATTATTTTATATCAAA